>NC_133387.1:127860352-128540352 GCF_047511655.1 Castor canadensis | reverse complement strand
TCTGATCATTAAACTGAACCGAGTGTGCCTTCAGCTCCACGTGAAGGAGAGTAATTAGTACACTTGTCAAGCAGGTACGGCCCTGCTTACCCGGCTTTTTTTTTCCCTCCAGCAGCTAATGAACTGCTCCCATCTCATTATTCAAAAATAAAAAGGCACTTAGTGTACTATGAACTGATTTCCCTTGCTTTCTTCTTCTTCTTGTTTTCTTTTTTTAAAGAAGTAACAAGATTCGGTGTTGATCAACCCTACCATCAAGAGACAAAGTGATAAATATCCCTCTGGGTTGGTGAACAGTTAGCGATTCTGAAGTCTCAGTGGTATAAACTAAAGTACTTTTTTTTGTTTCTTTGCTGGGACTGTGGTTTGAATGCAGGGCTTTGCAACTCAGCCATGCCTCCAGCCCTTTCTGCTGTGGTTATTCTGGAGACAGGGTGTCATTTTTTGACCAGGCCAGCCTGAACCGAGATCCTCTTATTTTAAGTCTCCAGCTATCGCTGAGATGACAGACGTATGCAGCTGTGCCCAGCTATTGCTTGACAGGGGGAGGCCCCCAAAGAGTTCTGCCCGGGCTGGCCTTGAACATGGTCCTCCCAATCTCAGGCTCCCAAGGAGCTATGAATTCAGGCATGAGCCATGAGCGCCCAGCTAGAAACTAAAATACTGTATGAGGCAACTTGAAGTGGCTCTTCATGCTTAATTGGATTTGGACCCCTCCCCCACCAAATTCATCAAGGTTTTACTCTCCCCCAAGGACACACAGGTGCTCAGCAGGTCACAGTGCTCAACAGTGCATCAAGTGAGTTACTTCTATGTTCGTGGTTGTCCTCACGCTAGGATGCAGGCTCCCCGAAGACAGGGCTTTTAACTGTTTTGTTTGGTGGTTTGCTTTCCTGATGCTTACCTATCATTGTGCCTGGCACACAGAGGTACTCAACACATAGCTGTCAAACGAAAGCGTGAACTCATATGCATACACAGATCTATTAAGATGATGAAAAAGCATACTGTAAAAGTTTAATATTTCAAATTGTTTTCAAATTAAATAAGGGAAAGAGGAAAAGCGTCAAACATAAATAAAGTCATAAATAAAGCACCAAAGACGGACAGTGTTTTAAAATTCTGTCTCACTCCACTGCTGGCTAAACAAGAATGAAGTGCAAGTTTAAAACTTTAAATTAAGAAGACCTAGCAACATCCTACCATTTATGCCCAAACGAGTGGCATTTTGAATGTTCTAAAACTCTGCCACTCTAATTCCTGGGGAAAACACCAGTATTGCCAAGATCCAACAAATGTAAAAGCATCAAGATCCATAAAATGATGGTGAAACTATTAAAACAACTCACATGACCACCTTAGGAGACTGCAGACAAAACATTCTAGACCCGTTGTGATTCACTTTGCTCACACTAGTGCACAGAACACTAGGCCCCATTTTTAACAGAGTCAAACATACCTGTTACAGGCACCAAAAAAAAAAAAAACTCTTAAAATAAGTCAATAGTGAAAGGAACAGTTCCATAAAAGACAACAGAACAAAACAAAACCTTCAAAATCAGGGCCCAAACAATGAACTAAATTCTAGCTGCCCAAATGTGACAATATGGCCTTCTCTAAGAAGCAGCCATTGACATGTTTGTGGAGTGACAATTTTTACCTACATGGAACACAGGTCCTCAAGGAGCAACTCCAATGACAACATAAACCTCTTTAGGGCTGTAGCATGCAGAATGTGTGCGCCCAGTAAACAGAAGGAAGAGAGAAAATGTACACATCTCGCAATGTCTAATTAGACAGGGCATTTAGAGATCAGTACCTGCCCCTCGGCCACCCACTGTCAACCTCATTTTCCCCAGTTCTTTCATCTTTGCTACTTCTGCTGAAGACAGTTTTCTACGGTTCAATCAAAGAGCCAAGTGAGCAACCCCAGATAGAGAGCAGGGCCAACCTGCTGACCTAAAGAACATGCAACAGCTGAATGGCTTCCTGCCCAGTGCTGGTGCAGCCTACATGCTCACCCTGGGGACAGAGCTCTTCCCTCCATGGCTGCATGGGGAAGGGAGCCAAACTGTCACTTCACATCAGAATAAGGCCATCCGTCAATGTTCCCATTTTCACATTTCACAAAGAATTCAGAGACTGTTCATGTTTTCTTACATAGTATGGCTAAAGGCAAATGAAAACAAGGAAAATGCTAGTGAACATTATTAAGTGGTAAGAATAAGCTGCCTCTGAAATCATACCTGTGTTTTCAAGATAGACTATTATACCACTGAAAGAAATATTCTTAACGATCTCATTCTCTGTAAATGTTGATTAATGGTCTTAAGCAAGGGCCAGGCATTGGGGCTCATACCTGAAATTCTACCTACTCAGGAGGCAGAGATCAGGATTGTAATTCCAAGGTGCTTAAAAAGTTAACGAGATCCCCATCTCAACAAATAAGTTGGGCAAAGTGTTATCAAAGCTAGTTGGGAGGCCACAGGTAGGAGGATGGTGGTTTGAAGTCAGCCCTGGGCAAAAATGTGAGACCCTATCTGAAAAATAACTAATGCAAAAAAGGACTGAGGATGTGGCTCAAGTGGTAGAGCACATGTCTAGCAAGTGTGAGGCTGTGAGTTCAGCCCCCAGTACCACCAAAAAAGTAAAAAGTCTGAAAAGAATAGGAATAGGTACAATGGAAATGCAGAAAACCAAGACTGAGACAAGAAATAATTCAAAAATAAGCTTAATAATCAGTCCATAGGACTGTGCCCACCCACTGGTTATCCAGCACTTTCAGTAACTTACGGAGGAGGGGGATTTACACATGGACAAGAACACAAATCATGCTCAGTGTTTAAAAGAATTCAACTTTATTTTGATTTCTCCCCTTCAAAAAGTATTGCCCAAATAAGTAAAACTAGTTGACATGCAAAAAGAAAAAGAAAAAAACTAGACCAAAATATTAAGGCATTTGTGAAGACATATGACACACTTATCAAAAGTTAGGTTATACTAAGCAGGCTTACTTTCGTACCTGCTACAACACTGACAGGCCTGGTTATGGAGAAGAATGTGTAGCCAAAGAGATTTTCAGCAGATTTCCTGCAAAGAACCTCAACTTGAACTTCCGGCTAACTAGTGTCATCATTGAAATGGATGACAGACAAGGATATATGCTTACCCAGTGTATGGATAAGAGAGAGGAAGAGGGAGTGTGGAATTAAAAGAAAGGATTAAAGTGTATGGTGCAATTAACTCCTAAATGTAAATAAAAGTTGTCCAGTGGGATTACAGCCCAAATTATAAAATATATACATAAATTCATAGATATAAATGATAAATAAACAGGGACAACAGACCAAATTTCCTTACAGAAGAAATCCAAATAATATAGCTTGATATTTCTCCCTCCAGGAGGTGGAGTTCAGTTACCTTTAGTTTGAGCATGGACTAAATTTTGTGACTTGCTTTCAAAGAACAGGATACACAAGGGGAAAAATATTAAGTTCCAATGGAACAATCAGCAAGCACTACCCTAACCAAGAGGTCACAGTTAACACAACGGTGAGGAGTCATAATGGTGTCATGTTCCCTTTGAATGGAGTGAAGACAGGAAACCCCTCTCTGTGCTCTTCTTTCCCTAGCCGTATACCCTCAGCGTGATGAGAAAAATATGAGACAAATCCAAACTGAAGACATTACAAAGAATACATCAATACTTCTTGAAAACATGGTCCTCAAAAAGAATGGAAGACAGGTGTGGGAAGCGGGGAGAAATGACCCAAACATTGTATGCAAAAACGAATAAAAAAACAAAAAGAACGGAAGACGGAGTAACTGACACACCAGAAGATACCTCGTAAACACAACAACCAAGTGCACAGGGGTCTGGAGTTGGACACTGGGTCAGAAAATGGCCATGAATGGAGAACGGGTAAGAGGTGAAGCTGTCTGCAGTGTGGCTAATAATGTAACGATGTGGGTATCACAGCAGTATAGGATGATCACCAGAAATGGGTAGTGGGCTGTCTTTGCAACTTTTCTGTAAATCTAAAATAATTTCAAAAATTAAATTTAAAAATAAAAGTTTCTAGTAGGCTTATTGCTCCCAGAAAAGACCCTGTGACAAATTTAACCCCTTCATTATTTTCTGTTGCTTTTGAGAGAATACTGGTTATAAAAGTTCCTGGATTATAAATTGCAATTATAATTAATTACAGCAGGAAAAGAAAGGAAATTCCCATAGTGCAGTTGCAAGCAGACCTAAACATATGCTGTTGTTTTGTTGTTACAAGAGAAAATAAATTAGGCAAAGAATTCAGGAAATTGAGGCCAGCTCATCTTTGATAAGACTATAATTAAATTCCTCCCATATGGAAAATCATGAAAAGTATTTCAAGAGGTCTCAGAAAAAGATCTCCAAAATTGTCAGATACTTCAATTTTAAGAGTAACTAAAAAAATGAAGAGTAACTTATTCCCTACATGTCCTTCAAATCGTTACTTATTGGACTATGACTGCTCTCTGCTACAACCACGATCACTGGCTTCCTGTGAACCACACACCATGCTAGGAAATTTACAAAGTAACTTTAGCTTGTATAACACCGAAAGTCAGGTGTGATCTGAGTTTAAAGAAGAACAAAGTATAGCTCCCAAAGATGTTAACCCAAAATGACAGTACAGTACTGAGTCAAGTTGGAGTCTAACTCAACAAGCAGAAATGTGCACACCCTAACTGATGAGATTGAAGCAAACCCAGAAAACCCTTCATGACACTAAATGGAGCTAAGTTCCATGTACTACGTGACATGATGTTCATAATTCACACTCATGAGTGGTGGAGAGAGGGAGGTGCTGCATCAGAGGCCTAGATCGCTTCACTCACCCACTGCTTCTGTGGGTTCATTTTTGTACTCAGGTATGTAACCAGGGTCAGAAGGGAGTGGTAGACTTTGGTGATTCGAGTTTGACCCCTAGCTCTTTCTCCTTCTAACTGTATGGCAAGGCAGATCACTATCCTA
Organism: Castor canadensis; assembly: GCF_047511655.1. Taxonomy (NCBI): domain Eukaryota; kingdom Metazoa; phylum Chordata; class Mammalia; order Rodentia; family Castoridae; genus Castor; species Castor canadensis. The sequence continues at coordinate 128,535,341 of NC_133387.1, read as the reverse complement.
AGCTTTATTTTATCATTTATGAACCTGCAATAATGACATGTGTCTTATAACTATATGGAAGAGTTACTGTATGGGTCAAATTAAGTATAACAAACCTTTTCGAAAACTATCAACTTCTATTCAAATTTTTCTATTATCTAAAAAAATCTTTAACAGCCATTCAATCTTAAGAGTCAGAAGTAAATGGTAGGTCCATTATAAACAAAAATTTATGGATGTAAAAAACCAAGACAAAGAACATTTAAGCCCACCAAAAATTAGATCTGTGTTAACTCTGTGACATCTTATTTTTTTTTATTCATTTATTCATGTGCGCATACATCATTTGGGCTGTTTTGTAACATGTCTTAGGACTACAGCTGGAGGCATGGTTCAAGTGGTAGAGTGCCTGCCTAAGCAAGTGCAAGGCCCTGAGTTCAAACCCCAGTACTGCCAAAAACTAGAAATACAATGTCACAAAAATGAGAAACTACAGGTTAATGGCTTTGTAAAGAAGACAAACACTCACCTCTATATAGTAATCAGCTTTAGCGAGAATAAGTCTGATGATCTCCAATAAAATACACATGTTCATTGGTGCCAACAGGCATGTTCTAAGAGTAAGCAGGCAATCGTGTAGGTTTGGGTGACCCAAGCTCTTGTTGCTTGTATACAGTGACATCACAGATCAGCCATGATTCAAAAGATCAACACACGGTCCCCAAAGAAGCAGAAATTATCTACAGTAGGAATTATGTGCACACAATCTACTCAAAGTGTTCTATTTTATGTTCTTGCAAAGCAAAGGGAAACAGCTCACAGTGTCTGCTTATTTTTATCTAGCTAATGAATAAATACTATTCAAATTTTCCAAGAATGTCGTTCATCAAGATTTTCAAGCAAAAATATTTACTCTAACAAAAAGTCACAAGATGAAGCAAGGAACAACCGTACAATTATCTCGTTCTTAAACTATCTTAGCATCCTCATGTGAATTAGGAGACAGTGCAATTCCTAAATTCCCAAACTGTGACGTAACATTGGTTTTATTGATTCGCTGTACAATTTGCAGGAGTACCCAATCATTATTTTGACAGTTTTATCATAAGGTAATAGACTTCCTTTTAGATAACTGCAGTTACCACATTCAATTTCAACCTTCCATAGGATTTTTTTCCTAGATACAGCTTTACTGTCAGTCCTAGAGCACATTACTTTCTTTTTATAGCTATACACACAAAGCATTTTAGGCGTTACACCTAATTATGTCAGCACAATAACAATTTAAAAGCTCATCACTAAGAAGTAAAGGTTAAGCACTTATATGTTAAGACTTCTTTTTATAAAGACATATAGTCCTGTATGACATAAGTAAATGAATTGCTCAAGCACATCAAAGTCTGTTGGAGAGTTACAAACAGTAAGACCGATTTGGGGTATACTGGGAAATCTGATGTGCTTGTATCCAAGCAATAACATCTGCTAACCATAGAATCGACCTACAAGCTTTCTGACTCATGAACACTGTTTAACCACACACGTTTCACATGCAAAACTGTGTTACAAAACACTTGCGTTCCCCCTGCCCCATAGGGAGGCAGTTTAGCACAACTATTAGGAACATGGGCTCAGAAATACTGGCACCCTTCCATGTGTGACTTGAAGAAGCCACCTAAGTTCTTAGTCCAGTGGTTACTTGATCTGTAGATGTGGACAATGCTGACAATTAAAAGGAAAGTCCTTGGCCTATGACATGTGCTCGTAAGTATCACAATGCTATGGTACATTTGCCTTAAGCACTCAATAACCAAAAAGGCCCGAGGAACCATCAAAGGTACAAGGTGATGGAAGCCAGCAGAACGCAGAAACACAACGGCAGCCGAGGTGAACTGCCTGTGAAATAGGGAGCATGGAAGTACCCTCGAACTTGAACCCCAGGTGAAGAAGAAAATTTGAAGTTCAGAAGTACTTTGTAGGAAGACTGGATTTGGCAGAAAGGAAATCAAAATAGTGAGGTCAAAACTGGTACCAAAGGCTTAATACTAACAGGATTTAAACAGCAGAGAACCCAGCACAGACTGACAAGAGAGGCACAAAGAGAAAGGCACAAAATAACTAAGAACACTGTCCTGACAGCCCTGCCGTCTGAGACAGCGGACGTGCAGTGGGGGAGGGGAGAGTTACCAGACTGCCCAAGGGAGCACCATTACGGAGGCCAGCCTGTACTGGCAATTCAACTCAACAATCAAATCACATGATTTTGTAATCCAAAATCTCCACATTCTACTCTATAATTATAAAATAGTCAGGAAAAAGACTTGGTGTCTTGATAGGCATAGGCATAGGCAAAACTTCTGTCCACTAGTCAATTAGAAAAAAGTAAAATAAGGAGAGTTTTTCTAATTAAAGGAGCAAAGTTACAATACAAGTTGGCACCCAAAGTAACTGCTGCCCTTAAGATAAACAAAAAGTACTTCTATTAAGTGAATGTGTAAATTAGCATGACTCAGTAATAAATATTCTTCCCCCAAAATGTCAATAATCAGTATCTCATACCAAGCCAGAAAGAAATGTTAACTTAGAATGGGTTTTTATGTATCCATTTATATAAATTTATCTTTAAAAGTCTAGGAAAACTTTATTGTAAATTTCTGAAATCACTTTCCTGAGACGGGAAAAAAATTACATGAAATCAGGAGTGTATCAGAAAATTTAGCACATAATGAGCACTGTGCATACAGGAACCATTTTTCACTTCTAGGTCTTTCCTGGGACAAAAGCCGTGATGTGGTGGGGCATTACTCTTCCTGATCAAGCAATAACACGCCACCAACCCTGATACCTTGTGTCACCATGGGCTGTGGATCAATCCGGGGATGTCCTCGGTAGTTTGCCAACTACCCTCTCACCATCATTTCCTCCACTTTGAACACCTGTCCACTGCTTGGTTTCCTTTTATCTACAAGAACTTCTCTAAGCAGTTGTTAAGAAAAAATGTAAGGGAGAAACAGTAACCAGTTTCCTACAGTAGAAGGATGCAGAAGGTCAGTGAAGTTTCAGCCTCAAAACCGATGCGATTATTTCTGAATTTCCAGCAGCCATCCTTTGCTTGGAACTGTGACCGTGGATAACAGCTCATTAGGTGCTACAGACAGCACTATGCACAAAGCATGGCTGGGATCGAACTGCCCGTTCTGAGTTTCTTGATTGGCAAACTCTCTCAGCATAATCATTATCATTAATATTTATTATACAGTGAATGTGTCTATGTACACAGCTGTAAAAAGCAAACTTAAAAACAGACACAAGGAAATGCTGAATCCCAGACATAACTGCTATCAACAAAACCTGAGAATCCAAAGTAAGTTCAAATTCCTCCTGGAATTTCACCTGAGCTGTCTACCCCACCAAGCTTCCAAGGACAGACCAGAATATAACCAAATGTCCAAGAACTGGAAAAATGCCACAAGAGTTCTTACAGTTGAGACTATTTTTAATGCTTTAAATTGTATAAGTAGCTGGAAAGCAATCACATGAAATACTGTGTATTAGAATACTGTGTAATAGAAACAGTATTTCTGGGAGAGGGAGGGGGCGGAATGGGTGGTAAGGGAGGTGGTGGGGGCAGGAGGGAAAAAAAAACAAAAAAGAAAACAATAAAAAATAAAAAAAAATTTTAAAAATTAAAAAAAAAAAGAAAAAAAAAGAAACAGTATTTCTAATCTAATCAATGTGTGCTCAATAAGAGGTTTGCAAAGAATGGGAAGCACCCCTTAGATGCGCTGCTCTTCAGAAGCTCCACGTCTACTTCCTGTCAAAAGTCTTTATTCCTGAAACAGGTATTTTTGCATTCACTTTACTACCATGTAGGGGGCAGAAGAATTTCCAAGAGAATGGAAATTCAGTCATGACTAATCTTAAGATTAACTCACTTGATCATTAAGAACTAGTGGAGGTTTGTATGTAGACTGGTGAGTGCCCCTCCTATCTGAATGTCTTGGGTAGGGCGTTCCAGTTAAAAACAACCCATAGACCTAAACCTTTCTCAGAGCCCCACATTTCCAACTTTGCAGACTGTCCTATAAAGGACCTCAATTCAATAGGTTAAACTGAATTGATTTGTCCCATCCCCATTCAAAGCAACTCTTATGCCTCTTAGTATGAGACACCCAGGTTAAATTCTCAGATTTACCCCCTCTTCCCTTTAGTTTCTCACTGCAAGTAGCCAATAAACTACCATGTCCTGTAGACTTCACGCCCTCCTTCTTCTACTGTAACTCCTAGTCCAGACCTGAAGCTTGCTAAGGACAAGGAGCAGCTTATAATTGGCATGCTCGCTACATCCAGGATCTCCTCAGCTCAGACCATTCTACACATTCTTCTTTGTGTGTGGTACTGGGATTCGAACTCAGTAGAGCCTCACCCTTGCTAGGCTTGAACCACTCCACCAGCCCTTTTTTGTGTTGGGTTTTTTCAATAGGGTCTCATGAACTATTTGCCCAGGCTGGCTTTGAACCATGATCCTCCTGATTTCTGACTCCCAAGCAGCTAGGATTACAGGCGTGAGCCACCAGCACCCGACTCAACTTTGATTCTTAAATTCCGTCAACAACACACAAATTGTAGCTATTTATAACTAATACCACATAAATTTACTTCTTAAATAGGGAAGGTTGATTTAGGAATTTACTTAGTAATATTACCTGCCTTCAACTGTATTCCAATATGCTTTCTTGAGTGGAAGAGAGGTAAGGCAGTTACAGTACAGGTACTCTATACAATCCTAGTTACTCTAGGCATATGATATCCTTCACACCTTATTTTAAATTTTATTTAAAAATTAGCATACATTAATAACACAAGGGGATTTCATCATGATGATTCCATACATGGGTCCAGTAAACTTTAAACAAATTCTCCCTCCATTATATGCTTATTCCCCGGTCTCTTCCCCCTTTTTCAAACAGTGTTTGGTGGCTTTCATAATATGTGTACATGCAGAGTACTTCCACCCTTTTCAGCCCTCGGTATCCAGTACTTTCTCCTTCGTCTCTTCCTCTGATCCCCCTCCTCCACAGTCCCCCATATACATTCATGTCCCATCATCACCATCATTTTAGGTCTGGGTGCCACAAAATGAGTGAGAACATTGATATTTGGCCTTTTGAGCTTGGCTTAGCTCACTCAGCATGCTCTCCAGTTCCATCCATTTTTCTACAAATGTCATAATTTCATTCTTTCTGGCTGAGTAACATCCATGGTATGTGTGTGTGTGTGTGTGTATAGATATGTATCTTTCTGTCCTTTTTTGTGGTGGGCGGTACTGGGGTTTGAACTCATGGTCTCACCCTTGCTAGGCAGGCGCTCTACCACTTGAACCATTCTACCAGCCCATTCTCTGTTTTCTGAAGAACACTGTCATAAGAAAAAGAAATGAAAGCTCTGCTCATGACTCAATGGCTTCATATTGCCTGCTAATTTAAATACAAACACCCAGGTCTAGAATTCAAAATTTTCTCTCACATGACTTCAAATGAATCTGTGCAACTTTCTTCTCCACTGTGATTATAATGAAAACTCTTAGTAAGCTAGCTAACCTGGACCATTTCTCAGTAACAACAAGTGTTTCTACTTTCTTTCCTTTGTCCACACAATTCTCTTCCTTTAAACTGTCCTTCCCTAGAGCCAGAATACTCAATGCACGAAGCCCCCGGTTCTACGAACCAGAGCCTGTCTCTCTCAATACTTCCACCATGACTTCACCTCTAAAGGCAAAGAGAGAACATTCATTATCATGTGTGCTTTGCACATCCCACTAAACTAGGTTCTTCAGTGGTTTTCTTCCTCTTTCCATCACTGTAGCACCTAACATAGCGTCCAGAACAGAGTCAGCACTCAACAGCCCTTGACAAACTGCAGAATAAAGACCACAAACTCCAAGCATCCATATCTCAGTATTGTTGGTAAGGAACCAAAGTCTAATCAGATCCAATGTCTGCTGGATACGTTCTCACACTTCCTCCAGTACCACAGCGTCTTGAAGGGGCTTGCACCAGGTACCAGGTACTGACAGCCCAGCAGACTGTCAGAAGCATTCTGCCAGTTTATTTGAAAACTGAAATTAAGTTCATTCAAAGTGTACAGATAAAAGTTAGGAGTTTATCAGGGAGAGCATGCTTCCATTTTGGGGGTAATGGCGGTGCTGGGGATTACGTGCACATCAGTTGCAAGAGCACAACCCCTTAAGAAACTACAGAAGAAGTCTACAAAACATTTCCCTTCAGATGGCATTCATGTATATTTTTTATTTTTAAATGACATGACTATTAGCTGTGGCCTATCCTGCAGCCAGGGAGACCATACTGCTATATGGGGGAAAAAAGCAAAGAAAAGCTGTATAAAATCTTCAGGGAACAAATAAAGCCAAGGGTGCATAATGAGATTAAGATGCTCCCCGAGGGCTCTGCAGACCTCATATTCAACCTTAGACCACAACACGCTCAGCCTCACCATGATGCCAGCCCCCGCTAATAACAGTGCTCACCCCACAGCTCAGCAACAAACGACTGTCATGGAAGTACTGAACCTTTAGACAGTCTCCCCCTCTTAAAGACATTTCAAATGATATCAGCATACCAAAAACTAAGCGAATGTTTACATTTATTACTGCACTACTCACTGTAGTGAAGACACAGAATCAACCTAGTGCCCATCAACAGATAAATGGATAAAGAAAATGAGGCATAAATGCACAACAAAATATTATTAAGCCATAAAGAGGAGTGATAACCTATCATTTGCAGTAAAATGGATGAACTGGAAGACATTATATTAAGAAAAATAATTCAGACACAGAAAGACAAGTGCTACGTTTTCTCTCTTATATGTTGATCTGAATGCAAAACGTGATTAGTCTGTTGAGAAAGGTGGGAGGGAATAGTGGGAGGCCGAATAACAGGAACTAAACACAGTTAGACAGAAAAGTAAGCTCTGGTGTTCTAGTGTGTGTTCTACAGCACAGTGGGTGACCACAGTTCACAGCAATTATTTTTACAGTGATATTATGAATAACTAGAAGAGGGGCGCTTGAAGGTGCCAAACACAAAATGATGACAAGGGGCAGACACAGCACAGAACTGATCTAATGGGTACAAGTTGTAGACCTACATTAAAATATCACGCTGGACAGCACATATATGTATCATGTTACATGTAAACCAAGCTTTTCTTAAAGTTTAGGGAGACAGAAATGCTAACTGTCCTGACATGATCATTATGTATCAAATTTAGTCACTGTAATTAAGTATAATTAAAACAATAAGCAGTAAGGATATTTGCATACTCATGTCTATTCACTTAGGAAAGTCTTCATTAACAGGGTTCTCTACCGTATGACTCTAAGGGAAAGTCACCATTTCTAGGAAGACACTCAAGTCATTCACTCACACATGAGACTTCAGAGGGACCAGTAGTAAAACCGGAGAGTGCTGAACAGTGAGAAAAGAAGGTAAGACCTCTAGCATTCACGTAAGAGTGAAGATAAAAGGAGAGTCCCAAGGATAGATTATAAAACAGAACAAACATTTGCCTTCCAAGCTGGCCATGGTGGTACAAGCCTGTAATCCCAGCACTCAAGAGGCAAAGGCAAGAGAAGAATCAAGAGTTCATGCCCACCCTAGGCTATATAGTGAAACTCTGTCTTGAAACACACACACACACAAAAATCAGCCTTCCTTAGGAACTCAGTCTGTAACTGGTCACTACTCTCCAATTATTCTCTTCCTTGGTCCAGTTAGAACACAGGACATGAAAGAGAATAAAACGATTATTCTGATACTTATATGATTTTTCAAAATACGAAGACACACTTCTAAGAAAATAGACCTCAATGAAATCTATCAATTCTTCATTATTAATGGAAATGCTGTTGGTGACACTCTGCACTAGGGAGACCGGGCAAGATGGGCTCAATCACTTGATTGATGGCAGGATAAGTAAAGAGCTCTTTATCTCCTGCTTTTGCCCCAGTCTGTAACATGACAGGAAAACCTGCAAACCCGTTTTGACAGCACTTTCCCAACAATTATCCTAACTGCTACTGTCTTCCCTGCAATGCAGTAAGAGCAGCTGTTGAGGAGGGGTAAGGACTGGAGTTTGAGTTAGAGCATGCCATCCACTGCTCATTTACAACTTCTGAGAGTGTCAGTTTCCTAAGCTGTGCAATGGCCTAGGGTGCTCCAACGACCTCACTGGTATTCTGAGGCCACAGAAAAATGTGGACACACCAGCCAATTTCCTGCGGAACAGCCCAGATTCAGATTCCATGAGGAAAAGCAAATGGCACAATGTGGACAGACTTCACTACACATCTAACTTGAGAGGAAGCAAAATGACTCATGTGAACAGGACGGAGGGTCTGGAGCCAGCATTCCCCAGAGTGATGGGGCCAGCTTGGCCTACTAGTAACTATACGACCTGGCCAAGCCAGTCACCTCTCTGAAGCTTAGTCCCTATGGCTGAAACCAAGACAATACCTCTCCTACCAATGTTAGCTTCAGTACAACAGAAAAAGAGTCTGAAAGACTGTAAAACATAACTTGATTGGGGTAATAACAAAACTGCTATCATGAGGGCACTCGGGTTTTTAAGTTCCTGAGACACTGGGTAGATACCATGCTCCAAGGATTGTCCCACAGGAAACACAACAGTGCTTCCTAACAGCAGACACTATTCAAGTATAGGTTAGTAACATGGTGTAGCTTGGACGGCCCACGCTAGTAACTACACCTTTGTGTAGAAGAAAAAAACAACTCAAAACTGGACGTGGATCAAGCGAAAGTAACAGTACATACACAGCACTCTCCCCTTCCAAAGGAAGAGGAATTTTTTTTGCCTGGTTTCTATTTTTAAAAGGAAAAAATTAAAAATACCAACCAAGGCTGACTGAGCCTTGCAGCTCATCAAAGCTAAGGTGACATCCCCTCTAGAATTCTATTGATCTCCACAGTCCTCACTAGACAAAAGTGTGGTCAGGGAAGGGGGTGATGGATGTCTCTGCCAATAGCACTGAACAAACCTGTTAGCTAATTGCTACCAAAGACAATTATCCCCGCATTGTTTCATAGTGGAAACACATTACAAAACTCTAATATACACACAGGGAAATTTGATGATTTGACTGCGGAGCCATGTGCATTGAATTTCATTGCCAAAGGCCAGCAGGTCACCGCTGTGAAGGGGGAAAAGTGTCAGGATATAAGCCCTAGTCTCTTGAAGCCCTTCACTTAAGGGAAAAAAGGGGGATGGGGAAAAAGAAATTTTAAAGGAAAGAAGATCACCTGGCATCAACAGCAAATTAACTGACTTCTAGCCTGGCAATAATTTTTAACATTTTCTGAAATGATAAGCCTTGAAGAATCTTTTGTCATGCAATCAAAAGAAGATTTTTTAAAACCATTTTGGGTCCATCAGGCTATTTTGATGGCTTTTTTGACTGGTAGGTAGCCTATTGGCAAGCATGGAGTTAAAAGGTAGCGTGAAGCCTGGTCTGACGATTAAAAATAACATCAAGTGTCTGTCATGATTTTTACTTAAAGGGAGAAAAACCTGACTCTGTAACAACTCACAGCAAAACAGCCATTAACCCAGCCAATTATAAAAGAAAAAGCCTCCAAATACTGTTATTTGATTATACATAATCATAGTGTAATTCAAGCCTACGATGTTTACACTGCCTCCTTTCCAACAGCCACATTCTTGAAATACCCTTTGCTTGCTACGTTTCCAAAGTGCTCATGGCCTGCTCCCGGGTGCTCATGCAAGACACTTAATCCTAGCGTTGGAACTGTAAGAATCCTGATATACTGTACACATCAAAATTATACTCAGTACTACTTAAATGCACTGTGTAAAATGGCACAAAAGAAAAAGAAAAAAATGCACTGAAGATGTGCCAGTGTTATAAAGATAAATTAATGGCTACAAAATTTATGATCAACCTATTAACTTTATAATTCACAAGTCAATGAATTCCGTTTTACTGTGTTGGATACTGCTCCACACAGGCCAGCCTACCTGCTTCCGACCATGCTGACTACTATTTTGACAAGACCTGGATAGCAGTCGGTCCGAAGCAATCAGAAGGCTGACTTTGACAAATGGCGGTGCTGCTGCGAAGTTGAAAATAACACACATCCACTTTAATCTCTTTCTTGATTAAATCGAAACCGTACCGTTCTGACATCACGTGACTTGCACATGAGGCATCACTGGGGGTGACTTCAGAGGCTACATCCATTGAAATGATATTGAATTTTTAGGGGAAGTACTTAATTCATTCAAATGAAACCTTCACAAGGTAACTGAGCCACCAGTCACTGATAATTGCAGATTCAAAGAAAATCAAAAGAAAAAGAAAATCCCCAGTGAAAAATAAAATAAAATAAAAATCCAACATGTATCAGTGAATGATATTTTAGTAGGTATTATCTTCTATTTTCAAAGAGGGAGGGATACAAAGCTTTTCACCTAGTCTACCTCGGCTAAGCTCCAAAGGTAAACATTACACCAGGCAATAAAAATGTAGAAGATGAAATTGTCTTTTTTACATGAGACTAGGCAAATATTTATGGGGCAGTTGACAAACTCCTGCCTAGTACGAGAGCCAGCACGGAGAGCAATTATCCTGATATTCATGACTCACTTTGAATATCACATTGAATATTACTCATAAATCTTTTACGAGCACATCCCCAGAGCTCACTTAACAGCCGGTTTTAATCATGCAGTTGACACAGAGAAAATAACAAAATGTATTTTTTCAGTGGCAAATTAATTTAGGCTTGAACCTCCTACTGTAGCTCTATTCTTTTCTTTTTCTTTTTTATTTTCTTGTATGAAGATCAGTGAGATTCACTTTTGTATTTGGAAGGAGTATTTCTCCAGTCTTGCTGAATTAAAATAAAAATGAGGAGTGCTTCTTTTACAACCAGCTCCTGACAGTGTTTTTTTTTTTTTATTAAATGATGTATCTTGTTCTGTATATGAAAGATGAATCAATTTTTGAGTTTGATACACATTGTCTACTTAGCTGAATGAAGAGGTGAATGTAGAATTTAGACAAAGGAGACACTATTATTCTGAAGAACATTCAGTTGTGGGTGGTCTTTTATATTGCATTTAATTGTCATTAACTGTTCGTGATAGCTGTTTTGGAATCTGGCTCTCATTAAGTGACTTGAAATGCTGTGTAAATTATTTTTAAATTGGGGGAAGGGAGTAAAAGAGTACTATTATGAAAAAGAAAAAATGTCTCACGTGGAGTTTCCTCATGCTCCTGTAGAAATCTCTCCAGTATAATCCGAGCCATTAAGGAGGGTGCATAGTCCACCTTTATAAAATAGAAGTAGAAAATTAAAACTGTCAAGTTGTGCAAGCAGCTGATATTCCAATATTTTGTCAACACTGAAGACTCAGTCAATTTTAATCAGCCATAGCAAGCATCATTCATTAAAATCTTTCCCACCCTTGGTGGCTTCCATTGTAATAAAATTGTAGCAAGTATGATCTGTGCTGTTGAAAAGAACAGATGGGTCAAATTTATCAAATATAACACTGAGCAGAGAGATCGGGACAACTTTGGAGACTTTTTTCACCTCTCAGTGGTCTCTGTGGTAGGCTAGCACTGTATCTTATTCTAGCCATCCCTTTTTCTACCCAACTATCTGTATTTACATTATTTTAATGCAATTTCAAATAAAAAAGCTCTTTTGTTACTCAGCGGTTTTTCAGAAATGAATCAAATATCCTTAGTCATCAAAAATATGGATTTTCCTGATTTATCCTTAGAGATCTGAGATTTGTTAGGCGCTCTTTACATAGAAAATATTTTGTCTGATAAAAGAAAAATATTTTGCAGACATATCAGCACCACAACAATAATATTAGGCTTATTTGAAATGCTGTTAGTTAATAAAACCCAGGAAGGTAACCTTTTCAATAGAGGACCAAAGAGAAAACAAATACTCAGTCCGAGTTATTTTAATTAATTAAAAGATGCATCTACTCTTTTGTAAAGACATTTTCATTTTCTTCTGTTCCTCCAGTCTTTTCCTAGCCACTGATTTAATTTCACCAGGAATGGACATGATTTTAAGAGTAATAATGGCTCTTAGAACAAGCCCTTTTACCTTAGGTGTGAGACAGCAAAACTCCTCATATATTATCACCACAAAGTTTTCTTGACAGGTTTTCAAGTCCCGTATTCATACCGAAATTTTATCTTGATTTAGTAACTAGACACAAAGGCTGGCTTCATTTGTACGAACAGTTTTTTCAAATAAGTATGTACTCGGATGCCCTTAAATTCCCCAAGTAGAAAGAAACGCTTTCCACCAAGCTGCTTACTCCTGTAACCCACATCAGAGCTGACGCATGAAAGATGGTGAAATTACTGAAGGTAGTCCAGCCTGAGTAAGGACTACCCTATTAGTTCAGGTGCTTGCATCTCCCTAATTTTCATATTAATCATGTGTCCGTCTCTCTCTGAGACAGGCCATCATGCTTCATGTCACGTTTAGCATGCAAGGAAAATTCACAGTGCTCCAAATCTAACTTGAAAATATTCGTGTGGAGAGAACAGACTGACTGATCTTATTATCACTAACACGGGGACATGCCCTAAAATGTTCATTTCTGGCCTTGAAACAAGGAAAATAGTATTAAGACATTTATAAAATCAGTGATGGTCACCTATACCCTTACCCACAACTTAAGGTGATAAGTCAGTGCTTTTGTCTAAGAGAGTTTGATACACTGCAATATGCCAGTGTAATATATTTCTCATCAATGTTTACAGTTTCCACTGATTAAATATATACTGACTCATAAAGTATTACCATCACATCAATTGTCACCAGCTGCAAGTGTATGCATTCAAGTGTTAGCTATCATATAAAAATGGTAGCTTGGTTGTTTAGAGGCCATGGTCTTGCACCAGACATTTTCACAGTTCCCTGATGCGCTAGTAACTTCGCAGAAAGTACTATACCCTCTCTTCTAATCAGCAGCCAAAGGAGGAAAAAAACATTTAAATAATTATTTTTAGCTAAATATTACTATGCACTCATGGTAAATAACAGATTGAATGATGTAGTGGTTCGTGTTGGTGCTGGTGGGTTAAATTTTTCCATATAACTAGAAGAGGGAAGTTGAGATCAGCTAAGTAAGCCACACTCAACAGAACTATCTATTGAAAATTGAACTGGCTATAAATTGCTACTATATGAAACTGTGTCGTCAACATCATCGTCTATAAAGATAAGTTCCACATTTGCATCACCTTCCTACATGCTGTATCTGGAAGGTGGTTAGCTCACTCTTCTTTCTTCACAAAGGAAAATCACTAAATTCCTAGTTATAGTAAAGTATCTCAACTTACTATCAACTTATTAACAAACAAGTCTGCAGATAGTTAAAAAGCAACCAACCTGGTCCAAAAATAGAAAAGAAATGAATAAAAAACATGTTTTTCTGGGAGGAGAAGGAAATCCATTCTGCACGTTAACTATGCTATCAGATTATGTAGACATAGCTTCGACTATTAAAACCCTCCAGTAACTGATAGGTAATTGCTCGCTTGCTGACCACAGCGGTGTACAGCAGACAGAAGCTGTGAGTGAAGCCATCCTTCCTTGCTAATGTAACATGGAGAACTTGCTGCAACTGCAACACTTAATGCTTATAGGACCAAGTCATCTTTAATGCAAACACACATTTTCTGCCTTGCTTCTATGTTTTCCATTATAATGCAACACAAAAACAGTGTACATTTCATCCTGTCCCTCTGAGGTTTGCACAGGCTGTTCCAAGTCAGACTAAATATTGTATTGGCCTTATTACAGTGGATAAATATTTTAGAGTTAAAGAATTAAATATTTTATTTTTCGGTATGCTCTCTGCAACTATTATGAACTTTTTTACAGCTTCTTCATTCAGGAGAAATCTTTAGGGTTTCCTTTTTAAATGTAAGGCTGTTAGTTGTTTCCCTAAACAGAAGCACATCAGAGTTAACAAATAAGTTCAATTAATCACTTTACACTTGGTGTTAATAAGGATACTGTTTCTTCATAGAAAGAGACTTTTCCACGAGGCATGTATCCTTTGGTATGATAATAAAGATTTATGAACAAAAAAATAAATCAAGTAAATGCTATATTTTTAAGTATACTATTTCTCTCTTTATTTTTATAATAGCTAGCACAGATTTTCTTGGCATACCTCTCTACTTGACACAGGTATTTCTCACAGTAAATTAAGACAACCTATCCTAAGAAGAGCATGTCCTGAGCTGTTTGGTTGAAATTTTCCACAAAATAAGAAACTAAGAAGCTGTCTATACATTTGCCTTAAAAGAAGCAGACTAATTATGTCAACTGATTTATTAACAGATGAAGTTCTTTGTCCAATTACTAAAAGTACAAAGAGATCAGGGAGCAATTTAAATGTCTAGTGCACCTCAAAAATCTTTTTTTTTTTTAAGGTTAATTACAATTCTAAGCAAAGCCACTCTAGATAGGCCCCTTAGGTTTTATGAAGGTTTAAATAAAATTCTAACAAAAACATTACCTCATTGGCCAGCTCCAGGAGCACCGGGGCACCTCCGTTTTTCATCACTCCATTCAGGTACCTAGACAAGACAAAACCAAATGGTAAGGCGGTGACAAGAAAAGGCCAGCATGGACTTGCCAGCATCCCTTGTGTGCACACGTTTCTCCTGGGCCAATGTCACTCGACTTGTTAAAGGACACTACTGTCAGAGGAGACTGCTGGAGGGAAAAGGTAACAAAAACAAGTCACCCTAAACCCGGCCGACTAACTGAAGATGAGGCAGAAGGTACAGCCACAGGCTATCCACTGTTTTCTACCTCTTAACACATGCTGTCGACAGAGGGGATTTGAAAAGAACTGTCCCTAACACTTGGCTTTGGCTGTGCTACAGTCAACTATCTCAGGAAAGGGAAGTAAGTTGACTCTCAAAGTTTACAAAAAGCAAACCTGTGCCCTTTTTCTTTACCTTTGTTTCACAAGGCTGGGTGACACCTTATCAATAAAAGAAACAGACTTGTCATCAGTGAGTCAGCACACCTGTATTAGGTAACCCAAGCCACCATTTTACCTGCCTTGGATTGTGTAATAATTTCAAGGTCTCACATAACTCCACCACAAAAACAAAAAGCAAACAAACAAAAGTCCCCCGCTCCATTCTCAAAAGGAGCATGGGAGATTTTTTAAAAATATAAATTTGAATGTGCCATTTCTCCTTTAAACATTCCAGAAGCCCCACATTCAGCCTCAAGACTAAATCATGACCATGTAGCAGTTCTTGTAAGGTTCTTTACATCTGATCTCTGTCTACTCTACTCTGTTGGCCTCATCTCTAGTCATTTTCCCCCACTCCTACTTGTGAGCTAACTCACAAGTCAGCTCTGATGTCTCTTTTGTCAATCCACCACCATCCAAGAGTAAGATAACTGCCCTTCACATACAGTCGAGGGGCACTGTGGCTATCTCTCATCATATAACATAGCATCCTGTTTTTCCTTAACAACAGAAGTCCCTCCTCTTACATAGGGGATCCATTCCAAGACACCCAGTGGATGGGTACATCTGAAGAGATGGATATTAGTGAACCCTATGTGTATTACACATTGCTACAAGTATTCATACCAGTTGTAAAGTTTGCTTTATAAATTAGGCAAAGGAAGAGACTGACAATGACAAAACAAGAAGTTTATAATAATATACCACAGTAAAAGATATGTAAATGTAGTCTCTTTTCCATATGGCTTACAGACCTGTACTCCCCTTTTGATGATGATGATGATGATGATGTGAGAGGTGCTTATGAGAGGTGAATGACATGGACATTGTAACATGATTCTGGGCCAGTACTGACCTTCTCACCATAGGTCACAAGGAAGATCATCGAGACAATATGATGCCAGTGGACCACAGGTCAACTGAAACCATGGACAGGAAAACCTTGGATAACGTGACCACTGGACTTGTCTATCTCAAAACATTCCCCGTTACAACTGTAATGCTGAAAGCCTCATGAGAGCCAGGGAATGGCATTTTATTCAATTTATTGTGTTTAGCACAGTTCTTGGGTTTTAGTAGGTGGGTACATGTAGATACTTCCTCTTTTTTTGTTTTGTGGTGCTAGGTATCAAATCCAGGGCCTTGGGCATGTGAGACAAGCACTCAGCTACAGTGTTACCTCCCAGCCCAACATACTTTTTCTCTAATAAATGGTTAATTCAATAAAATTTAAAGCCATATTGGACAATCAGATAAAATCTGGCATGAGCATGCTCTCCATCTTCTTTTGTGAGTACATCAAAGCTATTTGTCTGATGGCAAAAAATAAAGTTAATAGGTGAAGCCTGTCTTCCATATAACTGACAGGACCAGACACTATACTATGTTATTTCAAAAATGCACTTACAAAGATGAAAATGTTCCTATAAGCAAAGTGGCGTGAAAGCAGATTATTTAAGGTGGGGGGAGCCTCAGGATCACTGCAAGTTCAAAATAATTCTCCCAAATCTATGTCCTACATATTGGGCATACTACTTAAATATTGGGACACTACTTAAATACATCCTTTAGGAAGCTGACTAGTAAATAAGAACTTTCAGAAGAAGAAAAAGACAGTAAGTGTGGGTTAGAGGACAGTCCCTAGGAAGCAGGGAGGCTGAGCAGCTCAGCCTGCACAGCAATTCCACTGCACTACCGGCCTGCTCAAGGCCCAACCAACCAATCAGCTTGGTCAGGTCACACCAACTAACCATGTTCATGACCATCAGACAAGCATATTTATTACGGGATGGTTATAGGTCACGGCATTTAATCCTATATTGATATTAGGACAGCTTTAGAACTTTACTTAACATTCATGTAACCCACAAATGTTACTGAGAGCTATGGCTTTGGCCCATATTCCAGGCTCCAAAGAAGCAGCAGGGAACAAAGCATTCCTGCTTCCACCATCACAGAGGTATTACAGCCTAGGATGGCAATAAGAATGGGAAGTAAATGCATAATATGTTGACATATCTACAATAAAATTTAAACTCAGATAAATTGGCTGTGAAGCCCCTCCCTTAGGAAGTGACATTGAGTGCAGCTGTCATCTGCACCCAGGTGAGGGCTGCCTGCACACAGCGGCAGGGTAGCCAGGAATCATACTGCTTGTACCATGGAATTGTTTTTTTCAGTCAAAATTACAAAGTTGCATCTGTCATTGTCCTGGTAACTCACAATGGAAACTTCTATCAAATGTAAAGAAACAGGAGATGGTCAAACAGTAACAGTCATCCCCTGTATCTACCCGGTCTACGGCCACACTTGCCACAGTGGGAATTCCTAGCCACATGTTGATGAGGCTTCTCCACGTCAGGTAAAGAAGCCAAACCCCAACACTGATGAAACCTACCACCAAGCCAGCTGGCCGGCAGCAGGAGTGCTCAGGTTCAGTGAGCTGCTTCTGAATGTATTTTTCCCCAGTCCGAGCCCAAACTATATCCTGTAACACTTCAGAAGTGCTGGGGGTGGGGAGAGGGATTAAATTTAATTTGAAGTTAGTTTTGTTCTTCCTGGGGAATTTAATTATCCACCACTTCAAAGTGACAGATTAGTCAAATTTCAAATGTTCAGCTATGCCATCAAAGGACATACTGATTATAGAAAACACCCATGTGGGGCATGTCAGAAATTCCTAACTTGGCCTTTCTCTGCTTCATCACATCACTTGTGTGAACACACAGAACTGCACTTTTATCACTGTATCAGGGCTTATTTCTGTCCCAAAATAGGTGGGACAGAGTGAATACACAGCAAATGGTACAAAATGAACAAAGTTGGCGTGTTAGTCAGTTTGTCATCACTGTGACAAATATCTGAGAACAACAACTCAAGAGAGGAAAGGCTTATTTTGGCTCATGGGTTCAGAGGCTTTAGGACATGGCCAGCTGGCTCCATTGCTTTTCATGGAGGAAGGGCATGGCAAGGAAAGAGGTGCTCCCCTCACGGCAGCCAGGGAACACAGAGAGACAGACAGGAAGGGGCCAGAGCAAAATACATGCCTCAAGGACACCTCTGGGGCCACTGGATAGTGCTGCCTATGTTCAGGTCTCCCCACTTATCTACCCAACTCTGGAAACGCTCTCTCTCACATACACGCAACGGGAAGTGTGCTTCAGTAGTCTCCTGGTGTTTCTCAATCCAAAGTAACCATCAAGACTGACCATCACTGGGACAAACTTTCAGAAACCATTCTTATCATGTAAAATCAGTATCATATTTGAACCAACCTTTTCTCCATGTGTACATCCAAATAAAATTCAACTGATCTGATTCTCTAAAGCTTAGTAAAGTTGGCCCACTGGCCACTATGTGTTTGAAGAAGGGAGATGGGAGAGAGCACTTCTAAACTTTGCAAAGGTAACCAACTATGTGTGTGTGTGCACATAAGCCCGGGTGCACCGATTTAGAAAGCCCAAGATAAGTTGTTACCAAGTGTGTTTCCTGTTTGGAAATAAAATAGTACAATGTGAAAGAACAGAGAACTGTATTCAAATGAACACTGGAGATGTCTCTGTACAACTTAGAAACTGAGGACATTTCCTCAATAAATCAAAAGACTGGGAAAATATTTCCTAGTATTTCCTACTGTTGTTTGGAGTTCATGAAATTTCAGTTAACCATAATGCAATTACATTAAATACAGACTTGGAATTTTTGATTGACACAATCTCAATGCTAGCAAGAAGGCAGACACACAAATTCTCTCATCTTGCTGGTAGGAATGGAACAATTCTGGCCATTTCTAGATAGCAATTTAGCAATATACAATAAAAGTTTTAAATGCTCACATTGTACTAGTCATTACACACAGAGAAATAAATAAAGAAGCTAATCAAAAATGTAGACTCACACATCAAGGTGTTTATCACAGTATTATTTACAATTACAGAACACTGGATGCATATATGTTTAAAAGAAGAATAGTTCAGCAAGTTTTGATTGTTTTATAAGAAAACAGAAAGCTTTTTACAAAGTAGTATCATGTTATATACATTTTTCCAAGCATAAAATTCAGGATTCATAATTGCACATATAGTATGACTTCATCTATATAGAAATGGGTTGACAAAAGTCTAGAATGAAATTTTAACCAGTAGTTATCTCTGAGAGGCACAATTATAGGCAATCACTCTTTTTTTTTTTTTTATGCCATCACAAAGGTGCTTAATTTTCACAATAGGGGGCATTACTTTTATAAAAGAAAAAAACTAAGTAAGTTGTTATTAACATTTTTAAACTGTTAAATATGTATTGATAAAATACAATTTGCCTTTATTCTGACCAGCTGGAAAACAAACAAAAACCTTTTAAGCCAATTTTCCTTAGTGAAAACCCAGGACATTCAACCTGCACGTTGAACTCAGGAGGCTGGGGAGGTCAATGCATCTGGAAGGTAGCAACAGGGCTGCCCTCAGGCACACAGCACAGCAAAGTATAGAGAGCAGGGTGGTACAGCAAGAAATTGGCCAGACTGCTTTCTTCTGACGGGTCCATGATGGCCTACCCTCACGTTTTTGTTTCAAATGCTGTTAACTTCTCAGAATACCTGAGACTCTCAGACTTAGATAAATGTAAAGAAACACAAGATATTTCCCTGTTCTCATTATTACTCACTCAGGTGTTGATTACTAACTATACTTACGATGTTTACTTCTGCCCTAAACTAACTGGATAATTTAAAAAAAGGATTTTCATAATCAGTAATTACATACACTCTTTAATGAAACCAAGATTTTAAAAAGTAGCACTTAGAAATTTTAGAAATCACCTAATTAAAAGGAACCACTTTGCAAGCTGGCAAGTGAATGTCACCTACAAGTGGATCTCTAAACTTCTAAGAGCACCTTCCTAAAATGCTCCGTTTCCTCTTCTGATGTCGCAAGGCTTTAAGTCTGGACATAGAATCAGGACTTTATATGGCAGCCTCAGACTGTACAAACAAGAATATATTTTTTGGCAAAATCTTTCATCTTCTTTTGGAGGGTCTTGATGCCTAAGTAGCTGTAGGCTTCACAGGGCTTCCGGACCACCCTTAGTTCTGTAGTGTGCAACTAGGGTCACGACTTCAGTATTAACTTCACCAAGATGGTCATGACCCCTGTATTCAAGTGTACAAACACCTGTTCATAGGCGCTCTACACACACAGACAGGGCATGCGTGCATTGTTGCAGATTTTTCACTACATGAACCGAGGATATATTTTACCAGGTGGGCAGAGTGAATAATTTTTTTAAAATCTAAGTTCAATCACTTTTCTGTTCAATATCTACATCTCAATTTTTCAAAAATAGACTTTACAGAAACATGACACCAATATTTTATCCATGTATTTATTTCATTCATAAAATTTTCATGCATAAAATCATTCACCTACAATCAGTAGTGTCACTCTCACCACAGAAAGGTTGGTCTGTCAATGTTGAGTATAATAATTTAAGAGCATATTTCAAACAGTTTTCCTTTCCAACATGCCCTTGAAATATTTAAGAAACCAACCTATTATTTCTCATGCAAACCATTTCCATTTAGTGTTATAAATTATTCAGTCACATTATGAAGACAGTCTGAATTTTAGAATTAAAAATATCAGGCTACTGTAAAGGTTCTGTTTGTTTCAGAGCAAGAGGTCAAGAGCTCTTTATAATAAGTAATTCTGAAGTTAAAATATTTTCTGGATACTATACCACTGATTTAATATCCAAGGTTTTCTTTTTAAACTATAACACCCTCTTTAAAATGTGACAGTTATACAAAATGAAGTATCTCCATATGTTCCTATTTGATATATAACCCAGTAACCATGGTGCAAAATACTCCATCAAAATTCATTCTTATTTTTTCAACTTACGGATCTAAATAAGAAATCAATGAGAATTGTTCTGAGAAGTTTCATATAAGCATGTCGATATGTGCATGAACAAATACGCATCTAGACAAGACATGCACTTATCAAAGGTTCAGGTGGTCAACTGAGATTCAGCAGTACTGCACACACAGAATGTGCACACACACAGAAGACAGCACTACTACATCCTTTAGATCTACAAAACCAAGCACTGGAAACTCACACACTACAACTTTTAAATAACAGATACAGAACAAAATGTCTTGGGACATGATACAGAGACTTACTTTAATGATAACTTAATTTATTCATAATTATTATTACAATTAATAAGTACTATGATACCCTCTAGTGGGGCAGGCAGGTCATACCTCTGGTAATAACTTTCCATCGCTTCCAAAGTATGGTGTTTGGCATGTGTTCTCTTAATATGCTTCTGAAACAAAACAAGAACAGAAAAAAATCTCTATGCTGTGTCATAGATCAGGTTCAAGACAACAATGATATAGCGCTTCATCCCAAGGACTAACATACAGGGCAGACTGAATAACAGCTTGGGGATTTTGGTGTTAGTAGGACTTTTATTTTTTTCCCCTTTCTACTCCATGAACCTATGCATTTTAATCTCTCTTGCTAGGCTGGGTATCTTCAGACTGTACCATTAAGTATAGTATATATGTAAAAGTCAACAGGGTCTTAGTAATTGAATCTAAATAAGTTTGCTTAGGGCCACAGAGGGCAAAGAAAAACTTGTTCCTTCTTTCAACCTTTATATTAATTTTCCCTCAATTCAATTCCATCTAAGTCCTCTGCACTCTGGTTTTACAATCCAATTGCCATTTTTAACCAGGAAGAACATTGCTTAAAAACAACTTATTTGAAAACTACAAAAAGTAATTCCATAGAGACTTGCCACTTGACTGACACCTGTCATCTCATGATAAATGACTCCATTTTCTGCCTCTCTTGCCTTCTGCCACTCTAGCAATGGTCATTTATCATCATCTCTGTCAGCAGTGGAAAACGGCACTGACAGTGCAAGTCAGCAAACATTTAGCACACAGAGCCACGCAACACAGGGAAATTATTATTGTCAGAATAATAATGGTTTAGCATAATTTATTACAGGTCCACCAAATAAGCAAAGGCTAGATGTTATTAGACAGATGGATGGGTAGGCTTGGCGGGCCTCCATTGAGACGCAGGCGGTGCTTGATGTGGAAAGGGAACATCCTCCAACCCAATCAGAGAGCTGGCAGTTCAATTACAAAGAAATAAAGGGACATTCATCATTCAATTAGGCACCTGTCAACCCTCACAAAGGAGAAAACTTCTAACCTGGTACTCCTGGGAGAAGATGCTCTGCAGAGTGGCCTGCGATTGACTGGAACAAATAAAAGAAGGACAAAGTTAATTACTGGAGTGCATGGCCAAGAAACAAAAGGGAAGGGAGCTTCAAAGGTAGGCCTGCTGCCCTGTAATCTAACAGAACATGGAAACAAGTGTGGAAAAGTTGTTCCAGATGAACACCTCAAACAAAGGCTTCCTGCGGCTAGGTCAAGGAAAGAGAAAAAGGGAAAGGGAAAATAGGAACGGCCAGTATCATATTATTTTTTTTTTAAACTTTAGGAATGACTGTAAATCATATCGATAGTATGCAATGGTGTTAAAGGGAACCACAAGAAAACAAGGTTTATTACTACAAATGGTTGAGTTCAACCCTGTAAGTAGTAGAGAACACACAGTTCATACATTGACAACATTCTGAAATTTATTTTCCTAGCAGACAGTTTTTTCTTTTGTACCTATCCGAAATTTGGGAGTGAAAAACAACTTTGGTCTTAGTGAAGTAACACAGATAACACTGGAAT
The DNA here is from genome assembly GCF_047511655.1 of Castor canadensis. Taxonomy (NCBI): domain Eukaryota; kingdom Metazoa; phylum Chordata; class Mammalia; order Rodentia; family Castoridae; genus Castor; species Castor canadensis. The sequence continues at coordinate 128,512,498 of NC_133387.1, read as the reverse complement.
ATTCCCACTGATCCTGGCATGCTTTGAAAATAGAAGCTTTCACAGCAGGAAGCAGAGGTCCTTGGAGTGCACCATCCCCAAAGTCAGCTGCGAGTCTGATTCATCTGAGAAATCGCAGCATCAAACCTGGCAGTGAAGCAACCTGGAAAATGTGCTCCCTGACTGGGAATTTTTCTCTTGCAATTGTTCACATTTAGAAATGTATTGGAATTTTTCCTGCTCTAAACACAAGTGATGCCTGACTGCTGCTCTTGTTCAAGAGCCTCTGCAGATAGAGCTGCCTTATCATGTACTGAAAGCAATCACTTCTGAGATATTTTCCTACAAAATGCAACTGAAGACATGGTACTTTAAAGAGTCTGGCTTTTATAGTATGCCAAAGCAATGTGAATTATTAAAATTCTTCTATTTATTAAAGAAACATCTTAAGCACATCCTAGAGCATTTGTAGAGTATGAAATAAAAATAACATGATATTTGTCTACTCACAGTCAAAATGGTGTCACCTTCTGCAGACCATCTTAGATTTGGCTTCTAACCCTCTTTATTCATACCAACTTACATGAGTGGGTTAAAAATATATATCAAGATGTTCACTAAGGAAAACCAATGCATAATTAAAGAACTATTTCAATAAGTCAAAAGTACTAAGAAATGATTGATTACAATTATAAATTTATTATAGCCAGATTTTTTCAATTTCCCTTTAAAATGGGAAGTGAACCCACTTTTACATAGAAAATCTGCCTATGATGCCTGGCTTACCCAAGCTTAACATACAAACCACACACTCTGGTAGGGCTGCTGAAAACTAGCTTCTGGGAAAAAGAAAATAGCAAAACGGAGGCCAAAGCTTTATAAACTACTTAATAAATTAAAATGTTAGATATCTATGATTTATTAATAGAGATCCCCTTATTATACAGAAACAGACTTAAGTTATTAACCATTTAACGATATACAGAACACCCATATATAAGTTTAGAAAATATGGTAGAAATAATGTGGTTGAATTGGTAAACTGTTAATAAAACAAAATGGAACGTCAGGTGCTCTGAATGGGAAGGCTGAGAGAAGCTAGAAAATAAATTCAAGAAAAAACATTCAAAGTGAGAGGTTGGCCAAGAGTTGAAGCTACTGTATAAACTAGGATGAGATACCATCCATGACAGCCAGAAAATTGTCTTTAAACCTTAAAATTCAGTTCAAATAAAGCCATGGATACAGTCTATGGGACAACCATGTTTCTCTGTGGCCAAGAAGGTCAAAGAGAAGATTCCAGTTCCACTGGGAGTAAAAACTGCCTGGATCTAAAAATATTGTAACAACATAAAGAAAGAATCGGATCCCAAACGCTTTGGTTTTGTTTGATGAAAACAAAGCTGCAGAGAACTAAGTGAGCTTTGCTAGGTGGTCTGCCAGCCACTGTCTATCTGTCCCTCTTGGTCTTGACCTGAATACACAGGACTCTGAGAAAATGCCTCACCACAAAGGCAGGAAACAAGACACTGACTCCAGGGGAAGGGACTGGGCCGGTGGGGAGGGGATCAGGGTCAGAAGATCTCAAAGTTACAGTTCTGAAGAGCTCACTACCTCCAACCTCACCCCACCATATGACTGTCCTCACTTAAGATGGGGAGATGAAGGAAGAGAAGTTAAGTAAAACACACAATTCAATAGCTATGTAAGTGGTAGGGCTGAGAATCAAATATCCATATTCAAATCCAGAACCCAAATTCTTAATCCCTAGGGTAATTTGCCTTTCTAACAGTCTACAGAATTGGTTCTGCAAATCCTGCCTGCTAATACCCTGCTGAAGCACTAAAATGATGTACACCACACTCCACACAATCCTGAAAGGTGGGGTATGTTGCATTTTTGATGGAAAATTGAAGCCACAGAAGGCCAAGTGTTTTGACCAAAAACATGATGGCTTTAGATAATATTCCCCACTTTAAAAACCAAACTGCAGTTTTCCTTTAATTAACTACATAAAAACAATATTTTTTGTGTGTTGAAAGATAAAGGAACTATTGACTGCAGGAGCAAGTAGAAATATTAAGACTATAGGAAATCATCCACTGTTCTCCCTATGGCTGAAGTCTCCTCCAGCCACCACCATGGCCTCAACAATCTCGAACTGACTAGAGATGTGTCTTTTACTTCATAAAAAGCAGTTCTTTAAACCCTTCCCTTAACGCGGCAAGAATAAACAGCCCATTTTCTCTATAGAGGACAATACACTTGAAGCTCTTAATTTTATAAAACGATATTTAATAGAGTTCTCTAGTTATAAAATAGTGCATACTCCATGTAAAATTCTAACATCCACTGTCAGCATTCATTCTAGCCTGCGACCTTCCTGTGTTTTTATTGTGTCTGATACATAGATCGGTATCCATACCCACACATTCACAAATACCTGAAATTGTGACTGGCTGAAACATACTTTTTTTAGCATGTTTTTACCACACAAGATACTACCATTTATCTGTGCCATTAACATATTCCTCTTTTAAAATTACTTACTATGAATAAAACACCAAAAAAACCATATGGAACAAATGCATAGCATAACAAGTATTTTAAAAACATTAAACAAGGACTGGGCTGTGACTCAAGGGACAGAGTGTTTGCCTAGCAAGTGGGAGACCCTGAATTCAATCCCCAGTGCTACACACACACACACACGGCTCACATTTGTAATGCCAGCTACTCAGGACAGAAGGACTGCAGATCAAGGCCAGCCCCAGCAAAGAAAAAAAAAAAGTTACCAGGACCTCATCATCTCAAAAACAAGTCAGGCGTGGTACTGCATGTGTGCAACAATCCTAGTTACCATAGGAGGCGGTGGTAGGAAGACTGCAGTTTAAGGCTGACCCAGGCAAAAAGCACAAGACCCTATCCAGAAGGAGGGACAGAAAGAAGGAAGGAGGGATAAAGAAAGGAAGAAAGGAAGGGAAGGAAGGAAACCATTTAGGTCAACACCACCACTAGCATTCCAAAAGCAACCCCCTAGTCATCCCCACCCCTTGCCTCTCACATTGGTGTTCTGCTTTTCTCTGCAGTTTATTACACAGACAGAGAAACCTGGGCTCTCCACGTTGGCCTTGCCCTCTGGCGACTTCAGATGAAGGGCATTATGCAGTATGTGCCCTCCGGCGTCTGGTCTCTGTCACTGTGCCTGGCTGTGCACCACCGTTAGAGGAAGCACACCACTCATTCTCACTGTACGAGTTCTCTGCGGTGCGTAACACTGGCTGTGAACTCACCCGTGATGTTTAGTGTGCACTGATGCATATCACTAATGGTAGCAAGCATCAGGCTCTGATGTGCAAATTCTAGCCTTACTAGACACCGTCAGACAGCTCTTCAAGGGGAGATGCGGACTTAAACTCCACCAACATTACAGGGCTGCACATCTGCCCAGCACACTGCTGTCCACTCTGCTTCTTCAGCTCCTTGTGGTGCTTTCTCAGTGCACCTTCCTTAGGACTCATCAATAGTAAAGGGATTTCAGATGGAAGCCCACGTAGCTGTGTATTTTGAGCAAGCTCCTCCTTGTATTAGATTTCCTTAATCTCTTCCTCCCTTTTAAACACAGTACTTGGTGGGTTTCTTTATGCTATCTCCACACGTAACATGTCATAACTATGATCCTCCTCACCCCTCCACCCTCTCCATTTCCCCTCCCTGCCATTGACCCCGCCCCATACACAGTATCTCTTTTTTATTTATTTTTATTTTTTATTGTTGTGCTGGGAGGGGGTACATTTTGGCATTTACACAGGCTCTTACAATGCATCAAATATATCATACTTTAATTTAAAATTTTCCCCCTCCGTGATTCTCCTTTATCCCCCTTAGCCCTCCATTCCTGGAAGAGTTTCAACAGGTCTTATTTTTCCATTTATACACATGTGTACACAGCATTTGCACTATATTCACCCTCCTACACCCCCTTCCCCACCTCTTCCTGCTCCCGCCGGTACCAACCCCCCAGGCAGGACCAGTCTCTTTTTAAAGTGCAGAAGTTTGTAATTGAGGAATCGCAACTCATTAATTCTCTGATTTTGCTTCAGTGCTCTTCTGTCTCGTCTTGCTCCCATTCACGAAGAAATATATGCATATTTTCTCGTGGCAGATTAGCAGCATTGCCTTTTGCATTGAGCTCTGTGGTTTATCTTGAATTAATTTCATTTGCTGAGACAGGGGCCACAGCTCATCACTTTTCCACAATACCCAACTGCTGACACACTATTTGCCCATTGGACTGTGCTGGTGAGTCTAAGGAAAGCAAATAACTGAGTTTATTTTGGGATTTTCTAATCTGTTCTCCTGAAGTTCAGGTAGTATGGATGAATCACGTACATTTAATATAAATGCTGATGTATCCAGGTTTATATACTACCTTATGGAATGCGAACTGTCTCGACCACTAACGATACCTTCTCTCTTCTTTCATGTAGTCTTTCAGTTAACTTAACACATCTTCACTATTTTTCTCCTGCAGCTTTGAAGTTATGTACTGGCTTCCTATTCTTTCAATGATTATCCCAGATAACCACAAGCACCATCAATTTATCGAAGACTGTCATTAACTAGTGGCTAACTGTATGTGGAGGAAATAAAAATACTGTAGCAGTTATCTGCAAGTCCTCCTTGCTATTAGGACGTTGAGTCTACATGCACCTCCAGTCGCAGACGGGTGCTTGCTTACACCACCTCTGCTCACCCAGATTCAGCCACATATGTTGTCTTCACTGCTCCATCTGGAATCATTTTCTTTTAATAACTCCATCAGTACCATTCTGTCAGTGATGTCAAGTAACAATAACTATGGCTCTTTTAAATTACAACCTGTCTTATTCCTTTACCTACCCTTAAGATTTCCAGGAGTTTTAACCAGAAATTCTGCTTAGAACTTATTGGATTTAAACATGTGACTGGGTATCTTCTAACATTTGGGGACCACACACACTTCAAACCCTGCTCTCACCTTCCTCCTCATAACATGAATGGTGACGTTCCTATGGTAACCTGTCTCCTCTCTCTTCATATGTTCCACTCAAATGGTGCTCTGTATCACATTCTGCTTATTTTCTTTCGCCCTACCTTCTAGCATACAAATTCTCTCTTCACTAATGTCTAATTTACTGTTAAATCCATTCACTGAGATGAATCATGCATTTGTCAGTTCTAAGCTTCCTATTTGGTTCTTTTTCAGCTAAGTTCCCTACAGAATGTTTCAACCTTTTTTTTAACTGTTTGAACACAGTAGAAACTCTAAAACTTCTGTGTAGCAGTGTCACACTATGGGAAAAACTCCTTCATAAAAATTGTGAAGGCTAAAGTAAGGCTGTCTTTCCTCAGAGAGGATTCCAATTTGATACTTGGGGGCACCAGAAGTCCAATCACAGGCACTAATTTATGGTGTCAATCAGGTAAATTTGAAACTATTGGGAAGAGCTTTTAAATTCAGTTCCCACTTATCCTTGGATGGGACCTGTCAGGGTCCCACCCAAAAGTAATTTATAAGAGCTCCCCTCTCTCTTTCTCTCCCTCTCTTTTCCTTTTTTGGTACTGGGGCTTGAACTCAGGGCCTCGTGTTGCTAAGCAGGTGCTCTACCACTTGAGCCATGTCCCAGCCCAAGGGCTCTAATTTTTGCTGGGCCTTGATCTCTACACTTTATCCTATGACCCTGTAAAGCTCTCAACATCCTGCTCAGGACTTCACATCTAATCAAAGGGTAATCTGATCAAAGGGTAATTAAATTAAATTTAATGATCATATCTTCAGAAATTAAAACCACATAGCCATGCACGGTGGTACACACCTATAATCCCATCACTCAGAAGGGTGAAACAGGAGGATTGAGAGTTCAATGCCAGCCTGGAACATATAGTGAGACTGTGTTTCAAAAACGAGAGCAAAACAGAATGCATGCATAAGTAACTCACAGGTTACAGAGGAGGTCATGCCAGAAGATGTGTAGAACACAGCAGTGACAGTGGTAAAATAACTTTGGGAAACCCATACCATCAACTCAACATAAGAAAAGAGAAAGGGAGTTATTGTACTATAGGAGGTTCTAGCAAAGACATCAGCAAACTCCTATCAGTCTTCAGGTAGAACATGGCACATCTATGTTAAAATCAAAGATGACAAACTCTGAAAAGCATAAACAAAGTAGGGAACTTACTCTAGCATATACCAAAATGGATAAATCTCAAGGCTATCATGTTTACTAAGAAAAGCATGCTACTGAATTATATCCACAACTGATATTATTTATACAAAAATGTAAAAATGGCAAGATAAGTGCCTATTTTTCAAGGACATAAATGTATGCAATAAAAGAAATCTGAGAATGACAGCACTAATCTCAAGACCACAGACACCTCAGCTGAAGGAGAGAGGACAGAAGCAGGGACAAGTGTCAGGGAGGATTTTAATTGTTGATTAAAAAAAAAATCTGAAGGGGAAGGGAATGCAGAACAGTGTTAGAATATTTTATATCTGTAAAAGTAAAAGGCACCTGACAAACATAAACAGAGACAGGTTCCCAGGTTCAGCATATCTTACATTATATTTCACAATAAAACTAAACATGGAGACAAAAGGGAAAAGGAAATGAGGAGGAGCTGGATAAATTGATCTTTCACATTCTCTTCTGCTCCAAGTCCCACCCTCTTCCAAATGTGCTGATTTAATTACAGGCTTAAGTACCTATACTTCTTGCCTTTCTAATTAAATTTAGGTATTAACTTTTTAGAACAAGTCATAACATAAATCAGAAAAAGAATAAGAAGCCCGGGTGACAGATACTTAACTTCGCCAGCAAGACCAGACTTGTGGTCATTTTTCTCTTAAGTAATCCCAATAACTTCAATGCATTATATACATAATAATAGATCTGTAAGAGATGTTTATCAGTCATCTTTTGAAATTTCAATTTTTTTCTTCCTGCAATGGTTTCTTTCTTTGTTTAATAAATCAGATTAGATTACATTATGAGACGCTCTTAAATTAAGTTTGTAGTAATTTTATTATGACTGCAAAAAAAAGTTAGCAGATAGTGACAACCTGGTAATAGCCTCTCTGTGAAGATATTTACAACCTTTCTGTTACTGGTTAGAATTCAACTTTCTTCCAGCTCTTTCTCATTTTCTTCTTCCAAATATGTTCACATGTGCTGTTTTCCTAAACCACAACAGGCCTACCTTTCAAATGATGTCCATTTTTTTTCCTTTTTGACAGTACTGGGGATTGAACACAGGTCCTCATGCAAACTAGGCAAAAGTTCTACCACTTGAGCTGTCCCAGCACTGACCATTTACTGCGTCTTTGGTCTAGTAGGCCTTTGTTTCCATGAATCCTATTTAGCCTCCCTGTGGCGATCTAACTTTGGTTCCCCCACCCTCAACTAAAGCAAGAGTGACATACTTCTTCACTAAACCTCAAAGCCATACTTTCCCCATGTGACCAATGCAATGGCACTTTTGCCCCCTTTCCTTAAGTCTCTCTTCTTCTGGGCTCCAGGGCACTACTTTCTGGTAACTCTATACTCATTACCTACTTTTCTTTCATGGGAGTTCTTTCCACCTTCCTTTTCTCTTCACCCTGCTGTGTTCCCACAACTACACCATAGCTCCCAAATATATAAACACACATACATACACAAACATGTATGGGGGGGTGAGAGGGAAGCCCCACCTTTCACCTCTTCTCAGTCCCACTCTTATTTCAGCTACTAAAGGACAATGCTTTCGCCTACTTGGTAGCAGATATCTTTAGATCAGACTTACCACCACTTTCCTTCCTTGCAAACATGGTTTCATTTTCATATCCCATGTATCTTAAATAGAATCTTTCCACAAATTAAGATGCCTGAGCTACAGAGTTGTAAGTCATGGGTCTATCCCACTCTCTCTCCCTCTCTTGCTCACTCCCCCTCCTTTCTTTCTTTGTTGTTTCGTGTTGCCCAGGCTGGGCTGGCACTCGCTGTCCTGCCTCAACCTCCCTCCCAAGTGCTAGGGTTGCAGATGTGTGCCATCACGCCTGACCCCCTGGGTTATTCTGGGTCCTTCTTGTTTTTTTTATTAGCATGCATTCATTATTGAACAAAGGAGTTTCACTGTAATATTTGCATACATGTAAACAACTGTTTTGGGTCACATTCACCCCTGCATTACTTTCTTATCCTCCTTCATGTTCCACAGTTCTTGACAGGTTTCACTGTTATATTTTCTTATGTGCATATGATATGCTTATGACCACCTTCACCTACTCATCACCCTCTCTTTCTCTATCTCCCTCCTGCTGGCTCCCTCCCAAAAACTTCCCCTCTATATTCACGTCTTTTCCCCCCACATCTAAATTCTGCATTTGTGAGAAAACATGTGATACTTGTCTTTTTCAGTCTGGCTTATTTCACTTACTCTGTTCCAATCCATTTTCCTACAAATGATGTACTTTCACTCTTCTTTATGGGGAACAACACTACTCTATGTACACATTCCACGTTTTCTTTATCCATCCATCTGTTGGGCACCTGGCCTGACTCCATAACTGGGCTTCTGTGACCTATGCTGAAATAAGCATGATGTGCAGGCGTCTCTATAGTGTGCCCTCCGTTATCCTTGATGCTTGCCTCACCCTCACCTGAGACAGCTCACCAGTCACCAAGTCTTGGTGGCTCTACCACCAAAAGCTTTCAAAAGCTCTTTTTGGGTCTAGGGATGTAGCTTAGTGCTGGAGTTCTTGCCTAGCATGCAAGAGGCCCTGGGTTTGATTCCTGGCACTGAAAAAAAATTCTTCTAACAACTTTCTCTACTTCTCTATACCATTAAATGCTCCCTGATTCCCATCCCTTGCTTCCTCTATCTATACCTTTTACCACAGTCTCCAAGTTACCAACATTCCCCTATTACGTGCCTGCAGCCTATGCTCAATCCTCCCAGCAAAGCAATGAGAGCTTCCTCCACCTGGCTTTAGGTCCCTTCTTTCTAAGCACCCACAATTCTTCCCAGTTTTCCACCCCAGAGCAGCTTTCACGCCAATCTCACCACTTACCTTAACTCCCATCTTCTCCCTGCAGTGCAGAATACTCTTCCTTCTCTATTCTACTTGAAAAACATCTATTCTTACAATAATAATTAGTCTCAGGATATTCCTGCATAACTTCTACCACTATTAAATCAGGTTATTTTACAAAACGATAGTTCCTGAGATAAGAAATTTTTAGATTAAGCCCAACCTTTTCCCTTTAAGAATGACAAAAGTAAAGGTCACTGAGATGAAATAATTGGGCCAAGGTGACATGAAGCATTATTTTACACTAGGTACAAGTAAATCAAAGGAAAAATAAGTTGTGCTTTTAGTGGGCCTTATTGGAGAAACACTTTGTTTCGGCATTTTAACAGATAGGAATATGGGAAGATGACAGGTTTTTAATGCAGTTCAATGATGTTAGTAATCACAATATATTTATGAGCAATGGTATAAATTAAGCCATAGTTCAAATAAAAGAGTAAAATATAGTAGACCATAAGTTATATCAACAACATTCCCCAAACCTACAAGTTATCACTTCTCAGCACTTCTCTTTTCTTCGTCACTACATCTTCTCGAACTGTTATGTCAGAATTTGTAGGGCTTTATTATATGTGAATTCAATTGTAAATTTTAGGAGAAATAATTTTGTACTTTCAAGAAAAAGTATAGCTTTTATCATTCCTAGTCATTTAGTGGTTTGTGAAGAAATATCTCCTCTTATATAACACAGCTCAGTGAAAAAATGGACTTGCTTTTCAGCCAACTTTGTTGTAATGGTCTACTGTATAGGACAAAGGAGCTCATGCAATAAATCATGAATATTCTAGTTATGTGAAAATTAATATTTATATTGGGATGCATGCAAAAAAAAAAAAAAGAAAAGCCAATACTATCCCTTCCTTTCCTACCTAGTAAAAATAAATGGAAGGGGAAAAAAGAACCTAATTTTAAAAAATGGGCAAAGAACTTGAACAGGTATTTCTCCTAAGAAAATAGAAATTGCTATCACTCATTAGGGAACATCAAATTAAAGCCAGAGGAGGTGTTAAGTCACACTCACTTAGAACGGCTCGAATGAAAACACAGACATTACCCGGGGTTGGCAAGGACATGGAGAAAGGAGAGCTTCCTACATTGCTGGGGGATGCTGAATAGCACACCTGTTTTGGAAAACCACTTGCTGGCTAGTGACAACATTAAACAAGGTCACCTATGAGCCGGCAAGCCTATCACTCCATGAATACCCAAAGGAACTCAAAAGCATGAGTCCACACAGAAGCCCACGCACAAATGTTCACGGCAGCGTTAATAGTAACAGTAGAAAGGTAGAAGTAACCCAATGCCATTGATTGATGATGGATAAGTAAAGGTGATGTACACACTGGAGTATCAGCGTAAGAAATGAAACTCTGACTTATGCTATAACACATAAACTTGACATTTTACATGTGGCCTCACAATACAGAAAGTGATCATTTTTCCAGGTGATGTGTAATTTTTCAGTCTTTCAAACCTGTAGTTTTATAAATTCCTGGTAGATACCTTTATGTACTCTATAAATATTTATTAAACTATAAAAAGCATCAAGAGTCCCATGGTTGAGCCTAGAAATGCAGCTCAGTAGTAGAGACTCGTCTTTACTTAATCTAACTAGAAACTCTGGATTACTTCTAGCTCTCTGTTCCACCATCTGACAGATGGTGATGGGTTCTGACTTCTACAGTCTATTTTCATCTTGAAAGTTCTGACATCACCAGTCCTACAGCTCCAAGAGTTAGATTTATTAAATCTCAATACCTGTCTCTTCTGCCTTCCCTTCCCCTCCCTCCCTCTTTCTTGCTCCCTGTTCTACTCTCACTCTCTTTTTTTGAGACAGGGTTTCCCTAAGAAGCTCAGGCCAGCCTTGAACTCTTGGTCCTCCTGCCTTAGCCTCCAAAGTGCTGGGATTACAGACAGGTACCACCAACATCTTCAAATCTCTGTTCCATCTTCACATTGCCTTCTATGTACGGATGACAAAACCTGCCTCTGACTCCCTCTTTCTAGGGCCCACTCCAATATAATAGTCCAGAAAAATATCTCTATCTCAAAACCCTCAAATTTTATCACATCTGCCAGGACCCTAAATCACTGTAAGGTTTGTAAGGTTACATGGTTTCGGACTGGTATTTTTAAGGGGGTTATTTTTTTCCAACCTACCCTTATCTACCCTTTGGCCTCAAAGATTCACATTTCTGCCACAAGTAAAACATATTCACCCCTTCCCAGTGCCCCCAAAAGTCTCAACACCTAACAACATTAACACAAGTCTAAAAATCTCATCTTAATATCAAATCTCAAAAATCTCAAATCCTATCTAAATCAGGTGTGAGATTCTGCATGCGATCCATCCTGATGCACCCCTAGATTTTGAACACTCAAAGCCCTAGAAACAAACGCTCACAACATTTTGTATGTTGAAAAGGCACAGACATCCTTCAATGGGGGAATGGATGAGCAAACTGACACCACTACACAAGAGTACTACTGTGCATTAATGCACACAGACGCCTGAACAAATCTCAAATGTGCCGTGCCAGTCTCCAAAGCCCATAAGATTCAATTGTTACGACATCCTGGGGAAAATATCTAACAACAGAAAACAGATCAACAGCTTTTAGGTGCTAGGGTTGGGAGACCACAAAAAGGCAAAAGGGAATTTTAGACAGTGTCTCAGTACATTTGTGTTACTGTAACAAAGTACCTGAGACTAGGTCATTTATAAAGCATATAAAATTATTTTTCACAATTACAGAAGCTGGCAAGGCCAAGATCAAGGTCTTGAAAGCTCAGTGTGTGGTGAGGGCTGCTCTCGGCCTTCAATTTGGTGCTCTGTTCCTGCAGCCTCAATGAGGATACCTGTGGTAGAAGGAGCCATTAACCTATTCCCTCAAGCACTCTATCAAAGACCCTAATCTCATCATGAGGGCTCTGCTCATCACTTAATCACTTCTTAGAGGCCCACCCTTTCAGTACTGGTACTAAGCAAGTAATCAGTACACCGATAATCAGGACCTTTATAGATGCATTCAGGCCACAGCAGGGGGTAAGTGATGTGTTCAACATTTCATTTGTGGTGATGGCTACACAACAGCATGTGTTTGTTAAAACTCTCAGAACCACACATAAGAAGGGTGAATACAACTGCACTAGCTCAATAAAATTTGAAATATTTACAATTTTCAAGGCATTTAACTTAATCAATGTTCTATGAATTCCCAATTTACGTGTATGAATATAATACACATTATGTTTGTGTCATTTAATACATAACTCTAACACATATTTTAACTTTGATATTAAAACATAAGGGTTTGTGAGGCCTGATAGCAATAACAATAGGGAAAAAAACCAAATACAACATATGTAGCCTATAAAAACAAACAATTTTTAGAGTCTATTTTGAATAAATTTACAAATTATAATCTGATTTAAAAAGCACTTAAATTTGACACAAAAGGAAGGACTCTAACAGTAGGTATAAAAAGGAAATGTTAAAATCCAAAGGCAACATATCTGCAAGAGAACAAACAGGAGTCCAACCACAATGATAGGTTACCAGGTCCAGCAATCCTCAAATCACCGCAAAGGATGAATGAATGTTAGGGACTGGCTGTCTTGTGTCCTCCACAAGATGGCTTTGTGGTGGCATCAGCAGTGTGGGCGCTGGGAGATAATCAGACTTGCGATGATGTCATGAGGTGAGCGCTCATTGGTGGATTTACAGGAAGACAGAGATGGAGGCGATCCAGATGTACAAATTGAAGAAAGGCCACGTGAGGACATATGAGGACCTCGCCACAGCCACACCACACAGGTATCCTGATTTCAGGGACTTTCAGCCTCTAGAACTTGTAAGAAACTAAACTTCCATTGTTCAAACTATTCAGTCTAGGGTGTTTTATTATGACAGCCCGAGTAGAATACACAGGACAGCCTTACACCACAGGTAACACTTTGAAAATCAATTAATCACTCACTCTTCTGGTATTCTCAGCCAGCTAATTAATTTTTCAAACTCTCAGGCTGAGCTAGGCTCTCTCTTACATTTAACCCTGAGTCTATTTCTTGGGAAGCAGATTCTAAAAACTTACGCAGAAAACCAAACTCATGCCTGCGTCAGCAGCCCAATTTTACTCCATGATGTCCAATTTTGCTTACTCTGATGTTCCCACCCTCTCTGGGCTGGGCTACATGTAAAAGGCCTCGAGTGGATCTCCCTTCTCAGAAGAATTCCTCAGTTTATGAAATACTGCAAGAGAGCTGAGGGTGTAACACAGTGGGTACAGCAATTGCCCAGCATGCTCAAGACCCTGGGTTTAATCCCCAGATATGCCAAAAAAACAAACAGCAACACAACAAAAAAAGGAATGGCAATCCTGTAAGACCACCAGTCATCCTGCCAACTCTGTTATCTGTTATCCTAGGCAATGAATATCTAGAAGCCAAGTTTAATTCTGTGTCCAAATGCTACCAAATCATCACCATCAGTCCATGTCTAATAAACAACTACCTTCTAACCTTCTCACACAGTAAGTTTAGGGTACTGTTTAAAAGCACTTACATGTTTCCTTATTCTTTCTCTGTACAAAAATATTGTTCTGCCTTCCTAATCTTTCTTAATTTAATACATTATAGGGACCTTATATTAAAGTGGTAAAAAATAAGATTGGCCAGTTTTATTTCATAATTGTTATAATCTATAAAGATCATAGATATATCACTACCATCTTTATTACTTTCTTCCTAAGAAGTTCTCAATTATATTAACACAGTGGCATTAACACTCTCATACTCTGTCTTTTAGCTTCTATTCTCAACCCAACCTCCGATTACAAAGCTGATGCTCTTCATTTAAGAATTTGACAAGGAAATACAGCAGTTAGCATAAAAGTACCTTTCAGAATTTGCAGTGTATTTAAATAGTCTCCTTAGTGTTCTTATGAGGTCAAGCAAACCATGTGAATCCTCAACAGGTGCTATGTTTTCCCAATCCATTAGTCTGAAAAACTGTAGATGTTCAGTCTTCTCTAAAAACACAACCATCACCGTGATACCGACTAAAATTATTCTACAACCACCACGTCAATAATAAATGCTGGCAATGTTAAAGCCACAAATGGAATGTCTTACGATGCATTAAGCACTTCTCTTATGAAACACAAATTTTAAATCTTACCACAAACCTTTTATTCTTGATTCATAATCAAATCCTTTTGGCAGATAACCTCAGCACTTAATGTCATTCACGCCAGTAAAACCAGTCTTAGATGGTTCTAAAAGCCTTCCCCACTTCTCCATGTGTCTGAAAAAGACTGGAGGATGAGCAGAGATGGAGTTCAGCCACCATGACTACACTATACAATGAGGCATTGCTCCGTGAGAACTTTTGCTGGCCATCCCATTTGTTAATGTTTTCTCAGTTTTGTTAAACTCTAATAAAGAGAAAGCACTCAGTAAAAGCCTACTGTCATAGTGATCGTGATAATGAAGACAGGAACAGTAACAGAGTGCTCACTGGGTACCAGGAGCTGTGTCACTTAGCCATCACCACTGTGCTAGTGATAGCACTGTTGCTGTTTAAGACAATGAGGAGGACAGGAATACACAGGCAATTTGCCTTAGGCTCAAGCCTTCAATGATAAAAGAAACTACGTGCACAGCCAGTACTCCAGTGCGTCACAAGACTCCTAATTGCAAACAACTTACTCTACTCAATCTGGTTTCAGTAAAAGAAAGTATTTACTACAGGTTTTTTAGAAAGCTCATGGTGTCTCCTGGAAGACCAGAACATAAGGCTCAGAGGCCTCACTGCCAAGAAAATGTCCAAGTCACAAGAGGGCTCCCTTCAGACCCCACTCACTGCACCCCTTAGGGTCTGATCCCAAGTGCTGAGGGCTCCACCACCATGGCTTCAGCGCCTGATCACCCACAGCAACCCTTCACAGAAGAACAGGTCCTACACACAAAGGCATGTTCACCATTACAGCTCACCATCTGGTGGCTGGGGGAGTTCAGTGGTAGAGCATTTGCTTAACAAGGACCTGGGTTCTATCCCCAGCACCACAAAAATAAATAAATGAACAAAGTTAACCATTCACTATTAAAGCTCAACTCGACAGGTCTGAATTCATCACAGAATAAAGTTAACATGCAACTACTGACTGTAAAGAAATAGTTGCAGCTATCACTTGAACTGATAGTTATTCTTACATCGTATCTTAAGCGTATATAGGCTCGAGATCTGAGAGAAGGTACGATAATAAAAAAGTAAGAATTTAGGATTAGGTGATTGATTTCCTCAGCTTTATATATATATATATATATGTATACGTACATACATACATATATATATACATATATGTACGTATACGTACATATATGTATATATATGTATACGTACATATATGTATATATATATATATATATACACATATATATAAATTCAGAGGGGAAAACATACATTTTCCTTGATAGTATATGATATCCTAAAAACACAACTGAGTTTCACACATAGTCCCCAAATAACAGCACCCATCCAATCAAAAGGCACAATGTTCCACCCCATAGAGGCCCATTCCTCAGAACTGTAGCTTACAACTGTAGTGGGTTCTCCCCAACCTTGGACATGCAATGCACATCAGCAGCTCCAGAGAACCATGTCTCAATGTTTCGAAAACCTTGGGTTGAATATAAGAAGCTTAAAGACTCCTCTCAGCATCAAGATCATCTCCTAGGCTCACAGTCTAGGAGGAGGTTTGAAGGCTTCATTCCCTGATACAAAGGCTGAGGTCATTCCAACAGGACCCACCCCGGAAGTGCACGATGAGCTGACTGGAAATGCCAGGCTCTGCCTGGCTCACTCTGCAGCCACCTGTCCTCCACCTGGGGCCTTCCTGGCTCCATACCAGCTTGAGACCAGCTCCAGACCAGCCCCATCTTTAGGGAGGAAGAACACTGGTGGCCTTGGCCCCATCTGCAACTGCACTACCTCCTGTGTCTCAAGTCTAGGCCTGTCGCAGGCTGCTGAAGTAAATACACCTCCTGACTTTAAAGAACAAAAAAAGGGATAGCTTTTATTCAATAAGTTGCTAGCCTGACTACTGGGGCCTCTTCTCCAGACAAAGCTCCCCACAGCTGAATGCTGATGTCTGTCTATATCTCGTGCTGGCTGGCCTGCATGACACCTGCTTTGGTTTCCTTCCAACCTGCTCTACTAAAGAGCAAAGGAAGATGGGTCTACAGGCAGACCCAATCCTGATGCTCCCTCTACTGCACAAGATTGGGTCACGCCCAGCTCTGCCCAAAGTGTCACAGCAAAACTGCCAGAAAAACCTACTTAAATATCAACTCATTCCATTAGGGAACATATAACTGAAATTTATGCTTAAGCATAAGCACAGTAAAAAAAAAAAAAGATCAAAAGCAGACAACTCCATGATGAAAGAAATAAGCACCTACTTTCAAAAGTTTCTCTCTTCAAGTTTTCCGCATATAAAATTCTAACCACTTACGGGCAGTCATCATTCCAATGAATTGTGTCAAATGAAAACGGAAAAAGAAAGATACATTCACCATGAGGCTAATTTATGGCCTCACTAAATTCAGCAGAATGAAGGATTTCATTTAGTCTGCCATGAATTCTTAGACCAAAGCAATTCTATTAAAAACCCTTGAAAAAAACAAAAAACTAAAAAAATAAACTTGTTAGGTCAGCCAACAAAAGCATTACCGATGTGCTATTATTGTATCAGATGCCACCCTTCCCACAATGCAAAGAGCTAGCTACATGAAGGAACTTACCTGTCTAAAGAGGACGGGTAAAAATCAATATTTTAATGATTTTTTTTCAGAAATAAAAACAAAAAAACTGATACAATTTCCCATACACATGTATATTGTTACAGCAATACTGAGCATCAGTTGTACAAGGTTGATATTGCTATATGTGGATTAGAAAATATAGACTTAGAAAAAAATTACCACCACTACCCAAAGCTCCCAAAAGACAGCGCCTCTCAACTCAGTGCTGCACTGCCAGGCTGCAGACCAGCTCTTCTTACCCAGCTCACCTTGGCCCATGTCTGAGATGCAGCCTGGTCCTGAGCAAGGGATCAACACCCACACTCCAGCCTGAGGTGGCCTGCTGCATCACACTCATCTGTACAATCTCTTGCTTCCATGTGTTAACACCCTCTCTCTATTCTCCCACTGGTCCAATGTGAGATTTAGCTGAAACTTCACAGAGGCAAACGTTCCTTTCAGAATTGCTTGAGAATAAACGTATGGAGGATACCCGAGAAGTTCCAAAATGATAACTGTGTTAGAATCTTGACAATTACACAATGCCCCAAGAAGAAAACAAGAGGAAGAACAATGTGTGGCTTCAATTAAAAAAAAAAAAATCAAAGTAAAAAAACCTGAGAAAGCTTGTGTTTTAAAAAACCTAAGTCTGTAGAGATGAATCAATTTGGGTTGCAATATACAAGTGGCATGGAAGCAATGCTAGGAATCTCTCTGTAAAACTATCTTTATCACAAACTAGCAAAAATGCTATGTTTTCTTATTATCTCTTATGTTTGTCTTCAACAGAACTAGAGAACAAGAGGAATGGAACAGGTTCTGCCTGGAAGCAGGGGGAGGAGGTGGCCCAAACAATGTATACACATGTGAGTAAATGTAAAAACAATAAAATAAATCAAAAAAAAAATTTAAAAACCTAAGTCTGAAGCAGATCTGTGTAGAAGGCTCTTTCTTTGGATGGGGGCAGGAGGAGGGGAGGAGCCCCACTGGTCTAAGAGCTTTTGATAGAATTACTTTGGCTGAAGAGCTCCTGAAATCCTTCAACTTGTGGATTAGGGAGTCCATAAGTAAGCCTCAGGTTGAATTCTAATTGAAAGAATTCTTTTCTTCATCTGCCTTTCCATTAGCCAGTCTCTGCTCTCCTTAAAGACAGGGACCTTTTGTTAACCACTGACGTTATAGCACAGTGCTGTGGTGACAGCAGTTTTCTACATGATGACTTAGGTGAAGGATGACCTTCTTCCTCTCTTCCTGTAACATGCACATGCCCTCACACTGCAGCAGAGAGAGAGGGAGAGGGAGAGAAAAAGAGAGAGAGATCTCATTAGGACTGTGTGTGAACACATAGCAAGGTGCCATATCTGAAGCAGAAGCTTACCAAGAGTGTATGCTACCAAATAACTTTTGAGGACCAGGAATTTTGGTCATACCAAGCACAGAGAAAAACCTCTGGCCTTTGCTGTGACTTTGAGACAATTATTTCCCTATCACAAAGTTCATGACAACCAGGGCTGTCTCTTTAGGAAGGCTGAACATGAAAGTTTCATGAAGCCACCCATAAAATCTGCACTAACTTTGCAGTGGCCAGAATTCAGTCCCATGGCTGTGGAAGCTACAAGGGAACGTGTGATGGAGGAAAACTTAGGATTCTATCACAATGAAAGAATGGGATAGGATTGGGTGGGGAGGTGTGGGAGAGAGCTACAGTTTGTCATGAGCACAGCATTCTACTCAAGTGAACTCAAGAATCAGAAATGGTGCAGCTTTAATTATCAGTAAACTGTCTTAAGTCTCTCTTTAATACTCATTTAATAAATTCAAGCCATTTTAAACCCCAGGTATGTCATTCCTTCCAGCATGCTCTCCAATAATCATTAGAATGAATTTCACTGGTGAATAGTAAAACTTTCTTTCTCTACTTCTAAGATAAAAACTGAGAAAAATTTTAAAATGACTGATTTTATGAGGTATGGACATTTCATTTCGAAAGAGAAAAGTACACCTGGATTCGCTCAACTAATCCACAATGACTTTCTGTAAGTGTTCTCAGTCTCTTCATTTCAATTAAATCCACTAATTCCAGTAGTTCTGTGCATTAGATAACTATGTATTTAGAAGCACTACTATTAGGTGGCTAGTTTGTTTACTCAGTGACTCAACAAATAATCACCAAGCACCTGTTTGTGGACACACTCCATGTGCCAGAGAGTGGGTTCTCAAAAGCTATGTAGCACAGGACTCAGTCTCCCCAAGAGGTTTATACTAAAAGGTATTGGAGGATGGAGATGTAGCTCAGCGGTAGGCCCTGGGTCCAATGCCCAGTACCAGGGAAAAAATGGAGAAAAATACTTCTTTTGCTAAATGCAAACACAATTGCTCTCAGAACTGAAGAACTCCCTCTTGTCTATGTGAGAACAGAGAATGGCTATCCTGTTCAGCAAGAACAGTTTCTCCACCTTTTCCTGTACAAATTTCCCAAGAAGTGGTGTAACAACAACAAAAAAAAGATCTTTTAGCAAATTCTTGTTAAGAGGAATGTGACTACAGAACGGTATGCAGATAATATGAGCAGCACAATTCCACAAGAACAAGTCGGAGGCATCATCGTTCTTGTGACCTTGACCCTGAATTTGCTCTGAAACTCCTACACATTTTTAGTGGCAAGTGAGAACAGATGATGCCGCAGCTCAGGAAAATGGCAACATTTAAAATTCATAGTAGCACAAAACCATTACTTTTCCCACCGGACCCCTTGAACTTTAATAATGTCTGACCTGGTTAGCCAATAAGTTCTAAAAGCAGACAGAGGAAAATTGCCAATATTAGATACTGCTGGAGTGATTTTTCATTTAGAAAGACGCTACAAGTTCTCTCAAAAACAGGTCACCAATTTTGTGGACACTTAATTTTCTTAAGGGAGTGGCCACCAAAGAGGGCAGATATCTTTGTCTAATGTAAGGATTAAAACCCAGCTAAAATCTAGGCTTCTTATTTTCTTATTACCCCTACACATAAAGTAAAAATAAATACTCCCACACACACACTATACATGCATCAATCCAATTAAAGATAAAGTGTGAAAAAGGAAGAAGAGATAAAGAAAGTTATTCATTTCTTCCTAAGATAAACAGCACAAAAGCCAGTACCTCACTAAGTATGCAGAAGAGACGACCACTACACAACTGTGACTAGATAGACTGGACGACCACACATCTACACTTTCACATTGCACAACTGAGATATAGAAAAGCATAATTAAACCTAATACTGTGCTTAAGTCATCAAAAAGAAGCAAAGTGACACATGGAACAAGCAGTCAGGTGTTTCTCCACACACCACGATTCTAAGAGGCCTTCTGCAGGCCGCTGGCCAGTGGAATATCATCTCAACACCAGGTTATTCCTTGCTTTGGTGCACTTGCCACCTGTCTGTTTCTAATGCAAATGCCTGCCGACTGACTGAAGTCTGCCATATTAGGGCTTGTGAACTGCTTTTCAGAAGTTGCTTATGAATGATTTTAGCAATGCCCATCCCTTGAGCCCCGAAATAATGTTCAACCAGCGTTGATCCGGGGTGCATGCTCTGCTCAGAAAAGCCAGAGATCTATCTGGAGAGTGGCCTTATCACAGGCAGCTGTACAAAGGAGAAGAACCCCTGTACTTCTTTTCTAGAGATTCTAGAAAGTTTCCCTTCACAGCTCTGTAAGTGGAAGGCATTCCCATACACATTAGGTCACAGAAGTAAGGTATTTGTTGGTCACAATGTATTGGAAACTTTTAAACAGAGCATGTTCTTTAAACTATTCCCCACAGCTTATTTTAAATATTGTAAAATGCATCATCACATTCTCATGTGAACTACATCAATGTTCTTCATGTTGTGTTTCCCTGAGACATCAGATAAAGTGGTATTTCCACTGAACGTGGTCCTCCTTACACTTAGGGTGTCACTTTCCACCCAACTGGCCATCTGATATGGCATTTCTGAGAGGAGAAGCAGAAAAGCCTTCTGCTCCAGTTTCAATGGGCACCAAGCACAATTGCATCTACTCTTCATAAATTTCCAGTTCATTACCTATCATTTTAACAATATAGTATATACAACCTTTAGAAATGGGGACAGAGAGAATACCTACTATCACCAGTACAATGGCTAACCCAGAAAATGCCACCAAAATGGAAGTAAAGAGTCAGGAAATCAACTCCTTTCAATCCAAACTCAAAAGTCTCTCTATGACATTCAACCTGTTTGGCTTAATCCCTAGACAGGTGCCAACTCTACTTAGAGTAAATTAGCCACCCCCTAATTGTACAAAAAGAGCTTGCTGGCAATTGACAGGAACACAGCTAAATCTGATTATGCCCTTTGGGAATATGGAATCGAGCAAACACCCTTAGAGGTTAAGGGAATTGTGACTTCTATAAACAGACATTCATCTATCAGAAAACATCTTCAATAAAATTTTGGTCTACAGTCTACTATGGAATTGAACCAGGAATCATAAGTGGGAAGATACAAAGATACCATGAGAGGGAATTAAATTACCCACCATTGATTTCACCCAGATGCTTTTTAAACTAAGTCCTATGACTTATTTTGAATGATTTTCAAGGAAAGAATAAGAAGTCACTACGTTATATACTGCATCCTGGGGTTTAACGCACGATGCCCTCGGTACTTCATTTCCCCTTCTCTCACGGTGTGGGGGAGGATAGTAAGGGGGGAGGCACCGCATCCTTTCCTCCTGGTGTGCACAGACACCACAAAGATAATACCCAAATTTAATTTCCCTACCCTCGCTAACTTGAAAAGTAGTCAACTTTGTGGTCGGAGGAAGCCAGATTTTTATAACCTTCGTAAGCCAAAAAGTGTGTGTGCCCTCTCCATTAAAAAGAACAGATGCAGTTGTTCTTAGTTCTGCAATAGGGCACCTGCAGAGCATGCATGAAGCCCTGGGTTGATCCCCAGTACCACCAGAAACAAAAGATGAACAGAAATCACATGGAGCTGCTATTTCCAAAATAATGCAATTAAGAACTCTGAAACACCCACTCTGAAGTAAAGCACAATTATATAAAATATACGATATGTGACATCAATATCATATATATATATATATATATATATATATAGCATGCGGCACTGCACAGGGCAGAACATGCTTTGGAAAACCCACATCAAGGCTATCTGCTGTGACCTTGTATCAGCAGAAAGAAAGCAGATGGAATTTTGGAGCATGGGTAAGATAACGCTCATGTCAAAGAAGAAAAAACAACTCCTTGTCCTCAAGCAAGCCAATGAAGGAAGTGATAAGCTGCGGTCAAATTCCCACTTCTCCAATCAGAACTTATCATTGGAGCCCTTGAAAAGGGAGTGCATCTGTCATATGTTAATGACTTCAAGCCGTTCACTGAACTTCTAGGGGTACAGGAAAACTTAAAAGCACTTCACAACTCCTTGTGGGTATAATTAGCCTGTTGCAATTGTTGGCAATTCTCATCTTGGGACTTTAAAAGGTCACTCCACTCTCTAAGATACCAAATTTGGAAGCACAACCTGTAATTAGTGCACAGCTGCACCTGTTGGAAAACCTCTTTCTTCAGCCATGTAAATGGGGACAGTCAACAACATTCTAAATTCTTCAGGGATTACTGGACCTCAGAAGCCAGGCAATGAACAAATGTGGCATCTGCTGTTGAGGAGATGGATGGTGATCACACTCTGATCACAGGCAGAAGCCACGGTCTCCACTCTCCACAGACAATTTCAGCTAACATGGGCACCTCATCGGACTTGACTCCCTCAGTCCTATAAGCAGTCAACATGCAATTTTGTTACTTAACAGAACTAAACTTTTTGTAGTCTACTTGAGTTTTTATAAAGAACACCAAATAAAAATGTTTAAATCCAACTAACTAAAATGATATTGCTGATTTATCTAAACTTTCCTAAATTATGAAGAAAACATGCTACTTGTCACAAATGGAGAAAAATCCTTCTATTTTATAAATTTTTAGCTCAGAGCTACCTACACAATTCTCCTTTATTCTACCCATCCCAAAGTATTACACATGTTTTATAAACTGACAAAGATTTCCTACTATAGTAAAAAAGTAATAACATGTATGTAAAGGATATAGTTTTAAATGGAAATGCATTTAGGAAAGAGACATGAATTTTGAAACTCTAGTTTGAGAGTTTTATATAATTGTCAAGTAAACATAAAGTCAGAAATCATAATTATCAGTCTTAGGCATCAAGTCATAACCTCAATTCTTCCTTCCTCTACCCTCCTTTTCTTCCATTTAAAGAGTTCCATGGATAGGGTCATATAGCTCATTTGTGCTCCCCACTGTACCAGAATAGGACATTTTTTGGCAGCTGATATGTGTGGCCACAGAAACATAAAGAAATACTGTCAAGTCCTCTTACATTAATGACGTCATGCTTGGTAAGTCTTTGGAGGACACCTCTTATTATCACCATAGTATACCACACAACACCACATGTGCATAGAAAGTCTTCAAACCATAATTGAAATTTTATAAAATAGGGAAAAAGCTTTTTCAAGAGTTTTACTATATCACTGTTAAGTAATATGCTTCAGTATATACTAAACTATGTGTAAAAGACTGGCTGAATTAACGATATAAAAGTTAAATTAGTTAAGATTACTTCAAAATTAGCATTCCAACTTGAATATAGGTCCAGGATTTCATCAGATTCTTAATACTGCCCTTCAAAAATATTTTCATCTGATATTTACTTTTAAAAACTGGATACACCTACATATGTGCGTGTATACACACACATATACCCCTCAGGATAGTGCATTATGGAACTGACAATTTTTTTTAGGTTGCTGTTGGGTCTATATAGTAATCAAATTTAGAAAACTATAAATTATATTTAAATTTATTACTTACAAGCAATTAATTATAAAAACCAGCCAGGTGGCTTTCATTACATAAATTACTGCTGATGACAGCGACCTCATGCTGCTACTGTATTTAGCATTTGCATGTGTCAAGTGCACAGAGCGGTCTAACCACTCTCCTCAGGGTGGGACTCTGCAATGAAACACAAAGCCACTGCCCAAGTTTCAGATCACACTGTAATTGAGTGTTTGAGTCCCAAATATTCTGAAGGCTTAACATTTGCTGCAGGGAACTTGTGCTGTAATAACATTTTGCTGAAAAAGCCTTAAAACCAGATGCATGACTACTAAGCATCAAGCAATGTTTAACTACAGTTAGACACTTTACATTCTATCTCTACAACTTAATAAGCATTCCAAAAATGCTTAATCAATTTGCATCCAAAGAAGTAAGGGGACCACTGAGGTCTCACAAATGCAGTTTTTACAATGACACTGAACATGTTTCTTCACACACATACACACACATACACAAACTGTGCTAAAGAAGAAACAGTAAGTTTGTCTTTCGGAGTTCTGTCTATTTCATTTAGCCTTTTATATCAATTCCATGACAGGCATAATTTCCCCCCTGAAAAAAAAATGAATGAAGAAGTTGAGCTCTTTACCTCATTCTTAGATAAAACAGGAGTTTCAGTGATGTAACAGAAGTAATCTTATTCTGAATTAAATGCAATTTTTGAACAAATATAAAGTCCATACAAAATGAAGACAAAAACGGGTGGATTTCATTCTATTACAAACTCTATCTCAGAGGTCTATAGGAATACTTGACCTTATCCCTAGTACCACAAGGAAAAAGTTTATGGAAATGCTTCTCAAGGACAAGATTCCGTGATTACTATAGCCTTTCTTTCTAAGCAAGTAAAAAGTTCAAGAATTTTAACTGGAAACCCCTTACTGAACTACCTCTCTGGTATTCAAGGCATAAATGTCTTGTCAGGTTATCTCACCCTTCCCTCTTCTTTCTCCCCTACACCTGCCCTTATTAACCACCACAGAGGAGTGGGGCCATGGAAACAGAAGAAGAAGACATGCAATGTCTTTAGCCTCCAGACAGGGCTATGAAGCAATGGATAGCTAAGGAAGTGAGGTTTTGCCAAGTGTCAGGATAACCTTTTGGGCTAACAAATGAGAACTAATACACTCAAATATTCACTTAAGTGTTGTTGGCCAAAGAAGTCATCCTGGAGAAAGAGTGGGCTTTGCACATTCAGGATGAGGCCTTTGCTTAAAAACAGAGCTCACCTTTAGGAATCACTTTAGGACCAGTTTGTAAGGCATACATTACCAAAATACAGAGTGGCCCCAAGTCTAGAAATATAGACATCTACAACAGCAGACTTATTGTTACTGAACTATATGATACACTGCAAAAGTAATCGTGTCTCTGGAGTTCATAACCACCTGGTAGATCAACCCCTTATGTATCAAACCTAGTGATGTTTATTTCCAAACACTGGAGTCATTTTCAATACCAAGATTTGTCACCCCTGAAAATACGCAAAAGATGGTGCCACAGTCTAAAAACACTTAGCAGAAGAGCTCCAAAAGCATTTTGGCTATCATTACAAAGCATGTCCAGAAGAAAACAATGTTCATTCTGGTACTTTTTAAAAACTGAGTCATTTCCTTATTAGTTGCAAGACATGTGTGAGAAAAGCTCTTATATCTGAGGATATTCAAAGAGTTAAGTGGGAGACAAGGGATGCAGCAGCTAACAGCCTGGCAGGAACCAGGGTACAATACCCACCAATGCTACAGCCCTGCCAAGAGTGCTTAGACACATTCATTCTCAGGACACACGCTCAAGAGTTAACTAGAACAGAAATTCATACTCTTTCTCATTTGTTTCAACACCAAAATGAGACTGTTCGTGTCTTTCTAATCTAAACTAGGAGTAGTTTTACCACTGTGGAGAGGAAAAGCTGAGAGCTGCCTGTAGATGGCAACCAGAGTGCTCTGGTGAAGGATGCACGTAAAAGACCTGGTGACGCTGTGGTCAGGTTGTGTTCATGATGCATGCTCAGCCGGTGCGCATTACGATGGGAGAGTTTGTGCCAAGCAGGATGCGAAGATTTTACTCAGAGGGTTAGGAGTTCTAGTTCCACAGAAGGCTGAAACCAAGTGCCTAATATAGATGGCTAAGATGAAGTGGAAACTAAAGACCTTCTGCTTTAGGAACTCCATGATATTTAGAACCCCATGGCAGACTGAGAAATTCAAAGAAGAGCACACACAGGCAGTTCATTGGCAGGTGGATGGTCTGGGGATGCTCAGCTATGAATTTGAGGAAAAGTTCCCTGAGGCCTAAAAACAGGGGACAGGTCATTTCAGGAGGTCCGGTTCTGCAGAAATACCCCTGTCACAGACCACAGATGTACCTACTGGTCATGGTCAGGGCAGGCGGGCATTGCACAAGTCTTCATCTGAATCACGGAAGCAACTTGCCTAAGATAATAACTTTTTTAACAAGTGGGAAATAGAAAAAGCCAAACCTCTGATCACAAGTCTGTCTTGATTCCACTGATATTGCCTTTCACTAAGTTACTCTGTCCTCTGGGATAGGACACCTACACACAGTGTCTAGTGTCAACCCCAGTAAAATTTAATAAAACTAGTTCTGCCTCCATTGCACAAAAATTTTCAGTTAATACTAAAACTGACTTTCAACGGATCAAAACAGTGCAACTTTGCTTCCTAAAAATAATGGAAAGAAATTACTTTGAAACACATGAAGCAAATCTATTTACTTCATTTACAAGAATAAAAGTCAACAACTAAATTAGAATTAACCACTGAAACTGGATAAGACAAAAATATAAATGGACTGAAAACTCTACCTACAAATGTTAATAGATCAGAATTTATTCAGGATCGATTTCTTTCTCCCAGTTTTGCATCAAAGTTTTAGAAACTTCTGAAAACTATATTTAGATGGAAACCACCATCACACCAGTACTAGTTCTGCTGGTATAAACGGCACCACAGTTGATATCTTGTGGATTTTTATACCACCCCCAAAGTACTTGGTTAAAATACAAATGTTTACTAAACCAAGCCATGAACACATTTTTAACTGAAAAGCTCTGTCTACTCGCTTATAATCTGTTACCTGGAAAAAAAGCAGAAGGTCTCTCTAGCCATCTAATCACCATATCAATGACACATGCCACAAGAGAGAAGCACTAGTTTATTTGATTGATCATGGTAGATAAACTCCAAATAACAGAGAAATTAACAAATGCTTGACATTTGCTCAACATCCATTATTCTGACACTGCTTTCAGAATTTCAAAGCCTAGGAGTGCGCTTAATCAACATTCATATTCCCCTGTGAGCTACAGGCACCATATTGCACCCCGCCTTCATAGTGATGAAAACTGCATATTGGCCATTTCCAAAATGTTCTGGGACTCCACGCAGGGCCCTTTTCTCTCTTGTTCCTGCTCTGCAGTTTTCTTTTAAACACTTCCAAGATGAAAGCATCTGCCAGTTTTTCTCTCTGGGGATGTATGCAAAATGAACTTAACAGTTTTAAGGCAGAAGTAACCCTCCCATCTAAATTCATTCAGAGGACAGAAAAGGGCCTAAGCGGCCTCTCCAGGGATGAAACCCTACGGAAATTCTCCCCACACACAGCAGTAGGGGCTTTATAGAACCTACGTCCAGACAATTTCCAATTCAAATGCCCGCCCAGCATGACCTTTGTCAGATCTCTGAGCCCGAGATGCACCCATGACTTTTTATTCTAACCAACACAGACACAGACAGGGCACTACTGCCAAGCAGGAGGTTCAGCATTTGCATGCTCCTCTATTGTGAAAATGTAACAGTGACAGCACGGTGTCGAATTCTTTTCCCTCTACAACTTCAACTCCATAGGAGCGGCATGGCTGACAGATGACTCTCCAACATCTGTGTTATGTACCCCTGCACAGCTGAGGAGCCCCGATCACTGTCAGGACATCGTGGAGACGACTTGCACCTTTCTGTGTCTTCTTCTGATCCCCGCCCTGCCCCCACACCAACATATAAATATCTATAATACAAACTGTGTGACTTTTAACAACATAGAAGACTGGCAAGACAGATGAACATAATTGATAGTCATTAAGCTGTTCACGTAGCAGCTCAACATATGTTGTATAAATGTCCTATACCGAATAATTTATCAGCTCTGACACAGTGTGCATCACATTGTTTTATTTAATATACTTTCCAGAATTTCATGGATCAAGCATCACTTCTGAAAGCACAGAGAACGCACCAGAAAATATTTATTCACCGTCCGTGATTTATTTTGATTACCCTTACGGGTACATGATAAAGCACAACTCACAAAATTACAAGGTTAAAGTTTACCCAGCCATTGCTTCATACACTAAAACATAACAAATGGCTCCGCGTCTGTGTTCTATTTTACTTTCATTTAGTGTTAAGGAAAACACGAGGCTAAGCACTTAGCTGCCTACTGAATATGTTAATACTTTTAAATAGGACTTAAATTTCCTGACCGAGGGTTCGAGCTTAAGAACCAATCTCACGAAAGAATAGTAAACCATCTGTATGATGCTCAGTAGAACAACATTGGACAAAATGGACAAGCACACTTCTAAGTCAACTTCTTCTCAAAAGACTCCATAAAATGAGCACTGGCCTGTACCCAAAAGTTGGCCAGAACTCCTTAAGTGCATAAAGGGTACAACACCATACGAAGCACCAAAAGGGGAAAAATAAACTCAGCAAAACACACAGCTCCTACCCGAAGGAGCTCATGATCTGTTAGAAAGCATAAGTGGAAAGGACAGTTTCTAAAAGAACTACAATAGTCAAAGGAAAACCAAAACAAAATCATAATGGTTCTAATCTAATACTCAAAAGACTTAAAACAGGGAAAGGAGGAACAGATAGAGAAAGGGGGGCATAAAAGAGGAGGGGAGGGAGGGCAGAAGGAAAGAAGGATGGACGAATGGATGGACAGAAGGAAGGGAGGAAAGAAATGAAGATATTAGACATGGTAGGCTAGGGGCCATGGCTCAAGTGGTAGTGTAACTGCCATGCAAGTGCAAGGCCCTGAGTTCAAACCCCAGTACCACCAAAAAAAAAAAAAAAAAAAAGAAGAAGAAAGAAAAAAGTTAGCATAGTACTTGACACTTTTCTATCTATTTTCCTTTTTCTTTTGTGGTAGCGGGGGTTGAACCCAGTGCCCTGCAAGCACTCTACCACTGAGCTACATCCCCAGCCCTTTTTTCCTTTATTTTAGGACAGGATCTCACCAACTTGTCCAGACTGGCCTAGAACTTGTGATCCTTCTGCCTCAGCCTCTAAGCCTACTCCTGGCTAATCTTGCTTTAAAATGTTTTTTTGGGGGGGTTGTCTTCCAGCCAAGACAAATGAAATGAAAAGGATGATAAAAAGATCCTAAATGGAGAGGCCAACCCCAAACATAAAAATCCCGTACAGCTCTGCAAGTAGAACATGTCTGTGGCCTGATCATTCTTGACAGAACTCTTAAAGTTTATCACATCAACTGATGTGGGAAAGAATACTAAGAAAAAAACTCAAAACACTGCGCTGATTTCCAATGAACTGTTCTGCCTATACACAGTGAAAGTAGAGTGAAGACAAGGGAATATCTTTCTGAGGAATGATGTTTATAATAGCCTCCCCAAGACTACCAGAAACCCAAATAAGAGCCATATGTTTCAAGGTATAGACACCACCGTCCAGAAGCAAGGCTTAAGCGCCTCAAAAACTCGGCCTTACCAGTGCATGAAAGAACTGACAGTCAGTGAGATACTTCATATGCAACTGTGCAAGAAAACCAGAAAGCCACATAACACTGTACCACACATCAGACAGCAGGTTAAGGTAAAAATACTGAAGGGCCTGTCATACTACACCCTCAGAAAGGAAAGCTATAGACCATGAAGTTGAGTGGCGTTCACTACTGGAAATAGTGAAGTTGCAATCTTCCCAAAGAAGAGAATGAAAAAGGAAAATAACTTTGCTTGATTTAACACATGGCGATAATGGCACCTGTAAAACCCTAAGTAAAGAACAACTTAACATTTGCAGTTTGCAATCAGAGCAAAACCATTTTGCCCATGTGGAAGGCTTTTTATGAAGGTGAACTCTGGTGTCAGCAGATGGTCTTAAGACCTGGGATGGTGGCAGGGAGGCTATGCATCAAAGCATTCATTTCAGGGAGAGCACTGAAGGGAGGAATGAATGACTCTGAGTGTTGCTAATTCTTGCTAGGACCCTTCTCATCACCATCACTGTGGCATTTTATTTCTACACAAGAAATATATTTTACCTTTCTGAGATTATTTTCTGGTTACAAGCCAACCATTATGAAGCTTTCAGTGAATCACAGAACAGTGCACTTAAAGGGATAAACAATTATAAAAATAACTCTGTCACAAGTGCATACATCTTATTTTATTTAGTGATGTAATAAGCTTAGGGGCATATATCAGGTCCAAAACGGTCTTGGTCATTAATTTAAGCAATAAATCACAGGGCTTGCCAACAATGACGGCAAACAGATGCTAACAACGAAATGTATTATTTAATATTGCCACGTGTTATAAAATGTAAGTGTGCTTAAGACATGTCTTAAATTTTTGTAATAATATGCATTTAATACATTACTGTTTTGACACATGCAGGAATTAGATTTATAGGCCCCATTCTGTAGTCTCTTCTTCTGTGAACAGGAGAGCATATTCTAAAGGGTTTTCTTTTTTTTCTTTCTTTCTTTTTTTTTTTTTTTAAGAGGGGGAACCTTTAAAGTGCATGCTTGCCACAATGTCTAATTGGTTGTCTTGCTGTTTTGCAGTAAATAATGTCAGCAATTGAAACTCATTAAAAAGAACGTATCCACATGCTTGGCCTCCCTCATCAGAAAAACAGAACATCTCAAAATTGCAATTTTTAAAGAACCATGATAGTCTAAGAAAGTATTAGGGTGCTTCTCAAACAAGGTAGCAACTGGTTTTGCACTCATATTGAACTGTTTTACATGGTGCCAAATGGAAACCAGTAACTCACATAACGAGTTAACCAGTAATGTTAAAACTTGGAAGCAACAAACTAAGAAAAAGCCGGTATTTACATCTTTGCAAAAAACCCAAAGGATTGCACAGGAATATCTCAAAATGCAAAAGAATTTAAAAATGTGAGTCTCTCTGTCCGTGAATTTGACAAATTATGCCAACCCATAATATCCTCTCTTCGATGCTTTCTTTCAGAGAAGCATGTTTATATCCTTCTACCGGCAGGTTGAACCCTCCAGGGAAAGAGCTTGGGAGAGACAAGAATTACGAACTGAGAAATTAATCTAACTCCTCTTTAAAAAAAAAAAAGCAGCTTTTTGACATCAACAAGACACCAACTCTACTAAAAGCATCTTTTTGTGTGCAAATTATCCGTCTGAATTTCCTTTTGGTCACCTCCCCTGACCGTCAGCCGGTCTCCCCCTTTTGTGTGTAGGCAAGAGTCCATGCCCTCCAACACTTGAGGAAGCACTGCTTGGAGTAGAAAACTAAATTTTCTTCATTAAATCTACTGAAGCAGATATTAAAAATGCATTTAATATACTGGCGATGGTCGGTGGGCACCGCTGCCTGTGACAGGCCAGTTACTGATGATGTGCGTCAGATGGCCTTCTGAGCAGGCGCTGGGCTCTCAGGCTGCTGAAGGACAGCAGTATCTTCCCTTGTGTGTAAGCTCTATTCAGCTCCCAAGCATTTACTAAATCACAGGCCTCTGCACACACAGCCCATGTTTCTGTGCACACTAACAGATGATGGATGGCCTTGTCAATTCGTTCTGTCCAAATGGCATGGTTTCCTGCCATTCCAATCATCAAACCTCAGCGCTTCAGAGCTGATCAGTCCGGAGGAATATATTTTGCAGGCTCGATTAAAAAAGTAGAAGTTCTTTACATTAGTGTCTCTGACATGTTCCTCAACTATTTGTTGTTTCAACCAATTATCTGAGCAGAATATTCAATAGCTGTTTGGACACTGTAACTCCAGAGGGCTTTCCTGATGTTTGACAGGCTACAATCTTTCCTATGCAAAACACTCAAGGTATTTGATGGTGAAGGAAGTACCAATGAAATTTACATTTTAAGGCAATCTGCCTTCTAGGTACAGCAGGAAAAACCTCAGAAATATTCTATATTATGTCATGCTATGTGATACTGTAATGTAAGAGTATTAGCCAGTGCACTTCAAAGAAATTTCCAAGGGATGGTCTCTAAGTCACCAGAGCCTTTTAAAATAAGAGTCCCCATGAGTTCTCTGAATTATAATCTATACATCAAGGCATACACCATTTAAAAATCATTCTGCCAGTTTCCAAGTCGGATGACAAAAGTTCAACTGGTCAAGGAAAAAAATCTCTTAAAAGAACATACATTTTCAGTTCTAAGCTCATATGTGTCTGTTGTCTTCTCTGAGCAACAGACTACTTTTATTTTCAGCCTTAGCTTATCTATGAAGAGACAATAACAGCACCTCAAACCCTTCAATCAGAAGCAGCAAACTTTGCCAAAGCAGATAGGCTCACCACACCTAAGCAGAGAGCAGAGCTTCAGGGAAATGGGGCTGGCTAAAGAGCCCCACAACTCACTGCACATGAACCTTTAGAAATGCTTAAAATACTGTAAGAGATGGGAAAGGGGCCAGGCTCCCATTTAGCTAAGAGCAAGGTAGGCCATGCAGCACCTACAATCATGAGCCCACCCCAGCGCCCTGTTGTTCACCTCAACCTTGACCTCAAGATTAAGCTCGCTTTTATTGCACACAAAGGTCTCCTGTATTAGGTCAAAATTCAAAGTCCCTTGTCAGAAAAGGTTGACATATTCCAACCTTTCCTTCTCTATGCATCAAATTTTTCATGATAAAGTCATACTCAGCAGACGCTATATTCAGCAATTTACTGTGCCATGGTAATATAGGGCGGAATACAATTGTCCAAAAAGCTATCACATGAATAAAATATTTTTCACGACAATGTACCAAATCTAGCCTCCTTATACACCTCTAACAGATGAAATAAAACTGACTGAGTCTTATTTTCACACTTCAGAAGAGGTGGATGGCAAATATGATATGCAAAAATACCAGCTAAAGGCAAATTACTTACTTCCACAGTCTCACACAGCATCACTTTGTCAGTGTCATTCAAGTTTTTAAGAATTATTTTTGCAAAAATATAGATTTCAGATCTGGCCTAAGCACTTTAAGTAGACAAAGCCCTGAAAGCCCCTCTTTGACCTGAATCCAGTATTACAATATCTCATGATAAACAAAGTAGCAGGAGGAAGGAGAGGAGTGGCTGTCTTCCCAGCTCACCACTGCAATTATGTGATCAGAACTGCAGAAGGAAAATTCATGGAAACTTTTGAAGGCAGGATTCTAGAATCACTAAATTCATAAAAAGCAAAACCTGAAGGAAAAATAAGCCTATTCTCTTTAAAATGTTTATGCAATTTCTTTGTATTTATCACTGCTCTTCCTATAATCAGTATTAGTATCATGAACTCTCTTTAACCATTCTTCAAATCTGTCTATACCTATATTAAACACTAAAATCAATTTGAACATGTGAGATGATCTGGGTTATCCTAAAAAATCTCCAGGTCCTGGAAGGTCCACACCTGAAGTCACACATTTATGAGATTCAAGCCACTTCCTGATAGGCAGAATCCTGGATCCGAAACTTGGTATTTGCCCAAATATCATTAATAAATAATTGCCCTTTTATCAACTTGAAGCAAAAAAGAAAAAAGAGCTAAGGAAAATAACAAGACAAAAAATACTTTAAAATTCTCAGGCTTAACATTCACTCTTATTCTTTCTTAAGTAGTGATCATGTTACATTACTGTTTTCCACTGGGGGGAGGAGAGGGGGTTTCAATGTAGACCTAGATCGTGTCTATTTTTTATCAACAGAATACTGCACTTTTTTTTCCAATTTCATCAAAGGACTTCACTACAATTTACTTACTACAGGTTTCCTATTACCTTGGGGATAGGAGAAAGACACTTAGGAAACCTAGGAAATGAAAGGGGTGGTTTTAGACAAAATTCTCAGTTCTAATATTGAGTCTAATTATTATAAACATAAATACCACCCTGAGAAGCACCCTCTAATAAATAATGCTAACAGTTACAACAGCTGTAGCAACCAGCAAAAGAAAGCATCAGAACATTTTATATGTTCTATCTCATTTCAAACTTACAAAAATTCCATTTTGCAAGCAAAGATACTGAGGCACCAAGAAGTAAAGAAGCCTGCCAGAGGTTATACAGCAAGTAAGTCAAGAATTCATATATGTATTTCCAGAAACAAAGTTTTCTAAACCAAAATATAAAACCACCTTCAAAATAGGTGAACAACCTCCTGGAGTTCACAAAAATCACATAATAATTAATTTATGAAACAATTAACCAAAAGCAGTGAAAACTTAAGTAAACCAACCAAGGTCTGTGTAGTACAGACTACAACTCCCCCACTCATCTCCACTGGTTGGCTCACTCTTACAGCCTCTACTCACAGAATCACACGTGTCATTCTAAAATAAAAATGACCCTTGCATCACATGGTTAGCTTCATTGGCCACTTTGGTTTTACTTGCATGTTGTCATTTTCTTTTACAACTGATACCTGTGGTTGTAGGAATGAAATATATCTGAACATGTGATAATGGAGTCTTCAGAAAACCATAGGAAACTGATTTGTACGCACTTAAGAACTTCCTGTTGTTTTTCAGCACATCTGCTGAGATGTCTATTTACTTTTTAACGATGGAATAGCTGGCAGGTAAAAACACATCACCCGAGCTTAAAGTTTCTCTGGAGATAATTTCTACATGATAAACCCTCTGGCTTAGCACTGGAGTATTTCCACATTCTTACAGAAACAATCACTGTGATGTCCCTAATCTAGCTAATTAATCTATTTTGAAAGGGATTAATTTTCTTAAATGAGACAGTATATCTGGCTTTTTTAAAAGCAAAACAAGGAGTACTGTCTTTGGCTCAGTTCAAACAACTGTCCATTGCAAATGGACAGTATCTATAATACAGCAGGTACTCCTACCATGCAAGACTGGAATTCTCACTCCCACACTGTGGTGGGGGGAAAAACGAAAAAGAAAGATACTCACACAAATGTTAAAAGACTTGGTGGCATACTGCTGGAAATATTTTGAGCCTCTTTTAGGAAAAAGCTGTAATAACTAGAACAAATCAGGCTGGGTAACTTCTGTAAGAGTTGCATGGAGCTGCAACATGCAGGGCGAGGTCTGAAAAGGGCAATGGTGTGCCTTGCTGTGCAAGGCCTAATCGCCTTTGGGCAGATGTGAGGTGGGGCTGAGGAAAAAGGGAGCCCAGGTTTGCACTGACTGCCAGCTTCTGTGGTGTAACTGCCCTCACCATAGCAGAGTCTTAGTTACCATGTGAGGCTGCAGTTTGCAGTCTGGAAAAGATACTCACAACCAGCTCTCATGAGTTAGGAAGACACAGCTCTAGCACCCATTGGCTGTAAGCCAAATTCAGCCCACAGACTTACTCTGTTTGGCCAGGAAAATGTTGGCCCACATAGTGTCATAAAAATTCAAACAAACTGAAAATATTTAAAACTCAGGATTTTTTTTTTTTCTTAAAAATGAAAAAGTCAGCAGCTACTAAGAATGTGGAATCGGGAGGACTATAGTTCAAAGCCAACGTGAGCAAAAAGTTATCAAGACCCCCATCTCAACAAATGAGCCAGGTGTGAAGCAGTGCATGTGGTGGTCCAAGCTGCACAGGAGGCGTGAGTTGGAGGATCACAGTCTAAGGCTGGCCCCAGGTAAAAGCACAAGACCCTATCTGAAAAATAACTTAAGCAAAAAAGCCTGGGGGCATGACTCAAGTGGTAGAGTGCCTGCCTAGCAAGCACAAGGTCCTGAGTTCAAATCCCAATACTGCCAAATATAAATAAAAGAAGTTGGCTTTAGAGTTACTTTCTCAGGAGAAGACCTGGCAGCCCCAGCCCAGCAACACTGTGTGGCAACATACGGCTGGCATGAAGTGACAGCTGCCTGGTCACTGCACACGACCGCACAGCTTTCACTTTGCCACATCCCACCCAAGCCAGCTGTATTCAACCACTTGTTGTGACACCCACCTGGTCCCTAGAGAGACGGGAGTCTGTCCTCCAACTGAAGAGCATGTGTGGAGAGTTCTGGTGACATAGCAGGGCAGTGCTTTCCCTGGGGTTTCTGCTTCATAAGGATTTGACCTCATGATCTCTAAGTACTCTCTGGACTCAACACTACTTTGCAGTAGTTCCACAGGTCCTTCTGTAGCCCCTTTTATGACCTACATGTGGGAGTTCCAAATGTGGCCACCAAAGTGCAAATAAAAACTCCAAACATTATAAATTTAAGATTAATGGCATTTCTATTTTTAGATGTGTTTATTAGTTGGTCACCAAACACATAAATTGAGACCATTTTAACTTTACCTGTTAGGAAACGGTGTTTGTGAGCTGTCTGTTACACATAGACTATAAGAGTCTGGGATTTTTAATGTCATGCAACAGAGTCTTCCTCACATCCCCAGTCTGCAAGTCATCTTAGCTAAATGGGCCTTGATGTGCAAGTTAATTTCAAATTTTATAAGCTTTCCCTATCAATACATTCAGCAAAAACAAACAGCCATGTACCTTAAGCAAAAGATGATATCAGCTTGGGAGAACTGCAAACAGAAAGGAAAAAAAACAAACTGCCAGTCTCATTTCAAGTGTAGTTGTGAGAGGACACAAGTAATGATGCCTTTCCTCCCAGATCCCATCTACAGTGGAGGACACCCAAGAGCCTGATTCCCATGAGTCACAGGAAGCGAAGGTGTGCCACAGGCACAACTGTCAAAGCAGAGTGTCCACCATGCGTTGCCAGTCACCCTCAAGCAATCTTAATTGGAGCCCAGTTCTGAATCTGGGAGCAATCGCAAACACTCATGACAAACAGTGGTGATTCATAAACTCGCAAGTCTGAAGCCTTGGTCCTGCTAGGCTAATTTGAGGAAACAGCAAGCAATCAGCTGATAAGTCACTTTAACCAAACACCTGCATCCCACAGGCTGCAGACTTTTGATATCCTACACGGTGCTTGCTGAGAATTTGAGGATTTTCAAGTCTTAAATGATAACCCTTGTAAATACCTAGGGTCTTCTATAACTCCCACTTCCTAAACCAGAATAAACACAAGATTAGAGTGAGATTAGCTTATCCTTTCTTATTTCTAGAGCAAAGGTCAGATCTTAACAAAGACTGAAAAATTAAAAATAAGTCTAAGTGGCAGAGGAGGGGCATGACAGCACCAGACAGATTTTAACTCTCAGTTTTGAACATGCCAACTGCTCCCAGGACAACCTCAGAGAAAGCGAGGCTTCACACAGAATGACCCCAGCTCTAAGAGGTCAGCATTTGACCAGGGAAGACTGAGGACTTACATATTTGCCAGAGCGACACCATCAAAAGACAAGGAATCCACTTTAGGTTTCTCCTCTACTAGAAGTGCTTTGTTTCAAAATACTTATTCTCATAATCTTGAAGTTATTACTGTAGATTTAATGGTTTTAAACATTTTTAACAGAGAATCTCAGTATTTTAAACACATAAAAGAATGAGGTTTTGAAAAATGTTCACATTTTGCTTTGGATAGAGAATTGCAGAGTCCTCAGTTACCTCAATAATGAGACCCCAGGTATTTATCAGGTCACAGTTTAACCACCACAATAGGTTCAAACACAAAATTCCTTATTTGCTGTGCAGGAGCCACAGTGAGCAAAATGGATCACATCTCAGAGTCACAGCAGCACTTGAAAGTCTGGCAATGTCACTGTTACCTGGCATGAAGGAAGCTTTGCATAATGAGGAAGCACTATTCATTCTTAAATATATACCTCTTGAAAGTGTAGGAATAGGGGCTGAGAGTGTGGCTCAAGTGGTAGAGCACCTGCCTTCCAAACACGAGGCGCTGAGTTCAAGCTCACTCAGTACCACAAAAGAAAGGTAGGATGGGAAGAGAGAGAAAAGAAAGGTAACAAAAAGTATTAGTTTGGCCAGGAAAGGCTGGATTTGTGATCAGCACGCACCATCTTAAATCCACTCTGGTTTCCAACCCAGGGACCCAACAATCCTGGATCCTGCTGTCTGTTCTGCCCCCGTAGGACATGGAGAGTTCTTATTCAGGTACAGGTTCCTCCCAGTAGCATGCACATTCACTGCAAACCAATTCACTAGAAAAACAATTCATCAGTAGAAAGGAGAAAGACATCTTGAAATAAGTATTTGAAACATCTCCTTTCAATTAAAACAGGGAAATTCATTATCTGTGCATCCCCTGGAAGTATTTCATGACTTCTGTATGTTAAGGTCATTTTTCATGTTTACTCCACAAAAGGGCTTATATGTTGATTGTTTTGTTTTTAAGGACAATTCAACCAGTACAGAAAAATTACACACAATGTATAATAAAACCATAATGGTAAATTCAGTCCACATTTGTTGAAAGTTAATGAAGTGTTATTGCCCAATACTTCTCTTGGATCTTTTTTTCTAAGGAAATACATAAGTTCTCTTATACAAGCAACTATTCTGAAATGGGTTATTACTTAGAAAACTCAAGTATGACTCCAGAATACAGATTTTAAAATGAAGTCAATAGTCTAACATGAGAAATTTCCCCCAAACTAGTAAGACATGTAACTAATATATGTAATCTTCTAAGAATAATGGTGTCTGAGGATTTTTCAAATAGTCCTTTGTAGGAGCTCAAACTCATCTTACTTCTGCAGCTACACTGATCTGAAAAAGCACAAATGTCTGACAACAGCTAAGTACAATGTAGCCACAAAATAAAACCCTAAAATCTTATGGGAAAATCCTATTTTAAAA
This sequence comes from Castor canadensis, assembly GCF_047511655.1. NCBI lineage: Eukaryota > Metazoa > Chordata > Mammalia > Rodentia > Castoridae > Castor > Castor canadensis. The sequence continues at coordinate 128,473,697 of NC_133387.1, read as the reverse complement.
GATTATCAACGAAAATACACAAAATAATCACATTCTCTTCTTAGACCTTCCAACCTAACTAACGATCAATAAAGAAGTAGGCCTAGCTATCTTTGCTGAATTGTGAGTTAATAACACTTTCTGAGATCCTGTAAATTAATTCTTGTTCTTTGGCAAAACCACAAATAGAATTTCTAGTTCAATAAAAGACTTTTTTGCCTTTATGAGTCGTTGTAATCACTCATTATTCTGGAACTCAGGTCCACCACAACATTATCAGAAGCGTAGAAAACTGACCACAAATGAGAACCAACTCTCAGTTCAATTGAGAGAAACAAGGCCAATAGGAATAATATTTCAATTAAGTAAACCAAGCCCTAGAATATTAAACACTACAATGTTCCACCACGATTCCTAAAAATTAGTCAATGTATATTTAAATTTGCAACGCCATTAAATTTCAAACATGAAATATTCAAGGCACGTTTTTGATACTGGCATATTCCACTAATGATCAGATTAATTTATCCACAGTCAAACAATCACTTGGACCATGTAAATACCTTTTTCTGCAAATCTACCGCCTTTTGTTTCAGAACAAAATTATGTCTTTTTAAATTATCTACATTAGTAGTAGAAGGGTGTTGCAATGCGATAATTCCACAGATGCTTACAAAATACTCTGAACAAGTTCACCCCTTCTGTTATATCCCTTTAAACCTCCAAAATCATCTTACATGTTTGAAAATGTTACTACTCAGACATTTCTTCCACTGTAAACAAGTCACTAAGTTTTAATAACAACACATTCACCAATCCTCAAATACTTTCCAAGAGCATGCACTAGGCCAAATGCTTCAAATGCTTGTCCACTCAAATCCTCACCACAGCCTAAAGACCGAACAAGGAAAAATGGCAGAGTAAGAGCAAGATTCTGGAGCCAGACTCTACCTGGATTTGAATGCTATTTCCTCTACCTCCTAACTCTTGAGACCTGACAAAGTAACTATGACCTGGATAAAAAAGAGGCAGAGCCAAGCCATTCCCCAGGAATGTTTTAGGAAGCAAGAACAATGGGATACCAGAGTCCCTATGGGAAAAGACAACATCTTAAAATGCATCTTGTGTTGGGGCCGCAGTTGTTCAAACAAAGACAACTGTAGTCAATGGCTGTACAAAAGTAAACCAGAACAGCACAAGTAAATCTGAGTAAAATGTGCTTCCCCTTAGCTAACCACTCCTAACCAGACCAGTTCCTGTACACTCACCACCAAGAAACCACTGAGTTCAACAATGGCAGACACCTAATAAAGTCACCCTTAACTCGTATTCTGGTAAAACAGGTGAAGATCTCAAGATGACCAGCTGTATGTTCTCAGCACAAGGACTCCAGCCAAAAGTTTTTAACTATATACAACTTCTGAGATTTTATTAGGAATGAGAGAACTGAAAAGCCCCTCATATAAATGAATCGTTGCCTATATTATGATCCAAGAATGGGAAGACAGTAGATGTTGTGGCCAAGACAGAAAAATCAAAGAAATCTGAAAGGCACTACTGGAGAAACCTGAGGCAGGGTGTCCAAGGGCAAAGACAGTACCAAATAGTATCGACACTTATTTGCTTAGAGATTTATGCTAACAGATGTTTGATTTATGACCCACTTGCATAGCAACTAAATAACCAATATATGGTAAGGAAACAGGAACTTGTGCCAAAGAGCTTAGATTACCAGCAAAAGAATTTCCAACAAAGGCATATCTCCTCTAAGAATCCTACTTGAACTGCCTGTTTGGTTAGTTTGGTTTCTAACACTGTATGATTCTAATACTTCATGTTAAATGTCTTAAAACTCTTTTCTGAGGTAAGCTATTAAAAATTAATGACTACATTAGCCTATCTATTTTTTGAATCCCAAAAGTGCCACAAAGACAGTAAACACACAGTCAGTTACTACTGCTCAGATGCTCTGAGTGCAGAAAATTCTGCTATACCAATGAAAATCATGCACAGATTATTATGGGGTAGATGATATTGGTTGAATGAATATTCTGCTGAAATGGAATCACCATTGGGTGAATACCAGTAACAGTTCTTTCATGGAAGAATGACTCATGGTTGGGAAAACGGTGTGAAGAGAAGCAGGATGTCTGTAGCGTCTCAAAGGATATCCCCCATAAGGTACTTAAAATGTAAAAGAAACCTCACAGACACCACCTTAACCAAGTAAGACTCACGACCAATGCTAAGGCATGTAAAGTCACATGCCACAGAAGTGATATACTGAGGAGAACACAACATCGTTAAAAGGGACACTGGTGTAAAAACTAGCAAAATCCAAAAAAAGGTCTGCAGGTCAATAGTATCACATTAAAATTAATTTCCTGAATTTTGACAACTGTACAATAGTGATGTAAGATGTTAACAGTAAGGGAGGCTGGGTGGAGGGGGAGGGTACTAGGGAATTCTCTGGAACATTTCTGCAACTTTATTTAAGTTTAAAATTATTTCTATGTATATATAATAGTATATAATCATATATATAATATATAATCACGTGTGTGTGTGTATATATATATATATATACACACACACACATACGTGTGTGTGTACACACATATATGTGTAGTTTGGGGTGGAAAGTTATAATGTTAAATACCTTCTTATAAATAATAGGTCAGGGAGCTTCAAGCAGAACAAGAAGGTCCAGGAAACGAACTGGAAAATGCAAATCAACATATTGATTCCAGCCACGACTTCAAATAGTTGTCCCACATGCATGTCCTATAATCAGGGAGTCAAAGAGCCTGTCACCATCAAATTGCAGAATAGAAAATAGATTGAGGGGAATTTTAGAATTTTAGGACAGTAGAGTTCACAAAGTTTAGTGATGCTGAACTCTGGACCCTGCATTTGCCAGGCAAGCATTCTACCTTGAATCAGGCTCCCAGCCCTTTCTGCTTTTAGCTTAAGTATGTAAGCATGTGTTTGTTTGTTTGTTTTACTGATTTATTGATTTTAGATAAGAGTTTCACATTTTTGCCCAGGACTGGTCTGGATTGCAGTCCACATACCTAAGACCTCCCATGTAGCTATGATGACAGGCACATACCACCATGCCTGGCTTTACTGATTGAGATGGGGGTATGCTAACTTTTTGCCTGGACTAGTGCCCAACTTCAATCCTCCCTATCTCTGCCTCTAGCTAGGATACTAGAGTGAGCCATTGCAACTGGCCAATCTACCTGTTCGTTTCAAGTACAGAATTTTTTATTAGCATATTATTGTTGTATAGGGGGACACTGTGACATTTACATAAGTGCTTACAATTTATCTTAATGAGATTCACCCCCTCCCTCTTTCGCCTTTATTCCCCCTCCCCCTGAACAATTTTAATAGGTTTTATTGTTCTATTTTCACACAAAATTACAAGATACTTCCACCATGTTCACCCTCCTTTACCCTTTCCTGTGCCCTCCCATTGATAACTATTCCCCTAGTCCCCCTCCACTACTTTTCCTCACCCTTTCCCCCATACTTGTGTTGTCTGACGATTTTCTGTGTGCTTCGCTGTGTCTTGTTCTGACACTCCACTAACAGTCTCACTTTTGGAAGCAAGTTCTGAATATACTTTTATGTATATACAATAATGCTTGTATTTGTATTGGTCTGTCTTTCACATATAAGAGAAAACATGTAAACTTTGTCTTTCTGAACCTAGCTAACTTCACTAAAATAATGTTTTCCAGTTTGACTTTTTTTTTTGTAGTGTGGGTATTGAAACCAGGGCCTTACCCGTGCCTGCCAAATACTCTAGCACTGAGCTACATCCCCAGCCCTTAAGTACAGGATTCTGAGACCAGATTGGTTAAAATCATTGCCCAAATTCAATATAGTGACTTGGAAAAAATAGTTTTGTAGTATCAGTGAAAACAAGCAAGCCATAAAGAAACAAGGCTATACTCCAGAAGCCACAGAATTCAGAGACAAATCAAGCCATATCTACACCTCTGAGCATTTAAAAACAAACACTCCAACAGAATTCTAAGCACAAGACACCAAGCTGTGCTAGACCTTCAAGAAGAAAATTAAGTGATCAAAAAATCATTTAGGATAACACAAAATGTATTATCATTTTTAAATGCTAGGGGCTAGGGGTGTGCTCAGTGGGAGAACGCTTGTCTAGCATGTGAGAGACCTGGTTTTGATCCCAATCACCACAAAAATAGAGGGGAGAGAAAACCTAATGTAAAATGCTAATCACAAGGTGTCATTCTTGATTCAACATATTAAAGATTAAATAATGACTTTCCTCAGTGCTGACAAAAGTCACAGAGACAGACATCCCCATGCTCTGCTGGTAATAGGATTAGTACTACCTTTTTGAGAGCAGCTTGTCAATACATATCAAAATCCTTCCAAACATAAATATTCTTTGATTTGAAATAGCTAGTGGATGTCCAAGTGTGTTCAAAGAACTCCTGGAGTCCCTGAGACTATCTCAGGGTCTACAAGGTCAAAACAACTTTTATAAAAATAATAAGACATCATTTGCACTTATGGAACAAAGCAACAGTGAGTAAAATGACCAACTCCTGAAAACAAATGTAGGCTAGGGAACTACAAGTATAATGGAAGTCACTCTACTCTTCACCATCACACACTTGTAAGATAAAAAGAAAAACAAACACAGTTTCACTTAAGAATAGCCACTAATTAATTGATTAAATCTTGCCCTCCTAAGATTCTGCACGAAAAATAAGAAGTAAATAGAAAGCACATTTGCTGTGTATCAAAGTATGATGGTATCTCAGGGGAAAACCCTGCAGGATTGTTTGAGAGCTAACTCCCCACTTTTCCATGGAATATTGATTCTTACTTGAATCAACAATGAACAAAGTATGATTATTCAGATTTAGGTATCTGGCAGACATTTTCTCAGAAATAAATGATGTGAGCCTGTCATTTCAAGGAAAACAACTAATAGCATTTGTTGCCAATGATAAAATTTGAGATTTCAAGGGAAAATTCAAATATTGGAAAGCTCATATCCATCACCCAAGCCTGACAGCTTTGAATCTTACAGACTTCTGATGAGACCAGTAGTGATATTAACGAATGTGATTTTTTTGATACTATATAATGAAAGGTGACAACACTTGGAAGGCTTGTACAGTTCACAACCAACATTTTGCAAATGCATAATGATAAAAATCTCGATTTGGTAAAGAGGTAAAGATCCACTCAAATTCAAAATACCTAAGAGTGTAAAAAGGGCTGCAGAGTGGCTCAAGTTGGTAGAGTGCCTGCCTAGCTAGCATGCGTGAGGCCTTAAGTTCAAAACCCAGTACCACCAAAAATTATAAAGAAGAGTGTGAAAAATTCTTTGATAAAAGTTTTAGATTCCACATTAACCTTTAAGAAAATACCATTTCTTGAGTTTTGTGTAATAAAATACCCACAGCTATCTAAAAGCCTATTACATTACTGTTCCTTTTTCAGAATTTCTTGATATTCTTTAATCAAAATCAACCTGTCACAAGTTGAAAGCAGTAAATACATTTTCTTTTATGAAGGGATGCATTAAAGAAAGTTGCAAAAGTAGTACAGTCATTTTGTCACATTTTTTTGAAATTCCAGTTATTCTCCACAGAATATGTTGGCAAATAATGAGCTTACTATTTTTAAATAAATTAATAAGTAAACATTTTTTAATTTCTCAGTTGTAATTTACATTTTGGTAAATACAGATATAACTCACATAAACAAAAGCTCTTCAGAGGTTGTTAATACTTGTTTAGAGTGTAAAGAGTCTATAGACCAACAGGGTTGAGAACCTATGGTATGGTCACTTCTAAATTCTGGGAGTCTACAGTAAAAAAAATAAGCAATGTTATATATATGCAAAAATTAGTTATGTAAAAAAAATTAGGAAAGCAAAACCTTTTGAGTACAGCAACAAGAAATTAGATAGCACATCCAGAATGTGACCTTAGTGGTTCCCTAAATTCTGAAGAATCTTTAAAAATGAGGAATGCCCGTGACAGGTTGGGGTGAGCAACCAGCACACTAATGAGCAGACAACACACCAGGACTGAAGGAAAGCAGGCTAGAATTCAAGGTGTGTGAACGCCACCCACCAAAAGAAATGTGTTTGTTATTACAGTACTAATAACATTAAATTAGACAAGGCAGCTTAGTGTGGAACTCTTAACTAAGAGTTGAAACTATAGCCTAGGCACTGTGTGGACATTAAAAATCTGTTTTTCGGTTTGTTTTGTTTGGCAAGTTATTTAATCTCTTTGAATTACCAGAGGTTATCTCTGAGGTCTTACAAAAGCGTAAGGCTGTTGAACCCTTTGCAACAGTCATCTAAAGTAAAAGTGGTACAGGGAAAACTGTGAAACTAACACTATTTGTAGAATTTCAACCCAACCTACCAAACAGCTCTCTTTGTTTATTTATTTTGGCACTACTAGGGTTTGAACTCAGGGCCTCTTACTTAATAGACAGGTGCTCTACCACTTAAGCCACACCACCAAACCTTTTTGCTTTAGTTACTTTTCAGATAGGGTCTTGCCTTTCTTGTGCAGGGCCGGCCTCAGACTAAGATCCTCTTACCTACTTATGCCTCCTGCACCTACACCTTCTGAGTAGCTGGTATTACAGGCGTGAACCACCATGCCCAGGCTAAACAGCTCTGCAATTCCTTCTTTTACAGATTAGTTTGGCTTCTCTTAAATTAAGTTTCCTATAGAAAGAAAATTATTTTCAGAATAATATTTGTGAGAAGTAAAACATATTTGGTTATATCATGGATAAGAAGAAAAAGATAATAAAAGAATAAGCAAAGCAGCATGGTATCCCACTTGAAGAGGTTTTCTTAAGTGTTGATAAGAGTCCTGGGGTGGTTACTTCTTATGGAGAAGAAAAAAGATAGAAAGGAGAGGAAGAGAAAGAAAAGCAAAAATACAAAGCAATAATATATGTACATAAAGTGAGCAGAATATCAAAAATTTATGCTCTATATTAAAATAGCCCAGAAAAAAAAAAATCTGCCTTTTCCCTTGTCTGGCCAGCCTTCACCATTTCACTGCTTGTGGGGAGAAAATTAAATTCCAATCTGTCAATTTTACTCTTTGTTAGCAAGTCTGATAAAATCTTAAAGGACTATAAAAGGATAAATATTACCCTAAATTAAATCTGGATAATAGTGGAAAGAGAGCCTTTGCATTTATAGACTAGGAAAACCAGCCCACCAAAAAACTGGCGTTCAAAAAGACCTCCAACTTTTGCTTCAACTGGTATTGTTACCTATCATCCAGTAACTGCCCCGCTCCCCCATAAAATGCCGCTGTGGTGACACGTGACAGGCAGGGAAACTGCACATGAGCAAGGCTGCAGGCAGGGGAGCTCCCATTATGGATTACCAGGCTCCATGTGGTGAAACAAACACAGGTTTAGATCTGGTTGTGAATTTGTTTAAAAGGACACAAACATCCTCTGTAATAACCTAGTTATCCTGAGCTGATTCTTTGTGTAAAGTTGGATCTGTTTTCACATGTTTAAAACGAGGAATCTTCATTATATAACTCCTAGAGTCCTTTCTGAGGAAGTTAGATAATCCCAAAAGTCACTGGAAAGTATTCTGGGGAGGAGGAAGTATGAAATACACCTGGAGTATGTGGACTCTCATATGATGAGAGCTGGCTGTTCAAATGGCTGGTGACTGAAGTGTGGAATCCCTAGGGTACCCGTCTCTGATTTGGACCAAGACCCCTTGAGGTCACTGCCTTGCCCAGTCAGCATTATGACCCATGGTGAAGGCTATGCAGCCCTTTAGGCCTGTGCTCCCTGTCTGCAATGGCCAACTGTGAGACTCCTTAAGAATCTGCAGTACCTATTTTCACTGTTACCATAACCCACTGCTAGTATCTGTCAACAAACCACTGGACGTTTAGGAACGACTATATGCACCCACCACCACCTAACACAGACCAAGTTTGTTGCAAGGCCTGGGGAGCTGCACAGGACTGGAGCACTCAGACGAACTTGGATGCGAGGCCGGGGGAGTGGGGGGAGCTGTACAGAACTGGGGTACTCAGATGACCTGGGGGGCTGCACAGAACCGGGGTACTCAGATCACCTGGGGGCTGCACAGGGCCGGGCACTCACCCCAGCTGGCCGGGTGACAGGCCCGTTCCAGCGTCCTGGCCCAGCCCGGCTCCGTGCCACGTGGCTCGGGGCGGCCTTACCTGGGGAACCTCTGCTTCAGCTTCCGCAGGCTCTGCCTAGTGGGCGGGACCGACACTAGGCACTGGGCTATCTCGTCGTACTGGGCTTTGCTCAGAATCATGTTGGGCCAGGGAGCGGGAAGTGGCGGGGACAAGGAACCTGGGGCTCGAGCAGCTGTGGTGCGGGGAGGTAAGGGGTGGGAGCACCGAGGTCCTCGGCTCCCCCAGCTCGTCCCCGTGTTCTTGAAGCAGGGCGTGCACTCGCGGAACCGCAAGCTTCACCCGGTACCTCCGCGGCGGGGTCGGCTGCAGGCCGAGCGCCCAGACGGGGCGGACTGCGCAGGCGCAGTGGAGCGCGCCGAAGGCAAACTGGCGCCATGTCTGGTAAGGGCAAGCCACCGGAAATAGCGGCCGCGGGCTGGGCGCGCTCGGGTGCGGGCATAGGCAGGGTCGCTCACGTGATGTCACCACAGGTGCTTCAGGAGTCCGCGCCTGCCATTTGCAAGAAGCCAGGTGGGACTGTCGCACAGACCGGGGGACGGGTCTCACGGGCGCCCCAAAGCCACTGCTGAGGCGCGCGATCTGAATGTCTGAGACAAGCTGTGCTTTCTGCGAGTTGGGGAAGTCCTGCAACTTCTGCACCTCTTGTCCTTGGCGGGAACCCGACTCAAACCCCGTATCACCAAACGACCTGCAGTAAAGAATGCAGTTTCTCTCCACAGGCAGGTGCCCAAGGACTGCAATCCAATCTTATTTGTCCTTCTAACCCCAGCTCTCGGAAAAACAGAAGGCGCCCCATAAATGCGTGAAGCAACGAAGCACTGCGTGCTTTCATCTTTTGTTCTTTGGACGTGCTCTGAGTAGATCTCATCTCTCTTAAGGCGATTCGTTGAATTATCAGGCCTTCCTTTAATGCCCTTTTAAAAATCCATTTGGTTCTAGGAAGGCCATGACCCAAGTTTAACCTTTTAAGGCAAATGAAAGAAAAAGTACCTAGATTTTAGATAATGCAAAAGTGTTTTAGCTTCTTCTTATGGAATAAAGCCTGGGATGGAAGTTTAGCTTAAGTAACCCTTGCATAAATTCCTTAATCCTCAGCTTTGTCTATAAAATTAATTTTTAATTCCTGGGGCTGGTTTTAAGGCTAAATAAGATAGATCAAGTAAAGAATTACTTAGCATAGTGTCCAGCAAATAGTCTGTATAAAATAAGGAAAACTGCTAGATGAAAACGGGCAGGGTGTTTGCTAGATAATGTTTTATTGGCTCCCCATGTAATAACTCACTTAAACCTCAACACTTCCTGTGACACTGGTTCTACAGCCTTCATCCCCCGCCCCCCTTTTGCACAATATTAATAAACAAAGACACGGGAAGGTTGGGGGACCCACGGGTCATGAGAATATGTAAGTAGCAGGGGTAGAGGTTAAACTCCTGAGATTTGGTTCTAGGATCTGTGGTCTTGCCGGTGCTCTGTAATGCAAAATAACTACATCAAATAGTCACCCTCTCCTAGCCAAAGGTTAAGGATTTTTTTTTTCCTTGTGCAACTGAGGTTGGAACTCAGGGCTCTGTGCTCACAAAGCACTACCTCTTGAGCCACACTTCCAGTCCATTTGCTCTGGTTGTTTTAGAGATGGAGTCTCTAGAACTATTTGCCTTGGCTAGCCTTGAGCCATGATCCTCCTGATCTCAGCATCTAAGGATTTTTCTTTTTTTTTAAGGAAATATTCCACTTGACAAAGAATCTTTTACCTGGGTTTGTTTTTTTGTTTTGTTTTGTTTTTTTTAATGTTTTACCACCATATTTTCTCTGGCGTCCCAAAGTCCAGTACAAATAGGGAGTCCTAAATTCAGCAACCAGCAAAAAACTCGAGTTTTTTTCCCTGAATATTTACATCAGAATGTTTTATTCCCATATGCTTTGCATCTAACTCTGGTTGTGTGACATTAGCACGTAACTATTTATTTATGGCAGCGTAGTCTGGAGTTGCCACCTGGCTAGTCTGCAGCTGACCCTGCCATGACTTTTACATGAAAGCTAGCTGACGATAAACAGACCCCATTTGACTCCCTGGTCCTTTCCCCTTCACAACTTCCCTCTTCCCAATTCACAGCCATGGGACTTTTATAGGAAACACCAGTTCGTTATTTTTACAGGAACTCTTCTCCCTGCCTCTTGTCCTGCATTCACCCTCAGAGCCCAATAAGGAAAATACCAGGTTTGTTTTTATTTTTAACATGCTGCCAGTTGACAATTTGACCCAAATCCAGTAGATTGTTTAGAGTTGGCACTGGGAGAAAAGTAGTGTGTTGCTGTTTTCATTGGCTGTATTGTTGTTTATTAAGCAGAAAGTATTGTTGTTTAGAGGCAGACCAGAAATGTTTTCTTGTTATTGGATTGGTTTCTTTTTACTTATAAAGCAAAATGGGTAGGACTGGCTGATTTTTCCTCTGAGGCATCCTTCCTCCCCCATTCCCTCTCCTCTGTCCTCTCCCATCTCTCATCACAATCTGGGTTCTTCATCTGCTGTTACTTCTTCTAGAACTTCATCTTCATGCCTGAAGTTTCCTCCTGTTTCTCAGTCAGCCAACAACACTGTTGCCCCGCTACGAGAAGGAGGGCTGTGAAATTAAAGCACCAAACTAAAGACCCAAAGCACTGGCTACCTGTTTAACATCAACCGTGACAGGTGGCCTTGAGCAACTGATGGCCTCTCTGATCCTGAGTGTCCGTGGTACCCCAACCAGTGGAATGTGAGAGTCTCATCTGAAAGGGAGAAAGAAACTGAGATATGGGAAAGGTGAAGGAAATCAGTCCAAGAACATGTTAAAGTAGGGGCTGGTACAGCTCCCTGGGAGATCCTATAACCCTGAAAGATGGACAAGGTGACCAGCTTTCCCTCTGCCAATTCCTGGACCGTGTGAATGTTGAGCAATTTTAAAGGGAATGAGGTGGAGGGAGACATCAGAAGGTCATTTCAAGTAGACATGTATTAACACAAAGGACTAAAAATAAGAATGAGCCAAGTCACATGCCTGGAAAAGTTATTTCTGTTGAAGCAAAGAGTTCCAGGCAGAGTGAAAGAAATAGAATGAGTCAGTCATGTTTTCAGTCTGTCAAATCTACTGCACATTTTTTATTAAAAAGCAGACATTTTTTATTATAGTGTAAAATCTGATTCTACTTATGGAATCTTTTTAAGTTATTAGATTGACTAAAAGAAAAGTAGTTGGCATTTACTAACTGAATAAAGAAAAACAGGCTATTATTCTGTGAGCACCTATTATGTGCAAATTTTATCCCATTATACCTTCCTTCATTTAATCTTCACAGTTACTCTCTGTGCTAGATTTTAGAGCTCCTGGTTTAGATTGGGAAACTGAGGCCCAGACAGAAAGGCTTACCTGGTATGTCTAGCTACTAAATTGAAAAACTGTGGTTTGAACCCAAGTTAGTCTGACTATAAACCCTCAGGTTTTCTCTTACACTGTACTATAATTCAAAAATTGAAAATTCTTTCGTTGAATTATTCTCAATCAAGCATCTGTTCTCTGAAATAGCGCAAGATACCTTCTTTGGCCACCAGGATACCCATGGAAGGAATCAAAATTGACCTGTAGCTGAAACATACTTCCTGCTTGCTAGGCAGGTGCTCTACGTCAACTATGTCCCCAGCCTCTTTTGCTTTAGGTGTTTTTCAAATGAGGTTTCCAGTTTATATCTGGGCCAGTCTGGACTGTGATACTCCTTTTAAAAATGCTTCCTGAGTAGCTAGATGGCAGGTACGTGCCAGCTTTTTTTGGTTGAGATGGGGTCTCACGGACTTTTTGCCTGGGCTAGCCTTGTAACCGTGATCCTCCTGGTGTCTAGCTTCCAAGTAGCTGGGATCAGAGGAATGGACTATCACTCCCAGTTCTAAAACATGATTTTAAAAACTTGTTTAGTCGCTGTGACTGGAAGAGTTTATATGCTTTTCTTTTTATACTGTGAGACACCACCTGTGTTAGTTACTTTTACCATTACTATGACTAAAATAACTGAGAAAACAATTTAAAAGGAGAAAGGATTTGTTTTGGCTCACACTTTCCAAGGGTCCAGTCCACTGGTCCCTTGACTCTGTTGATTCCGGGCCCCTCATGAAGCAGGACATCATGGCATTGGGAGTGTATGGCAGGAGAGGTATTACCTTCTGGCAGACAGGAAGCAGAGTAGGAGAGAAAAAGGGGTCAGGGACCAGGTACCCCAAGGACCCACTCCCAGGGAGCTACATCCTTTGGCTAGGCCCCACCTCCCAACATTTCCAGAACCTCCCAAAACGTCACCACCAGCTAGGAACCAAGCACTTAATACTCAAACCTGTGTGGGACATTTCACACTCAAACCATAACATCACCTTAAGTGGTGCATCTTTCAAAACCAAAGTTCAGGTCTCTGAACTTCTCTGCCATCGTTGACTGACCAGTCATTTTATCCTAGTCCCGAAATAATAAAAGCTCCGAGTACACAATAAAGATCAGAAAACTTCAATTGCTGAGGCTTGCAGCAATTACTCAATTTAATGTCTGAAGGAAAACTGAGAAATCATCCAGAAAGATGGTCCACACTACAAAGGCAAAAGGCAGAACAATTACACTAAAGGGTCAGGGAACCAAATGCTCGTCCCTTTATTCAAGTCAGCTGTCACTGATCTCTTGGTCTGTAAAAAAGTGGCCTGATTACAAAGGAAAGTTGTACGTCCATGATGTAGTAATCAAAGATTCATTGCAAACAGGAAGTCCACGTCCACATATTGTAGAATATTTTGAGGCACTTTGTAAAGACAAGAACTGTGCCAACCATTTTATATTCATCTGTCTTCCCTTCTCAGATCCAGCCCTACAAATTTAGTACTGTTACTAAATCTATTTTACAGGTGAGAAAACAAAGACATACAGACATACCTTCTAGTTCCTTCATCATTGTTGTACAACATTTTAGAACAGTGTTTCTCAAATCACCTGTGTCAAGGGCCCAGTGTCCCTTCAATTTGTCCTGGACAAATTGGTAAACTATGATCAAAAGTGACTTACTCAAAAAATGAAATTTAGGAAGACAAAGACATAAAAATGTAAACACACTATTTGTTATTTTGAGAATCAGTAGAATACAATTGCTCTGTCAAATTAAGATAAATGCTTACTCTCAATTTCTCAACATGAAGACCTGTCACAAAAGTTTGAGAGCTGTGCTGGTTAGTGGTTTGAGTAGCACTGTGTCTTAGGAAATCAATATCATAAACTAGGTTTGTACAAAGGCAGAGTATCAATTCCAAAACGTAGGATGTCACACTTCTTGCATACTCTTAGGTAGAAGGTATAACCCACTCCTTTTAGACTTCTAAAGCATCAACCATCATTAATATTACCATTATTCTAGTTCTTCTCAAGGGAGGTATAGTATTTAAGACCAACAGTGTAAATTTGCACCCTATGAAATGAATACCATGTGTTTTTATAGCATGGTGTAGATTAAAAACCCACCAATCAGAGTTTACATACTTTTGTTCTGAATCACACTCAGAACCTTATCAGTACCTAATAAAGGTTTTAATTGGCATTTACATATTCAATCACCTCACTTTCCAAGGATAAGGAATAAATGTAGAGCTTTTAAAGGGACAAATTCTCTTGAGTGTTTGTGCAGTAGAGTGGAGGGAGACACCAGGGCATGTTTGTTGAAGAAAGAGTGAAGCCTCTTAAATGTTCTCCTCAGGCTCATCAGGGACTTGTGGGTAATTTGCAGGCAATTTGTATCCCCCTTCCTGCAGGACTGAACCTCAGACATAATTTCTTCAGTTGCCAATCACTCTTCTTGTCCCAAAGACCATTCTGCAAGAATACATCATGTTCACAGGGTTTTCTCACATTTAGAAATTCAAGAACAGAAAGCAACAATGCTGATGGAATAGAGGGTTTCTATTGGGGTGGGGAGAGAGAATGAGAGACACGGAATGAAGTCTGTCCTTAATAAGCACTTCTTTCGACATGAACTTGAGTTGGAAGCATATGTCAGGTGGAGATTATCTCTAAGACTCTTCATTTAAAAAATTACCCTCTTTTACCATCCCACTCGTTTAGATTTTTCAAAAGAGCAGGTAAGATGTCAATCAAATTTTATAGCTCTTTTCCTCCCCGTGATTGATAGGTAAGGAAAGTAGTCCCTTCTGAGATAAGTATAGCAGTTATAATAATAAAATAGGCACCATTCTTTTAAGAAAATGAAAGCATATTACATAATTATCTAATGTATTGCCATTACAGACTCTGCAACAGACACTCTTATGCCTATTTATCATATGGGGAAACTGAGGTATGAAATGTCTTAAAACACCAGCCTATTTCTTTAGATATTTTTAAATGTGATCCTCTACGAGCATCTAACTTCTTTTCTTATGGTCACCAAAGAAATATATTCTTATAGCCAAAACTGGAGGATCAGATACTGCAAATCATTCAGAGTCCCATCACGTGAAAACCAACAGTTACCACATTGGTGTTACTCCTTCTAGTCACTTTTTACTATTTTTTCTTCACATAGATCAAATCAGACGCTCCACTTAATTTATATTACACCATAAGCAAAATATCCTTATCAACACTTAGTAAGTTTGACCTGTTTCCTAAGAAGAGTAGAATAATAGATTTCTGCAGTTAGGGATGGGCTCTCACAGCCTGTCTTTGAGTGGCTAGCAGGAGTCTGGGCCACGATGCCGCCCCTTCAACCAGCTGCCACTCAATGTGGGAATGATGTCCTGGGACATGTCCCCTAGAACAAGGGGGATATGTCTGTGTCTGCTGCTTTCCTGGGCATTCCATTCTCAAGGCTGTGATTGAAATCCTATCAGTGAGCCTTCTACCAGGGGCACGTTCTGACAGTCAGCATGTTGACAGAGAAACCAGCATACAGCTTATTTTAGCATGACCACTAGTTATATCTGGACATTCAGATCTATTGCAGCCTTGACACAGAGCAAATGTTTTGCATTGCCCAGAGGACAGTCACGCTGGATGCCAGTCCTCATGCCAGAGAGCTTGAGATTCCATTTCACTTTCAAACATACTAAAAGGCCTAAGTTGGTTTAGGGATGAGAAGGGGTTTAAGGTAATGGTGTGGACAGTGAGTAACAGAAGTGGGAGCTTGAAGAACACTTGAGCTTTCCACGTACACACACATGCACACATATACACAAACCTAAGTTTACAAAATAACACTTGAATCATTTGTGTGCACAGGACTTTTTAAAGACACAAATGCTTTTAAAATGCAAAAGACCAACGTAACTCATGGCAAATATGGACATCCACAAAAACTCATTCATTATTCACAGAGAGGTATCCGTATAAGCAGTATAAGGATTGACCCAGTCTTTACCCTCAAAGTGTACACTTTTCAATAAGTTAGATTTATTTTGTCAAAACACTACTTCTTATTAGGTTTAAAGTTAAAGATATGACAGCAAATGCAATATTTGGCCCTAGACTGACTCCTGTGTTAGGGAAAGTGCTAAATAAGACATTATTGGACAAACCAGCCAAATGAGAATTCAAATGACAGACTAGATTACTAAATTGTTCTAAATATAGACTATATAAAGACTCTCACTATTATTAGACATCTATACCAAAGTGTCTAGAGATAAAGATTCATGATGTGTGTGTAAATTACCCTAAATAATCCATGAAAGAAAAGAAACAAAGACAATGAAAGTAAATGACAAATCAAATGCAGCAAAATGTGGACAGGGGATGCCTCCACGTAGATGATACGTGGGTATTTTTTGTACTCTTTGTTTCGTGTTACTTTTATTTTGTAACATTTTGGTAAATTTGAAATTATTTCCAAATTAAAATTTTCTTAAAACTCATATAACTTTGTAAAATGAGTGAAAATATAGTGTTCTCAAATCATGTCCAAATTCCTCTCAGTCATTTATGATTTATAGACATTTGGCTGACATGCTGGTTTTTCTTTTGAAGACCTCAGAGCTGGGCCTAATTGAGACTCATGATAAAACTCAGACAAAACTTTCAAAATCTCTTTATTACCTCCCCCAGACATGGGCCACGTGTGCTTTCTGCTTCATTCAAGTACGTAATAGTTTCTTCGTGTATCTATAAGAAACATTTTAATAATGTATAATTATGCCACTCACTATGTAATTGTAATTCATTCTCTCCTAGCTAATAAACACCCTAAGGATCCAAGTTAGATGATAGAAATAGGAAATACCAAAAAATTGTTCCTTGAAAAACATCCCTATATTTCTTAACATTCTACTACAGTCTAGTCCCTGCCTTTCTTTCTTCTGCCTCCCTTCTTGCCTTCCTGCCTCCCTTCCTTCCTGCCTACTTTCCTGCCTTCGTTCCTGCATGCTTTCTTGACTTACTTCCTGCCTGCTTTGCTGCCTTCCTTCCTGCATGCTTTCCTGACTTCCTTCCTGCATGCTTTCCTGACTTCCTTCCTGCATGCTTTCCTGACTTCCTTCCTGCCTTCCTTCCTGGTTTACTTCCTACCTTCCATCCTGTCTGCTTTACTGACTTCCATCCTGCCTTCCTTCTTACTTGCTTTACTGACTTCCTGCCTTCCTTCCTGCCTACTTTCCTGACTTCCTGCCACCTTTTTGCCTTCCTTCCTCTCCTATTTTCCTCACAGGTGTTGTTTGCCCCAGTAAATCTCTTGTATGTCAAATCCAGTCTTGGCATCTGCTTCTCAGAGGATGTAGACTAACATGACCTCCTATCTCCAAAGGCGTACATAGGGAATTGGAGTCACACTTAGTCACCTTATTAGAGAGGAATGTTTCCCAAGCCTTCATCAGCAGTACATAAAAATTATCTCCAGTGAAGGCAGTTTAATCTGATTATGAGACTAGACTTTGAAGTCAGATGAGACTCAGGTGGGAGAATGAGTTGTATGATCTTAACAGCTGATGGAATCAAATTTCTACCATGATGACATGCATGTTAATAGACATGTTTTTTTCTGGACTCCTCCTTTATGGGGTGTATATCATGCAGACTTTCTGGGCTTGATTTTATTTTATTTTTTTGGCAGGTAGTCTACCACTTGACTCATGCCTCCAGCTCTTTTCACTCTGGTTATTTTGGAGATACAGTCTTGTTTTTTGCCCAGGTTGGCCTCCCATTTTAAGCTTCCCACCATGGCTGGGATGACAGGCATGCACCCACTCACCCAGATTTTTTCCATTGAGGTGGGATCACATGAACCTTATCCCCCCAGGTTGGCCCAAAGCTGTGATTTCCCCCAATCTCAGCCTCCCAAGTGGCTAGGATTATAGGTGTGAGCCTCCAGTCCCTGGCTTGACTTTCTGGAGACAGACGGCAAAGCAACTAAATGTCAAGTTCCTTGGTTGTATCAAATTCCTATTTGCTTTCTCATCAAGATGTAAATTTATACCCATAAGACCCAGATAAATTAAATTTTAGGTATTATTCTCCAAGCTTACATTGACCAGTAAATACCCTCTTAGATATCTACAAATGACTAATCTCATTTTCGTTCTCTCCTTGACTGTAACTCTTATTTCACTCTTGCAGTTCTCTCAATGTATAAAAATCTTGTCCAATTTAGGACTGCAAAGCCATGTGGCCACTGTGTTGGACACGCATCCATTTCTGAGTTCTGCGAGCATATTAAATACAACTTTTCAAAGCTAAGCTCATTCAAAAGCCCCTTTCCATCTGCTTCCTTCCTTGGAAAATGGCACTGCCACCCATCCTCACCTCTCCAGCCATCACTGCATCTTACTTGTATTCCAGGAATTGTGCTGCTTCCCTGTGTGGGCCTTTGCTCTCCTTATCAGTCACCTAATATTCCTACTACTCTGTCTCTACTAAAGTCCTTCACACTGAAACCCAGGTGATTTTTCTAAAAATATAAACATAAATTGTTTTGAGATGTCCTTGCATACCTTACAGACCACTTCTTTTTCTATGTATTCTGATAAACCCTACACACATTCAAATACCCAACTGAGGGATCTCATTCATTAATTACCACTAACTGCTCTTTCTGGTGAGAAAGAGTCCTTCTAGGCCCACAAGGGAGATTGTATCATTTCAGATAAGAAAAATTGGAGCAAATTAATGACTTGTTCAGTTTTATACATCTGACGAGGGAAAGACAAAATCTTTTTTTACTCCTAGGTCATTCTTTTTTTTAAAAATTCAGATGCAATATGCATAGTGTAAAGGGTACAGATTTAAAACTCACAGTCTAATAAGTTTTGACAAATATATACCCTCATCAGGTCATAGAACTCCTTAATCATCCTCCAAAATTTCCATTTAATTAAAAAAGAGGAAGTTGCATGTAGTGAAAGGATGATTTCTATTATTTATTTATTTTCATTTTCTAAATTATTTTTATTTTTTACTATCATATTATTGTTGTACTGGGGTTCTGATGTGACATTTACAAAAGTGCTTACAATATATCTTTGTTAAATTCACCCCCTCCATCATTCTCCTTTATTACCCCTCCCTCCATTCCTGGAATAGTATCAACAGGTCTCAGTTTTCCATTTTCATACATGAGTGCATACTGTATTCTACCATATTCACCCTCCTCTGTTTCCTGCCTCCCTTTCTGCCTGCTTTCCCGCCTTTCTTCCTGCCTGCCTCCTCTGTTAGCAAACAGAGATAATTCTTTCAGAATTCTCTGTCAGAATTATCTCTGTCTACATTTTCCCTTATATCCTCCCCCCTCACACTGGTGCTGTCCCCCAGACAGGACCTGATTTGTGTTCCCAAAGGGTGATTTTGAAATATGTGATTCTTGAAGACCATTGTTTTAACCCCTTGCTTTTTAGTTCACTGAATTCACCTTCTTTTATGATGTTATTCATGGGGACATACGCTTTCCTCTGTTGAGATGTCCTTACTCCTGATAAAGCTGATACATGGAAACTGAGTAGAATTTAACTGCATCCCATTTCCTTGCCTCTCACACTCTAAAGCCTACCATCACTTAATCTTTCTTTAATATCGTCTAGTGATTGTCACTTTGTTTTAGTTTTTATTCATTTATCACTCTCATTGTTGTCTGGTATCTACAGTGTGTACACATCTCTTGTTTTAGACCTTACTTAGCATCTAATCTCTGACCAGGTACATAGTGTTCAATAGACATTTATTGAATAAATATATGCAATGCTAAAGGCATAGGTGTTAGTGCCTTGAGGTCATGCGTGAAGTTTAGATTTTATGTTAAGGCAGAAAGGACTGTTAGAGGTGTTTCACAAAGGAATGACACAGATTAGATCTGTGTTTTAGGAAGGTAAGTGATAGCAGTGTAAAGGCTATAAAAGAGTGGTAAAAAAGAACAGTTACAGGGAACTAGGTTGGGCCATCATTACAGAAGTATAGGAAAAAGAACATAAGGGTATTGATTAAAGGAATAGAATTTGAAAGGAGAGCCTAAAATTCAAAATAAAAATTCTGAGAAATTATTGACAGACCTCAGTCAAGGAAATAAAGCAAAAGGAAGAATTCAAGATATTCCATGGTTTGGAGTTGAGAGGAAATACAGTTGTGTCACTAAGAAAAATTCTACAGGAGAAACAAAACTTAGGCAAATTAACTTTAAAGCATGAAAGTGTACTGCAAGTTGGTATGAGGTGAAGCAGGAACATACTCAAGCTCTCAGAAGAGTGGTCAGGAATAGACTTGCTTCATCTCCGCAGGATTTGTTCCATTTGCCCCTCTGTACAGTCTTTCCAACTTCCTCAGTGCCCCAGGATCCTTGCTCATTTCCACTCTGTACATTGTCTTCCAGCTGGGTTTGGGCAACAGGAGTTCGAAAGTTCAAAGAACAGGAAAAGAGTGAATTTGGGATATTTACTTATGACTCCTTCCCTTTTGGGTTGACAAAGTCTAGCCGCATCCCTCTGCCAAAGGACACAGCCCTGCTCAGTGACCATCTCTAAGGTAGTCACTCTTTAGATTCTAAAAGCCTGGGGTTCTAACCACTCCCTTCAAACATGGTAAATAGCCCTTTATTAATATCTTCTCTATTACTCCACTGGGGAGTGTGTCTGTTTCCTGTTGAGACCCTTATTGACATGTATAGGTGGCACCTGAAGTCCTTAAAGACAAAATCACTTGAGGAAAGCAGGTAAGATAAGAAGAGTCCATGCAGGAACTGAATATGAATCTAAATAACTCAAGACATTTGCAGAGAAATTAGTTTTAGAGGAAGCCAGGAGAAGAGACCCAAGGAAGGAAAGTTTCAAGAGGAGTCAACAGTTTCAAATGCTTCTGCTAAAAGTAGAACAGAAGTAGACCCTTGGCACTGTCACATAGGATGCCCTTGGTGACTTTATTTTTGAGTAGTTTTGGTGTCATGACAGTGGCAGGGCATGACTGCAGTGTGCTGAGGCAGGATGAGATTGAAAAAGCATAGACATGAGGATAGGTTATTTATTCAAGAGCTGAAAAGATGAGAGGGTAAGCTTTCTTTAAAAGAGACCATCTTCTCTTCAAATGTAAATGGAAGAAGGATAATTTGTGTAACACTGTTCCCATAATGCCTGGTACACATCACTAGCATAGGGCTTGCCACTGTGAGTTTGCAATCATCTGTTTATATTTTGCCTTTCTTTATAAGCAACTGGATCCTTGAGTACAGGGTTTATATCTTATTTTTCTCTGTAACCTCAGTACCTAACATATCGAAGATACTCAACGGTTTTTTGAGTTAAAACTCTGACTTCTTAGGTTCAATGCAGAGTAGTTGGTGGATGTCCCAACTAAAAACTTGCTCTGTGAAATAGGAGGTTCAGTATGCCTGAAACTGGGGAACATGAGAGGTTAACATTTTTAAACCACTGTAGTCAGGAATGTTCTGACTTTGACTCAGCAAGCAAACTTTGGTTAGTAATTTGATTTCCCATGTCTCATGTGCAAAGAAGAAAATGAGTGAATGAACTGACATGAGATTTCTAATCATGTTTGTTTTCTTGCCTATGAACTTTTCATTTTGATTAAGATGAGTAGGTGTCTCTCTGAGCCTAGACAACTTGGGTGATTGTTAAAACCATACTCCCAAACCAGTCCTTGAGCCAGGCACACACTAGAAGGTCCAGCTGGTCTGACCTTTGCCCACAGCTGGTCACCCTCTCTCCCGAGGACTCTTCTTCACTCACAGCACTGTGGACTTCAGTTTGCTTTCGGTGTCTGGGTAGTGTCCACACTGAATGACAATGAGGCCAGTTTTCATATGTGGCCAATTAAATCACTCTCTTTTCACGGTAGCAACATCTTATAAAAACCTCTTCTCTATTGCTAGAGGGTAGGATGAAGTTTTAACACAGTCTGTATATGTATTTAGAATGCCAGTGCAATTTATTTACCTATTACTTCCAAAGAAGATTTGAGGTAACTATTTTGTTTTATCTGTCTTCTTTTTTTTTTTTTTGGATGTGCAGAAATTAAATGCTGAGACCATTTAAGCTGCATTGAAGAGATGCAGCTTATGTCCTAAATGGGTGAAGATCACAGATGCTGGGTCCTGTTCATACACTGTACTCATTCAGATCCTGGCTCTAATAGTAAAGAGCTGGTAAATTACTTAAATTCTGTGTGCCACAGTGTATAGCTTCAGCTGCAAAATAAGGTATATTATCCTCTACTTCATTGATTATTACGGAGATGTGTGGTCAGAATATGGTAGGGGCTTCGACTGGTAATTGGAATATGCCTGTGTGCTGACAATATTATTAAGCTTTGCTACTTACTTATAATAACTTACTTACAAGGAAATAATACCAATAAATTTATTTATAATAACTTGCTAGAATGACCTAAACAATGTCATTAGATTGTTCTATGACTCAGTATACTCATTTTGTAGGTGACACGTATAAAGTACTTGTCTGCTGCATGCTTTGCTAATGCTTTGGAAAATGTGACAGAAAAACCAGAGGCGTAGTGGTTATTAACTTGACCAACATCTAAGAGTTGGTTAAGTCAGATTTGAACCATGTGGTTTGGTTCCAGACTTACATGCTTTGTCACAAAACTACATTGCTTTTTCTTCACACGACCATTTTCCTCATTGGTCAAAAATATTATTCAGGATGTAATTAGACTTAATTGAAACTCACAAGTAAACCTGATGACATTCTTAGTGGGAAGCACAATGGGAATAGTGACTGCTTTTCCCAGAACTGTTATGTTAGATCTTTCTGAAGAGCGTTAGCATACATTATTGGCTTGGCTTGATTTAGGGTTCAGGTGTTTGGGGAAATATTTCTCAGCCTTTGCTCTGAATATACACAGCTACCTTTGAAAGACCTACTTACAAACCTGATCTTTTTTTCTTTGTGAATAAAGAACTCCTACTGATTTAATGTGCATGAATTAATTTTTAAAAGTAGAGATTTACAAGGTGGTCATAAACACTTCCTCCAGGTGGAAATTTTCAACTCAGGAAGATACTAGATTTAGAAAATTTAAGCAGCAATTCATTTGCTCATGCTTAATAAAAGGAGAGAAAAAGTCTTGATGTTCTTTTTTCCCCCATATCTCTAATGTGACTTCTCCTTAAAAGAAATTTATCCTCTCATAAGTCATGTTTCATGCCATAAATAATTTCACTTTGGATCCATTGCTTATCATGAGAAGTAGCTGTGGTGACTTTTTGTTCACATTCCACTTTGTTAAAGAAAAATGCTGCAGATAAAAATTACATGTTTAACACTTGTAAATCATTTTCCAGGTTCCTAGCTAATAGCCTATTCCAGAGAGTCACAAAACATACTTAATGGTGTTGATTATAACTAGCAGTATATTCAAGTCTGATTATAACTGCTTTATAGTCACTGTCTTTACTCTTCTAAAAACTTCCTGCTATGACATGAGAATTTTGGAATAGAATGTCTCACACATTCAGAATTAGTAAAGCTGTTTATATCAAAATATGGTGCTTATAAAGAGGAATGGATAGAGCCCCAATATTTAAATGGATTTTTTCTTGACAATACATATTTTCTAAATGTATTTGGTTGGGTGTTTCATAAGTAAGTCACTGTATTTAGCTTGGTGCCTACAAAGACAGAGGAAATACAGTGGTGAAGAACTGGTAGTCTGGTTGTCCATAAAAAGACAGCAGTGCAGATTTGTAGTGTTTGGCAATTTCCACAGTGTAAGTGTTTAATATCCCCAGTCTCAGGGTACCAACATTACATGCCTGAACTTGAAATTGGGCGGGGATGCACACAATCAGCTTGCAGGCCAGTAGGATTCAGCTCCAACATCCTGCATACCACTGTTGAGAGCCCAGGCTCTTAGTCAGCAACACTTGACTTTGACTTCTAATTCTGCTACACACTAGATGAATTTAATTTTTTCATGCTTCAATTTTGTTAGATATAAAAATAGGATGATAACTGGGCTTGGTGGCACACACTTATAGTCCAAGCACCAGAGAGACAGAGGGAGAAGGATCATGGTTCAAGGTCAGCCTGGGCTACAGCGTGGGTTCTAGGTTAGCTTGGGCTACATGGTGATATCTGTCTCAAATATAAAAATCAGAACAACATCAATGATAACAAAGGATAATACTTGTACTTCCCTGACAGAGTCTATGGTGATCAGATGAAATGATGCACACAGAGGACACAGCAGGGAGCAGATATGCGGAATGTGAGTTACAAATGTTGGCTGTAACATTCATTTTTCCGAACTATGATAAAATTTATGTAATATGAACATCTTAACCAAAGTATGCAATTCACTGTTCTAATTCCATTCCAAATGTTATGCAACCACCGTGCTAATTCAAAAGCATTACTGTCATTCCTGCCCCAAGTCCCATACCTCCTGATTACTCATTAATCTACCTCCAGTCTCTGTATTTGCTTCTCTCTGTATTTCATAGGAGTAGAATTATATGGCCTCATGTGTTTGGCTTGTTCCATTCACCATGCTGTTTGGGTAGACCCAATATGGGTCTACCTTGTGTCATGCTCAATTTCTTTTCTTGAATGTACAATGCTCTACTGGATGACTTATATCATATTTTAAAAATCCCTTGATAAGTTCATGGACATTTGGGTTGTTTCCTTTATGGGATTCCCGTGAATAACACCATTATTAATGCTCCTGTACAAGTCTTTGTACAAGCACACGCTTTCAGGTCTTTTTGGAACATAGATAGGAGTGAAACTTCTCATCAGGAACATGTGAAAGTTCAAATTTCTCTATATCTTCCTCAATACCTATTATTTTACATTTAAAAAAATCACAAGGCAGGAGGCATGGCTCAAGCACTAGAGCACCTGCCTAGCAAGTGTCTAGTACTGCCAAAAACCCAAGTTATAGCCATCCCAATGTGCGGCTAGAAGTAACTCATGGTAGTTCTGTCTGCATGTCCCTACTGAGAATCTTTTCACCTGCTATTTGCAATTCCTGTGTGTTCTTTGGAGAAATATCTCACCAAAACCTTTGTCCACCTTCTAGTAGTATATCTGTGTCTTTATTGTTCTTTATAGAGTATGCATATTAGACCCTTTTCAGATACGTGGCTTATAACATTTTCTCCAATGATGTGGGCTGTCTTTTTCAGTCTCTTGAGAGTGTTCTTTAACATAAAATGTGCTTAACTTTGATGAAGTCCAACTTTTCTCTTTATCCTTCTGTTGCTTGTAGTTGTGATATCATAGTTAAGACAACATTGAAGATTTAAATCTGTCTTTACTAAAATTGTATAGATTCAAATCCTATATTTGTGTCTTTGCTCAATTTTGAGTGGATTTGTCTATCTGGTATAAGGTGTAAGTCCACTTATTTGAAGTGGATATACAATTGTCCAAGTGCCATTTGTTGAAAACACTATTCTTGGTATCTTCGTCAGACATTAATTGACTATTTGGGAAAACCAAATTCTGTTCTTTACCTGATGGGCAGTACCATCCATTCAGTGGGAGGTGATTCCTAGATTATGTGCTCATCTACTGAAGCACCAAGAGTGAAAAGTAGGGTAAGGAGTTCTTGATATTGCTTCTTTTTTGTTTCCTTGCCCATTCTTGTTGAATGGTGTAATGAGTCTCGTTTCAGTTGGATCATATTGGCAGGTTAGAATTAATGGTCTAATTTTCCTCATTAAGATGGGCAGCAAGGGCCAGGCATGGTGGCACATTTCTGTAATCCCAGCTACACAGGAGATGAAGGTAAGAGGAACATAGTTTGAGGTTATCCCAGGGAAAAAGTTAGTGAGACCCTGTCTCAAAAAAGAAGCCATGTGTGATGACTTACAACTGTAATCTTAGCTACTTGGAAGGTGGAGGTAGGAGGATCACAGTTCAAAGCTAACCTGGGCATAACCATATCTGAAAAAAGCAAGGCAAAAGCAAAAGGTCAGGAGGCATAGCTCAAGTGGTAGAGCACCTGCCTAGGAAGTGCCAGGTAAGTTCAATCCCCAGTCCTACTGGGGAAAAGATTGGCCATAAGGTGTCATACTGTGTACTGAAACAATAGCTAAACCCTGACTGATATTTTGCTGTAGGTTCTCTACCCCAAATCATCTAATAGCTGCTGAAACCATTATGAGGAATTGACGGTCCAAGGGGTTTGAGGCTACTCAGCTTTGAAGTGGCAGTACCAGGACATAACAGCAGAGCTCTGTGAGTCCCTTCCTGCCCCAACTGGTGCTCCATGTCCTCTCCTGGCCTTTGAGTCCCCACTCTACCTACCCCATCTAGTCTAGGTCCCTCCACCTGTAAGTCTTCACTCTGTGCTCACTTTCCCCATGGCTTGTACACTTTTCTATTAGTCATAAAAGTTACCTGGTTCTTGTGTTATTTCCCTGCATTAATAATAAATTCCTTGAGAGGAAGGACACGATTACTCACCCCAGTATCAGTGAGGAGTGTTTTCAGTGCTGCAAGTGAGGGCTGTTCAGCTATCTCACAAAGCAAGTCTGGAAACAGATGGAAGCTTAACAGCTTCTTAAAAGGCCAAAGCTCTTTCTATTTTTCCTTCATCATACTTAGAAATTAGATTTTTATTTTCTCACCTGTCAATTCAGTTTCAAGATGGCTGTCACGGAACAAGCATCTGGTTCTTGTTCAGACAAGAAAAGGGTGGAAGGGCAGCATCCCAGAGTCACATATTTAGGCCTGTGTCTTTTAAGGAAAGAACTCCCTCCACCACCACCCCCGCCCCTACTACCGCCACGAGGAATTCCCTGATGTGCTTTTCTTTACATCTCATTTCAGTACCTGGTCCCTTTGTGATTTGTCAAGTGTACAAAAACTACCATAAGCCCAAATTGCCCCAAATCCCGTGAGTTACATGTGCAGTGTAAAGACCCTGTTCAAGTCTTACTGACAGTTATAGTGTCTGCGACAGTAAATACAGGACCAGGAAGCAGAGGCTGTACTTGGATGTAGCATCGCTGTTGAGGATCCTTGCCACAGAAAGTGGTCATTTCCATACATAGCTCCTGAAATTAAACACACACCTCAGCATGGTTACAAACGGTTACAAAGGGGCAATGGTTACAATTTAGGAATGCTTACGATTAGTCAATCCCTCCAACTGTTAAGGCTATGAACACCAAGGGTCTACTTTAACTTCTTTTGTGATGAACAAGGTGAACTTTGCGTGTTCCTTGTGGAATTATTACTTTCTTAAGGGAAATTCTGGCCTGATAGCTGACTTTCATCTAGTGATAGCTCCCTGAGGTGTCAGCAATAGGTAGAATAAACTTTAAAGATGTTTCAGGTGAATAGCTCTTCACTCTGTACCTTGGTACAAATTGTGAGTCAATTATTTATGAGTGGAGCTCAATTTGTTTAAACCCCATTGACCTTTAATACAGTTATACATGTGTCTTGACTTGATTCCCCCTTCTGTTGATTTGGTCTGGAAAAGTAAAACAAGAGGTGAAATGGCCCCTCAGGGTAAGTTGAAATTGTAGGTTACAGCCATGTTAAATTGCTTTAGTATACTTTCCATCCTTTAGAGTCAGAAAATGAAGCAATAAAGTAGGTTGATGTAAGTAATTCTTGTGTTTAAAAGGACCTTGAAGTGCTCTTAACAATATCATGGATTTGATAAGATCTACTTCAGGCTTCTTAATTTAACATGAACATAAAGATGGTAAAACCGAAGGAATGTTGAAATACTAGTGCTATGCTAACAGCTTCCTTCGAAACTGAATTCAGGGACGGGACTGAGGAATTCTTTGCTATTGTCTGCCATGCTTGGGGAAAGTTAAAGCAGGAGTCATGGCCAGGAATTTCCTAGGGGGCATATCCAGGTGTACAAAATAGTTAGGAGGGTTGCAAATGTTTTTTCTCATTACTTATGTGCCATCAAGTTCAGACAGTGTTGAAATTTTTCAAGTTTTAAATGTTAATTCTTGTGACAGGCAAACCTATTAAATCTGAATGATCACAATCTTTCCTATCCTCTAGCTTTTCTTCTGCTATGATTGTGGTGTTGCTGGGTTAGGTAGATGAATGGAGAAAAACAGAAACAAACAAACAAAAAGCCCAACACAAAAAATGTCCGTTCACACTAGAAGGACAGGGCCCCAGTAATAGGAGAACAGAGCTGGCTTTTTTGGAGTAGAGAGCAGAGAAAAAGGGCAAGAGCCCATGTGCCAACATGAGCTGGGTTTGAGGCAGAATATTGGGATATTTAGAGGAGGGACAAAGAGCTGAGGTATGGTTTAGAAAGACAGAAACAAAGAAAGCGTATTTCAAAAGATGCTATTAGGTGTGCCGAGTGGTGCGTTTTGAGATAATTAGGTGTTTATTTAGATGGTGTGACCTACTTTTGGATATGTATTAGGTTATTATTATTTTTCTTAGTGGACCTCAGTTTGGTTCCAGGTAAAAATAGGCTGGTTTGGTCTTATACTACTTCCTGTTCTTATCCCTGAACTTGTCATCTCTTGCTTTTTAAAGCCTGTTCTTCCTCATGTGTTGGTAAGAACAAGTCTACTGATTGATTACCATAAGGGACGTATATTAAAAAGAGAGAAATGTAGACCTGAAGTTGATTGAGGTAGGATGAGAAGGTGAACCAGAAGACATGGAGTAGTTGTAGAGTCAACAAAAGCTGAGCCAGAGTTGGAGCTCTGGGAATAAACAGGTAGCGGGGATCAGGCTGGGCAGGAGACAAGCTGTGACTCCTATGACTTCAGATACTGCACAAAGGTTGCTTCCTTGACTTCAGCTCACGCTTCTACACATTTGATAGCATTCCAAATGTGTCATTAATAACTGGTAGACTAGTTCTATAGCCCTGCATAATTGATGTGTTAGTTCAGAAATTCCATGCTCTGAAGATCACATCTCGATCTTCAGCTCAAGAGTTTCTGTGTAAGTATGACTGAATTAAAGACTGTAAAAGGCTATTCACAGAGGGGCAAGCAGTGTATAGGATTTGGGGACAACACGGTAGGTTTGAGAAAGAAATCACGTTATTCCTTTGGTCAAAAACTTCGTTCTCTTTTGTTGTCATTGAAGATAATAAAACCCATGGGAAGGAGCGGTGCTATTTTCTTGTCCATCTTCCTCCACAGAAGGGCTCTACCACTGAGCTACATGCCTGGCCATCACTACTCTTAATAGTTCCTTACTGGAAAGGATATTATGGGACACAGTTCAGCTCTGGTGGTCAGTGTCTGTCTCCTTCCTATGACTGCCCACCATCTCCTCTGTGTAGACACTGAGAAAGCATTTCTTAGGTGCAAACAATGTGAATATCTATGCTGGCTAGAATAGTGTCTGTTTTTAAGTTCCATTTCTAACCAACAATAAGAATAAGTCCCTTTAGATTGCCTGCCTAACAAGCACAAGGCCCTGAGTTCAAACACCAATACCACTACCACCAAAACAAAACAAAAAGAACAAAGCCACTAAGAATGGCTTATCTCAAGAATTTTTAAGATGATATAGCTCTTGGAGTGTTGCATAACTCTTCAGTGCTGATGATGTGTAGTATACATTTGCTATTGTTTTTATTTACGAAAACAGAAAACTTAGGGCTGGAGGCATGGCTCAAGTGGTAGAGCTCCTGCCTAGCAACAAGCACAAGATCCGAATACAGCCACTAAAAATGGTTTTGATAAGAATTTTTTAAATTGCTATAGTTCTTGGGAGCTTTACATATCCCTTCAGTACTAACAATGTGTACAGTATACATTTGCTACTATTGCTTTTATTTATAGAAACAGAAAACAGATTTATAGAGTTAAGAAATTTGTCTAAATTGCTTAACTAAAGCTTTTGACTTATATCTTCTGATTTCAAATCCCTGGTCCTTTGAATTTTAATTATATTGCATTGAAATAAGGGACAATTAAAAATGTACAATAATAATTTTGGAAAAATTGTAAAAGAACAATCAGAACGTGTGTTCTCAAAAATAAGGACTTTACTATTGATTCTTAAGAGGGATGTGAATTTGGAAGATATCTTAAAAATTAACGGTTTTAAGTTGATGGCATATTGAACATACAGTTGTGTAATGTTTTACAAATGCATAGTAGAGTGATAGCATTTCTGGTGTACTTTCTGTATACCAACTATGTGATACATTTTATGTTGTTTGATATTCACAATATCTCTCTGAGATGAAACCCTCATTAAACTCTGTTTTATAGAGGAAGAAATGGTACTCAGAGAGATTTAAGACATATGACCATTCGTAGCAGAGCAAGGGTCTGAGTGTTCGATTTCTGTGATCCCACACTGCACAGCATGGAATCCCTTTGGACATGCATTGTGAATAGGACAGCAGTATTCATGGAGGCCAACCCTGGTAAGCTGGTATCAAGGAGCTTCTAGTATCGTTTCATAAGTGTCTATATTTTCTTTCATCCCTGGTTCAAGTTTTTTAGTCCCTGCCACCCCAACTAGGATCCTGGACAAAAGTTCTTAAGCTCAGTGAATGTGAATATAAATATATGATAATGAATAAATACATACCATATGTTATTACATAAATATATAATAATGAAATTATTCTTTTCAAAACAGATTTTCAGAAACTCATATCAAGTACAGATGTACTTTTATTCCTCTTCCCTGCCATTTCCTTAATGTGGGAAATCCTCTTGGAATTTTATCCAATCTCACCCTTTTTTCTGTGGATGAAACTCCCACATTCCTTCTGTTCTTAAATGAATTTATTTCCCTTTTTTGTCCCCAGATTTCTCCTGGCCCTTGATATTAGCTCACTAGAGTTTCTGTTATCATGACAAACAGTAACACTCAAATTGAGCTCATTAGTCACATTTCTGCCTCTCTGCCCCCCAGAAGAACTTTGCTCCTCCTCATCTGAACTTCTTCAGCCCCAACACAGGCTTTCATACCCTCCATGTGACATTGACTAGCCTGTTCTCTTGTTGACTTCTCAGTCCTCAATCTTTCCTTACTCAGAATCCTACACACACCTAAAAGTACTATTCATTCCTCAGAACTACTTATCACTCGTATGATGTGTTTCTGTGAATAATTATCTCCAATGACTTTGTGACTTCTTTTCTAGATATGTTAACCTTTTGCTTTGAAACTTATGCCATCAGCCAGGCTTACCCCCAAATGTAATGTTTCTTTTGTGAAACTCAAGTTATATTGTACTTTGTAGTCTAGTAATTAAGACAAGATTCAGTTTGTGCTAATACTATTTTTCTTCTTTGGTTAATCTCAAAATTTCATAGGTGAGACTCTTGTGAACGTTTCCAGTACTTTTGTCCTTCTTGCTGTCTTAGCCTATTCCTACCTGTAAAAACAAAGCAAAATAAAACAACACACAATGAAAAAAACTCTCAAAGTTCAACTTTTGGAAGGTCTATCCTGATTTATTAACACAGCATCTTCCAACATGTCAAGAAAAATCTCCAACCCAACCCTTCTAGTTTTCCTTTTGTTGTATTTATTCACAAATGTCCATTTTAAAGGATAGTTAACACCTTGATTAGACAGAGCAAATCTCCTTGAGGGCAGGAGACTGTCTAATGACCCATAAGTACTGTACATTTGTTAGAGAGCTGAGTGACCTCCAAGGGTCAATAAATACTTGCTGACTCTCTGACTCTATGAATATAAATGGCAAAAGAATCAACATTCTTCCAGCACCTAATTTGCTCCCTGTAGGTAAGTTTGTTTCTTTGGTAGCATTGATTCTTTCAGGCCACCAGGGTTCCATTTAGTGAATTACAACTGCCATGTACTAACTGGTACCCTGGTGGCCTGAACCAGCCTCCACGTCTTCCCAAATGAAGGACATCTCCCCTGAGAGTGACTCGGAATCTTGCTGAATACCTAACTCAACCTTTATTTTTTGTCCACAATATTTTTCCTTTTGAGACAAAAGATTCCTTTGCCTTTAGGCTTTTCAGTCTTTTCACAAGGCAGAAACTCCCAAGTCAGAAAAAAATAAAAATGTACCTCGTTTACCATATTCTTGTAATTTTACATTTTTAAAGGGAAGTATTGCTGAATTAAAGTGAATGCCAAGCTGGAAAGTCACAATTTTCCTTGCAGCATTTTTCATAAGTGAGCAGCTTTTCAACAGACCCAGCTGTCAACAGTGCCCTTCTACTATTTGACTCACATTCAGAATTATTTCGATGTGCACCACACAAAAATTTTGCAAAGCATTAAAGGAGCACAAAATACTCCCTAGGTGTTTCTTCTTGAGCCCATGCTCCCACAGCTTTTCAGTTTTGTCTAGTATTCTGAACCAAACAATAATCCTTTAAGGAATTTTAGAAAACTTACAAGAGGATAAAGTTAATGGATAAATTCCTTGTATTCCAGCAGGGAATCTATGTATTGGATCCTGAAGAATCTGGTGTCTCTTTTGGTGTGTCGTGAGCTAAAAAATTATAAGCAAAGTCTTAAGAAGTGGTTTCAGTCTTCTGGATTGTAAAGACACCAAAGTCCCAATTCCCATAACAGGACTGAAATGCCTATGAATTCAACAGAATTTCTGAGCAGTTCTTTTCTTGCACAAAACATGCCATTGTGGCTTAGTTGTGGGAAAGGTAACGCCACTCCACCCTGATTTCAAATGTTCTGAAGGCCTTGCCCTCCTTCTCCACACCTCTCTCACAGTGCCTTGTAGCAGTGGCATGGGCCATTTTTATGTCACTTGTGGAAGGCATCCACACTGACTGCAGAGACAAAAAAGGAGCTCAGCACACTTTTCTTCCTGCTGGGGAATTTTGTTACCTGCTTATGTTACCTGGAGATTTCCTCGTACTCTCATCCAGCTCCACTCTGGGGATTTCTTCTATCTCTCATTCTACATCATTTCACTCACACATTTGTTTTTACCAACATGGCCTCCCCATGACTTTTCCTTTTGGACTGCAACCAAAGATCACGCTCTGTGATTATACTCAGTGTCTTCTTTTCTAGTGATACTGGGGTTTGAACTTAGGGCTTTGTGCTTGTGAAGTAGGCACTCTACTGCTGGAGCCACTCCACCAGCCCTTTTTTGCTCTGGTTATTTTGGAAATAGGCTCTCATTTTGCCCAGGCCAGCCTGGACCATGACCCTCCTATTTTGTGCTTCCTGTTGTAGCTGAGGTGACAGGCATGCACCACCATGACCAGTTTTTTTTTTCCACTAAGAAGGGGGCCATGCAAACTTTTTTGCTGGATCTGACCTCAAACTGCAGTCCTCCCCATCTCAGCCTCCTGAACAGCTCAGGATGACAAGTGCACTCCACCATACCCAGCTATTGGTTGAGATAAGGTCTGAAAAACTCTTTGCTTGGACTGGCCTTGAACTGTGCTCCTCAGCCTCCCAAGTAGCCAGGATTACAGGCACAAGCCACCAGCACCCAGTCCAACACTGTTCTTTGACAGAACTTCCTTTTTTTTTTTTTTTGTGAAGTCTTTCCCAATATTCATAGGTACTATTTATTGGACACTTCCTGTGGGCCTGGTCCTGTACTGGGTGCTTTTCATGGTGTATACAGATGTACATAATCTTGTATATATAATAGCATTTGTCATTGTTGTTATAGATAACTGTAAACACTTTTAACTTCCCTAAACTACTAATTTTAGAGAGCAAAGATTGAATTTTGGTTACCTATACTCAAACACTAGCACCTAATAAGTGGTAATTACATGGTTTAGTAGAGACATCACTAGGAAGTAAATTTTAATTTACACAAGTTTATTCAAGTTTTCTCTCACTCTCCTAGCATTATGGCTTGTGATTTTGGCACTCCTAAGGGGACTATTTTTGGACTGCTTGGACAATTTACTATTATTCTCTCTTTGTGTGCAATGCTAGATAATCAATTGCATATTAAAATAAAGGCCTCATATGAATAGTGTGGTTTAAAACATTTCCGTGTTATAAAATCAGTCCAATACAAACACACAGCATCATTTTTAGCATTGTTTTTAGCAAACGGTCTGAAGGCAGCCTTTAATTCATAAGATAGTGCTGTGGGGAAGTCAAGAGTCTGGACCAGGGCTCGGGTTTCAGAAAACAGTCCCCACCTTTTTGACTTGACTTATTTAAACTTCTCCTAAGGATCTGACAGATATGTAGATGAATTGTCTGCAATGACTACTCTAGAGTTTTGTCTTTGTGGTTTTTTGTTTATTTGCTTGTTTGATTTTTGCAGTGTTGGAGAATGGAACCCAGGACTTCACATGTGCGAGGAAAGCACTCTACCACTGAGCTACACCCCTACCCTGTTTTATCTTTTGAAGAATCTACTAGTAAGGCAAAGTGGCATATTAATTTAGCAAAAGAAGACTGTATTTCTAATCTGCTTTGGTGACAAGGGCATGGCAAGAAAGTGTTGATGGTCCTGTATAACCCATCGCTTCTGGAAAAACACTGCAGGGAGGGGGAGTCCTTTATCTCATACTTATCTTTACAAAAGTCACACTCCTCAAGAAGTGGCCATTTTGTCTGAATTAAAGTGTTCTTTCTGAATTTTTACTTTCCTCTTTGTTCTAATTTCCATCTTGAGATTTTCTCTTCTGTGCATGCTAAATGTAAGTGTACAAAGGAACCCCAATCCACAATAACAGATGGGGGATGGGAAAACGGGTGGTTATTGCAAGAGTGCTTCATGTATTATATAGGCAGAGTCTCGCAATTTATGTAGCTATGTCTGGGTGCTTGCTTAGGGAGTTGGAGATGTAGTCTTTCTATCAACAGCTCTTGCCGTCAACTAACTAGAATATATATTCCTATCAATTCAAGGACATGTTGCCTCCTTTACATAGCTATGAGCATTTCCACGAAGCTGCATCTGTGCTTGGGTAGAACATGTGGCACTCACATTCCTGATTCTACTGTTTCTTTCCCAATCTCCATACTGCATGTTTTCCAAACTGTATAGACACATTTTGCATTGGAAAGACATTGCTGCTTTTAATATCCTTAAATGATGAGAATGTAGATTTCAACTTGATCTCTTCATAAACACTGTGAAGTAAAACCCATTTTACAGATTAGTAAATTAGGCTGTCTATTATTTGGCTATAATAGTCAAGCCAAATGATTAAATATCTTCTTATAAATTAGTGTAAATTAATTGCACAAAGGGGGTTCACGCTGATATTTCTATACATGCTATGACATACTTTGATCAAATTCACCACCTCTATGACTCCTTATCCCACATTTTTTTACAACTTTGATGGCTTTCATTATCCTATTTTCATACTTGCATATTATATACATTGATTTAATATCTTTCAGCTATGGACTTCCCTCAAATGAATAGAAATACCTTGCAGAAAATTAGTCCCTATGTCCACTTCTAGAATGTTCTTGACATTGTGAAAACAGAGGCACTAAGCCTGTTGTCTTTGTCTTCAAGCCTGTTTCCTTATGGGATTCCATGCTTCGACTAATGGCATTTCAGTACTCCCTGTTGCCTCAGCTATGACTTATGTCCCTTATTTCCTATGTCCAATCAATCATCAGACCTGCCAGTTCTCTCTCAGACGTGTCCTGTGGCTAAAGTCCTTTTTGTCATCCTCATGGCCACCAGCTTAGGCCGTCATCATTTTTGTTTAGAGTATTAGCACAGCCTCCTACCTGATCTCCTGGCATCTGTCTTTGTCCCCTCAAGTTCATTCTTCACATAGACACCAGTGATCTTTCTGAAAACAATTCTCATCAGGTTACTTCTCTCCTATAAGACTGCAGCAGGAGTCCAGTTGTTCAGAGGATGCTGTCTGAACTCTATGCTGGGTCTACCAGGCTTTTGCAGCTGGACAGAAATTTCTTCTCCAGTTACAGTGGCTCTGCTTATTTTCTGTATGGACTCTCTTCTCTGGCTCCATTCCTTAACATTCGTGTTAATCAGTCATATTAATGAATGCATGCTTTCCTTCTAATTGTGTTGCTTATTTTCTCCCACTACCTGACATACTGACTTTTTTTCTTTCTTTCTTTTTTTTTTTTTTGGTAGTACTGGGGTTTGAACTCAGGCCCTCAGGCTTGCTAAGTAGATGCTGTACCAGTTGAGCCCCTAGCCCTTTGTGCTTTAGTTATTTTTTGGAATAGGATCTTGCATATCTGCTCAGGCAAGCCTAGACCATGCTCCTGCATAACTGGATTACAGATGCATACCACAATGTCCAACCCCAAGCTTGCCCTTGAAGACCATGACACCCACAGGCAAAATTATTAGGGTCCTGCTCTAAACTCCCACCATTCTGACAGTACTTTTATTATAACATTTATTCCTTATGTGCTGACCTGTTTACAGCACATAAACTCTTTGGGGAGAGGACTCTCCCAATATCTGTTTAACATTTGAATTTGCCAACATTTAATAAATGCTACATGAATGAATGAACGATCCACATTGATCTCTTCCCATATTATTGTATTTTGTAACCACACCAAATGATATTTTACTTGTGAGTAAGTAAAATGAGTGCTTCTACTATAATGTGATATATGCTTTCCTGAAAAATTCGATATTCTGCAAACACAAAACAAAGCAAACATAAGCAATAAAAAGAGCTCGTGAGACAGACTACTTAAAAACTCATGCAATTTATAATCAAAGCCCTAATAAAAAACATTTGGACTCTGAGGTAAGTTGGATCCCCTTAGGAGTCTTCTCAGTGTGGCTGGGCACTGCCATCATAGATAGCAAGAACAAACAGTCATAACAGAATGGAATGCTAATAGTGCTCTTACTGGAGAGATGCTGTTGCTGAGAGAATGTGGTGGTAATGGGTAATCAACCAATGGATTGGTTACTAAGGTGGGCATGAGAGCAGGGCAGCCTGTCGTAAGCCTAGTGTTACCTTGGGCTGGGGATGCTGCCTCTCTGGCAGTGGCTACCTTCTTTCTGTAGCCCTCTCTCCTTCATGGTCCCACTTCCCACTGGGTGACCCTCTTCTGGGGCTTTAACTTCCATTGGACAGCTCTGGTTTCTTAGTCCTAGGAATGCTGTCTGTTCCCCATGTCCCCTGGATATGGGAGAGCTTCCAGTTGTTGGGAATTCCCAGGTTGGTTTTTTGGTTTCTTACCTGACTTTGCAGCATTTCTATCAGGAGGTTACCATTTTTGTGTTGAACTGTCTCTTCATAAAATATCTAAAGTGTGTTTCCTTTGACAAGACCCTAACTGATGCACTGTTGAGTACAACAGAAAATAAAATTATATGTCACAGATCCCCATCACCCAACGTGTAGGAAAAAAAATTGCCATATCTGTTTCCATGCTGTAAGAAGGCAATGTTAGCCTGTTGCCCTACTATGTTATTGGGAGTCTTAGATGAGGTCTTGTGCGTAATTCCTGAAATATTAAAAAAAACAAACAAACCACAAAGCATTTCCTAAGAGGTATTTACAGCTCCTTGGTCACATGTTTGAACTCTGACATTCCCCTGATCTACAGAAGACACTGCAGAGCTATGATACAAATTGTATATAGCCTTGATGGCTGTGACCAAGACTGTGATGGTTAAAGGGTCATTTCCTTGGTCTTTCTTTAAGTAGTTAATTAACAAGGGAAGTGATTGGAATGTCCTGAAAATCCCAAAATTTCTGTTGCCTTTATCCTCTATCAATTCATAAGAAACAATAAAAACTTCAATGAAGCCTGAAGAAAAGCAAGTTCCAAATGCTTTGAGGATGATGGGAATGAAAAGTCTAACCACAATTTACAAAGGAGCAGATTCATTCCCTATGCACTATAAGCCTTGCGCTAGTACCTCTTGCAGAAGATGACTTTCGATGCTTCCAGAAGAAGAGAAAGATGGATTCTTCTTCTTACTCCCACCTAACATCTGCTATTGTGACTAATCCAACTTTTATTGACAAAAAGGTTCTGAAACTGTAATCACACAGGCTGACTAAGGAAAGAATAACACAGCTATTTTGAATCAGGATTAAGTTGTGTT
This sequence comes from Castor canadensis, assembly GCF_047511655.1. Taxonomy (NCBI): domain Eukaryota; kingdom Metazoa; phylum Chordata; class Mammalia; order Rodentia; family Castoridae; genus Castor; species Castor canadensis. Next base: position 128,436,052 of record NC_133387.1, on the reverse strand, counting down.
GGTTAATGGGTTTGGAAAAACAACATTATACTTAGCTTCTAAATAAATACTGCAGAGACCTCTTGTTAACCCTCCGGTAATTTTTTGTAATCCTTCACAAGTAGTAAAATCATCGCTGTGAGGCAGACAGGAGAGGAATCCACAAATAAGACATCTGTTATTGTTATATCAATGATGATATATGCCCAACTCTGAAATAATAACATTTAACAAGAAATGGAACCTTATCCAAAATGAGATCTCCCTCACTTCCGTGGCTTCATTTGCTACATTAATAAGAGTAAACCGAAGTTTATAATTGGGTGATCTTATCTATTAGTTTTAGTAATATATCACAGGTATAGGGCTTTATATTTGAGATTAATGGAATTTAAAATGTTGGAAAAGTCCTATACTAATGTACAGCATGCATGGATAGATGAAGACAATGATAGATTGAAAAAGTGAAAAATATTAGGCCTATTTGCTTTGGGTTCTGTATTTTTAAAGGAAATTTGCACTCTCCAATTTTTAGTTCATATGTTACAAATTTAAGCTATTTTTACAATATATTAGCAAAGCAATGAAAGTGTTAGGGTTTATGGTGTTTTCACATGACACCCCTTAAAGCTTAATATTCAAAATAAATATTTAGAGAAATGATTAGTTGCTTGAAAGCCAAACTATCTTCTAAACTCTACAGGTTATGCTACCATGTGGCTAGGAAAATTTTCCAGAGCCCCAGACTAACACTTTAGAGATGGAATAAGCAATTATTTTCCAACACAGATTTATGTGCAAATCAAAATGATTTAAATATGCCCCATTACAGTGGTTTCAAATATCCAGGTATCTCTTGGTTTTTACTTATCTCCCTACTGACTTCATTTTTTATTTTTATTTTTCTGAGACAGGATCTTGCTATGTAGTTGAGACTGGTCTCAAACTCACCATGTAGCCCAGGGTGGCCTCGAACTTGCTTCCAAGTGCTAGAATCATGGGTGAGCATCACCAGGCCTGGTTTCATTGACTTATTTTGATTCTTGTACTTCATATCCTATTAAAACAAACTTTTGCTCAGCTCTCAAATGTGGGTGGTGGCAATTCCACACATTCCTGATTGTCTCTTAGTGCCATGATCCACAATGCACTCAGAGGAAAAGTCTCTGCTTCTGTGGGTTTTCAACGTAAGATGTGTTTAGTCCCTTTCGAGCGCTTGCTTAAAGCTGTTGACAACAGGAGACAAAGTTGGAATGCTCTGTAAACCTGCTTAAAAAATAAGTGTTAGAGTCCAGTAGGAAAACTTGAGTGGACTAGGAAATTCTCTCTTTCTGGACTCTCCCCTGGCACTTCACCTTCTGTGACCTGACCTTTCCTTCTCAGTCTACTTGTCTGCTTTCTTAACTCTCATGCCCTTTCCCTACCTTTGTCTGTAGGACCTCTAGAGCTCTGTCCTAGTCACCTTCCGTAGCCCTGTCATTCTATTTGTCACTCTTGATGTTCCAAAGTGAATGATATGGCTGGCAGAATGGCTCAAGCAGTAGAGCGCCTGCCTAGCAAGTGTGAAACCCTGAGTTCAAACCTCAGCACCACCAAAAAACAAAAAGAAAAACCAAAGTAAATGACTGAGTAATACAAGGAGTGACCAGGTGAGCCTTAGCTAGGACTTGTGCCTATTTCTAAAGCAGAGTTCTTTATCATTATAGCATCACACATGGCAGAAGAGATAATATTTTTTCTCTCCAAACCCAGGAAGAAGATCTGTTCTGGACTGTCATCAGGCCTGCTTTCATACAAGTTGGAAAAGTGAGTTTTGTTTTTCTTTTTTCAATTTGGTTCATTTAAAAAATTAAGTGAAATGAATTTTAATGTATACATGAAATATAAAAACTGTGCATGGTTATGGGGTGGCATGTGACACCCCATGTGATATTGTATTTCTTTTTTATATATGTATATTTTTAATTAATATTAAAATAACCATATAAGACGTTTAACTATTACTGAGAAGATTGAAGATGTGTGGTATATAAAGCTATCTAACTACTTACATGCTAATAGCATAATAGGTACATTGTCAGCCTTTACTTCCTCTGTCCTATTAGGGCTATGGCTACATGCAAGTGCTAAGGCCCTTAATCTATGGACCTGGTCCTCCTCATCCTTGGCTTAAATTTTGAGACTGGGAAGAACATTAGATTTTTGTCTCAGCAGGAGAGGGATCTACAATTAGTCTTGCTCCTACAAAATCTCTAAGACCTGCTGTTCTAACATTAGTTCTGGTGCTCATTTGTCCTCTGCGTTAAGGCCCCCCTTCATCCTTCTGTGCAAGGCCAGTGAGTGTAAGCTGGTATACCCTTGGGGTTTCAAATAGACAACCAGCGTTCTTGTAGGCACTGGCTGTCTGTCTTAGACCCCAGACCACCAAGAGATACTTTGCTACCTCTTGCCAGGCACCTTTCCTAAAGATAAAAATTATACCAGGAACCTCTAGATTTTGATCTGATTCTCAAATTGACAATGTGCACTGTTACATACTAAGTTTGAGGAATGTGGAGCACTTGGCACTGAATGGACACAGATGCTAATTCATATTTTGGGGTACTGAGGTCAGCTCTACTGTGGGGTCAGCATTCTAGCTTCAGGGGTATTCCTGCCCCTGCTTCCTCCTTTGTGCCCACCACTCACTAAAGTCTTCCTGTATTTTATACACCAGGTTATATATAAACTGGTCTCAAAAGGTTAGATCAGCCATCAAGAGACAAAATCATGAATCATTTTAAAAAAGTGCCTGATAGGTTACATTATTATTTCCTCAACAATAATGTCTATTAAATAAATAAAAAATACTGCCACATTCAGTGTGAGGAGACAGAACTAGAAGTCCTTGCTTCCTCCTCAAGATGTTTACATTCTAATAGGATAGCCATTCATATTTTCACATGTATACACAGACACTATGTATATAGGAAAAATGCTAATCAAACTAGTAAGGCATGCCAGAGAAACTCAGATAAGCCCAGGATGTGAGGTGGACAGGGAAAGTTTCATGCAGGAGGTGGGACTCTGAGTATTGAAGAACAAAAGCAAAGAGATGGACGGGGGCAGGAAAGGCAGGAAGGGAGCAAAGGTTGCAGACACAGCATGAGCACAAGGCTGAAGGTGTGCCGGTGCCACTGGAGTCAAGAACGTAGAAAGCAGGCTGTGAGGAAAGGATTGCATGTGTTCTTAGTGAGTTTCATTAGGAAGGGGCAGGGTTTCTCAAGCCTGCAGAAAGACTGGAAAGCCTTTTGGCCTCCAAGCTTTGGGAGTTACATGCCATGTCACCAATGGAAGAAAGAATGACACTAAAAGGGAGCTGAGACACAGTGCTTTTGCTTTCGTTGATAGTTCTATTAAAGGCAAAGACTGATTGCCACTTGTACTCAAAATCATAAGCTTCTCTGGGAGGCTTGCAGCTTTCAACAAGGTCACATCCAAACATTGTAATGAGTGCATTTTGTATATGCTGCATGGAAAAGTTAGAGAAATGGGGAATGGTATCTGAATTTCCAAGTGAGAAAGAGTCTCTATTCAGATTGCTTTACTCAGTACTATGAGCACGAAATAGGGGTGGGGTAGAGAAGGGAGAGAGTGAAGGATGAGGGAAGATGGAGAAAGGATGGGGAAAGAGAGAAAAAGAGAACTCTTCCTTTCTGAGTGAGCTGTGAAGCAAAGGTGTTTAGCGTGTTTAAGCTAAATCTAGTGCTTGCAATTGGGTTTGGAAATCCAGAACAGCTCTGGAACTGTAGATCATGTGCATACAGTGAACTAGGTAAGATGGGAAGTCGTAAAGGCTGTGTGCCCTCTTATCCCAATTTAAATGCCTCTTTCCTACCTGTGTTGCTCATGGACCTTCTCTCAACTGCTCAAGATTCCTTGGGATGAGGATGTAAGTCAGGGAGAGAGCACTCACCTAGCATGTGCTCTCATGCTAGCAACACACACACACACACACACACACACACACACACACACACATGTGCGCGTGCGGACACCATATAGTGTTGCATTCATGTCTATTCCTTCCAAAAGAGCTTCTTAATTCAACATTTCCCCTTTCTACCAATCCCATCCACAAAGTTCTGCCTTCTCAATAACAGTGCTAATATATGCCATTTATTGAAAGCTTAATGTGTACTTGATCCTTGTGTTATTTTGTGTGATACTAATCCTCTCACAAGGAAGCATCAACTCTAGGATGGAACAGAGATTGACTGGAGGCCTACTTAGCATATAGGTCAGTTTCAAGAGTGCAAAGAAAGAAATGGAGGCTCAAAAAGTTAGCTGACACACAGTGAAAATGTGCTAAGCCAAGGTTCAAAGTCATGCAGTCTGGCAAGAGTTCATGCTTGTCTCACTCTACTGTGCTACAATGTGGTATTTTCAAGCTCTGAATGATAAGAGACTGACATAGAACCTACAGTTGCTAGGTTACATAGTTATGTTGGAATTCTGGGAAAATAGCAAGTATTTTTAGTATAAAAACAAACCAAATATGGCATGAAACATGTTTATACTTTATTATTCATTATTTACTGAATTTTATATTTAACTGTTTTCTTTTTCTGTATCTGGCAACCCTCAGGTCCACCGTGAACCATTATGAATCATACCATGTAGACCATGGCTGAAGTGTGAGGAACGTACTCCTTAAAGGTAAAAAGAGGTAAATGTTCATTGTGGTGTCATGGCCTGTCAGAACTGGAAAGTTTCTTAGAGGTAATCTAGTCCCCATTCTACAAAGGAGCATGGTAGACATTTGGATGGGCGTATGACTTGCTAAATTTATCATGGTTGTAAAGAACAGAGACAATATTTGAAGTCAGGGCTCCACAGTCCTGGTTGAAAAGTTGTTGAAAAGTTTAGAACCGACCTGATGTTTGCTGGAGAAAGAGCCTCGTCGTCTCATGTAGGGGCTTAAGAAATATTTTGGCCAAAATGACAATTTGATCTTAACTGCTGCTTAGTACAATACTTTGCATGGAATAAGCATGCTATACCTGCTTGTTGATAAAAGTAGGTGTCACACACATGCATACTAGAATAACCATAAATATAAACACACATATTCATCCTTAGGACTTTCAAGAACATGTTGATACCTTGCATGTATCATCATGTGCCCTTGGTAAACATGAAGCTAATTCCAATTAGCCAATTTTTGATAGTCCTCAAAGTCTACAGTAGCTAACAGAGAGACCAGGGCAATATAACATCCAAATTAGGGGAAAGAAGGAAACTTAGAGCTTGCTATTCAAAAGGGATTATTGTTGCACACAAAAGGTGGCATTGCCTCTTTTTTGTGTGGTATTGTGGATTGAACCCAGGGCTTTGTGAATTATGAGGCAAGTACTCTACCACTTCAGCCATACACCCAGCCCTTTTGTTTGTAATTTTGTTTTTGAGACAGGGTCTTCCTAATTCTGTCCAGGCCAGCCTCGAACACACAATCCTCCTGCCTCCACCTCCCAAGTAGGTGCGATGACACACACGCACCACCATGTCCAACTGAGAAGTGGCTATTCCTAGTCTAGGTGTGCTGTAAACACAAATGACACCAGACTTCAAAGTCTTAATACAAAAATATATAAAAGCATATTGCAATAATTTTTATATTAGCTGCATTTTAAAGATATTTGATACATTGGTTTATTATGAAAATAATTCTACCTGTTTATTTTTATCTTTTTATCACAGCTACTATAAACATTATAATAATTTGAGTGCATCAGATTATATTTCTTTTGAAAAGTTCTAGATGACTCATTTGATTGGGGTAGGGAAGAGAGTGAAAGTGAGAGACCTATATCTTGCCATTTTTCTATGATAGTATTTAATTCATTTGTTTGCTTCCTTGAAAATCCAGGAAAGTGTTTGGGAAGTGTCACTGTTGTAGAACTATAACATGACTTCATACTCATTGCTCTTAGAAAGGAAATAATTGGCAATTGGATTTTCCTTTTAGAACTCAGCAAACATTTGCTGCTTCCTCTCTGATAAATCATTTAGGATGGGTCCAGTTGGGTGCCTCAGTTTCCCCATGTACAGCCAGGCATCTCTGAAAGATAAGGGCTGCTCCCAATGCCCACAGAACACCGGCTATGGCCCCCTGGTGTTGACAGATGGGAGTCATTCCCTTCTTAGTTCAGGTTCTCTGAAATGCTTTCGAGTTCACACCCCCACTGGGGCTGTTGCCATGGTCCTATGCTTTATGGCACTACCCCTTCTCTTTTCTTTTCTTTTCCAGAAAAGAGATGGCCTAGCTGCAAGTTTCACAATTGTAAATTTTATCAGTCAGTGCCTTGTAATCTCTTCCTGTATTTCTCATTAAACTTGGATAATTCATAGATCCAGATAATAAAAGTTATCAGATATAGATGAAGGCACAGTCTGATTCCATTTCATTAGAGACGGCCCTAAGAAAATTTCCTGCTTGTGGGCTTGCATTCTAAGGTCCTCTCTTCTTCTGGCAATTTCTAAGATTTTAGCTTCTTGTTTTTGGTGTGGAGGTTTTTCTTTAGCATTTTTGATTAGTGGCAAAAGTCAGAATGTCTCTTTGTGATGTCACCTTCAGCCTGTGGAAGAAAAGGTGAACATTTGGAGTTTTCCTTTTCCATTTCAACCTCATCATTGTTAGTGCTCTGCACTCCTCCTGACCTTCCTTGGTTCTGGTTTTAATTCTCATATACCAGCTTTTAGTGGAGACTGTGTGCTTTAAGTAACGAAGGTCAAATTTCTGAGCCCGTGTGTGCTCACCCAAATGATTTCTAGCCCTCTTTAATCCTTCCCTACACCAACTGCTTCGGTAATGAGGGGCAAGGGGCGGCTGAGGACTGAGGTCACGGGCTTTCAGTTTGTAGTTATATATTTCTCTGGGGCCTGTGTGAAACAGCTCCTCTTAGTTTCTTAGAGGTGGGTAAAAAAGAAAGAAGGAAAGGAAAGAAGTCACTGAATTTCATTAACATATGGGGATATTATTCCTGTCTTTTCTGCCACACTGTGCATCCTTGTCAGTAAAGGGAAGGAGACGATTTTATAAATCCTATCGGTAAAGGACTGCAATGGAGTACCCACAAGAAGTGCTATCACTTGGTCACCCGGGAGCCACGGTCTCTTGCTCAGAGTGACAAAGTCTCAGGAGGCTTTCTGCTGACTGAAGAACACTGAAGCCTTCTGCCTGTCCCTCTCAGGGTGAACATGGGATTAAAGCAGCCTACCTCTAAATCCCTGCCAGTATGTATAAAGACCAAATTCTAAAGATATTGAATTATTAATTCAGCACTCATAAATTGTATTTGTGATGATTCTGTATCTTTTATTGTAAAACAGAATAAATTTAGTGTCAGTCCTAAAACTTTTAATGGAAACTATCTTAAATTACAGACTCTGAAGCTGTTTAGAGTTTTAGACATAATACTGAAGACTGCTGTATTTGATGAGATTCCAGGAAGTTTTTGACATTCTTCACAAGATACCATAATAAACATTTTCACTACTAGAATAAGAAGTACACAGGGGAAAGAAAGAAAGAAAAAGACTCTTTGCATTTGTTTATTTCATCTTTGTTCATTTACTTATTCAGTGTTCAGTAAAAAACCTACTAGAGGCTAAGTGCTCTGTTGAGTGTGGAAATACTCTGTCTACTGACAGCTACATGTTGATACAAAGAGATAAGTAACTATTCAAACCTTTCCAGTACTACTTTCACTTGGCTAATTATTAGTTTTTTATAATTTCTCCTTCCTATATGATGAGCAGTAGTCTTCTTGTCATGGTGCACTGGTGACAGTCCCAGTTCTTAAGGAGCTTACACTTTATTAGGAGAACATGAACATGTGTTAGTATCTATAACATACTTCTCAACTGTGATAGAGGTACAGTGAGAGCAAAAAAGATTTTCGACAGGAAGAGGATACCAGGTAAAATCACCAGAAGAAATGGTATTTAAGGTACGACTTGAGGGACCCTAACAGATGGAGAGTAAGAAAGAGATTGTAGGAGAACCTCTCAAAAAGGCATGATCAACTCTAAGTGGTTTGTATGGTGTATGAAAACCAGTATTGAGACACAGAACCCCATAAGTTGAAGGGTCTTGAATGCAAGGCCTAAGAATTTGGAGAGCATTTTGTAGGCATTATCAGAGCTCAGGTGGTGACATGGTGCCTTAACATAGTGAGACTTCCTTAATCTTGCAAACACTGGGGACCATGTGGTGTTTGAGAAGTGATGAGGAGAAAGGGAGGCATATATTCAAAAATACTCTTTAAGGCCTCACATTTCCTGGTTTGCTTCTCATTTTACCCATCTATTTTTTTTTTTTCTGTACCAAGTCTTTTTCTGAGCTCCTGTGATTCGTTTTATTAAGTAGTATGGCAACTCTGTGATATCATTCATGTCAAACAACGAGTGATGGGAAAGCATCCTTCTTTGAAGACAGTTGTGTTTGCTTGGCACCAAAGCCTGCACCATTGCATTTCAAAGAGTTAATCATCCACCACAGGGGACCTGACTCTGAACTTCTAAGAGTCCAAAGTTAAGTGCTTTGAAACAAGTTGGCACTCCTGTTGGAGGGATTCCACGATGACAGTAAGTGTCCCCTGCAGGTTCCTCATGAGAACGAAACACTCCCAAATTGCTGGCTAAGGGGAAATGAAGATGGTTAAGTCAACAGCAATGAGAGAGCAGGATTCTGAGTGAGACAACTTCTAGACTGTAAAGCTCAACCCATTTTTATAATTTTCTGGGAAACTCTCCTCCAGATTAGGTTCTCAAGAGCTATCAGATGAAATATTTGGGGAAATATTTATGTATATGTGGAGGGAGGGCTTAGAACTTGCACATGTGATAATTTCAAGAAGTAGCATATAATACATGAAGTGGCATTCTTCCTATAAAGAGCTAGTTAGTACCTCCTTCTGTGGAGTAGCAAATGGAAGTCCGTTCCTTCGCTGGGGAATTTCTCCCAACAAAAGTATGTCTATTTTTGTCTACTGTTCTCAGAGGTCATCACTCAATATCAGTTTTTTAATCCTTACTGACCTTTGTCTATGTATTTATACACACCCCTACATGTTATCTGGCCTTGTTGATTCATACGGTATATATTGCCCTACACCTTGCTCTCTGGGGATAGTCCACATGTCACATATGGATTTACCTGGTTTTTGAATTGCTACATGTGTTCCTGTCATTTATTAACCATTTAGAATGTCTCCAGACTTTCACTGTTCAAAAAAAATGCAGTAATTAGCTATCTCCCTATCTCTCTTTGTGCACATGTGAGAGGATTTCCCCCAAACTGATATCTACCAAAGGGTTTGCTGTGTCAGAGTATACATTTTAAAAAGTCAATAACAGGATATTTTCATTGCATTTTTAGATTTTTAAAAGCAATCTTTGTTGGCAGAGATCTAAATCCTGTTGAAATCCTAAATCCAGACGCCTATCAAAGACATACCCAAAATTGCTGTTTTTTTTTTTTTCACACTATGCTCAAAATACACTCCAGAAGCAAAACACTACCTGTCCATTTTCTGTGGTTAAGCTCAGGAGCTGCCTTGGTTTTCTAGTGCTAGGTACTAGAAATGGCTTTACTAGGCATAGGACAACCTTACCAGATAAAACTAACAGTAGACTTTAGAAAGCAGAGCATAGATTTCAAAGGCATGTCAGCAATTGGTCAGGTGGACATTTGTCTTTGGATCATATAGCTTGTTCAGAGCTCCATGTGAGTGACAGAAAAGTGTGAAGAGAGGAAGACTTTACAGAGAGTCCAACCCTTATTTCCCTCTGGCATATTTGTCAACAATGATGTTTTACATTTTGTCCTTCTCAAATTATCTTCCCAACACATTGTACATGAAATACGTATGCAGACGTTAGGAAAACAACGTAGGAAAAGTGGAGGAAATTTTACAAGGAAAGTTGTTCAAAATGCCCAGTAGGACTGAGATTGTGAATGTTCACCCAGGTTCTACAGTATTTCAACAAACTGCCTCCGGTGTTATGGGCTAGTTAGTTAAAAGTCTGGACTAAGTTTGGGCATGAAACCTGATGGCAGTCTCCTCCAGAACTCAACTTGAGTGGAATGAACAGTTCTTTGGAGCAGTTCTGTGGTCAGTGAACTTTGCAAGGTTGCCATGGGAAAGAGAGAACTGGGCCCCGAGGATTAAGATTCAAATGCAGTTTTGAAAATGGATTTGCTTTTCTCCATATTCACAAGGTATTAGTCGTAGGTTCCTAAAAACTCATACCCACTTATTAAATAAATGCATTAGCACAAGGGTGGAGGTTTTATTGCTTGTGATTTAAAATCTACCTCATATGACATATGGCATATGTTTATATGTGCATCCATAAACACATACCATACATAGATGGTCAAAAACATCTACTGTATGTTTCACTGGGGAGACAAGACCCATGTGTTTTGCAGAAGCTTTTAAAGCTGTTTCATTTATTTTATTAGCCTTTAATGAATGTAATTAGAACCCAAGTAATTAAATGCAATTGTGCTCAGTATGTTCCTGTTGTAAATTGCCCTAAACAATGTGCATCGTGTGAACAAATTTGTGGGATTAATCGAGGATAGATAATGTTTTTGGATAGTATTTCACACTAAACGGCCGCAGAGAGAAACAAAGAAGCTGGCGCAGTGTCATTAATCTTAGTCAACTGGCAGCTCTGGCGTAATTTGCATGACTTAGGCAGTGACACAGGGTGAGGCTTGCCTGGGATGGGTGTTAGATCACTAGGCTACGTATGTGTTTATTCCCCTTTAGTGTCCTGATTTATAAGCAGGAAGAAGTTTGCATGTGGAAAAGGATGGAAACAACAGTGTTCATGGGAGGAGTTGTACAGTACCTGCACCGTTGCTGGCAATATCCATGTTCCTTTGTTTTCCTGTTGAGTATTCCTGTTTTATGTATGTTAAAAAGACGTCTGTGAATCTCCGTCAACATGGAGGAAAAAGCAGCTGTGTTGTGGCTGGGGAGTGGGGTAGCAAGGAAGAAATTTGCCTTTTTTTCCTTTTTCCAATTCTAATACACGTTGATTTATTGTTTTCTGAACCTGTCCCTTTTGCGGGAGGCACTTTTGAATAGCATTACAGAAGGCTTCAAACTCCACTTCTGAAAATGTCATTTGGAAATAAGCCCTGGGAAGCATGGGCAGTGGATGCAAATGCTCCCCTTTTTCATCCTAAGATGTAGAATCAACTCCAAATTACAGGAACAATTAGATAAGACATGCTAAGAAAAGCACACAAATTGAACTTCAAATGTCAAAACAGATGACAAACAAAAGGTAAGTGAATTTGGGGAGTTTTGAAGTGAAATGACCCTGGCCCCGTGACCTAACGGACACGTTAATCTAAGCCTGCACACGTGTATGTGACATGAGCAGTTGGTCCAGGCCATTGAGTTCTTTTTCTTCTGATTGAGACAGGTTGCTTTCAAAATTATAACACAGCCAAATAATTTTGAGGTTGGCTCATAAAGCTATATATTCTTTGCAAGTGCAGTGATTAAACACAAGCTATGTTTAAATATTTTAGAGCAAAGTTTATGCCTGAAGAGGTACCATCAGCTCTAAAACGTGAAGAGGCTAGTTACCAACCAAGGAACTCTATTTCACAGCAAATTGAGATTGAATTTTGTACAATTTTCTGTTATGTACATACCTGTTTTGCTTTGAGATTCATTTCTTCTAGTTTTTTTTAACTGTGTACCTTATCCTTCTATAGTGCAATTTAAACCATAAATTTTGGTGAGTTTTACCCTTAGCAAAAAACAGACTTCTCTCGCCTTAGTGATTACATATATTTGAATAAAATTGTTCACAGACACTTACACTTTCCCTTCATTTCTCTCTTATATCTTTGTAAGCACCATGTATGTGTGTGAGAAAACATCTCATTGTATATCCTTATTTCAAGAAGGTTCTAGACGACAATAATTAACAATTCAGGAACATCACTGCGTCCTATTAATGTACCATTAACCTGTATCCTTGTGTTCAGCATTTAAAGGCCTCAGAGAACAGTAGCTATTATGGGGTCAGGCTTATCAATATAAAATTACAAGTCATCAAGTTAATGTAAAAATTAGTATAGTGGCATAGCTTTAGCTAAAATGATACAGGCCATTGTGACATATTATACAAATCTCCTGGATTGGGAACAGGTTAATATTGGAGTCATGCTTATTGTTCCAGACTGGCTGGGAGTCATGATGAAAGGAAGGAAAGTGTTGCTTATATCATCAACGATTCTTTCATGAATGTGATAGTCACCAGAGGACTGTTTTATTTAATAGATCAAAAGGCAGTCTTTCCAATGCTAGCAGAAATATTATCTTAAAAAAGGATGTAAACTGGTATATCCTCAACTGGGCATTATAACTGATCATTCCATGATCCAGTTGGGGTGTTGTCTTACTGATCATACTATTTCAATGTGCTGTCTTGTCCAAGTCAAAAATACATGCATGGCAGAAGTAATTTGTCCAGAGTGCTCAGAGAGAATTTCTACTCAGTTGCACAGAGTAAATGAAAGTAATTTACTGAAAGTCTTTGCCCGGTATTATTTTGGTATGCAGTCCAAGACATGATTAGAGGGACCTGTACCTGCCAGATATGTCATTAATTGCTGTGTCAAGTCTTCAAGGGAATCATGATTGATGTTGCGAGGCTGTAGAATCTGGCTTCCCGTAAAGTCTTCAGCATGTTTTTGTACAAACTGCGACATTCAGCTTTGAAATTCATACACCAATGTCTGTACATACATTGACTTAAATCTTATAATTTCTTACCTTTACAATCTATGAGATACTTCTGAAATTAAACCCGCAAAGATTTACACACAGAATACAGACACTGGGGGAAAAAAGTTATTTTTAAAAATCAGAGTTTCATTTATATTATGACTCTTATTATAGGGACTTAAAAATAGACACAATTAGTATCTACACTAAAAAACTCTTATTAAAATAGTGAGGAAAAGAAGTATATCCATACGTATCCATGCTTTATAAATAAGAGGATTTGTTTATATCAGAGATCATGTTTGTAGAAGAAATCCCAGAAAAGAATTGTTCTGAAATCCACCTTGTATCACTTGCATTCTCTGTAGCTCTTTAATGTTCCTATCTACAAAATGATAAAAATCACATCAAAAGAATTTAGAAGCATGCACTTGAGAAAATGAATTTCCAGAGGACAGTGTTCAGTGGAAGTAGCATTCTTAGGTAATCTGACTTGATTAGAAGCTCGTAATGTGTCTTTCTTGGTGGTATTTGGTGGAAGGTATAACTTGGGCTAAGTGTAAACCTAAGGTTCAAATGTTAGCTTTGCTGTGTATAAGATACGAGCTCTTAGACAAGTCATATTTTCATATCCCTCTGAAGGAATGATAAAACGGAGTCTAGCGTGCTATACTATGCCTGAGGCTGCCGGAGAAGCACACTAAATCCAGTAGGTACAGTGGGACCAGCTGGGCAAGTGACCAAGTCCAGTAGTGGTGCAGGCCCATGTGGGCCATACAGAGTAGGAGAAGGTAGTGAGAGTGAGACCCACGCAGGAAACACGTTGGGTCTTAGAGTCCTCATTTATAAAATGTGAAAATGGGGCCATCTGCCTCTTGAAGATGTTAAGACTAAGCGAACTCTGTTAATAGTTAGCATTTATTAAATCACTTTTATTTGTATGTTTTGGTGCTGGGGATTGAGCCCAGGGCCTTGCATACTAAGCTTGTGCCGTACCACTGAACTACACCCCAGCCCCCGTTAAATCATTCCTAATCCCACGTCAAGTTCTATGCTTTTTTATTTTAGGCTTTGAAGAATTTACAATGAGGTTTGAGAGCTCCAGAGGGGGAGCTAGGCAGAAGCATCGTCAAAGTTACATTATCCCAGGATGGTGCTGCTCAAATGGGACAGGAAAATTAGGTGGAGATGGAGGTAGTGAGAGGCTCAGTGCTTTTCTGGTGCCACTGGCCAGAGGGAGGAGTAGACAATCAGAGTCCTTCTCGGTGGTGTTTTGCAGTTAGACATACAAAGATAGCCTTAAGCGAACAAGGCAGGATCATTGTAATAGCACCAGGGAGAGCTCCTGGGTTCTGTAATCCATGGACAGGAAACGGGTATTTCTCCCTTATCCCTAGTACTTGGTCTTCTCTGCTTAGATCCACCCTTGAAGAATGACCCCTTTATTTTTTTGGTGGTATCTGGTTTGAGCTCAAGGCCTTGTACTTGCTAGGCAAGCATCTACCATCTGAGTGCTTTATGCCTTGGTCTTCTTCAGATGGTTTCTCACACTTTTTGCCAGGGACTGACCTTTAACACATGGGATTACAGGTGTGAACCACCACCCAGCCCAAGAATAAATCTTTCAGTTATGTAAGTCCCCAGGTCTGTCAACAAAATTCCTGATACAACAAGAAGGCTGCCATTAACTTAGGGGTACTTCAGACCCATCTGAAATCAAGGCCACGGTTTGCAGTGGCGGATTCTGTGTCAGCTATTGCTTTCTAAGGAGCAATCTTAAATTTCCACTCCCACGTTGACATATGTAGTCTGCCTTTGATACAAGACTAAAACAGTATTGCTATGTAAACATAAAATTCTTTAATGGCTTGAGCAAGGCTGCTTTTTGTTTGTTTGGGTAGAGTTAGTTGTTTTGAACTCACAAGAGGCTTGACAGAAATGAAAGTTGCTCATGTCCTGCAGTTCATTCTTCTTAGGGCTTTCTCTTTTCTTGACTTCTATAGCCCATGATTCTGCTTTTCTATTACCATGTAGGACATTCTCTCTTGATTTATTTTTAAGCAAATGTTCTTCTTAGCATTAGGGATTGCAGTTCCTCAACGCTCTCAAAACTCTCCCTCTTCTTCTGTACTCTTTGTTGATGACTTGTCTGTCACCTTATCATTAAATGCCTACTTTTAAATAGCCAAATGCCTCCTACATTTGATCTGGAAGAGAGCTCAAACCTTTCTTCTGGGCTTATCAAACTATGTACTTCGATTTTGCAAATGGTTGTGTCAAACTGAAGTCAGCCAGAACAATTCCGAATCAGCCCTCCCCTGGACCTGTTCCTTCTCCAGGGTTCCCTACCTCTGTGAGCTTGTGACTAGTTCACATAGAACCCCCCCTCCCCACAAAAAAAAAAAAAACACAAAAAGAAATAAAAAACCAGAGGTCATCCTTGACATCTTAATCTCATCTCTGAGTTCTGTCAATGAGACCTCCTAGACCTGTCTTGCCCTCTGCGCTTCCACTCTCAAATCTTATAAAATAATTTTTCCCACAATATAGTCAGCATGACGTTTTGGAAGCACACATCTCAGGTTTCCACTCTGCTCACACTGTTCATGGATTTTCACATGAGATGAAGATCTGAATCCTAAACAGGGTTTACAAGACCCTGTGTGATCTGGGTCAAGGCCTACTTCTGGCCTCATCTGTCTGTCATCTTGCTATACACAGTCCTCAAGTGCCCTTTTCATACCTAAGAAGTTCCACTTTTCCACCTATCTTGGGATGTTATTGAACATAGGATTCCCTCATTCCTAGGTCACTTTTGGCCTAATTATCTCTTGCTCACTCTCAACATCCCAACATAAATCACACTAAATTCCCTGGAAGTCTTTTTTGATACCTGGACTAAATCTGGTCTCTGTAGAAAGTTCTTTGATGACAGACACCATTTCTATTTGGCATATATGTTGTATTTCTAGGAAGAAAGGAGCATGACTGGCTCAAAGTAGTTCTCAGCAGGTTCCCATCAAGAGGATGAAGGAACTTTGCCAGGATTCTCTTTGTCATGATTGCTTTAATTCTGTAGATCAAAGGAATGTTTTTTCTTTCACCAAGATTTCTACCTTTTATTTATTTTCTTCTCTTCTCTGAAATGATCTTTCTTATATTGTCTTTTAACAGTTTGTATATCTTAAAGATATTTTGCTTTCTTTTAGTTAGGACATTAATATGTGTGTACTTTGCTGTCTTCATTCAGTACTGTGCTTTAAACTTCAGTCATCTCAACAAGGACTTACTCTCCATTACTATTTCACAGCTTTCTGAAACATCTTCTGGCACAAGTTCGGACTGAGTCAGTCATCACAAAATACAATCACACTCATCTTTCACCCCATGGTAGGCCTCTTAAATTCATTTAACTGCTTCTAGCACATTTATCCCCACCACAAGCTGTGTGGGATTATCAGAGAGTCACCCAAACAAGTACATTTCTGACTAGTCATTTTGTGCCTAACACCTTTGAGTGACTGGATGCTGCTTTTGTGGAAGGGCTGAAGGCATGTGGTATTTGGTGACAGAATTTTCAGTTTCATTCTAGAAAAATTTTCAGTTTCATGCTAGGCAGCAGATGACATGGTCATCACAAAATTATCTTCGATTCTGTTTCTGTTTCATTGTTTGCTAATATCACCATCTTATTTGTGAAATAGCTCACCGTTATGCTCACTTTTTCTATTTCTTTATTATAAAATCTTAAAGTCGGATGGCGCTCACTTACAGCAGCAATTCTTTCTTTGCATTTTCATTGGAATCCATCTTTCTTTTTTCTGTCATGGACATGCAGAGTGTAGCTGCGAAAAAATGCCTTCTAATGGACAAATTATCTATCTATCTATCTATGTATCATCAATCCATCTATCTATATCATCTATCAATATCACCTATCATCTATCTATATCATCTACCTATCTCTTCATCATCACCATCGTAATCATCCTCTTTCTCCTCTACTGTTCATTTAAGATAGCTTCACTTCTTATCTTTCACTCCCCATTTGCCTGCAGCTGACCCTGAACCCAGTTGTAAAGGAATCAATTAGTGGACTTCATGCTCTTGACCACAGAGTTTAGTTCAAGATGATTGCAAACTCTATCCAGAATAATAATGGTCAGGCCCAGAATTTGTATTTTAAAATTTTTGTAGGGAACACATGGCTTTGTCGGTGTGTGAGTATGTGTATGTGTGTGTGTGTGTGTATGTGTGTGTGTGTGTGTGTGTGTGTGTGTGTGTTTCCAGAGTATTAGTCAGAAGAGATAATTTGGGCTTGGGACCTATGAAGTCATCTTGCTACAATGATAGCAATGGGTGCCCAAGGATGGAGCCAAAAGAGAAAGAAGCAATGCCAAGAGATACTATAGACCCAAGTCCTGACTTTGTCACATGAGGGTCCAGTTACACCTGAGTCACATTTCCACTGGACTTTTCAATATTTATCTCTGTTGTTTGTTTTTGGTTAAGCCAGTCTGAGTTTTCCCCCATTTTAAACAAGAGTGCTGGCAAGCATGTTCCTCTACTTATTTATGTTTATCAAGCTAAGGTGTTTCTTTTCCTGAGGACACAGAGGGAGAAAATACATGCTAACTGTCAAGTTTGCCATGGGAGGGAGCAAATTACCTAGAAGATTGTCCACACCTAAGCATTTGTTTGATGGTGAGGCTTGACCCCTGGATGGTAAGTGTCAGATCAAGTGTCACAACAGATGGCCCTTTTCGGCTCCCATCACTTCCCAAGAATCTATGATGCAAACGGTTACACTCTTTTATATTAGCGTGAGGAACCTTGATTACTGGCTTTAGAGCATCACTATGGAGTAGAAACTAAAGCTAATCGTATCTAGAAAATCCTGGTGGTGTGGGTTTGTTTTCCCAGTTTTATTTAAACAACAATGAAATTCTCTTCTCAGACTACTTCTTCCTCTTTGCCTGGGTCATCCAGACCAGTATTACTCTTCAGTCTTTTGGGGGGTGTGGTGGGTGGTTCTCCTGGGATGCAGCTGAATTCACAGGTAGCCCATGGACCCTATACAACACTTATTTTTAAACATTTTATTAGCATATGATAATTATATATGGGTTTCATTGTGATATTTCCATTTATACATGTATTATACCCCAGTTTGCTCATCACCTCTATTCTTCTTCTTCCTCCCTCATACCCCTTCTTAAATTAACTTCAACAGGTTCCAGGGTTCCATGTTCATACCTGTATAGAAAGTACACTAACCATATTCACCCTCCTTTACCCCTTCATTTACCCTCCCTTCCCACTAGTGTCCTCCCTTAACATGACCTGTTTTATGTTCCTCTCCTTCTTTGTTAGTGTTGTTCACTGTTCAGTGGGGATTTTGCCTTGGTATAACCTGTAAATATATTGTACTTAAATCAGTCAAACCCTCCGCTGCTCTTCCTCATCCTTGTCCCCTGCCCTGTATTGTTCAACACTTTTCAATGTGTTTCACTATGTATAGAACATTTCTTAAGCAATCATTTGTTTTATAAGGAGTTTTAAGTCTTAAAGAATATTATGTATGGCACCTTCAGTCTCCATTTGGAAAGCATCATTTTATTCTGAATTTGAAAGTCATATATGCTCATCGAAGGATGTTTTTCTTCAAAATTAAAACTAAACGTTTGAAATCTCATTATCTCCAGATAGCCGCTGTTGAAGGTTTTTGCTAATTTAATCCAGTCTTGTTTTCTATTAGAATGAAAGCGTTCACATTTTACCATGCACACAGTTTTCTCTGTTTTTTACACATAACATTTTATTAGAAGTACTTTCCAACATCATTACAAGCTATGTAGAATTTTAACGACTGCACAGTCCCCCCACTTTGTATGTCTCACATGTGTTTAGCTTTTCTACTTTGTTGTTTTACACTGCCTAACACACTGGGTTAGTTCTCAGCTTATTGTGTTTAAGAGGTAGCTGTCTGTCACAGGCTCACAATTACTGTTTTTAAGAAATTAAATTTATGCTCAGAACTTTTAAAGAGATGTGCGTATTTCATTAGAATTGATTTCCTAAACATTCATTTGTTATTAATTTATTCATTCCTATTTTTTTTGAGTGTCTACTATGAGCACAACATCCTGTTTCTGGACATATTTTACAGACCAAGAAAATTATGCTTTAGAACATTTGTATAATGATAGCTAAATTTCACACTTGCAAAATTACAAAAAGCTGTGCAAAGATTCGAGGGTCTTTGAAGCCATCTTTGGTTCCACTTACTTGTCATTATTTAATCAGAAAAGAGCCTTATTGGTACGCATATGGTGTAAAAAGTTCAAAAGCTATGCGGATGTCTTCATGACAGAGGGTTTTCTTACACTTCAGCCCTTAGAATGTTTTATTTTAGTTTTCCACTACTATGCACTTTTGTTTGAAGGTGGAATGTCATTTTCTTTAAACCAGAAATTAACCATTTTTTTCTCTTTACATGGGAATTTTTTCTTTTGTATGGATTTCTTCTGGCTCACAATAACACATGTCTTTGTACAAGCAACATACACGTTTTTAAAGTCCCATCACACAAGAAAGAACTTGTCTCTTGTACTGATTTGAATGGAGTTGAACTTGCAAAGGACAGGTCCACACATAACCTGGAAATCCAAAACACTGAATGAAACAAAAGTCCTGCTTATCCTACCAAGTGTTTGCCAAAGAGCGAGACAGTGACAAAGGACATTTGAACTCAGCTAAATACTTTCTGAGCTGACTGGCTTCTTAAAGGTAGATGAAACTCAGTTGATTTCATTTATAGGAGGCTTTATTATGTCTTTATTTACAAGCCTAATTTTCTCTGAATTTTAATTTCAGGTTGGAGGACTGATACAGTCTCAGAATAAAATCAATATTTATTCTCCTTTAAAAAATTTCTTGTGCATCCTATTTGGAGACTCATGAATTACAGATGTAAAACTGAAAAATAACAGATTAAAAACAACAGCGTCTTAATGCCACAAGAGATGTTTTCCTTATAAACAACTTGCCTCTTTTTCATCTGCTCTTACTGAGATGAAAATGTGTATAAAAATCTCACCACACTCCTGCTAAATAAATTAACATTTGTTAATGGGAAAATACAGTTTCTCATTTCCTTTCTTTCTCTCATCCTTTTAAACTTCTCCTCTTGGATCTGAACGCTGTTTACAGTAGATCCTTTTGCAATCTGTCCTGAGGCCTCTACACAATGCTCTCCCAATGTCCAATGTCACTTTTATTGTCAGCAGCACTCACCTGGCCTCTATTTAGAGATAATAATATTGCTCTCTATATTCATTGAGAGGCTGAATTTTGCCCTGATGTTACATTTTATATTGATTATCAATTAACTTTTAAGCTGCAGTTAAGCTTAAGTACTTTTTCCTGTAGGGAGCACAGTACACTGATTTTTTTTTTTTTAAATAGACATTTCCCTGAGGGCAACATTTCCATCCAATCACAGTAGCTCATAGGAGTCTTTTATGACATCTGTAGTTTGTGGACAAGTATATTCAATACCATTTGTCCAACTTTATTACACTAAAGTTTACTTTCTATATTTAAAATGTTCTTCTCAAGATACTTAATGCTGTCTATCATGCTGTTACTGAGGAATCATAACTTTTGGGACAGGAGTTAATTCTGGATTCAGTGTTGAGAGATGTGTGCTTTCACCGCTGTCTGGCTTTATGACTTTGTGCAAAGCAATTAACCGCACTATTTGACCCTAAGGCAATATCATTTCATTTTTATAGGGACCCCAAGCCTTTCATTAGGATCATAACCAACTTTCTGGAGAGTTATGCATACCTCAAGTTTCAGCCTACTGTACAGTGTTTTAGGAGTTTTAGCTTAGGAAGTATTCTGATTTCATGGTATAAAATAAGTGGCAACTCAATTTGGGAACCGATTTTAACTACTGGTTGTGCCTGTTAAAAGCAGCAGAAATAATAAACAATTACAACTTTCTGAATTCTTACAATGTGGGACAAAGTATTGTTTTTAAATTAATTGTTTTATGTGAACCCACAACCTCACAAAGTAAAGAGTGCAGGTAACTTATCCAAGGTCACACTGACGCTGTCATGAGACTGGGATTCAGATACCAACTACGGAACTCCAGAATCCAAGCTTTTTAAAAAATCTATAGTCTATAACTAGTAATGTACCATGTCTATGTATCCATTCGCAATTTTTAGAGTAAAATAATTCAGTTTCCAAGAGCATCAATGTATAAGACAGTTAAAAAGAAGTTAAAACAAAAGGTCATAACCATAGAAAAGTAGAAGCAAGATTATTATAATTAAAAACTAGAATCTAATAACTAAGCAATATAATTCAATAACTAAAAACTGTTAAACTGACTGTTGCAAGAGAATAGTAAATTTAGGAAAACTTCCCATAGACAAAGGAAAAAGGAAAGGATGATAAGTTAGCTGGCTCTCATCTGTGCAGATTCTTCAGTATGGACAGACTTCATATTTTATTATGCTAAATTTCAACAATTTATAACTCAAATCTATCCTTCTCGCCTTCATTCAGTCATCCAGCAACTATTGGTTACATGCCTTGATAGCCCTAGAATCCTGCTAGTCTGTGGGGACTCAATGGTGAGCAAAATAGTTCTGTGTCCATATGGGGAGTGCAGTAATGGAGGAATACCCATTAATCCGTTGATTCATTTGTAATTGCTAATTGGGATCATTGCAATGAAGAAAGAGGAGCAGTTTTATGGGAGCACAAAACAAAATCCTGGACTTGGAGTCCTGGAGAGTATCTTCAAAGAAGTAATGGTGGTGGGGAAGTGTCAAGGACAACTGAGTCTTGTCGTATGTGCTATCCAAAGACCAAGGGCACTGGTACCTGCTGGGAACTTCCTGGAAGTGCAGAACCTTAGGCTTCAGCCTGGACCTACTAAATCCAAACCTGCATTTCAACAAGAGCCTCAGAAGGCTCCTTTGCACATTAACATGCGAGGGCACTGATCTGAGGGAGAGAGTGGGACAGGACGAAAGGAACAATGTGTTCAAAGGCTCTGGGGAAGGAAGGAGTCCTGAGGATCTGACATAAAGGTGATGTGGCTTGAGTTCTGTCAGAGGAACAGGGCGAACGGCAGAACAAGGGAGTGTAGAACTGTGCAACTGGGCCACGGAAGCAGGGCTTGCACGGCGACATGCCGATCTGTGAGGGTTTCAGAGCAGAGGAAAAACATCACCAGCCTTGGGAAAACATCATCCTTGCAGTGTGGAGATCAAGTGGAGGGCTTTTACAATCACTCAGAGGGCCGGGTAGGTGTAGTGTGGAGACAGTGAGAAAATAGACACATGGAAGAAATACTAAGGAATTTAAATTAATTGACTTTGATCATAGATTTAATGTGAAGAGAGAGGAGAGTGACAGCCAAGGAAGTTCCTCAACTGCAAACTTGTCCTTCTGGAAGGAGAAAGTCACTAAGATAGGGAATGTCTGGTAATAGGATGTAGGGAGGAATAAAGAGTTGAGCCTTAAGACATGTCGAGTTTCAGGTGCCTTTGAGTCAGTGGAGATACCAAAGCTGTTAAAACAGTGAGTTCACACTGATCTACACTGGAAATAAAATTTGGGGGCGAGATTGAATTACATGTTGAACAATTATTTGAGGAAGGTGCAAAAACCATTTTTCATAGTACCTCCTCCAGTATTGAATTCCAATAACACTTGCTAATTCAACTAAAGCATTTTTATAGAGCAGCAAATTAATATAGTCTGAGTCCATTATTTTCTATTGTTTAATGTAGATTCTAGAATAGAGGTTAGACAATCTATGAGAAATATGGACTTTTTAGACTTTCTCAAATGTTGATAGCTTTGATCAAGTACTTTGGCAGAAGTTGGATGGAATGTATAAAAACTAAACTCCTTCTCCCTTAATCATGAGTATTAAGTGTTACCAATTGCTCAGCCCCAAGTAACATTTACCCTGCTGTTTATTCAAGGAGAGCCATGTATTTAGATCTCAGATTTTCAGGAAGAGATGGTATTCGATTATGGAAATCCATGTGCCTGGCAAACCTTGTTCAACAGTGTCATCTGAACAGAGAAGGGCTGCAGAGGTACATCTGAGCTGTGCCAAAAAACCCTTTGGAATATTTTGTATTCTACTCAACTAAAAGGACACCCAATTTGGGCATGGTAGTCCACACCTCTAATCCCAGCCCTCAAGAGGCAGAGGCAGAAGAATTGCAAGTTCAAGGTCAGTCTGGGTTATATAGCAAGACCCTGTCTCATATCTTAAAAAAAAGGGACAATTGCATCAAACTTGGCTAGAGAATTTCAGTGTAGGTTTTATCTATCGGTTAGTTTGCCATGAAAGTATACATGTGGTTCTTATTGAATAAGTCTATCGGTACAAAATATACTTTTAAGAGTTTGAACAAATTAATCCACTGGATGGAGGGAAGAGCTGGAATCAGAGGTAATTATAGTTAAAAACTGGTCTGACATGGACACATTAGAAAAATCAGTCATACTGCTGAAGGTATGCCCTGGGAGTCTGCTGCTAAGAAAAGCATTACTTGAATTTGTTTGGGTAGAGTTATTTTGGGGATAAGGAGCCAGGGGTAAGAGCATGGGTAGTCAGCACAAGAGTCAGTCTTGGTTGGCTAATTGGTGGTCAGTGACTACAAGTGGCAGTATTCATCTCACAATCAGCACAGCTATTCTAGCACCAGAGGCTGAAGACCAGCACTGCCTAGAATTACCCACTGGACTAAGAGATAATGAGACCACTGCTCTTTATTTGAGCATGGGTAATGCTTTGCTATCACTTTTGATGGTGATTAACCAATAGGCTCGTCTGCTTTTCTAAGGTCAGACATAATAAAATGAGGCAGTCAACACTGTCTTTGACACAAGACCAGTAATGCCGTGCATCCTAATGGAATTCCTTTTCAAGTAAGAAAAGAGGGAAGGGTAAAATATAAACCAGCCTCTTGCCATTACAGTTTGGGATATGGTCAGCCAAATGGACTGTTCCAACCTCCTTTGATTCCGGGTAGGGTTTTACAACACGGGCTCTGAGAACGCAGTAAGTCAGGAAACTCAGCTGAGATAGCACAACTCAAAAAAACCTTGCTGTAGATTGTGTCCTTTCCTGACCACCCCCAGCTATGGGGCTACAGGAACAAGAGTCCATGACAGGGAAGCACTATTAGCTGAATTCTGCTATTCTGGGACAACACATTTTTCTACCTTTTCCAGCCTTCCACGTGACATTGTACTGTGTTCTTTGTACTGTGTTCTAATATGATATTGTGGGTTCACTCCAGATTCTGAGCTGTGACTTCGTTTTTTTTTGACAGCTAAGATGATTTCTGATTATTTCATCTATGTCATGCTGGAAGCCTGGGCCCATCATTCTGAACCTCGCCTGTGCCTTGATCAATCTGACTGTACCAACCAAGACACTTTTCCTGTACACTCTACTTTGGTACTTCACTCACGTTTTGGGAAATACCTATTCTAAAGGATTCTGTGACATTTTGTAGTGCCACCGGTAATACATTAATGGCAAATGTTTACCTTTTAAACATCTGTGTAATATCAGACCTTGAAGACTATGCTTGACTAAAGTATAATCTTTTTAAAAAGGACCAGATTCATCATTTCTGAGAACTTGATTCAACTGATTCCTAATCTGGAATACTAACTTATGATTGTAGAAAATAGAGTGGCAAATGGCATAATATATGGTTGTCACATTAATTATACAGTTTCATGGTTTTGTTTGATGAGTGGTATGGAATATTTGAAGAAGGACTACCCATCTCAAGATGGAGGATTAAGGAAAACACAGAATCTTATTCCACTTGTCGTTCGGATAAAGATTTACTAGTGGAGTTTGGCTGTATTTTCCCTCCTAGTCCATCTTGTTCCCCAAAATAGATGACAATGACTGTACTTCCTGAGTACTTATTTGCACATCTGTATCA
This sequence comes from Castor canadensis, assembly GCF_047511655.1. NCBI lineage: Eukaryota > Metazoa > Chordata > Mammalia > Rodentia > Castoridae > Castor > Castor canadensis. The sequence goes on along the minus strand of NC_133387.1, from coordinate 128,411,259 downwards.
TCTATATTTGTGTGCTATAATGCACTTTGGTCACTGTGTGTTTTATTATGCTAGGTGTACTTTTATTATTATCCCAAATGGATTGATACTTTAGCGCTAGAGTCAATACTGAAATAACCTCATAATTTTAACTTCAGACTTCAAGGTTTTAGGATGTAGTTGTTGTGATTGAGATTTTTAAAAGACTCTCCCAAGATAATAAAAGTTCAAATTGGAAAACACACTATTGGTTGAGAACCATGAGATGATGTATTAAGTACGCATAAGGATCTTGGAAGGGTATCTTGTTCCCGTTTGTGTAGCACTCAGCAAGAAATGAAGCCCTTTAGGTAATGTTAGAATTGAGTTAGATGTCACCCTTGTTCCCCAAAGAATGGGAATGGTCCTGAAAATTCTCTTATTTAAAGCTGTCTATGGATCATTTGTTACACGTCACTGATTTCATGGTGGGATGGGTTTTTTTTTCACTTTGGTGGTGGGGACTGAACCCAGGGACTAGTGCAAGCAAAGCACATGACCTCCTGCTGAGCTACACCCCCAGCCTGAGGGGAGGGGCTTTAATAGAGCCAAATAATCAATTCAGTTTTGGCCTTAGAGGAAAAAAAATGTCATTTTGCCCATGGCATCATAGTGTCAGAAGTGCGTAATTACGTTCAGTAGGACATAATGAATTATTTCTTTTCCTGTTGGAACATTTGCGATTATAGGCTAATTTATAGCATCCTCGGCTCGTCAGCTGGATAAAACCCTCTCGTTTCACCTTCCAGATAATTTTTCCTGTACAACTTTCTTTCCTTTGTCTTCTAAGAAACATGCCCTTCCTAAATCCTTTTTCTTTTAAAATTGAAAAGACTACTTTTGTAATTAAAAGTCATTTTAAAATAACCTCAGAAGAGTGTTTCTAGATATCAAAACATCTTCATGGTCCCATTTCTATGGAAAGAAAGACAAGCGGCTGGGATCCTGCACATTTTACTGTAGTCTACATTAATTACCTTCTATTAAAAAAATGACAAAGACCTTTTTGAAAGAGGATCTGGCACTCTTTCCAGAGAAATGATGGCAGACACCCTACTTTGCTGATTTCTTGACACTTCTAATTACCTGTATTCATTCGAAATCGTTTCCTTTGTGGAGAGTTATTGGCATGATTTTCTGAGAACAAGAGGAAAATGGAAAACATTTTAGCAAGTTAAGGGGAAAAAATCAACAGTATCATTGTTTGCCGCTTTTGTTGAAACTACCTACACAAGTGACTTGAGGGACACGAAGGTAAATGAAAGGTTATACTTTGCCCTGCGCGTTGTTGCTGGTATTTGTAATGTCAATAAATGTAGAAGGTTGTCAGGAAACTGGAGAGATAAAGGTCAATAGCAATGACAAATATATCATTGTATGTGTTTGAATATGCAGTATCAGCCTAATCTGCCATAGAGACTTTCACACCCTGGAAATATCAATCAGGTTCTATATGAAACCCACCCATTGTTCTCCAGACTCCTAGACTGTAATGACGACATCCAAACCTACAGGAGAAGATTTTTGAGGAGGAGGAAGGTAAAGCTGTGATCCTTAGAGAATTCACATATACGTATTCTAGTGAGCACGTATGAGCTCTAATGAGATTCATAAAAACAGTTGGAAAGGGACTCAGTTTCTTAGATTGCTTCATTGGTAGGAAATTTAAGTATTTTTCTTTTTATCGAAAGACGAAGACACAATTCAGCCTTGTATGTCATTTCAATGAAGTACATGCCAGGGCATTTTCAGTGTTATAAGCTAAATTAAATATTAACCATGCCATTCAGATAGTCTTGACAAAAATTTAGTTGGGCTAATGGTGAACCCTTACACTAAGTCCTGCCTCCTGTTGATTTTGACGTGTTGCAAAGTGTAGCCATTTGTATTCAGTAATAAATTATTTACAAGTGCAATGCACAATAGGTAACTTAAATTGTGTGTCCACTAAGAACAGACTTGTTAAAATACATTTTCTTGGTGCTGAATTGAGGTACTCGGATTCAAAAGAAAAGCTCATCGGTGGTCCCTTTAGTAAATCATGCTAGAGAAATCATTTCAAACCGTTAGGGAAATGAAAAGTAAAAACAAAACAGCTCGAGATCTTTAAATGAATGTGCTTCATCTGGACCTTCAGGAACAGCTGCAGGATATGAAGGTGGTGTGTTTGAAATACAGTGGGTCATATTTTATGGCTATTACTTTTTAATTTTTGCATCTGCTGGTACTCTGCATTGAAATAAAATATTTGAAAAAGTCTACTCGTTCTGAGACAGTCCTCATTTTCTAGGTATTCAGACCTCTTTCCGCAGTCCTAGGCCAGTGCTAGGACTTCCCTCCTCAAACACACACAGAGACCATGTGAAGGAGAGGTGGAAAGAGACTTGCGACACATGGTATTCAGTGTCACTCTGACGTGACAGACAGAAAGGACTGGAGGGGACAGAGAAGACTTGGAGCAAAGGGATGGAAAGCAAGGTAGAACTGACTTAGAGAAGGGGAATAAAGAAGGAATGTCAGGAAGACAAAATATAAACACAACAAAGTGCATATATTTGCTACGTAGGAAAAGCAAGATATGCTGAACCCAGAGAGAAAGGTAGGCTGTAGAGAATGGTATTTAAAAAGCAGACCAGAAGAGAAAGTCCCAGACAGAGAGAAAGAAACAGAAACAGCCGAGGGTGGCTGATGTTTTCAACCAAGGGGACTGGCCATGGAGGGTTCAGTAAATCACAGGTACCATGCCCGTGCTCTACATCAGCCCATGCAAAGGAACCCATATAGATAGACATGAGCTGTATTCATGAGGGAGTCTATAGGGTGCTTGTACCTTGCTCTTCAATCTAAATATTCTTCAGATTTCATTATGCAGGTTTTTACCTTTAGGTTTTTCTACAGATTGGATGCTTTCCAGAGAAGTAATAATTTTAAATGCCCTCAAACAAAAACCTTAAAGATGTGAGACATTTTGGATTTGGATTCCTTCATTTTCTTTCAGTTTCCCTTTGTTTTTGATTACCTCTCTGACCTTCAGATAGGAGTTCTGTACAAGTAAACAGGCTGACTCAATTTCCCATGGGTTAAGTGACAATGATAGTTTTTTTCAACACCTTATTTATTGTACTTTTTAATTTTTGTAAATTGAAATCAGACAAAGAAAAATGGACCTCTACTTATCTCTCATCTTATTGCAAGGTAAAGTTTTCATCATGAAAGTAACCAAAGGGTTTAAGTGACAATAGAATGGCTCAGAGGTGCCAGGCATGTGTTAAACAGGGGTAGCTATTCTTTGCCATGCCTATCACTTGTATGTAGGTGCAACAGTGGCACCCTGGATGTTCCATGCAAGACCATGTCCTCTTCATAGGCTAGCATCTGAGTGAGAATAAAATTGTGAAGGTTTAATTTTTTTCCCTTCATTCCCTTCCTCCCTCCCCTGGCCCTCTTTTTGGTAAAGGTTAGTTTGGAGATGAATGGGGAGTAAACAGTACAAACAGTTTCACGATATTTCTTGTGACTTAAACAAAAGTTTGTGATGGAGGGGTTGAGGATGTGGCTCAGTGGTAGGGCACATGCAAAAAATAAAAAAAGTTTGTGATATAGAACAAAGAACAAATAAGGAGCATTTTGCACAAAGTAGTACTCTTTTATATTAGCTGGTTGTTGTGGAAAATCAGCTTATTAAATCATAATTCTCTAAACAGAATTGCATAGTGATGTTTGCCATTCTCTCTCCTTGGCTCATGGCTGCTACTGGTCATTGTCACCATCAATGGGCAATCATGGCAGTGACTTAGAATGTGCAGATTTTGCTCCAGACTGAAAACTCAGTATATCTACATGTAATAACCTACCCTACACTGTAGGAGTGCTGAAATTCGCAGGTGTTGGCGGTGAGGGAGATTAGACATGATTTCATTCATATCTATCTTCTCTATCTCTCTGTGTAGATGGATAAAGTATTAGACATGACAGAGGGTGCAGTTGGGAGGAAAACCATAAATCTCAGGTTTTTCCCGAGGTGACAGAAGGGTGAAGGCCAAATGCTTCCAGCTTCTAGAACTTCACTTGTGCTTACTTACATACACCAACAACCCCTCTCAGCATTCTCTCTCTCTCATGGTATGTTAACCAAGTCTTTTTCTTTGAGGGAAAAAAGTCATCTAGCTTTTAATGTAACATTAATCTTTTGCAGAGGTCTTCTTCAAAGCTCACTAATCTTATTTACTAAGAAAAAATTGTTTCAATATAAAATCATTTCAATTATTTTTGCATTCTACAGAAATTATCAAGATTTAGACAACTGCCCAAGTTATTGTGATCTGAATTTAAGCAAGAAAGGGGAGCCAAAGTAAAAAAGAAAGAACAAGTAGGAAAAAATAGATTGAGAGTGATTAGGAGAAAGTAAAGCCAATTAACTATCAGAGAGAATAAATACACTTTAATTATGAATAAGGGACGGTTTGTTCAATCATAAGAAAAAAGATACAAGGGATCACAGTGGATCGCAAGCTAACTAGGAATGAAAAATATAGTGTTACTGTTCAAAGATGAAATACTGACAGTCACTGAAGAATTTAGGAGTCTAAGTGATCCTTGATGTTAAATGAAATATTAACTGTTACTCATTAGCCTGTTGTGTCCATGTTATCCTAATACTCATGCCTAATGAGCATAGTACAGAGTGGGTATTGAGGCAGCAGCAAAACAACAAAAGGTGTGGGAAGTAGTCCCAGTGAAAGGAGGGTGAAGGAATGGTCTTGTTTAGTCTGGAGAACGAAGGGGTTAGATGGAATTAAAAGCTGTCCTCAAGTTCACGAAGGAACACAGTCCTTTGCAGGTGGAGGTGAACAGCTGGTCTCTGTTTCCTCTGTGGACGGTATAAGATAGAGAGTTTTCAGTACAGCTGATGGGGATTTAGGCAAAATGTTAGGAAGGTCTCTGCCTCAGGGAAGCAGTGCAGGGAGAGCGTTTTCAGATTTAGGCAGTATAGAATTATTAGTAATAGTGATTACTAATTATTTTGGAAAGCAGCTAGTCCAATTGGAAGAATAAAGAGAAAGAATGTAATCTATAAAATCCATGCAGGAAGAGAATAATTGTGGCGTAGGGACAAAAGCCATATGGAATGAACGAAATACTAAATTTTAGATGTGAGGGAGCCACCATACTTGACCAGAAGAAAAAAACACATGCCTGGAAAAAAGAAGGGGATTAAACAGGTAAAGGAAGAGCAATGAAAATTTGAGGGGATAGCACATATTTAGAATAGATATACCATTTCAATCAAAATTTTGTTTCTGGTGGTAGGGAAAGAATTCTAATTATCCATACGTACCATGTACACAATCCACTACTACGTTAAAAATATTTTGTAGAATATATGTGCTTAAATGTTAAAAATAAGGCCGACAAACAGATTTACCATGTTTATGCCTAGTTAACAAGAAACAAAAGTACTAATGAGGAAATGAACAAAGTAACTTCCCAAATCTTTTCCAACTTTTTGATTTTGTGACTTAGGGAACACCTGTGACTATGTGGTGAGAAAATGATACATATTACACCCAAAACAAGAACTAAGTATGTACAGAATTCAAGAAACAATATTCTAATGGTAGAAATTACTAAGAAAAATGATTACAAAAGTCATGGACCTTATTGGGGAGATATTAACTGACTATTTGGTGATCTAGGTTTTATGCAGATCAAACAAAAGGTTGTGATCCACAAATTTAAGAAACTCATAGACTAAGACTGACTGTCATTTGATAAGAATGTTGCATTATAAGGAAGTTACTTGGTACTCAAACTCTATTCAACTTTAAATAATGCTTAGTTGTGTAAATATACAAGCATAAATGACATTTCGGCCAGCTGAACTGTTAAAGGATGTGCATTAGCTTTTAAAATAATTACTGAGGTTAAATTTTTCAGTCCTCTTAAACCAAGATTTCAATCCCAACTAATAATCAGGTTGTGTTTAAGGATTACAATATGCTATGCTGTAGGTCTGTGTACGCAACTCGATCCCTAGATTACTTGGTCAGTTTCATCAGTTTGTGATTACTTTTATTTCTCAGTCACTCCACCTCTTTGAAAACGGAGTGTATCTTCTTGTGTTGTGTTTGGCTTTGTTGAATAAATTCTCAGTATTTTACAGCTGTATTTTGGCATCGGTAGCTTCAGTCTAACGAGTTTTGCAATGTGCTATTTTTTTTTTCTGATGTTTGAAACTTTTCCTCACTCTAAACACCAGAAAATAGAATCATATTTTAATTTATTTTGCCAAGATGATAGTTATGTATATTTTATAACATTCTGGCACACAGAACTTAACAATCTAAACAGATCCTTGAAAATATTTTTTAAAAATATACTTACAATTGATTTATAAAATGATTTTGCTTTGAAAATCAATCTCCCCTCTCTCTCTCTCTCTCTCTCTCTCTCTCTCTCTCTCTCTCTCTCTCAACAAAGAAAAGCCTTTTGTTCTGGTCTCCCTGGCACTGCCTCTTTCTGTGACTTTCTGCTGTCCCCTAGTGGCATTTTCATCTTCCTCACTACGGTGTAACCGCCTCTGGAACCAGTTCTCTTCTGTGCTTTCTTGAGACTCATTAGCAGACATTTAAAACACTATTAAACAAGCCGGGAGCTGCCTTTTAGAAGCAAGACCCTCCTCTGTAGCCAAACAGTTCTCCATCTATGAATTCTTACCCTAGTAAACGTATCCATCCATGTACATTTTACCATCTCCCCACCAAAAACATTTCAGGGTCTCAAAATTCAAACACAAAACAGATGAAAGCAAAATGTTATCAGTTTTGACTGTTCTATGCATAACATACGGTAGCTAAAAGGTAATTTGTGACAGGTCAGACTATTTATGTCGATAGGTTTACAAACAAAACTTGCGCCATTCCTTTTCCTTTGCTTTTCAAAGTCCTGGTTGGCTACTTATTGTAATAGTTGTTTTCTCCACAGTGACATATTTCTATGAAACATTTAAAAAAATGCAACGACATTGTATATATTTGAGGCACCAGATGCAATTCATGTATGTAAAAGACAGACCTCCATCAACTTTTACTGGGGTGATTCTAGATGAATGGTCTGAAAATCTTTTGCATCTTATCTTTCTACATAAAATGAAAATTTTTTCAGATTTAAAGATGGGTTAGCTACTTTATCTTCTGTTTTATGGGGTTAAGCATAACATACATCTCTCATATGGGGTTGATAGATTTTTTTTTAGTATGACATTTTAGTTTTCTGAATTATCTTAAAGTGATATAATTAAATGGAATGGGTAAGTGTGTCAAAAACAGTATTTCAGTTTATTAAAATTTAATTTTAATTGGTAAAGAATTACTACAAACCTGGCTCACACAGTTCTTTTGAAAGCGGACTAAAAAAGAATTTACGAGAATAAGAAGCTTTGATGAAATCTAGCCCATTAATTGAACATTACAGAAATCAGAGATGTATACCGAACTAATGACTTGTTGGCACTGTCTTGTTTGGCACTTGTCATGGTTTTGACAATGATCATGTGAATAGTAACACTATTTTCTTTCTGAACTCAAGGGGAAGAGGTATGGGGGTGGGGAAGGAGGCCCCAAACCTTGGAAACTCCTACTTCTTAGTAATTTGAGTGTACAGTTTGGCCATGTGGAAGAAAAAGAACCAAGCCTTAAGACTGTCAGATGACAGTATACTTGTTTCTTCAAAGAAAAGTCGATGTAGTTTCTAAACTGCCTCTCTTCTGAGAGGTCAGATTGCTGCCTAATTTAGTCATTTTGTCTGTTTATACATTCCTCCATTGGGATAAGGTATCAAAAAACAAAGCCTGAGATTGCAATCAATCTTGGCCTAAGCGCAAAGCCATCCAACCAATCCAAGAAACCCTTTTGCCTATCCTGAGGAAAGGGAAAAGGAAGGGTTCAGACCTCCTGAACTTTTCTCAAGAGAAACGACAAACCATTTTCTAAACCTCCTTAACTAACAAATGATAGAACTCATGTTCTCTCCTTCAATTTCCCCTGCCACCCAATTTCTCAATTTCAAATTATATGGTTTTCTAAAAATACATCCTCCATCAAACATTGTAAATTACAATAGCTATTTTTCACAGAGAAATGTCTGATTTTTTTCAGTTGTCTATTCAGATTGTAAATGTTCTAAAAATGTTCTCCTGAAGTTATTTTTAAAGCCTCATGGTATGTTAGATAATAAATATTGTTGCTGTGTTTCTGGAAACAACATATGTGACAGGTGAATAGGGATGAGGATTCCACTGGAAATTTTAATTAATTTCACTTTAGATAAATGCAGTCTTTGAAGACTCTTAATTCTCATGAGTAAATGGGAATTTTTTTTTTTTTTTTGGCTTTTACAGACTCCCTTCATTTAATTATCTTGTAGATTATTTGGAAAATAAAGACAGGAGAAAGTTTCCTTTTTTTTTAAAAAAAAAATAGATCTAGAGACAGTCTTAATAAATCCCCTGTGAAGTAGCATGGCGTTATCAGTGGCCTATTCTCCACAGAATTAGTTTCTTCCAAAACAAGTAATAAAGCTGAACAGTCCTACTTTTTACAACTCTGGAGGCTATCTAAACAAAAACGAGCAGATTTATAGGGCTATTTTTAGTGCATGTCACTTGTATTACAGTTTGCATTTGACATTCTTGGTAGAAAAATACAGGCAGAAGACTCATTAAGATCCTTAACAAAGGACCGCGTCTGTAGGGCCGTTACCGAAAAACCAAAGTGGAAGCATGTGTCAGAATGTTCTTTTGGGCTTCCTCGTGCTGCTTCGTGTCCAAAGCCCTGGACCAAAATACAGATTCAGGGGTTTCAGAGGCTCCTTTTTATTAGTGATTGTCAGGCAGGGTGCAGTGGACTAATAATGATTGGAGTAAAAGCACATTTTTTGATGGTAGGAATTTTCACAGCAACAGGTAAGTACTGCAGCGTCTGAATAACTATGAGTTTTCTATAAATTGTATATTCACATTAAAGTGAAAATTAAGTTGCTGGAGAAGTATAGTGCAATGTTGTGATTTTCTGCAAGCCATTCTTCCGTGAATAAAAAAATGCACAGATCTTATGTAATGTTATGAAATATGTCATCACACAGATTTATGGGAAAACCAGGTTATATTTTAAAACAGAGTTAGTTATGAGGATTAAATATTTGCATTTGGTCTAAACCAATGTTCTTTAGCAGTTTGTTCCACCTGAGGAGAAAAGCCATCCTGAAGGGGACCCCATTTCACGGTAATCTATAAATAAGGCATGAAGAATTCATCCCCTATTGTGTATTTTGAAAAAATACAGCAGGAGGAGAATATTAAAAGGATAAATCCAGATACAGATGTAACCACATTATCATGTCTTTTTCTTCTACATAAAAGGAACACTTGGATAAGGTTGGACTGTACAGGAAGCTAAACTGACACCCTGGTCAATGCGTTGTGCGCTTTCTATTAATTGTGCTCATGTAAAACTCCCCAGTAAGGAAATGCCTGAGCTGTAGACATCATGTAGTTCAGCCTTATAAATAGAGCTCAAATTCAAAGGTAAGAAAACAGACAAGAATTTTACACCAACCACCTCTGATAAGATTATATTTTCAAAGCAAAAAGCATGTCTACTTCATGTTGGGGTGTGGAAATGTCCCATTAACACTTAAGAAAACACACTTTCCCACACAGCAGCCTCTTTATTTGCATGAAATAATCCTTAGAACAACTATGGAATCTTATTAAAAGTCGGTAGGCCACATTTAAACCTGAAACTGTTTCTGTAAAATTATGGATTCACAGATTGCTCTTTGAGAACTAAGTTGAAAAGTGAAAATGGTTCTCTTGTAACTGCTGACAAAATATCAGTTAAGACTTTGGGGAGGTTTCAGTTTGCTGTGCAGGAGTTCTCTAAGAAAGTGGTCCGTGGCTTGCCGAGCGTTTTTAACAGTTTAAAGATGTCACTGCAACTACCTTAACCCTGATCGTAAACAATGCCTCTGATTAAAAGATTGTCAGAGATGTTTTATTTTAAATTTGAGCCTTTCAATCATCCTTTTAATTTATTTGCTTTTTGGCTTTGCAGTGTAGAGGAATTACATTCTTATAGTAAATTTATCAATCACTAATTAGTTTGGTGGTGAGTGACTAATATGGGTTTCTATTTAATATTGGGTCAGTTTTAATTTTGTCAAGCACTAGGTTTATCCTGGCCTATTTAACATATGAATTCAGCCCAAATATCTTTCAAAACTCAACCCGTACTTATTCCTGCCAAAATAATAAAAAGTAATTTATTGTTGTAGTCTCGATTTATGGTTCAGTTGGGCAGAGTGAAAATGTGACCTCCGTAGAAATCCCCATTGCCACTAAATTCCAGTTTCCTTCACAGTGGGTTTGTGTGGTGGTAAAAGTTGGTTCTGTAAACACAGAGTACGTCAGTTTAAAAATGAAGTGCTGTTGATTTTAAAATAATATTTAAATGAGAGAAAAAGAAAACCCTGTGCAAATCGATTATTTTACCCTTGTAACTTTAAATAACCAAACACACACACACACACACACACACACAAAACAAAACAAAACCAGATAAAGCTAGTCAGAAGACAATATACTACAGCAGGACAGATGAGGCATTTTTCAAAATTAAAGTGCTATGACAAGCAGTTGCAAGGCAGTCTGTTTTCTTATTTGGGGCCAGGGGTTGTGGGGAGGGAATTAGGATATTCTAATTGAAAATGCATGCCTACAGCTATTAAAGTCTTCTTTTAAGACATTTGTTCTTTTAATATACATTTTTTAAAAAAGAAAATCAAATATACACACAAAGTCTTATAATTTTGGTGATCTTTACTTTCCAGTTTCGGTGGATCTGTTTGAAATGTTAAAACGTCACCTTATAGGGTGCATTTTTTTTGTCCATAAAGCATTCTCTAAGTGGTAGCTGTTTATGTGACTAAGAGAACAAAGCATGCAAACATGGCTCTCTTCCCTGCTCCATTATGGAAGTGGACTAAGATCATTAGCCAAGGCTGTGAGTTAGTGCCAACATTTCAAAAAATAGCCAAAATAAACATACATCAAATTAATCAAGAGTGGGATGATTATCATTATTTTTGAAAAGATGTATATACCAGTGGGGGTTTCAGTCATAAACAATTGTTATGAAGAAAATAGAAGGTTGCAACTTTAAAGAAACTATAATACTCTACTTCTTTAGGGTGTAAAAAAAGATCGAGTACTCGACTTGGATTTGTGAAAACCATGCTGAAGCAACTGCTCATGATTATAATAAGGGCACGTGATTAACCCTAAATTTAGGAGGTGAAGATGCAGGAATAGATGGCACTGTGACTTACTGACAGCATCCTGCTTCTCTTTTATCATCGGGAGAATGTGTCTCTGAATCCACTTGCTCACTCTCTGCAAAGATGCATTGCTACTGAGGCAGAAAAGTTCACGCCACCCAAAGTCCCTTCTACATTTGCACTGTCACTCAAGACAGAGACTAGGAACATTCTCTCAGGCATTGATTTTTTTTTTTACCCTCTTGTGGTTAATAAGAACGTATCATTTAAAGGTCCTGCAGGTTGCAATGTATTTAAAAATCAGTGTTAATTTCCAAAAACCATTTGTAGTGAAAGCAGAAGGCGTTTCAATCATTTGGTCATGTGGTTCATATAGCTAGCGTATACTTTTAATTAAACGCTGCTCCATAAATAAGCAAATAATAGAAGTTAGGGAAGAAGCAGTTGATCTAAGTCACTACAGTGGCTCATTTATCTTTGTCCTAACTAGACAATAGGAAATGACACTGAGCTGTGGTTTTTCATGCATTAAAGTTTCCTTCTTAAACAAATGCAATTGAGATGGTTTGTTTTGCGACAGCCCAGCACACACTGCCAGTGGCCAGAGTTTTGTCTCGTCTTCATCCAGAGGAGGATTAATCTTGGTGATGGTGCAAACAAAATGTATGTCTGGGGTCAAAGTGCAGGCTGTCTTTTGGGATCTGCATTACATTAATGTCATTTTTGGGTTCCTGACGTTAATCAAAACCAACACCATAAAGCGTCACTTAGCTAATTTGTGTATTATTGTCAATGTTACCATTAATTATGCATTTGTGAGGAAAAAGAGGATTAATGAGATGTCACAGGTAATTTACAATGATCAGCCTCCCCAGGACATTAAGAAAACACTAGCTGGGTGAGATCACCCTGCATCCACAATCATATGCAAGAAGCAAAAGCCTCTGTGGGGGCACCACAGTAATACAGTCCATCAGTATCCAAACCCTTTACCACCATGATTCCTAACTTTTTTATATCTTGCTCAAATTAATATTAGTTTTAGCCCAAAGCAAAACAAGAGACCTCTGTTGAGGTGTCTACTTCTCTAGTAAGTGCTGGGAATAGCTATTGTCTCTCTTGAAAGGTGGGCAGAGCACAGGGGTTCATTCCTTACTGTGCTCCAGACAGGCATTCATGTGCAGTATCCCTATGACAGAGTTTTAGGTGGTTTGGATGGTTGCATTGAAATCAGGCTGAGGAAATGTTCTGTGAGAGCCATGTACATCAATGGCTTTGCTTTTCCCCTTCCCTTTTCTAGAAAGGACAGAATTACTTGCTGTGAGGATTACATTAGCATGATGCAGATGGGGGTAGAGGTGCTGAGTAGCCCTGTACTGAGGTCTAAAATGCCATATAGAAAGAGGAACACTGGGCTCAGCTTCCTTCTGCTCCCCACTCACTTGGCCAGCTGGTGAGGTAGGGATTTGCTCCCAGGGGGAAATGAGAGAGTAGTTGGTTCAGCCTGTGAGTGGAGAAAGGGATTTGGTATAAGTGTTCATGAGGAAGCTGGGAGCCTGGGGGCAGAGGTTCTGCAGGGGATTAGGGAGGACCTAGGGCTAGGAAGCAGGAGTCACTTCCAAGGACTCAGGAGGCTGGAAGGTGGAATTGCTGAAAACAGTGTTTTTTGTTATTTAGCAGATATTTGTGGATCCTCCATCAAATTCTAAGACCCATGATGGTGATGAGGATATACAGCAGAAGAAATCCAGTCCTAACTCCATTGAGTTCAGTGCTCAGGGCCTTAGCACCTAAGTCAGTTTGCTCTGTGACCACTGTGCTGTCAGGTGGCGAATAAGTTGGAGGAGTGTCAGAGTGACTGCGAAGATCCATGTAGAGTGAGTCCATTGGAAATGCCATCTGCCATTTGGATTTGAATCGTCATGAACTCGTTGTAGTTTTGCATTAGCCTTGTTATTTTTATTTATTCATGGAATAATATGATAAAATACAGAATTATGTATTTGCTCTCACACATTTATGCAACCTAGGCTTAAAGGCCAGCTCTAGGAGACCTTGAATAATTTATTGAACCTCTCTATGTGTCTTTGCTAACTATGTAAAACATCCAGTCTAGTAAGGAGGCTCAGATGAGATAATGAATGTAAGTCACTTGGCACAGGACTCGACATATAGTAAAATTTTCATAACCCAGTGGTTTTCAACCTTAAATTTTTTTTTAGTCAGAAACCCCTATGGAACTTCAGAAACTCTCATTGTTTGGCCCATGCACCAGTCCTACCAAATCTAAACACTTGTGTGTGAGCTCAATCTGCAGCTCAAATAAACGTCATCACAATAAAGACTCAATATTTACCACTTATTATTAGCGGTTTTTATTAACATTAACATGCAGTGAAATATCTGAAAATTTTTATATGATTCCAGAGTCTCGGGGATTCCATGGGATCATGGATTTTGTCAGGGCCTTAAGACAGGTTATTGTGATGTTTGGGGAGATAGGGTTTGAATTGTAGTGTATGAAAGTCTGTGAAATAATTGTATGTTATAGTTACTGTTTGCGCCTGTGCGTGTCGGGTACGGATCTGCTTCCCTTGGGGGAGCACAGAAGTTTCAGATGGCTGGTATTATATGAAAGCTGTATTTAAGAAATGTTGCCCATGCACTGGAATAAGGTCAAACCCCAAATGAGCTGAACTCCACCATCTATTAACAAATGAAAATAAAGCACCTATTACCTTGTCCACTCTCACTTTTTTATATTTATGGTATATTCTAAGGAGATTTCCCTGTTGGGATAAAATTTCACAAGCAGGGGGTAGTGGGGGGAAGGGAGAAGTTTAAATAAAAATGTTTTATTATTGATTTGGCATTGTTGGGCTGACCATATAGATGTGGAAATAATATAGTTTATTTATTTTTTTATTGGCTCTACAAAGTAATTGCTTAGCATAGCTATTAGTTTATCTTGTAACTAACCTTTGAACTACTTTGTGAGTTGGTTGTTTTCCAGAAAGCATATACTCAATAATGTGAACACTGAAAGTTTTCTAAAAGCATAAAGTGTACTGAAGAAGAAGGTCCTAGAGGAAGCTCTGTGTTCCCTCTGGTGTCTGACATTTACGAATTCGAAATTTCTTTATTATCATGGCCTCCTGCTCTGAGTAAAACTAGAGATCTATCCACGTATAGAGTGTACTCATATTCTGAAATTAAATGGCAGTGTGCTTTGTTTATTCGCCATGGTGGAATTGTGTGAAGAAATAACTTTTTCAAAGTATTTTGGATCCAAAGAAGCTTATCAAAGGATTAAATATTATATCTAAAGGGCAGTTTCTGTTATATATAGTTTTTTAAGTTGTGAATGATGATATGTGGAGTTGTGTGTAAGATCCATTAAAATTATTAATCAAGACATCTGAAATATGTATTGTTCATAAGGTTTTTATAAGTGCACTATAGTTTAGACCAGAGACCAGGATTGCTAAGACATTTAAGTACAGAGTAGAAAATGGTGCTCAGATGAATACAAAAATTCCTTTTCAATGTAATTATGAAAAAAACCTTCTCAAGATTGGAAAGCTTCCATTTTCATGTCAAAGAAGTAAATAATTATGATAGCATTTTGTCTTTTGAAGTGTTGGCCAAAACATCCAGGTAAACTTCAGGATCATTATGTTCCCATCCTGTCACTCACCAAACCCGCTCTGTAATGTACTTACAGAGTATAAGCCATGTGCGATCAACACTTCAAAACAAGAATCCTCTCACTGTCACAGAAGGAAGTCCATGTGTTAAACATCTTTGAAAAACAGTGCATTCAGATTTTCCTCTTGAAGAGTCACAATGTATATGGCTTACTAAATGATTCTGATGTAAATAAATCTTTTTAACCCTCAGGATTTCAGCTCCAAGGAACAAGCTTGGGGAAACAGTAGTAGATACTTTCCAGCTCAATCAGCTGCTCCAAAAGCAACTTGGAAGGAGTTGGAAATTATTTGGAAGTCTGTCCTTCAAGCCAGCTCATTGAAGATTATCTAGGGAAACCCCAGGCCTACAGCTGGCACCTCAGTGCTGATTATCATGTCTTTAGGGCTAGATGAGGACAAAAATAAGATTCAATAATGTGAAAAAAACAGAAGTGTTAAGATAACAAACAATTAGTGAGAGAAACAGAAGCAGTCTGGGTGTTCAGAATAAATGTGCAAGAGTGTTGGGGTCTCTTTTGATGTGGGGTCTATTAAGAACATGGGAGGGGGTGTGGGGAAAAGTTTTAGGATTGGCTGATAGACCTTCATTGCACAGACATGGAAGGAAAAGATAGAGAACAGTGTTCTGGGCTGTACAGCCCCTCTAGTCTTTGACATTTAGATCTAGTCTGGGGCTATGGCAGCTACTGAGAAAGTTAAGTGACTTTGAGAATTTCTCTGACACATTTTGATGGTGCAATCAGGGATCCAAAATTGGTGGTGCTTCTGTTTCCATTTTTAAAGAATAAATAATAAGACTGGTGTTGGTCAACTTGTATACAGAGTCACACTCTATGTATGGGATAGGGAGGCCATTTCAAAATACACCAACCAGAAAACTTTGTCTCTTTTTTTTTTTATTTCTCAAATTTATTTTTATTTAATTTTTTTTTCATTTTTCTTTTATTATTCATATGTGCATACAAGGCTTGGTTCATTTCTCCCCCCTGCTCCCACCCCCTCCCTTACCACCCACTCCACCCCCTCCCTCTCCCCCCCTCAATACCCAGCAGAAACTATTTTGCCCTTATTTCTAATTTTGTTGTAGAGAGAGTATAAGCAATAATAGGAAGGAACAAGGGTTTTTGCTGGTTGAGATAAGGATAGCTATACAGGGCATTGACTCACATTGATTTCCTGTGCGTGGGTGTTACCTCCTAGGTTAATTCTTTTTGATCTAACCTTTTCTCTAGTTCCTGGTCCCCTTTTCTTATTGGCCTCAGTTGCTTTAAGGTATCTGCTTTAGTTTCTCTGCGTTGAGGGCAACAAATGCTAGCTAATTTTTTAGGTGTCTTACCTATCCTCACCCCTCCCTTGTGTGCTCTCGCTTTTATCATGTGCTCAAAGTCCAATCCCCTTGTTGTGAGAAAACTTTATCTCAATACATCAAAGAACAACAATGAAAGTATTCAAAATCACTATCACAACTATATAATAGAGACAACGATGCATGTGTCTTAGGTCATTGGAAATTTCAACCACTTTGGCCAATGGGGCAATTTTATTGAGATTCGTAGATGAAGAATTATTTCTGAATGATGAAATCTTGGTTATTTCCATCATATGGTTTGAGTTTAAGGACATGGTCTATGCCCATTTTACCTTTGAAGTTTCTGAAGCTAACATTCCCAGTACAGAATAGGGAAGAGCTCAATAAATCCTTGTTGGAAGAATAGCTATTCAATGGAAAAATGACCTGAGGTAATGGAATTACAAGCAGGAAGGGCAAAAGAAATGCATTTGAGTTCACAATGTGAGACACCATCTTTTCAGCAGTTGGTCTTTTCCCTAGGTACCCAAGTGGAATAGGGCCATCTTTAAGAACGAAAAACGGCCGTTAAGCAAGCAGGCCACATGCTTCCTACTTCAAGATGGCCATTGTGCAGTAGGGATGAAACGACTTTCAAGTGTACACATTCCTTTTGTGGTTATGTAGGCTGTCTGTCCATAACTACACTTTTTTTTTTTTTTGTATCTCACAAGTCTGTAAGTAGGAAGCCTACCATGGAAGGACTTTATCCATGAACTACATTCAGATGGAGACGGAGATACCAACAGCACTTGAAACAAAAAGCTTGTGCACAAAAATACATGCAAGACCCTCAGACACATTCTCCATCTTTAAGAAGCCAATCGTTGGGTTTTCCTCAAACTTCTTAATATCTCTGCCTTCATCCTGGTCACTTTCTCCTTCTGTATGCTGGCCAGGCTTTCATTTTCTTTTGTTTTTGAAATTCCACTCTGTGGTTCCAATGTTGACTTCCAATAATTCCCTTATTTGGTTTTATATTATTGACTGTGAATTGAATTCAAATTTAATTAACCCTGCAATGGTATTTCATCTTGAAAGAGCCCAGTGCCTGCCCCTGCAAAGAGTCCTCATTGACCTATACTATCTTCACACGCAAAGATAAAGGAGCACATTGAAACAACATCTCCTTCCCTTGTTTTGCTGCCTTCCTACTTTCTCTCTCTTCTCTTTCTTCCTCCCTTTCATTCTTCCTCCCTTTATTTTTCAGATCACTGGTCTCCATTACATTTTAGGTACTTTAACTATGTCAAAATGAATAAATCTGTTCTAAAATTAGTACGATCAATTGATAGACCATAGTACAACAGATGAGCAAGAGGAAGAAAAAAATCTCTCCCAGAAACAGATGGGGTTATGAATGATTTTTCTTTCATCTGGCCTCCACACAAGTATCACCAAAAGTGCTACCCTTCAGGTCATACTATCAAGGTCATTTCGCCAGGGGTATCTTTCCTTACCTTCTAGGCAGAGTTGAATTCCCCCTTTACATGGACTTACTATACTTTCTAGGCAGAATGTCTTAGATTTAATTACCAGTCTAGAGGTAGACAAAACACTGGGATTAAACATTGGACAATGTTTGAAATCTTGTGTGACTCCTGGGCAATTTGAAATGCGTGACAATTCCTTTAGTAAAAGAAGATCACTCTGGTAGGTTGCCTATAAAATGGCTCCTTATGATTCTTACCTCTTTAAAACTCATTCCCTCAAATAATGAACCCCTACTCACTTCAGTCACGTCTGATAACTGTGAAGTGATGAGATCTCACTTCCGAATTAGGTTATGAGGAGGCTGTGACCTCCATCTTGCTGCTGTCTCCTGTTCTGCCTCTCTCTGAGCCCTTACCCTGAGGGAAGCAAGCTATAACATTGAGAGCGGCCTGGTGGACGGAACATGGCAGGGAGCCAATGCTTCTGACCAATTGCTAGGGAAGACCCGAGACCTGCCACCAGCCACCTGAGTGAACTTGGAAGCAGATTTTCCTCTAACCCAGCTTTGAGATACAGTCCTGGAGACATTTTGATTGTAATTCCATGAGAAACCTTGAGTTAAGTGTCCTGGCTAAACCTGGCTTTCTAACCATAAGATGTGTGACATTGCTTTAAGCCATTAAGGTTTGTTCTGGGATAGACAGGTAGATGGCATAAATAACCATAGATATTGGTTCCTGGAAATGGGTCAAAGCTGGTCAGATATGGGGGAATGTGTTAGGAAAAGTCCAAATTTTCTTGAAAATCTGGAAAAATTTCATCACATCTCTTATAAATTAGATCTAACAAGATAGCACTACCAATAAGCCCTTGGTTACATTTCACAGTGCTCTGACTCAAAATTCTAAGATTACATTGCCTCAAATATTATGCCAGTTCACTGAAGTGAGTACCTGCATTTAGCATAGTGGTAGCATTTATGTGCGTAATTTCCATTTCCCCAGACATGTAATGTGCACCACACACAGCGGATGTGTGAGGGGATTTGACGTGGGGCAGCATACTCTTCTATAGCTTTTTATGGGGTTCTGAATTCCCCCATTAACTTTTTATAGGTATCTGGCTTGAATCTGTGGCTGTGAATAAATGATCACACACTTTTTTTTTTGTCTGACAGAAGAAATGCATGACCATTCCACTTCAAATTTTGGTTCCATTTGCTAAACAATTTCTGTTATTCTTATATTCTTCAGTTGTACAAGACTTTCTCACGATCTGAGTGTGTGATCTTAGCACAAGGTAAATACCCTCTTGCAAAGTCTTGAACTGAATCCATTTAGTGTTTCTGCTTTACATTGTCGGTAACAAAAGTCATTACCTACCCTGAAGCCTGAAGGAATTCTTTCCCATGTGTAATGGAGAACTTTAAGTGCCTGAAGACATTTGAGTCAAGACAGCTAAGAGTATAATACTGAGTTGTTTTATAGATGGTATTCCTTTGAAAGTGAATATAACAAGGTCTTTTTACATATTGTTAGGCAATGTTTCTGTATCTATTTAATAGTATTCATTTTTCATTGCATTGCACTGGATAAAAAGAAGATGCAACTCTAATCAATCTGTGTATTAAAATAATGTTTCTTCTAAATTTAGAACTATTTAAATAGGACTTAAGAAACAGGATTTTTGGGGGGCTTTTTTTTTTGTCAGTACTGGGGTTTGAATTCAGGGCTTCACACTTGATAGGCAGGTCCTCTACTGCTTGAGCCACACCTCCAGCCCAGAAAACAGAGTCTTTATAAAGCCTTCAATGAAGTCCTGATGGAAAAAGAGAGTGTGGGGAAGTGGCAGGCAACTGTTTAGCGGGACTGACGTGTGTAGTGTATCCTGGTCCAGCCTCCATCTCTACCTAGGACTATTGTGCATACTTTCATATTTTCCTTTATAAATGACAGTTGCCCACATGGACAATCTTACACGTTAGGAAGATCAGTTGCTCGTTAGGTGGTGTGCTTTGAAGAAAAGTCTTTCTGATAGCCTGCCACAGAGTTCCAAATTTCAAATATTCATTTAATCTTAAGGGTCTTTCAAGAAGCTACACATCTCAGCAGGGTTAGGCCACCACTCAGAGATGACTTAACTGGGTAGGTAGCTCATTAGTGGGGATTAATTAGTCTATTTGAATAATTGCTACTCATGGATATGCGGCAGAAAAAATGGCCTTGGGCAATATGATACAGACTAGGTTGGTTTATGCAGTAGTTAGAACCAACAAACTGTGTACTTGGGGTTATTCAGAATGGTAACCCCTCTACCTCATTTCCCCACAGATGAAAGCACTAAAAATTTAGAAGCAGAGTAATAATAAAAAGCTGGTACCAAAATAATGGTGTGACAACATCAGGAAGATACATTTTATTTTTATCTATCCTGCTTAGGACTGGAGTTTGTTATTTTCCCTTTGTGGATAAAACTAAACAGATGAAGTCTATGTAACACATTTCTGAGTAAGGAAAGGCTTTCTTGTCTTAGTTACTTAATTGTAATGAAGAATTCTTCTCTTTTGGATTATGATGATAGCTTTCAAGTTCATATTTGATTTCACTATTAGAATCTTTATAATTTATTAATGGAAAGCAAGTACTCATCATTGGGTGTCACAGTTCTTATCACTATGAATCAAATCCTGACTCTCTAAATGCATTGATTCCTTTAGTCAGTCACTCATTAATGCAAGGAAGTAGACATTCAACCACAAATACACTATTCAACACAAAACATGTCTACACAGTACCTTCTGTCTGGCTATGTGGTCCTCAGGCCCTTCACCTGGTCTTTTCCTACCTAGCCTAATTATCATCCTGGGTCATCTTGCTTTGCTTCTTTTTTTTTTTTTAAATAGTTTCTTTTTTTAATTGTTTTATTATTCATATGTGCATACAACGCTTGGGTCATTTCTCCCCCCTGCCCCCACCCCCTCTCCTACCACTCACTCCGCCCCCTCCCTCTTCCCCCCACCCTCTCAATACCTGGCAGAAGCTATTTTGCCCTTATCTCTAATTTTGTTGAAGAGAGAATATAAGCAATAATAGGAAGGAACAAGGGTTTTTGCTAATTGAGATAAGGATAGCTATACAGGGAGTTGACTCACATTAATTTCCTGTGCATGTGTGTTACCTTCTAGGTTAGTTCTTCTCCATCTAACCTTTTCTCTAGTTCCTGGTTCCCTTCTCCTATTGGCCTCAGTTGCTTTTAAGGTATCTGCTTTAGTTTCTCTGCATTAAGGGCAACAAAAGTTAGCTAATTTTTTAGGTGTCTTACCTATCCTCACCCCTCCCTGTGTGCTCTTGCTTTTATCATGTGCTCAAGGTCCAAAACCCTTGTTGTTTGCCCTTGATCTAATGTCCACATATGAGGGAGAACATATAATTTTTGGTCTTTTGGGCCAGGCTAACCTCACTCAGAATGATGTTCTCCAATTCCATCCATTTACCAGCGAATGGTAACATTTCGTTCATCTTCATGGCTGCATAAAATTCCATTGTGTATAGATGCCACATTTTCTTGATCCATTCGTCAGTGGTGGGGCATCTTGGCTATTTCCATAACTTGGCTATTGTGAATAGTGCTGCAATAAACATGGGTGTGCAGGTGCCTCTGGAGTAACCTGTGTCACAGTCTTTTGGGTATATCCCCAAGAGTGGTATTGCTGGATCAAATGGCAGATCAATGTCTAGCTTTTTAAGTAGCCTCCAAATTTTTCTCCAGAGTGGTTGTACTAGTTTACATTCCCACCAACAGTATAAGAGGGTTCCTTTTTCTCCGCATCCTTGCCAACACCTATTGGTGGTGGTGTTGCTAATGATGGCTACTCTAACAGGGGTGAGGTGGAATCTTAGTGTGGTTTTAATTTGCATTTCCTTTATTGCTAAGATGGTGAGCATTTTTTCATGTGTTTTTTGGCCATTTGAATTTCTTCTTTTGAGAGAGTTGTGTTTAGTTCACTTGCCCATTTCTTTATTGGTTCATTAGTTTTGGGAGAATTTAGTTGTTTAAGTTCCCTATATATTCTGGTTATCAATCCTTTGTCTGATGTATAGCTGGCAAATATTTTCTCCCAATCTGTGGGTGTTCTCTTCAGTTTAGAGACCATTTCTTTTGATGAACAGAAGCTTTTTAGTTTTATGAAGTCCCACTTATCTATGCTATCTCTTAGTTGCTGTGCTGCTGAGGTTCCATTGAGAAAGTTCTTACTTATACCTACTAATTCCAGAGTATTTCCTATTCTTTCCTGTATCAACTTTAGAGTTTGTGGTCTGATATTAAGATCCTTGATCCATTTTGAGTTAATCTTGGTATAGGGTGATATACATGGATCTAGTTTCAGTTTTTTGCAGACTGCTAACCGGTTTTCCCAGCAGTTTTTGTTGAAGAGGCTGCTATTTCTCCATCATATATTTTTAGCTCCTTTGTCAAAGACAAGTTGGTTATAGTTGTTTGGCTTCATATCTGGGTCCTCTATTCTGTTCCACTGGTCTTCTTGTCTGTTTTTGTGCTAGTACCATACTGTTTTTATCATTATTGCTTTGTAATATAGTTTGAAGTCAGGTATCGTGATACCTCCAGCATTAATCTTTTGACTGAGTATTCACTTGGCTATTTGTGGCCTCTTGTGTTTCCATATAAATTTAATGGTAGATATTTCGATCTCTTTAATGAATGTCATTGGAATTTGATGGGAATTGCATTAAATATGTAGATTACTTTTGGGAGTATAGACATTTTTACTATGTTGATTCTACCAATCCATGAGCATGGGAGATCTCTCCACTATCTATAGTCTTCCTCAATCTCTTTCTTCAGAAGTTTATAGTTTTCCTTGTAGAGGTCATTCATATCTTTACCTCACTTTGTCTGATCTAAGTGTATTCCAAAAAAAAAGCACTTATCTGTATTCATTTAAGTTATTTTTAACTCTTAAAAAGATTCATGTGTTATGTAGCCATATAAAATTATTAAGATTACCCATGCTGCTGCATTGTGTAAATTCATAGTGTACATTCACTCATTTTGATTGCTGTATAATATTTTGCATTTTTATAGCCAATTGAAACCAATTGAATAATCTCCCTCTGTTTCCCTCCTACCTCTCCCCCTTTCCTCTTTCTTGTCTCCATGACACTCATTTTAGTCCTGCTTTCTCTTCCAAATTCAAGACTGGTAATGGCAGCTTCCTATGACACACTTCTACCTGAAAATACTGCAGATGCCCTCCACTGTACTTCTAAAACAGATTTACAACTCGTATCTCTTCTCTCTCCACACCTCCCCGACAGAGGACCCTGCGACAAAAGGGACGTTCTAAATGACTATTTAAGGCCATAAGTAGAAACATGCCTTTATTAGGACTCTCCTTATTCATTTACTTCAGTGGTTCTCAGACATCAGTGTGTGTGCCATTACTGGAAGTGTTTGTAAAACACCCAATTCCTGGACTCCATCTCAGACTTTCCAATTCATTAAGTCTGGGATGGAGTTTGGCGATTTGCATTTCTAATAGCTTCCCAGGTGTTGCTGAGGCTACTGTTTGGGAACCATGCTCTGAGAGCGATTTCACATCACTATTTGAGGATATTTTTAAAGAAAGTTTTTTTTTGAAGGGCTCCAAGTCCCAAACCATGTACTAGTCTCACCCTTCTTTTTTTTTCAGTTTTATTTATTTATTATTCATTTATTCACATGTGCATACACTGTTTGGGTCATTTCTCCCCTCTGCCCTCCTTCCCTACCCTTCCCCCCTCTCCTCCCCTCATTTCCAGGCAGAACCTGTTCTGCCCTTATCTCTAATTTTGTTGAAGAAAAGACATAAGCATAATTAGGAAGGCATAGCGTTTTTTGCTAGTTAAGGATAGCTATACAAAAAGATTCCTAGCACTGCTTTCATGTACAAATGTGTTACATCCCAAGTTGATTCATCTTTAACTGCTCTTTACACTGGTTACTGATCCCCTTCTCATTTTAACCTCTGTTGCTTTAAGGTTTCTGTATTAGTTCCTCTGGAGTGGGGACATCACACACTTTCAGGTTTTGGGTTTTCTACCTATCCCCAAACCTCCCATGTGTGCTCTCCCCTTGTCATGTGATCCAAGTCCAACCACATTGCTGCATTTGCCCTAGATCTAAAGACCGCATATGAGGGAGAACATATGATTTTTGGTCTTCTAAGCCTGACTAACCTTGCTCAGAATGATGTTCTCTAGTTCCATCCATTTACCTGCAAATGATAAGAGTTCATTCTTTTTCATGGCTGAGTAAAATTCCATTTTGTACAAGCACCACATTTTCTTGGTCCATTAATCAGTAGTGGGGCATCTTGGTTGTTTCCATAACTTGGCTATTGTGAATAGTGCTGCAATAAACATGGGTATGCAGGTGCCTCTGGAGTAACCTGTGTCACATTTTTTGAGGTATATTCCCAGGAATGGGATTGCTGGATCATATGGCAGACTTATGTTTAGATTTTTAAGAAGTCTCAAAATTTTTTTCCAGAGTGGTTGCACCAGCTTGCATTCCCACAAGCAGTGTAAGAGGGTTCCTTTTTCCCCACATCCTCGCCAGCACCTGTTGGTGGTGGTGTTTAATGATGGCTATTCTAACAGGGGTGAGGTGGAATCTTAGTGTGGTTTTGATTTGCATTTCCTTTATGGATAGAGATGGTGAGCATTTTTTTCATGTGTTTTTTGGCCATTTGAATTTCTTCTTTTGAGAAAGTTCTGTTTAGTTCAGTTGCCCATTTCTTAATTGGTTCATTGATTTTAGGAGAGTTTAGTTTTTTAAGTTCCCTGTATGTTCTGGTTATCAGTCCTTTGTCTGATGTGTAGCTGGCAAATATTTCTCCCACTCTGTGAGTAGTCTCTTCAGTTTAGAGACCTCTTCTTTGTTGTGCAGAAGCTTTTTAATTTTACAAAGTCCCATTTGTCCATCCTTTCTCTTCGTTGCTGGGCTGCTGGGGTTCTATTGAGGAAGTCTTTGCCTATACCTATTTGTTCCAGAGTGTTTCCTGCTCCTTCCTGTAGTAACTTCAGAGTTTCAGGTATGATATTAAGGTCCTTGATCCATTCTGAGTTGATACTAGTACAAGAGTCTCACCCTTCTTTAGGGGTAGGTTTGGAAGCTGATGTTCACTGTTGCCACAGTCAGCAATCTGACTAATAATGTGATAATTTTTCATTTATAGAGGAAAAAGAAATTGATCCTTTCCTTGAATTCTTTGTGAAAATTCAAAGTAATTTTGTCTTTTCTTGTACACTGATGAAAATATTTCCTGCAGTTCAAAACCGAACAAGTTTTAAGGTGATTTCATTTATTTTCATACTTCTGTCAAATGTTTCTGATTATATTCTTCAAAACTCTACTTACTAATGTACTCCCTTTATTTACTTCATAGATATGATTTGATAGAGTTCATTTAGGTTATACTTCTGTATACCAAACAATACTTTAAGTGGACTAAGAGCACCAGTAAAAAAACATTGTAGAGGCAGGGGTAGTGACTCATGCCTCTAATCTCAGCTACTTGGGAGATGGAGATGGAGCATTGTGGTTTGAGGCCAGCATGGGCAAAAGCAGGGGACTGTCTGAAAAAGAATCTAAGTAAAAAAGGGCTGGGGGCTCTTGGTACCCCCTCAAACCGCAGTATTGCCCCAAACAAATCTTACCTCATAAAGTCTTTCTGAATCATGCACAGTTATCCTCCAAGTAGTATCTTCTGGGAATTCAGTTTTCTGTATATGCTGTTTTCTTAGAGGATGGCATGCATACAGAAGAGACATAGAACTACGTCATGGGAATTCTGGGAAGGCACGATCTGAGAGAAACGGGGCCTTCCCTTAGATGTCTATATATGACTGTAATGGCAAAGGTGTCCTTCTTCACTGGATGTCCTGTACAATTTTATGTCACCTTTTCTTTCCCCAGCTCAGAAATGCTACTGATTTGCATATGCTAGGCTGCACTAATATCCCCGTAAGCCTCTTGTCTTAGAAGAAACACAGCTTCCATCAAAACAAGTCTTTAAAAATATTTACCAAGCTGTAATAAACAACACTCCTTAAATATGCAGTTTATATGTATTAAAAAAAAACACCTCTTGAGGGGCAACACTAGCTTTATTTTTACTCACTAGACACTACATCTTTGCGAATAGAAGTGAATGATGTAGTCAGCGTGTCTCATGAAATTAGAACTTTCTTTCCTTTTTAACCTGAAGAAATGAGATATAGCTTCCTCCCTGAGTATTCAGATTCAGATAGATAAAAATATCATCTTTTAAAAAAACTGTTCCTAACAGACAAGGAGATATTTCTATTTGGCATGGTGACTGAGAAGCTATAGCTAATAAGTGGAAATGTACCAGATCAAATGCTGCCTTCAGCAAGCAGGAGCAGTGTTTGTCCTATGGTCCTGACCATGGCTCAATGCATTTATTAACTAGTGTGACTTAAGAATTTAAACAGCATAGTAAAATTTTTGGGAATGGGACATGGGCTCCTTCTGAACCAGGACTGAAGGAAGACGGCTTGGAAACCAGAGTGGTGCTGGTGTGAATTTGTGGTGGGCCTGATTCCACTATGGAGACCATGCATGAGTCTATCAACAGCAATGACTCACGGACTGGATTTGTGAAGTCTGTCTACTCCGTGGGCCCTTCCACAAAGCAAAAGAAATTGAGGCAAGGACAAAGAGCTGGAGAATACTTAATAGGAATGAAGTGCAAATTTTTGGATTAACCGTAAGTGAAGATTTTTGGATGATTTACTTCACATGAGTAGACAATATTTCAGTTCTGGGCATCTTAAAATTTCTCCATCTTTTCTCATTACCCAGAAAAATATTTCAGTTGTTCCTGTGTATTTTTCCCACCTGTTTCTTTCTTGTCTGCCTTTACTTCTTTCTCATTTTTCTTTTCTCTTTCCTGTCTTAGCATTCTTCTGATCTCATTCTTTTTGGACCTCTCTTGGCACCTTTGCCAAGCAACGCCTATGTACTAAACAGATATAACAAATGATGTGCTTATTTCTCTCTAGACTTCCTCAATGAAAGTAATGGGAAAATACACAATAGTAGGAAAGTGGAAAAACTATAAAAGAGGTAAGGGACTGCTATTATAATTTAGCTCCAAAATACGTGGCAGATTAACAGCTCTTGCTTCCTAGCTCAATGCAGTCTTTCACAAAGCAGGCTTTACCATTTAACACTTGTGCAAAACTCTCTGGATCTTACTCCTTTATCTTCCCTACCAGGTCACGATTTTCAAGCAATGGTCATCAATTTTGTCATATTTCTCAATAGTTTAAAACTCTACATTTCAATCAATGAATTCATTCATTCACTCATTCCAGTATTCAATCCAACAATGAATGTGTTGCTCTTTGCTACCTGCAGTGAGTAAATAAAAAACCCCTTACTATAGGAGGTAAATCTAATCACCATCTAGTTCACTCCTTCTATGTGGTATTATGGCTGTCCTTCAATCTGCCTCTTTCTGACTGATTCTTTCAGAACGAACTCATACATGCATGGTAAAACTGTTTCTCACTCCCTGCTTGTCTTGAAAGGGTTAGGTGCTTCTTGTTTCCAAAGACTTTTTAAGTTCTTGTGCTTTCATTTTTAGTGAGACTGAGGTTTGAACTCAGGGCTTTCAAGCTGGCAAAGCAGGTGCTCTACTGCTTGAGCCACACCTCCAGTCTTCCTGTGTTTCTTTTAGAGCTCACACTCAAATACCACTGGTGTTAATATTCAGATATTTTTCTTTTCAGAATTTTTTCTAAGCATAGATTTTATAATCTATAAGGTAAATAGTCTTTACTATAGATTTGACAAATTTTAGAGTACATTTCTTTAATTTGCAAATTTTGTAATTTTTTTGGAATAGCCAATCTTCATGTAGAGGCAAACTTTACTTTGGATACAAACTGATAATAATCTGTAAATAGCTAAGCCATGATCTCAAAAACACATCTTAAATTTTTCGTTGGTGTCTAGACCATATTCTATATTCTTCAAGTGAGCTGCTAGGAATCCTCACATAGCAAGATAGGACAGGTATTTTCATGCCAAATTTAAAAGGAACCCACAATTCTGAGAAGTTACAGCACCCTTCAGATGTCAAATGAGTTGTACTGAATACTTATTGGGGATAAGTTTTGTGCTAATGTCAGTATTTATGATGACTGTTTCACAAGGAAGCCTAGATGTGGAGTTAGCTTCTTGCCTGGATTCTTGCCTAATCTTTTTTTCTGATCAACATTAGAACGATCTTGTTAAGTTAACCAGTACGACTCTGATTAGATTTTGTATAATATGCACATATGAATTAATTTAGGAAAATGGTAATTTTATTATGTATTTCCTTCTATCTATAAATATAGTTTGTTTTAAAAATATATTTCAATATAGGTGCTATGGTTTTCATCATTTAGGTCCAATGTATTTTTTAATAAGGCCTCTAATTGCTGTGGTCTGATTGCTTGTGTCCTCCAAAAATTCATATATTGAAATGTTACCCTCAAGGTAAGTCTTTGAGAGATGATTTGGTCAAGAAGGTGGCCCTTGTCCTTCCATCATGTGAGGACCCAGTGGAAAAGTGCCATGTCTGAACTTGAACATGAGCCCTGGTCCCTAGAATTGTGAGAAATAAATGTTTGTTGTTTGTATGCTTCCCAGTGTATAATGTTTTCTTTCTGCAGCCCTAATGGTTAAGACATTTAGTTTTTGTCGTTGTTGCAAAAGATTTATTTTTTCGTTCTACCTTCTTACGAGTTATTGCCTGCCCACGAGAAGACATGACTTTTAAAAACTTTCGTATGTAGGAACCAAGTGTTACAATGCTTGCAGGTTCTTTCCAAATACCTTAGAGAGAGAGAAAAGAGAAAGATTGAGATGGTGGATAAAATGAGAGAAACCAGAAACATGGCAAACATTTAACAGTTGATGAATTGTGTTTTTTTAAAAAGCAGGCTATCATTATACTACTGTTCCAACACATTTGTACGTTTAAAAGTTTCCAAAATAAATATCTGAAAAAAATCTTACATTTAGTCATTTTATTTAGCTCTACAACTAATTGTAATACTTTTATGTTGATATGCTTGGGTGGTGAGGTTCAGGTGCAATACTACCTGCAAATCATCATAATTTTATCTTGTCTTCACTAACAGCATCATCTCTTATGATTGTTTGATATCTTTTTGAAATTAGCCAAAATTTCAAGAACAACATTAAATGAAAATACCAGATATTTTGGTGCTGTTCTTGTCATTTTTATTTTATTTTTGTATTTGTCGCTCTCTTTTTTCTCCTTTTATTTTATCATTTTTACATTTACTTATATGTATATATATTATTTGTGCCCCCTCCCTCCCATCCTGTCTTGTCATTTTTAATTTACAGGCATTCAAATATAGTTCCCTTTTAGGTATAAGATTTCCTGTCTATCTCCTAACTTTATCTGTCTATGTATCTATCAATCAATCAATCAAACTATCTATCTACCTATCTATCTTTCTAGCTATCATCTATCTATTTATGTATATCCACCTTTCTATCATCTATTTATCTATTTATGTATATCTATCCTTCTATCATCTATCTGTCTATCTATGTATATCTATCTTTCTATCATCCATATCTTATCGATGTTTTTGTTAGGGAACTCTTTCTCTTCTTTATTCTTAACAGAAGCAAAGCATATTTCCTTTTATTCACCGACGAATTTTATCAAAGTATTAAGTAATACATTGCTTTACAATACTATTAACATATAATTTTGACTAGTTTTTTTAACCAGAGACTTGTAAACGGTTCTAGCAAAATTCCAGGTGCATGGTAGGTGCACAATAAACATTTGCTAAGTTAATAAAGAGGGGGACAAAGCAAAGAGTGGAGAAATGTTGCAGTGAGGAGAAGGACCAAAGTTGTGTCTTTCACTCTTGGGATTTGTTTGGTTAGAATTCTGAGCATGGTTTTCCATCAAGTACACCGAAGCTTGCAGCTGATTTTTCCTTCTACCCCTGTGAGAAGGATGTAGGGTTGCTCAGACCCTGGGGAAAGGCTGAAGATCAGTCTTGGTGCTCCTCTGATCCTATGTTTAATATACTAACAGTCCTTGTTAGTATATTGTCATCCTAAAAGTACATTTAGTGTCACTGTGCTGTAGGTACAGTAAGGGTTCTGAGAGAGGTAGCCAAAGACTCAAAAGCACCATCATGAAGGTAAACATAGTTTGTTCTCATCACAGTGATAATGGAGGATGTTGACATCTTCCATAAAATATTTTTTAAATGCCTTAAAATGTCTCAAGCATCTATTTTATTTTTTGAGAAATGGTCTCATTGTATCTCAGGTTGGCCTGGAACTCACTATGTAGCCCAGGCTTTCCTCCCACTTACGATCCTCCTACCTCTGCCTCCCAAGTGCTGGGATTACAGGGTTGAACTACCATGACCAGCTCCAAATAGCTTTTCAACAGTTTTTTAGTCACTTCATGAAAGACTGGAAGACAGTCAGCTATGGGGAGCTGAAAGGCGGCATGGTGAGTAAAAAAGAGCTTGAAAGTTGAAGTTGGAGCTATGCCGTGCCAGCTATGACTGCTGAGGCATTGAGGAAGTAGTTCATTCCTCTGAGACTCTGGTTCTACCTTCTTCATAGGGTTATTTTGTGAGAATTAAAAGTAATGATAATTGCAGTCCCCCTACTGTACAACAGAACAGAAGACATTTGTGCTCCTGCCTAATTATAACTTCTTACTCAATGATAACCCTTCTCCATCCTCCTCCTGTTACTCTTCCCAGCCTCTGGTGGTCTCCCATTCTCCTCTCAATTCCTAGGTAGGAGGTAACTAGAGATGATGATAATACACTGTAGACTTAAAAAAGCTAGGAGGAGGATTGTGAGTGGTTTCAACGTAAAGAAGCGACAAACGTTTGAGGAAGTGATATGTATAACCTGACTTACCCATTGCACAAAATATATGCATGTATATATCATATGGTGTTACACTAAGGAATGCAATTTTTAAGTATCAAGTAATAAAAATAACTATAATAGACAAGGAAGCAGGAAAAATATTGATAACTAAATGCTGGAACACAGCTCATAGGAGAACTCATCACATGTTAGTTTTTTGTCTTAATTTTTCTTTATATATTTCTTCAGTGTGTGAAAACCGTTTCCTCTGTGTGGTTAACAAGCACCTCACCCAGTGGAAGAAAGTGAGAACTGAAGGGTCTGCCTGTGTTTGCATGGCTTGAATCTCTCTTCTCATCAATGGAGCCCATGAACAGTGTCCCGACAGTTTGCTATTACTTTCTCATTTTAAGACACTATTTTAAAATGAGGCAATAGTGTTACCAGTGATTACCCAAACCAAGTTACTTTTCCCTCTTTAATATACTTTTCTTGAAACGCTGTGTAGGAGACAATTTATTTAAAAAAACGTTTAACTTCTAGAGAATAAAAGAAAATTAAAATGAATAGAAACTAAAGTTAGCAGTTGTGAAGAAACATCCCATGGTTTCTGTAGCATACAAGATGATAAGGAGGCTGCTATCCAAACATGAAAAGCTAGGGAAGGGCTCCTTCAGTCTTGTCAAACTTATTTTATCTGTTGTAAGAAAAGATGAATAATTCTTTCAAAATTATTTTTTGTAGTGCCCTGAAAGGGAAAAAATAATATTTTAGTGATAATCTAAAATTTAAAATCAAGTATCACGTGAGTTCTTTTTCTGTTAAGTGAAGAATTGTTTTTGCTGAAAATACAATCTGTCTATCAGGACATTTAAGTTGTTAAGTAACGGAACAAAACAATGCTGCCATTATATGGCATTCAGAACTGGCAGACAGAAGCCAATCTTCTTAATGAACACGCACTTTGCTAAGAATTGCTTGTCAGCCTACAAGTAGAATTTGATAAACACAGGACAATATAGAAGCTTGACCATAAAAGCTTTAAGATGTCATAAGTCTTTGGTATATTAAATTCCATCTATCCATCCATCCATCCATCCATCCATGTGACAGCCCAGGCTTTTATATGTACAAAACAAATTATCTAACAACAATCGTCTATGCTTTTATTTTTAAAACAACAAATCTAATTTTTCAGCCATGTTTCTATTTAGAAACCTACCTAGTCTTCAGGGTAGGGTCCCTAATAAGTGATGTTGAAATAAATGTCCAAGCAGTAGACCTGGGGCAAATGTCTTGTTAATTCCTGTCACCTTTGAAATGGCTCGCTTCTGAAATTTCCCTGTGTAGTTTTCTGCACCACATGCTTCTTCATTTGAACTTTTATAAGATGAATTTACCTTGTGATAAGATATTTTGGAAGGAATTTTAACACCTTGTTGATGATACAGAACTAAATAATTGCAGAGTTAGTGAATTTGCAGCTGTTTGGATAATAACCCCAGAGTTTTCATTGAAGGATCAGTATAGAACTGGAGCAGTGTCTACAGAGAAGGATACTAGATATTTCTTCCTCACAGTTCTTATGAGTAAGTTGAAGACTTTTTTGCAAACACATGTTTGCAAAAATCGTGGGACTGTGAAAACATGACAAAACACTGGACCCATTGAATCAGCATGGGAGAAAACAAACACAATGTTTAATAGTCACACACACATGCACAGAAACACTCCAAACATAAGATTTGTATGTATATAATCTTGCATTTTGGTTTACAGTCTCAGCTGGAGGTATGTATATCAAAGTTATCTCCTTTTAAAAAATAACCGAACAGAAGATAAATTTTATGAACAAGAGCATTTTGAAATTTAGTTTATAATAGTGAAACATTTAAAGTAAGTAATCATGCAATGAAGGCATTTGTTATTGTAATCATGATATAGTCACTTGGTGCACTGTTACATATGAGTGAAGGTGAGTCTTATAAAGAGACAGTTTCCAAGTGCATGGGAAGATACTTGTGCATTAATTCCCAAACTCCAGAATGCAAACTGGATAACCTTAACCTACATAGACAATTAAAACACTATAAAAATAAATTCAACAGATGCACACTCAATACTGTCCTTTATCTGATCGGTGCGTGTTAGCTATTAGTTTTACTCTTGTTGTTTCAGTTCTTGTACTGCCTATGTGTTATAGTTATATGAAGATTATTATATCATTTACACAAGTCGTAGACTGAGAACTCCTGCCTTGGAAGCACTTCTTGCCGAATGCTAATAAGAGCTCCAGCTCATTGAATATACTTTTCACATTTACCTCACTGAATCCACACAACAGACTTTAATTCACTGAAGCTTTGCAACACCTATATGAGGTACATGTCATCACTCCAGTTGAAAATTCAAGCTTAAATCTGTGTTATTAGTGCGTGGTAGAAATCGTGATCTGAGCGTGAAGCACGAGCCCACGTGGAGTGAATAATAACTTCACACATTACAGTAAGGAGAGGATATGCGTAAAGCCCTGGCATCAGGATGGGCATGCTGCAGGTTTTATGACTCGCTGTACATGTGCACCCTTACACACGTGTAAAGATGTGACAGCAAGGCCATCTTATACTACTCCAAGAGTTATCTCATGGAAAAGAAAGAAGAAAGTTTTGGGTGCTTTCTAAAGACTGAACCAGGACGAATATGGTGACAGTTACATATAAAATGGTGGCTATCCATTACATATAAACCTGTAAAATATGGACTTCCTTAGCTCTTCCTTCCTGCAAATGCTAAAACAGGCTGAATGGTCATGTATCAGAAATGTTTCATATGGTTGATTTATGCTGAGTGAGGGTTTTTATGAGATCTGTGTGTTTAAAGCCTTGCAGCTGTTTCTGACACCAGCTTCCCATGACTCAGTTGCGTTTTCTCCTTAACTCAAGTATTTCTCCCTGTTCTGCACATGTATCCCCTGGTAGAGTTCATCTCTTCCTGTATTGCCTTATCTTCAATGTGGGCACTTTTTATGGGAGAGGACTATTCTTTTCACCTTCACAGCTACAAACTTTTCATTGCAGTCTGGGTTTCAAGTGCCCATGATGAATAAATCTGAGTTTTGGATGAACCTGATGAGGTGGATGCTATCCAAAGAAACCAAATATGATCTCCCTCCTATGAGATGGGGCAGGTGGTGTCTCAGAAGCCTGGACTGGGCAATGATTTGGAATTTGGAGCCAAAGAAGGCGGAGACAATTAGCAGAGGCAAACCTGAGGGGTTTCCAAGGTCAGCACGCAAGGTAAACAGTGTGTGAACAGCCAAAGCTAAAGGCAACAGAGCAAGGCGGTGAATCAGTCCTCTAAGCCAAGACGGTAGAAAGCCAGAGTCACTGACTTATAAGTAGTTGGAACAGGGACATGGCAGCAAGCATTCAGCAACCCTCTCATCCAGATGAAATTTCAGGGTTTGTCCTAACCACAGCCCCAGAGTGCGACTGGGGAGGCAGAAACCTGTGTTTCCGTTCAACCGACACCCACAGGCAGCACTCATTTATTAAGATATTTAATGAATGCATCTTATGAGTAGAGAACTGCATTAAATCCAGTGAAAAGCATGATAATTAGGCCTGGATCCTGTTCCCAAAGAGTCTACTCTACCGGGTAGGTGTGGAGCTGTGACAGTGCTCTTGACAGCATGCAGAAGGCCCTGGGTTCGATCCCAGCACCAAGACAAAAAAGAGAGCTTACTTTCTAATGGAATGGAAAGATAGTAATATAAGATGAACGAAAAGTGCAATATATATAATTCTACATAATTAAATAGTAAGATAAGATGAACTTATTTATTACCTGGCTAGATCAAGGTGTAAGTGGGCCAATAGGAGAGGAAGAACAGAACTAATTTGGAAGGAAACATTTCCAAACTTTGTCAAAACACATCACCCCATTTGAAATTTTCTAACTTAGTACAATTCTACACTCAAGCAGAACTTCATCTATGAGAAGGACACCACATAACTGTCTGTAGAGCTTCCATGTTGAGATGCGCTTGCAATTATCCCATCCATGACCCACCTTGGCCAGTGAAGTTGCTGCTGCCATGAGGGTTAAAGACTTTGCCCAAGCTACACAGAGGTGCATTTTGATACTGTATGCATTTAATTAAAAGGTATTCATGGGAAATGATTGTTCATGGGAGTCTGTATTCACTATCAGGAAACTACTTTTTGTTAAATGTTTTATATCCTTATAAAATTGTACATGGATGAGTTTGATAAATTTGATGTTTGACAGTTGAAAACATCAAGACAGATATACTTGTTCAAATGGATACATAAAAATTCATACAACTCTCAAGCCATGTGATGGGTGACTGACGTATTCCCTAACACTGTGTGAAAATGCATATTTCCTTTTTTTTTGAGGTCAGGTCTTACTGTATAGTCCAGGCTGGCTATGAATTCACTCTATAAACTCACGATTCTTCTGTCTTAGCCTCCCAAGTGCTGGGATTATAGATGTATTTCACCATGCCAGGCTAAAAACACAATTTTGAGTCCAATCTGTTTCTTCTGACACTTCCTTGGATTGTAGTGCCAGGAAATACATTATTATAAATATTATGCCTATCTAATGAAAGATTGACTGGATCATGGCAGGTGTCTCCTTCTACTGTCTTCAAGTCATCACCAACAAAGAGATCTGACACACTGTGACTTCACATCAGCACCACAAAATGATGACAACACCTATACTTCCTTTGAAGAGTCACTGAGGAAAAAAGAAATGTAAACTAGTATTTATGGATGCACAGTGGTTTTTTACTTGATAATATCTCATCCTATTCAAAACATTTAAAAATGAACTTAGAAGACATAGCAACATTTTGCCTGGGTTTATAGGAGAAATCTCAGACTCAGGTCAGAGTATGTTAGTGATTAATAGAGACACCAAACAACCATAACCACAGTCACAGCAACAACCAAAACACAAGACATCTGTGGGCGAGAGACAAGCTTTCTCTCAAGAAGATATGTTCCAATAAGTATGATATTTATAAAGTTCAATAAAGACATAAATTCTTTATTTTAGTTATAAAAATATTTGCAGATCCAGCAAGGTGTTAAAAAAGGGGGTATAAAGTAGGTATAATCATCAATTCAAAATAGTTTTGAGATTAGAGTTGGTTTTTTCCCAGTAGTTTTCTTAGAGAACACTTCAGGATTCAAAAACATATGGTGTTTACAATTTCACCCACAGGCTATTTTTCCAAAATGACTTCAGTGATGGACAGTCATGAGATTTTTAGAATAGACTTTCGATTCTTAATTTTACTTCTTCTGTCTCTTTCCTGATTCTTAACCCTTTGCTATGATCACATTTTCTATTCATAGAAAATACTAGAACAAGAGTGTTCAGGGTTGGAATGATAGACGGTAATTTACAATTCTTGGTTTGTGCTCTAATCAAATGACAGAAACACTAGACTACTGCTAATCACAGCTCTACCACGTGACCAGGCCCAATGGAAGTTGGCTGGATATTCTAAGGAGCTGGAAGAGAATGAATACTTAATGAGAGTGTCTGCATTGCACATTTACTGTATTCTTCCATCTTCCACTGGAGAACCTGAGCTCAGGCTGAATAGTCTGCCCACTGGTCAGCAAGTGGCAAGCCAGGGTTTACCCTCAGGTCACTTCCCTCAGAGCCTACGTTCACTCCATGAGAGAATCAGGTGAGCAGCTTAAGATTTGAAACCAGGGTTAATCCAGTCCTGCTCTACCACTGTATACCACATGACCTTGGCCAAGTCATTCCTTGACTTCCTTCAACTTCAATTTCCTCTCTTTTGAAAATAAATCCATTCACTTGTCACTGGTATTTCAGGTTTTTGATAGCCATGACTTGAACTGCTCCATACTCAGCCAAGGCTTTGTGTTCTGCAGCCCAGAGCAGTTTGCAGAAGAGTGCTTTCTTTTGGTAGTCCTCAAAGACCCTTCAGTCACTGTGGGGCAAGTGTTGGGAGATGGATACTTCAGCTTTCTCACCTGCTGATCATAAGACAGGTTCTGCAGTCTCTGGGGGTCCCAACCAGTTACAGCCCCCTTAGTCCACAGTGGTGACCTTCTCACTAACATCTTCATTCATTTTCCTTTTTATCACTGACAGTGCTTCCTAGGTTTGTTTGTCAAATAATATAACTGAGTCAAATCCTGGTTTTCTTTTGAAGGACTATAAGATAACCCACTTTATAAAACAGAAAAATCCATTGCTCCAGTAGAGGCAGGCCTGCTCAGTGAATTTGCTCCCCTACCGAGGGTCCTAGTTGGACTACGGAATCCCCAGAACAAGGATCCCCACCTGTTCAACTAAATGCTACCATTTTGTGGGCATTTATTACTCATCTGAGGATTTAGAATTTGTCCTTGGTAGCCAGAAGACATTTGTAAGGTGATAGTGGGTAAATAAAGGTCTTTGAAATAGCACCTTTAGGTTGTCTTGTGATACATAAATTGTAATTTCTTTTTAATTAAAAAAATAGAATCTTTTCTACTTATAAGCTATTCCCTTAGATAGCTTGATTAAGATGTCTGGGTCTCATCTGAAAACCACATTAACTTTTTAATAAAAAATGAAGCTAGATGGATTTTTCTTTCAGCTCTGTGACATATGATTTAAAGTTTTTTAGGATAGTCAATTTTGAAATTTTTAACACACTTTTTGACTCCCCTCCCCCTAATCTTAGCATCATTTTGTGTTCATTGTAGAAAATCTGGGGAGTTGTGGGCAATGTGAGGAAAACAAACATCCTATTTCTTCTTCCATTTTGTAGATTCTATCTGTAGGTATTGCTACAAATTAGAACAGACACACACACGTGCCCACGAAAATATATACTAATGACATTAGGATTATGTTTTTAAGTAGCTTCATATTATTTGAAAAATATAACATAATCTCAGAATATTTTCTAGTATTAATAAATCTTCAAACCTATACTACCCTATACCAGACTGAGTTAATCTTTTTCCTACTTTTGGACACTCATACTTTCTTACATATCTCCATTATATGAAAACAGTTACAGAAATATTTGGTTGAATCTCAGATTTAGAATAAATTCCTAGACACAGAATTACTGGTTTTTAGGGTAGGAGCAACTTTAAGTTTCTCTAACAGATTTTGTCCAGGAAAACATATTCCAACTAAAAGCATATGAGAATGGCTTTCTTTCCTCGTCCTGCTCCTTACATTCTCCTTCTTTTTCTCCCCACTCCCATTTTAACAGCATTGAAGAAAAAGCCTAAAAAGTGAAGCCTGTTATGAACTGTGTTTTTGAAGGTTCGCCCCATATTTTGGAGACGAGGCATTCTAGAACAGCCATGGTTAGAACCTATTTCACTTGGCCTTTGCTGTTGCTATGGGCCACAACTTAGATTGGGTCTTGCTTTCTGGAGAGGATCCAGTTAGGTTCCACATCATGAAAGCATCGTGAGTGGAAGAATGGTGGAGAAGATTTTTTTGTGCACAGTTCTGTTCATTCTGGGCAGAAGGTGAGTTGACACTTTGTGATACAGAGAAAAGAGAAAGAGGAATGGAAGGATGACACTTGCTTTTGGCAAAAGGAAGGAAAAACCCTTAATGCTCAACTCTGGAGTTAAAAAAAATTTTTAAAAAACCCCTCCACTCTTTAGAAAAATACTGATATCTCATTTGAATG
Organism: Castor canadensis; assembly: GCF_047511655.1. NCBI lineage: Eukaryota > Metazoa > Chordata > Mammalia > Rodentia > Castoridae > Castor > Castor canadensis. The sequence goes on along the minus strand of NC_133387.1, from coordinate 128,372,732 downwards.
TTTTTTTTCTTTATTGCAGTATCATGCAAGACAAGTGCTAGTTAAAAAGCCATAATCCATGGCTGAAGACAGTACTTTCCTTTTACAGCTCAGGTGCTGATGCAGTATGCTATGAAAGACACGTTACACTCTTTAATGTTCCTTCTAATCAACAGGGTAGAACCGTGGTCCACGGGAGCTTTGAGCCCTAGAAAGTTTCTACGAGAAACTGCTGTGAGGATGGAGATTTAAAAGCACGTCGGGAGCTCAAAAGCCAGCACACAGTCCATTATCAGAGGAGACATTTCCTGCATGAGCATAACTTACTAGATGATCCTCTCTCTTCAGTTAGGTATTTAGGGAATGGTTTAAGTGCATGAAAAAATGTCTTGTGGTATCAGAAAGCATTTGAATGTTTTGGGTGAGAAATTTAATAGCTGCCTTTTCACTGAGGCGCTCAGGGACTTTTAGCAATTGGGTTAGAACCTGTAGGCGCATGTCATGTGGTTAGACATGCTTTGCAGGCCACAAGTGCTACCCTCCAGACCTCCGGATTCTGTTTCCCCGCCCCCCTCCCCGTCTGCTCTGTTTATGTATGTGGGAGAAGGCCTGTTGAGTGTGGCTGATCTCTCCCAGCTGTGGCCTCTCCATTCACCCTAATTTCTTTCTCCATAGCTCATTTGGACCCAAGCAGTGGTGAAATTGCTGACTGGCGAGTGTGTCCTGCCACAAAAGCCATAGGCAAGATGTGGCCACAACCAAAGGAGCATGCAGAATGGAAAACACCATCTGGACCGTGCAATTTAAATGGCACAAACTTCTCTTTTTTCATTTAAGAAAAATCAGCCATGAAGCCTTTTGTTGCTTTCTGCTGTGGCCAGAAACCACTTAGGTTGCAATCCTCTGTTGGTGAAAGGAAAAGTCCAAAGGGACTCTAGAATATGCATTGCCCTCTTTTCAAGTTTTATGTAGGTTTTTGTGTTGGGGGGAGAGAGAGCTGGGGGGTGTTGTATCTCCATGGACTTTTCTCCAGCATAGAAAGTAGCTCTCAACTGTACATCTGTCATCCATCAGCCTAAGAGGGCTCACTGACTCCTTGGGGATTTGTTCTCCAGATTTTAGTAGACAAGGAGTTTGCTTTCTGTTTAGATACAGCCAATCCTCCCTCCCCCCAGATGAGAAGGGAGGTCCAGAAAGTCCATGTCCATATGCATTTTTTGGGGGGAGGAAACAATACCTTTTCTGATTCATAATCGCATTTAGTCATTCTTTGAACTTTATTCTGCAATGAAAATCCACCAAGTTATACTGGTGGATTTCTTTTTGTAGTAAAAGTAATAGCAAGGTTTATTAGGAAGGGGATTTAGTATAACAGGATAAAAGTGGGGAGAAATGCAGAAACAGGGAGAAACATCTCCTGCTCCCCATGTGCGAAATGGGAGGAAGAACTCCCACTGGTGGATTTGGACAGTAGTATTATAATGAACAAGTGATCTGGATGCTTTTATTTAGGCTAAAACTCAAGATGTATTCCTTAGCCATGATGGTAAAGAATGTTTTTTTCAGTAACTTGAGTTCATCACAAATTATATTTGTTTCTGTGGAGGGATATCAGAGAAACATTGCTGAATTGGAATAATAATACTGAACTGCGAATCAGAGACCCAGCTGTGACACAAAGCAGCTATGTCACCTAAAACTCGTTATCCAAACTCTTCCGCCTCCATGTCCTCATCTGTGACAGGAAGACTGAGCTCTTCTTGTCTATAAACCAACACACTTCTTCCTGAACCTTCTGAATGCAAGCTGGGGAAGACAGTAAAAAATAGCTGCCACTTTTGACACCTCTAAGATACGTGTGGCGTTCTGCATGTTTTACTCCCTGCCATCACTGACCACTTTTGTGGGTACTTCTGTGCCACTTTTTAGGTCATGAAACTGTGACTTAGAACATGTAAGGAATTCTCTCAAGCCACAAGTTTTTAAAAGGCAGGGCCAGAATAAAAGCCCAGATATCCCAAGTGCAAAGCCTGCCCTATTCATAGTTGTAGAACATTTGTTCTAATCACAGAAGTTCCCATATACCAGCCCATTTGATTTTCAAAGTAGTAGTGTCAGGTTGGCATCACCACTGCCATCGTGCAGGCAACGGAATTTCAGACAACAAAACTGAGAAACCTAACAAGAGCAAGAGAGATGGAGAAGCGGGTGGCTGGGATTCGTTCCTATTTTAGTCTAATTCCAGCAAAAAACTCTTTCCACTGCACCAGTTAGATGCTTGGTACACTCAATCTTGTGGGATAGCTAAGTTGTATTTTGTTTATTTTTAAATGTAAGATTTGACTTTAGGTTGGAATGGTCAAGTTCATCAGACTAAATATTACATAATATGCAAATGTTTATTTTCATAATCTCTGGAAATGGCCCTTTCAGGCGGACCAGGTAATAGGATAAGTGGAGTTTAGTCTCCAGACCTCACATAAAACCTGGGAGAACCTCAAGAAACCAGGAGTGACTGATGGGGGAAGACAGAGTCACTAAGACAGTCATGCTATTCATTTTTTACAGAGTGACCCTTTTAGAAGAGACATCCTAAGAGTTTAGAAGTTCTCTTTGGGAAGGGTAAGCAGATGCTATCTTAAAATCAGGACACTATCACACAATTTCAGATTTCAGTTTTTGAGTTTTCAATGTCACAGCATTTTTTTTAAAAGGAAGGCAAGATGAGGTAGATGGAGCACATTAGAGTCTTCTCAACTGAGAGTTATCAGGAGCGTTTGCAGCAGTGGGCACAAGCAATTAGTGTTTGCCCCGATGTGGCTAGTTTGTGAGTTAGTGCAGCAGCTGTACTAGGACTGTTAATAGTTTTCAAGTCTGGAGGATCAAATCACTAGGGGAACTTAAATATTTCGGATTCCTGGGCCTCCAATCCAGTTACGTTGTATAAGAATTGTAAGGAAAGGGACAGAGCACACACAGACAGTTCTCATGCACATCCAGGTTCGGGGAAGCACTGAGCTAGGCTGAAGTCAGGCCTCTGCTGTCCCTTGAAGGACATCTATGAAGAGAGACAACTTTTTCCACCTAGGTCAGAAGAGCTTTGCTGTCCTACAGAAGCAGAAAGAGGACAGTCACCTGGGACCTCCCTTGATGCTGGGTAACACTGAGGTCTCTCTCTCAGAAAATCTCTGAAACTTACTTGTGATTTTGGCTTTATAGTTTTGTTGTTCTGTTTTGACTGATGACACTCTGCAATACCGTCAGGGCTTGACTTTTCCTGTGGTTGGGGGACAGTGGAAACAAAGCCTTTTGCATTTTATTCTGAAAAGTATGGCAGACTTCTTTTGCAAAGAACCTTGGGTCAGAATGCACTGCAGTTTTCATGAATTTCCGTGGGAAATATGTGTGCCTCAGATTGGAATAATTTACACCCTTTTGAGCCATCCCATATACTTCGACCCGTCCTCTGTTTAACAAAGTGCATTAGGTATAAGGGACCAACATTTCAGTATTGGTAATTTGCATTATATTTATAATTCCTTTTTCTCATTATGTATATACATATATGCCTTAGGGTTTTTTTTTCCTTTCCCAGAGTCTTCTGTTAGCCATAATTAGATAAGTTTACATGTGAGGTTATTTATTTATTTATTTATTTGGGGAGATGGAAAGGGCAAGAATTGTATTTTGGTCACCATGTACACAGGAAGGACTGGAATTTCTTGTGGATTATAAAAGTATGGGTAGACTTCAACAAAATGAAATATGACCAATATTATAAATGTTCAGAATTAAACTGGATCTATGAAAGCCCTTAAATCAAAGATGGTAGGTTCTGTAAAATTTAGAAATAATAGTATATTTCATCTATAATAAAATTCCCCTCCCTCCCAGCTTGTTATGACTAGGGTTTTTATTACTATGTAAATTAGTCAGTCATGGAAGTACCAAAGGTAGATCTAAGAAAATAGTTTCTCCCATTACTTTCCTTGTTGTGAATAACTTAGTTGATGTGAAGTTTTCTGGATCTGCACATTCCAAGATCAGTATCTAATCTATGTGTGAGAAAACAGGTTTTTTTTCAGCAAAGAGAAAACCAAAACCCTGATGCTATGAATCTGTTTCATTTTAATTTCAGAAATACAGACAAACAACACAAAATTCTGCCAGAAGGATGAGGGATAGTCACTGTGAGTCTGTTTGCTTTTAGTCATTTAAATTTCATTAGGGAAAAGCTCACTGGAAGGAATATTAATAGTTGAACCAAAATTGTTATTTAAAATTGTGCTTTTGGTAAAGAGAACAGGATAGACAGACATTGAGCTATATGTTCTGAATGATGTACAATTGATTTAAGATTCAACTGCATTTTATACCTTCCATCAGTCATTGAATTAGAGCATTCCTCTGGATGGATTGTGCTCTGTGTCCAAGGCCTAAGTCGGCTCACACTTGGTCTGTGTGGCAATCAAGGCACTCTTCCTTATGTGTTTGAGAAACATTGCATTACTGGCCCGCTCCTGGGCTTCCAACCAGCTGCAGACACATCCGCTGCAGGACTCTGAGTGGGAAAAGAACTTTCACATTGCTCAGAGCGATTTTCTCTGCTATATTCCCAGGCAAAGTGATCCAGAGATAACTTCTACCTCCAGCTTGAAATATGTCCCTTTCTATTACAGAGTTCCCACTGCCTAAGTGTAATCAATGCTTTTTTGATATGAGTTCCTGGGCAAGCTAACTGGCTCTCTGTTGTATGGTCCCAGATACATCTGTTCATGGATAGTCTTGTTGAAAACACTTAACACTTGTTTGTTAAGAGAATTATGCTAGACTGTGTGTTTTCTTTAAGAAAAAACTTGCCCTATTTACTAGTAAACCAATTCATTACTTTATTCTCTATGACTGCAAGTGGTATTTTCACATTAGGAAGGTGACTTCACAATGAACTATTTATTGTAAAGAGGAACACTGAATCAATAGGATTGGGGTTGCTTGAACTCTTTGAAGGAGTGTCTTTCCTTTGCATTCTGATTGCAATGCCTGAACACTTTCCAATCAAACTTTAGCCACAAGAATGAGCAACATTTTTCAAGCATAACTCAGACCCTTTGGGTGTGGTCACATCCAAATGACACACACAGTCACTAAGTTAATCTCACAGTCAAATAAGCCACCAGGTTTGTGAGAATGGCAACACTAATAAGGGGAAATTCCATCAAAATTTGAGGCAGCTTCTCTTATTGAGGTGTTCATTTTTTACATTACTATCTACATTAGAATTCTCTGGAATGCAGTCATAGTGGTGGTTCTTTAAGTTCTCTTGGAGTTGACTGAATAAAACAATGGGAATTTCATTTTTGCTAAAAACATCATACATATATAAGTTCAAACAATTACATTAATGGAAACATATGTAGATGAAAGTCTGCATAGCTCTCTAGAGGGTTAAGTATTTACTGAAAAAAAAAAAAACCTTAGATATTGTCTCTCACTCAGAACCCTCTAGGATTTTAGGCAGTTAAGTCACATAGTAGAACATTTTTGAACATCAAGGATTTTGTCTTTGTAATTTATAGTTCCAGTCTCTGTTCATTGAAGACCACATGTTTTTCTCCTTTTGCAAAGCAAGCCTTGAAGGGAGTTAGTGTGCCTGTGTGTGTTTCATTCGTGCATCAAGAAGGGGGTCATGGCGTATCAGCTGTATAGATATTTGGAGGTGAATCAGTCTGAAATGGCTCTTAAACTTAGTGATTAGGAAACATTTTTCTTTTGGTGTACTGGGGATGAACTCAGGGCCTGACACTTATTAGGCAGGCATTCTGCCACTTGAGCTACACCCCCAACCTGTTTTTGCTTTTAGGTTATTTTTCAGATAGGGTCTTGTTTTGACCTGGGCTGGCCTGGATTGCAACCCACTTACTTATACCTCCCACATAGCTGGGGATGACAGGTGCAGGCCACCATACCTGGCTTGTTTGTTGAGATGGGGTCTTGCTAACTTTTTTTTTTTTTTTGGTCCTGGCTGACCTCAATCTGTGTCCCAGTATCTGTGTCCCAGTCTCTGTGTCCTGAGTAACTGGAATTACAGGCAAGAGCCACAACACCTGGTGAAAATGCCCATTAAATGTAAAAGACAACAGAAGTGAAGTTAGAATATTAAGGTGGCTTGAGGTTTATGTAAATTTAGAAATTGGTTATGCTTTAGGGAACTTTCTCTCTTTCATGGAGACAAAAGAAGAATGAGGTAGGTAAGGTGGGCTAAGATTCAGGACTGTATTTTCCACTGTTAGCATTTAGAGTTCCTTGCTTTTAGTGTAACAAATAGTTGTGGTTAATGCTTGAGTATCGGTATTAATGCTTAATGAAAGTTACATTTTTCCTTTCAATATGTGATTTTAAAACACATTTCGGTGTGATTAGCTATAATTTTATTCTATAAAGGAGCTATTTTTTTCAACAGAATATATCTGTAATTCTTTTTAATGGGAAAATTATATTTCCCTAACCAGCCTTCATTGTACAGACTCTCTGCTTGCACAGTCTCTTTTTTGATGGATGGGGTGTTCTCAGAGAAACTAGAGTACACTTGACTGGCTCATTGAAGGACTCAATCTGTGTCCCAGATTGAGTGACTGCCTCTAGTTGGTAAGAGAGAAACTTCTATCAGTAGTGACCACTCCTGAAATGGCATTTATTGTCCATGTACTTCAAAGAAAGTGGTGCTAAATGAATCTTTTGAACTGGGTCTGCACATGCTTGCTGTGAATATATATGCCATGTCCCTGTGACAGCCCCATAAGGGCCATCGCTGCTCTTGTACTTGCAAGATCAGTGCATCCTGGCTCCTGGGTTATAAATTAGCTCACTCTTTTGGGTCCGGCATATTTGAAGCTGTTTTTCAAGCCTGCATTATTTTCATGAAGGTATGCCTAACTGGTCCTAAATGATCAAGTTCTATTTTACTTCCAAAGCTATTTTATCATAAGCCCAGTGCCTATCAAAAGGGTCCTTAAAGGTGGAAAAGGGCAGAAAGGGTGGGAAGGAAGTGAGGGGGAAGAACTTGCCCTGCTGTTGCTCCTGTGAAGACGGAGGGGCTCCAGGCTCAGGGACTGCGCTCTGTGAGCAGGAAAAGACAAGGATATGGTTCTCCCCCAAAGCTTCCAGAAAGGGAGGCCAGGCCGTACTGTAGACTCAGATTTTTAGGGCTGCTCTTTTAATCTACAGAGCCATGGGACAACAGACTTGTGTTGTTTCAACTTCATTTGTGGTGATCTGTTACACCAAGAATAGAAAATGAATATAGTCCAGCAAGCCAATGTATGGAGTTAAAACCCCAGTTCCTCAAAGAAAAGAAAGATGAGAAAGCATACAGGAGGTGTAAGGCTCCTCCCCAGATCCGACCTTGCTATTTTCTCTCAGATGGGACGCGATGAAGGCGAGGGTTCTCCCATTCCTCTTCACCTGTGCAGCAAGGCGCACGTGCTCAGCGCGAAGTCACTTGCAGTCTTTGATGTCTGTGAACTTCATGCTGTTCCTTCCACAGCTGCATGACACCAGGATTGACCTACCACTTCACTTCCTTGAAAATCTGTTTGGCAGTTTTACCTAGGTTTAATTGTAGGAACTAAATTAATTATCAAAAACGTATTTTTAATTCTAAACAAAACCAGCAGATTCCCATCTTATTGTTAGCTATGTCAACACAATGAAATAGTTAGCTATGCAAACACAAGGTGGGGGAGAGGAGAAACTTTTTAGAAGACTTGACGATTAATGTACTAACAGAGTTGGCCTTAGTGGAAAAAGACTGAATTATGCAGAATTGGTTGAGGAATAGTTGTGCTGTCAAATAGCTTCTCCTTGTTCTGATTGAATATGATTCAGGGGATCCCAGTGGGAAGGCGAAAATCAGATAAAGTTGAGATTTGACTGGGTTTGTATGGCCAATAACCTTTCCAATTTAATAGAATAAATAGTGTTTCATGTGTGCTTAAGATACCGACATTATCTAAATCAGAGTGAATTCTCTTTGGAGGACAGCAGGATTTTCTGACATCATGGTAGGGAAGACCTGTTATGTAATAACGTTTTATCATTTGGCTCCAGGAAGACCAAGTGCACAGTGTAAAAGCTGCTAGAATTGGCCCTTGCTGCAGATGGTGGCTCTCTTACTGCACTGTACCTTGGCCTCCCTGAATAGTTTATGAATGGAATCTAATATAAAGGAAGAAGAGTGTAAAAGATAGTCAGGTGAAATGCTTGTCAATTTATAAGTACTCTGTATATTATGTGTGAATGTATCTAAATATTTTTCTTATGACCTTTCACTAATAATAGTATCAGAGTTTAAAGGTACATTTATAACATGAAACAATCTTTGATCTTTTTTTCTCTTACCCCCTTTTTTATTGTTTTATTATTCATATGTGCATACAAGGCTTGGGTCATTTCTCCCCCCTGCCCCCACCCCCTCCCTTACCACCCACTCCGCCCCCTCCCTCTCCCCACCCCTCAATACCCAGCAGAAACTATTTTGCCCTTATTTCTAATTTTGTTGTAGAGAGAGTATAAACAATAATAGGAAGGAACAAGGGTTTTTGCTGGTTGAGATAAGGATAGCTATACAGAGAGTTGACTCACATTAATTTCCTGTGCATGTGTGTTACCTTCTAGGTTAATTCTTTTTGATCTAACCTTTTCTCTAGTTCCTGGTCCCCTTTTCCTATTGGCCTCAGTTGCTTTTAAGGTATCTGCTTTAGTTTCTCTGCGTTGAGGGCAACAAATGCTAGCTAATTTTTTAGGTGTCTTACCTATCCTCACCCCTCCCTTGTGTGCTCTCGTTTTTATCATGTGCTCAAAGTCCAATCCCCTTGTTGTGTTTGCCCTTGATCTAATGTCCACATATGAGGGAGAACATTCGATTTTTGGTCTTTTGGGCCAGGCTAACCTCACTCAGAATGATGTTCTCCAATTCCATCCATTTACCAGTGAATGATAACATTCCTCTTCATGGCTGCATAAAATTCCATTGTGTATAGTTACCACATTTTCTTAATCCATTCGTCAGTAGTGGGGCATCTTGGCTGTTTCCATAACTTGGCTATTGTGAATAGTGCCGCAATAAACATGGGTGTGCAGGTGCCTCTGGAGTAACCTGTGTCACAGTCTTTTGGGTATATCCCCAAGAGTGGTATTGCGGGATCAATGGTAGATCAATGTTTATCTTTTTAAGTAGCCTCCAAATTTTTTTTCCAGAGTGGTTGTACTAGTGGTTGTCCTATTTTGGTGTGTCAAGACAATCAGCAATAAGGATTTGGAATGTGTTGATCTTTTCAAGAATTCTTTAGCATTACAAACTAAAAAAAATAATAGGAAAGACAATAAATGTTTATACTCACCAAGTATTTTAGCTTTCCTACAGAGGCAATAACTATTTGTAGGGAGTATGGTTGATGGCCCAGACAAAATACCTTAGTCTATTGTGGCTCCCTGACTCCTTTAAAATTTTGACAAAATCTATAGGTCCTTTCCTTCCAAGCACACACACTCACATACACACAGCTGCACACACAATTTTTGTCTATAATCTATCATCTCAGAGCTCTTATATAGATTCCTTGAAGCCCATTCATGAGCTTCCCAAGGTTAATGCCCTACTGTTCCTTAAAAACCTTGTGGCTTTCTTGTCTGGACTACACTAACACAATCAATTCAAACTAGGTTCCTTGAGAGATTTCAGGTGTCTGTTGCTCCCATGTTGCAAGGAATGCATACTTTAGGACACATTTTTAATTTCAAATTTTGGCCAGTTTATGGTCTAAATTCTGGTGGAGTTTCGGTAATTATTTATGCTTAAAGTCTAGGCTCTTAAAGCAAGTAGCAAGTTTTAGATGGGAAACAGCTTTTGGGAGTTAAAATTAAGGAATTCAAACAAAACCAAAGTGTATGAAAAGAAGCAGACTTTAATTTCCCTAAGAACTGAGCACTGGAGTACTAATGTGCAATTAATTCAGAGAATGATTGGTCAAGAGGACCAGATGGGATGGGTTAAACCATAAGCTTGATCCTTCACCTCAGTCTTCAGAGGCAGAAAGAGTTCATGCATTTCTTCTGTAGGGTTGGGACAAGAGGCAATGGATTGAATTCACAGATAGGAACAGCAGGCGAATCTGGTAAAGATACAATAGCAGTGCTAATCTGGCCTCCCAAAGTGTGCAGCACAGTTTGGAAAATGCACACGAATTTCTGTATCCAGCCTGTATGCATCCAAATGAAGTCACCTGTTCATTAGGCATAGCGGAGTCACATGAAATGTCATTTATTCCATAGGATTCTTCTAGATCACTCCCCTCATACTAATAAAAATTATTAGTAATTTGCCTGAGATTTCAGCTAAGATAGTCCTCCTTAGAAGAGCTAGATAAGATGAATTTGAATCTCCAGTAGATGTTCTGATGACTTTGGTGACCTTTTGTCTTTGATAAAATTTTTTGTGAATTCCTGAGAGATTTTCATCCAGAATTTAGGTTCTCAACTCCAAGACTTGTGGACTTTTTAGGTCTTATCTGGCATCAACTGAAATGTAGACTCTCACCTCTTTCTCTGCTTTGTGAGCATGTACACACGCATACCCACATGCATATTCATATGCACATCTCACACTCAGCTCTGGAACAAGACTTTGTGGCCTATAGCTGACTTTACTGATGGTGTGGGGGACCAGTTCATTTGAAAGTCAAACATTTATCGGTCTGTAGGATGGGGAGAGGTGAGGACTGAAGTCTGGTCTTACTGCTCGATGAGCTGTACATAAGGCAAGGAGCAGTGTCTGTCCAGAGGAAGGGTCATTTTTAAAAACTCACTCAAAGATACAACCTGGCCCAGTTACCAACACTGTTGCTGAGACCACTTAGGGGTAGAATCCTTTCCAGCCGGAACTGTGCCTGTGTTTCAAGTTGACTGCATTACCATTGTTGTTCAACAGTTCTAGGCCTCTGAGGGCAGACTGGCACATTGGCTAGTAGTTTATCTGTATCTTATCTCTTTCACCTGTAAAATAGGAAAAATAAAAGTTCTAATTTATGGGGTCACTGTGAGGACCAAATGACACATAAGAGTATCTAGTATTTAGTGCTCAATCAATGCTAATCAATAATACTGCTCTGAAAAGTTATTTTATGCCACAAACAGCATTGAAAATGAGCAACAATATTTATCCATGTCATAAAACTTCCATAGTGTCATGTTGCTGACAGAATAAGGTTCCAACACATCAACCTGACTTTTATTCTGCCATCACATGCATTCAAGTTGTCTATCCCTCTTTTTTGATGTGCAATGAAGCCACAAAAGCTCCCAAGAACCCCATCTTACTAAGTTCACCCACAACTCTACGTGTCCTCTGCCAAACACACCTGACTCCAACTCACATGATACATTCTAAAAGATAAACACATATGAAGGCCAAAGAGAGAGAAATCCTTCCCCAACGATGAGTGAAAGAATAAAGGAGGAAGAGAGAAATCCAAGGGTTTTTTTAGCTGGAAGAAAATAAGAGGCTCCAGGTGGGATTTTTATTACTTGGGAATCTAGTATGTTCCCCACAGTATGTCTACCTATAAGCACCCCCTTCCCCCATTCTTTCTTCCTTACACTTTTCACTTAGTTTAAGGTGCCAACGTCTCTGTTAGAGATATCTGATTTTAGGAGGGGATTAAAAGCTAAAATCTATGGTGTTGCAAAGACTGACATTTTAGACGTTAACTGAGGAATTAAATGTGTAATTTTTTTTCAAGTTGCCTTCAAATATCACCCTTTGGGCGATTGCTTAATTTGTAGGAACATGAGCATAGTTTGAATGCTAACTAATCAAAGAAAGAAAGGAAAAGGATAAAAGCGGAGGACACCTTGACCCCCAGTGTTTGTTTTTCTGCCCATCTTCCCTGGTAGTGGTTGTGCTGCATTTAGAGATTGTTTAATTGGTCCTTTTTCCATCTTGACGACCTAGTTCTTCTGTTTTGTGATGATCATTTTGGTGCGAGAGGAGGCTAAGTGCCATTGATTTCCTTCTTTAATTTTGGTGATTATTTCCCCTGCCCAGAGGAAAAAGTCATCTGAGAGACAATCTCAAAAGCTGCTAACAATCTGGCCAGGACTTCAGAGAGCAGATGAAGAGCCTGAGAAGTTTTTAGGTGCCCCGGATAAATTAAATGGTTGGGTTAGCTGACCTTTCACTTTTGAAGATGGCTTCTCCCCAACCCTTCACGCAACCAGGCACAAGGTCCCTGTGGTCCTCACCAGGAGACGATCTGATCCTTGCATCTTCAGAGAAACATGATGCTGGAAGACAGAGACCCGTTGTCTGCTCTGAGCTCTGTCCCTAAGTCTTTTAAGAGTGCTGTGTCTTAGTTTTTCCTCATAAAATGGAAAGTGTTCCTGGAAGTACATACTGATCAGGACATTCTTTTATGTGCAGAGGAGACGGCAGTGAACAGAACTGACAAGACTCCTGCTCTTTGTGTGGTGGGGTGGGGAGTGCACAGAGAATGGAGACTGTCAGGGGACCTGTGTATTAAAACAGAAGGGAATTCTAAATATTGGTGATAGCTGTGGGGAGAAGAAAACTGACTGGAGTGATAGAAAGGTAGCGTCTCCCTCAGGAGACTGACAGCTACACTGACTCGTGAGCATGAGCTATGATTGGTGTGGGGCATGGGTTCCCAGGGAGAAAATAGAGTTGGGACAAAGGAAGACTCAAAGGCAACAATTAGATTCCTGTCTTTGAGAGACTGGCAAAAGCCCAGTGTGAAGAAGATCAGGGGACAGAGACAAGACATGTGATTAAGAGGTGGGCAGGGGCTGTGGAAGATTGTTGGGAGTGAAAACAGTTGGCGTTTATTCCTACTGCCCGCAAGCCCATCTCAGCAGCCTCGTCCAGTAGGATATAATGCAAGCCACACTTGTCATTTTAAGTTTGCTACTAGCCATATCTAAAAAGCAAAAAGGAGTAGATTGCACTCAATAACATTATTTAAGTGAATATATAAAATGGCCATTTCAGCATGTAATCCCTATTAAAATTATTAATATCTTAAATTCTCTTTTTAGATTAAGTCTTTAAAATCCAGTGTGTATTTGTCAGTCAATATACATCTCTGTTTGGATGCCAAATTTCATTAGAAATACTTGATCTACATTGAGATATCATAAAATGTACAAGATTTACATACTTAAGCTGTTCTGTACATATGGAAATACTCTCCAATAAGTAAAATAAGCATCAGTTTTAAAATTTAAATTAATAGAAATGAAATACAAACAGGACATAAATCTTTCCCTTGCATTACACTATTTTTTTTGGCAGTACTGGGGTTTGAACTCAGGGCTGCTTCACAGGTACTCTACCACTTGAGCCATGCTTCTGGCTACCCCATGCCCAAATTTTTTTCTTTGCTTTAGTTTTTTTCTGATAGAGTTTCATGTTTTATGCCCAGAGCTGTCCTTGGACCATGGTCCTCTTGATCTCAGTCTCCCAAGAAGAAGGGATTACAGGCATACACCACCTTGCCTATGCCATGTTTTCAAGTGTTAATAGACACACCTGGCTAGCAGCTGCCATATTGGAGTGCATAGCATATGAGGATTTTTAAGCATGAAGGGATATGATTTGATTTGTTTAAAAAGATCACTAGTTGTTGTGTGAAGAACTGACTGTGGCAGAAAGTGTGGATATAAGAAACTGATTAGACGGAGTTTGGTAACCATTTTCTGTAAAGGACCAGATAGTAAATACTTTAGGCTTTCTGGGCCATCCATTCTCTTTCTGTATGACTAAAACTCACCTTCTAAAGCAAAGGTAGCCATAGACAACACAGAAAAGCTGAGCATGGCTGCGTTCCAATAAGACTTTATTGATGGACACTAGACTTGAATTTCACATGCCAGCAAGTAGCATTATTTGGAATTTTTTAACTATCATTTTAAAATGCAAGACTTTTTTTTAGCTTCCAGGACATGCAAAAAGAAGCAGGAAAGGCAGCTGGTGAGCTGGGGCTTGCTGCCCCATGGATCAGGGCTCCTTGGCAGTAGACCAGGTACTCATGAGCAGAGGTGCACCAGCAGGAGGACTGTGGCTCCTGGGACAGTTCAGGCTGACCTTGCTGCTGGTCCGTGTGCAAGGAGTGAGGGAGGAGCAAGTCGAGAATAAAGCCAGGCACTAGGCTGCGTTTTGAGCCTGAGCAGATGGTTTCCGAAGTTCTCCTTAGTGCCAACAATGTGTGACCTATGATCTTTGCGCCAAATCCATTTTTTGGGACCAGATTTTGGAAGAATATCCTTCCTCCTTGAGTGGATGCACTCCAGCATCTGAAATTGCAAACCTGGAGATTTTCTACCCTGTGGCAGTGTTACACACTTTACTCGGCACTAATGCCTCATCAAAACAATTTCAGAATTTTTACTTTGTTGTGGAATTGCATGTGCCTTATGACAAACTTTCATATGTACCAGTGATAGATTTCATTTCTGCATGGCTAGAATCCTGTTTAGATAAATAGGTTAAACCTGCTTATTTTAAAACAGGTTCCATGGGATTCTAGATCATTTAGTCATTCCCTCCCTCCTTTCTGTTTCATCCTATTTCAACTGTGTCCTGGTAAGCAAGGTTTTCATGGACTAAAACAGTAATTGATTTTGTTTTTAGCTTTTATTTGAATGTATCCTTTCTCTCCGAATACATTATGCATCTCCAAAGAAACTCATAAATTATAGACAAAGCAAAAAGTTAAAATTAGATCTGAGTGTGGGGTAATGCCCAAAGGAAACTATCTGAAAAGGTTACAAGCTGTCAGAAAACAATTTGTGTGGTTAAAAGCCACACAGTTAGATGCTGTTAATGGAGTTTCTGTAACGATTATTTGGACATTGGTTGCTTATTATGTCTCTGTGGCAACTAATCAGTGTGCAATGCTGGATGCCAGAGAGACCTGGAATTCAGCACCTATTTTATCCCCGACAGTGTGTGGAGGAATGTGTTGCCTCACAGCAAACAAACAACGCCTCTTTCTCCAGATCCTAATAATTCCCCACCCCCTCCCAGATTGTCATTGGTGCTGATTGTAAGAATAAAGACTAGTTACTTCAGTGAAAGGATCATAAAAAATCAATCATGTGGATAAAATTACTGAACCATCCAGCCAGCTGGTCTCTATTTGGCTCTACTTTGGTTCATTAGTTTATGGGGTGAATTCACTCCATATTTAAGGAAAGCAAAAACGGCATCAAAACTAGTTTGTAATTAATTGCAGCTTTTTAGAAAGAAATGCACTTGCAAATGGAGAGTCTGCAGTCAGATTCAGCTTTCTGATTATGGGGCGAACCTGTCTAAAATGCAACTTTCTTTTGTGTTTATGTTAACGCTGGATGCGGGTGAGGCACTGTTGAGACCCATCCACTATTATCCGTATTTTAAGAGTTTCTCTTGAGCAACATAAAAACTTAAAAATAACACATTGTTGATTGGCCAGAGCATGTAAATGTCCAAATAATCTAACAGTCATCTGGAGACCTGGCAATTCCGTCTTGGAGCCCTTCTGATTTATGTGGTCATCCAGGTGATTAGATGGGCCTGTGCTGATGCTGAAATGACTGGACATCACAAAGATGTCATGGTTTCCAGGCTTTCTCTGTAGTAAAATGATGAGTGTTAATTAATGGATCCAGAAATAAAAAATACATGATTCTCTTGATTTGGAAACCTTTTTCAAAAGGTTTTCAAAAGCAGTCAAGCAACTCTGGATCAGTAGCACATCTAACTCCTCGTAACAATGGCCAAGATAAGTGCAAAACACACAAATGCTTTTAAACAAAAGGGACCCAGTAGGACCAAGCTCTAATATTTAATGCTAACTCTCATAAACACAGAAAGGAAAAATCTGCTGAACAAAGAAGCCAAATGTCATAAATGTGCCTCTCTGTGTTAAAGACTGGAATTAGTTCCCACAGAGCACAACAGGCAGAGGCAAAGCAGAACTTCACTTGGCTGGTTATGGTGGAAACATTTGCCTTCTGCGTAAGTCAAGCTACTGATGAAAACACTCCTTTGGAAGTGATGGGAGTTCCAGAAGTAAACCCCGGGCTTAAGAGTTTGAACTCAGAATGGACTTGGGGGGACGTCCAAGTCCACAAATCCCTACCAGATGCCACAAGACTTGAGGCCACAGTACTTGCAGTGACATTTGGACCACCTTTCTCATTCTCCATTCCTCTTCAAGTCCTGTGCCAGCCAACTTGCAAGACATGATCTATAAGTTTAAAGTTAAAGAAAAGGTCAGAGGTGTTTAAATAGACCATCAGACAAGTGAAAATGTTTCAAGTGACAGTTCCAGTTCTTTGAGTCCAGAGGTATGAAAGTATAAATAACTTGCTCAAAATGACCTGTTTATTTGTAGCATTGGGATAATTTATAGAGCATTTTATAAAAAGTCTTTAATACATGTTTTTAGCTAATCTTCAAAAGCCTCTTACAAGATATATATAGAAAGTATTGTCTTCAAAATTTTATAGGGACAAAACGGGGATCCAACAAAGTGAAGTAATTTGTCTAAGACTCCCCAGCTTGTCATCCATGATCTCTTTGACTGGTTCTTTTTGACTCTGTGAGATTTCCTTCCCTCTACATTCCTTATAGAGTAACTCCCATGTGGCAAAGGGTAGAGAAAAGCTAGGGCAGGAGGAATGCACAGAGGATAATTATCTCTGTGCCCATGTCCACAGACCATAGTTTTCTCAGTTCCATCAGGTATGCTGAACTCCACCCGAGCAGCGTGTGGGGGACATAATACCAGGAACCCTGGCCATGTGGCTTCACAGATGAGCCAGCTTTTCCACTCCTAAAACCCAGTGCTGCTCTCCACAAAGTCCCTCAGAACTTCTCCCCTAAATCGCCTCGAAACTTAGTGAATGTCAAAGAAAGTAAAAACAAACTTTCGCTTTAAAGCAATGATATAGGACCTAAGAAACATACCACATCGGAAATTTTAATGGCCTAATTTATATAAGTGACACATAATAAAACAGTGTAATTACCTATTATTTACATGTGTGTTCTAAGAACTGCTTAAAATTAATTGGGAGCAGGATTAACAATTTTAATCACTTGATGAAATATTCATGAGCGTTCATAAAACCATAAGACATTTCTTTAATGAATTAATGATATGTAATTTTTTTTCAGAATTCAAGGGCAGGGGGACCCGTTAGGTGATTTGGTATGTGTTTCTGAAGTCACTGTTGGTCTTGAAGAAAAGGCTACAGTGCGTCATTCTTAGCCATCAGGCCTGCCACAGTCAAGCAAGGGATTCTTCCCTGCTTTTAATAATGATCCAGGTTCCCCCATCACAGCCAATTGGACATGACATCAACCATAACAGGAATACTTTTGCAGGTGGACAGCACTTACACATTCCAAAACATATGCTTGTTCTGGTTTTAGGGGCAGGATATCCATTGATTGTTTTTCCCAGCCACTGTGTGGGCCACTCTGAGCTCCAGGCTGCAGGAACACTTCACATCTTTCAGCAAGATTTGAAATTGCTTCACTCTAATGGAAATCAATAAGAATCAAAAGGATATGGTTGGGGTTGGCAGTCTGCAGGAGGCACACCTACCAAGTGTATACAGTTGTGCTGAAATGTGTTCTCAACTGTTTGTACTCTATTGGCCTCTCTGCCGTCAAATCTAGCAGGTTTCGTTACTAATGGGAATGAAGACTAAAGTAAGTGTATGAATTAAGTTTTAACACTTTGTCAAGGAATTATTATTGACACAATGGTGGGAAGTAATGGATGGAAAAGGGCTTCTAAGGATGGATGGAATTTAAAAAGGCTAAGAAGAATAAGACTGTGATGTGCAGGCTGTAGGAACATGGGATGGTTAATATGTATTGACCGCTATGCTTTTCCTCCGTCAACATGTCTCCAAGGCTGCCCAGGAAGAGGGCGTTTCTCCCTGTTGGTGGGAACTCTGACAGTTGTGTTTCAGAGGGTGTATTAGTTAGTTAGCAAACTTGTTTTTGAAAACTTCCTAATTTTTAATGCTGAGCTAAAGATAAACAACCACTCAGAATCCTGCTACTTCTGAATGAGCTTGGAAATTTGATTCTTGAATATATGGAGGTGAAGAACCAGGACCTCTGGGACCATGATGGACAGAGATTCATGACACACCTGGGTGGTCAAGACCATTATAGTCTACTAGTACCATGGCCTTGAAGTTGGACAGAGTGCTTGCTGTGGTTGTAGAGTCGGGGAGTGAATAAAGGGTTAAATTATTGGACACACTTTATATTTTGTCTTGACCTCATGCTATTATGAACTGCATAGGACAGTTTACAGAATTATAGAATATGAATTATTTTACATTTTAAAAATCATCTTAGTGCTACCAAAGACTTAAAATTAAATTTAGTTTATGTTTTTTGAATAGCAAAGTATTGTGCATGGAAACTAACAAAATGTAAAAAAAAAAGATATAAAAAAAATCACATAGACTCTCTCTCTTCCACAAAAAAAAAAATCACAATTATTACTTTGGTAAATTTCTGTTTTGCTCTTTGTGAATTGAAGCACATAAAACTGCTTAACAATTTATAAATTTATAAAACTTTTGCAACTTTCCATTTATAATTTTTGGACCATGGTTGGTAACTGAAATCATAGAAAATGAAACTTCAGATAATGGGAATTCTGCATATTTTTACCTTTCCAAGTTTTATAATGTTACCATTCTATTGTAATATTTGGCTGTGGCCATCTCCAAGGTTTATTTTTTAATCCAAAAAATTAAAAATTAATAAAAAACCTTTACAATACTCTGAATATATGAATATTACTCATTGCACAATCACATAGCTTAAGTGGTTGCACAGTAGAATGGTTAAAGGAAACCTGATGTCACTAAACTCCGATGAAGGAAAATCCTACCATATTGTCTGAAGGTATATCAGATGTTCTGTTTTAAAAACTTTGAATTTTCTTTACTTCCTCTCATTCATACTCAGTTACTAGTGTTGGCTTTTACCTTAGGTCATATCTAATTTATATTCTTTTTCATTTGCGTTGGGTATCCTTCAGAATAAGTAGTTTTTAGGGGAGTGGTTTGGGTGGTATGTTTTCTGAATCTGTGCCTTATTGATAATTTCTTTGTTTTGCTTTACCCTTGAATAGAATGGTGTGGCTTTAAAATTGTTTCTTCTCAGACCATTAGTGGGATTGCACTGTTTATAGCACTCAAAGACAACTGAAGTTCTTATCATTTGTGCAAATTTTTCTGTAAGAATAACTTTCTTCAGTTCATGAAAGTTTCTCTCCCTTTAAAGAATTATTTTGTTTACTCCTTTGCTGACCTCTGCCTCTCCATCACTTGTAAGATGGACATTGCCTCATCCCTCCATCTCTTAATGGTGTACTCATATTTTTTTATCCAGGATACTGAATATCACAAATAAGGAAACAGACAGAAGTTTCAGTGATTTGTCAAAAGCAGCAGTAACGATCTTCTTTGTATCAGAAAGAGTGTATTTATTAATAAAGGAAACATGTCTTAAATTTCTTTGAAGCCACATTGATTTTGACTTGCAGAGGGGCCAATCTTTATAGTGCACTGAGGTTTTCATTCCCAGAGAGGATGGAGTTTGTAGTTCAGTCCTGCATTAACTGATTTATTCTGTTTAAGCTTCTTAACCATTCCGGGCTTCAGTTTCCTTCTCTGTAAAATGTTTTGTATTTTTTTTAACAATACTTAAAGGATTGTTTAAGAATAAGTATGTGGACTTATAAACTACACTCTTATTAGAATAGTCAGGCAGTCACCAAATGTTTATTGAGTTTATTGTAAGACAACCACTTATTCCTTTAATTGAAATACATAACTGGAAGATTTCGGTTATGAAATGCATAACTGAATCATTTGGGAGGGTAATGCAGCCTATAAAATATATGTACTATCCTGCAAAGTTTGGAAGTGTAATCATTACCCTGAAATTGGAGCATGAAGAAAGACAAATGAAATGCTGTAAGTAATGTTTCAGTTCTTAGTAATTTAGCAGATTGTTAAATGGGATTTTCTTTCTGTCTTGGAGCTGTTGGGTCCCTGAAGTTGAGGAAGCCAGTGATCGGTGCTATACCATCTAAGCAAAGATGTAGGACTCTCTGCATAGGAGCCGCTTTTCTCTTCTAATCTACAAAAAGAATCAGACACATTTTCGCAGGAAGAGAGTGAGAATATGTTTTTTAATTAGCATGGCTGGGATATAATTTATATACTATCAGATTTACTCAAGTCAAGTGCACAATTCAATGTCTTTTGATATATTCCTGTGGTTATGCAACCATCACAATTACAGAGGTTTTCATTATCCCCAAAGAAATTCCTCACCCCTTAGCCATCAGCCTTAACCATTCCCTCCTTCCTAGTTCCAGGCACCCTCTAATCAGCATTCAGCATGGACAGATTTCCCTATTGTAGGCATTTCATATGAATGGAGTCATACAATATGTGGTTCTTTGTGACTAGCTTTTTCATGAAACATAAGGTTTTCAAGTTCCATTCATGTTGTATCATATATCGTACTCACTTCTTTTTTTCTAATGATATTCAATTGTATGGAAATACTATATGTTTCTTATTCATTTGTTAGTTGACAGACATTTGCCTTGGTTCCACTGGCTATTATGATTAATGCTAGCACTGCTGTGAACTTTTGTGTATAAGATTTGGTGTGCACATAGGTTTTCATTTCGCTGGGATATACATCTAGGTGTGGAATTGCTGGATCATAACAAAGCTCTTTGCTGAAGCCTTTGAAGGATTCTAGACTGCATTCTAAAGTGGCTACACATTTTATGCTATCACTAGCAACATGGGAGGGCCCTGATTTTCCATGTCCTTGCTAACACTTGCTATTATCTGTTCCAGCAATAGTAACCATCCTAGTAGGTGTGAAAAGTAGCATCTCATTGTGGTTTTGATTCACTTTCTCAAGGTGGCTGATGCTGAGCGTCTTCTCATGTGCTAATTAGCCATTCCTGTATCTTCTTTGGAAAACTATCCATTCAGATCTTATGTCCAGTTTTTTAAAATTGAGTTATTTGAAATAAAAGAAAGCTTAAGTGCTTCTGGTTTCCCCCTGCCATGTAAGATGGCCGTAATGCATGGACATGAAGGGGTCTATGAGAAGAGATGTATCATTTGCAAGCTGTAAATGATCCTTAGAAAGTCCCCGGTCCAGTGCTGCCTCTGAATTGGAGCAAAGCCTAAAGAGTCATGGTAGGAGTGGCTCATCCCACTAGGGAGTGCATCGGTACTGAGATTTTCTGGATATCTGTACTGATGATGACTAGAGCAATTGAGAAAAGAGCCTACCTGTGAGTTCTGCCTGCCAGGGACAAAAGTTCCCGGACACACCACCAAATGAAAAGCTGAAGAAGGATCAAAACTGGTTAGCTTGAACATGTGTTGCCAGTATACTGAAGGAGGCAGTATACAGTTGTCATTTGTTGGTCTCCAAAGAGCTCCCAAGGCTGTCCAGAGGCAGAGTGTGAAGACAGAGAGCCACATTGCATGAGCACTGGTCAAGAAAAGCATGGTCCTTTCCGTCTACTCCCCTGTACTGCTCCCAGCCTTGGAAGATCCTGAAACACAAGAAGTGGCAGGAAGGAGAAGGAGTCAGCAGAGAGAGAACGAAGACAGTGCCTCCAGCCCCAGTTCCCATTCATGGCCCTCCAAACACAAGGCAGACACATGCTGGGTAGGGGAGCAAGCTTTGACATGAATTAAGTTTTGACAGATTGGGTTGGGTATTTTTACAACTAATACTGTTCTAGTACCCAACAGTGACCACAAAAGCTGCAGGGAACTTCCCAAGCCATTTTCCAAGAGAGGAGGAAGGAGATCTAGTAAAGAATTTCTTAAAATAGCAGTAGAGAAGAAGAAAACTAACTGGGTCATACAGCATTGTGTCTTGCCTAGTCAACGTACACACATGTGGGCATCTGAATATTCTCGAAATGCTGCATTCTCTCAATACAATGGACTACCTTAAAGTCCTTTCATCCATGCATTACAGAAAATAGTGGGATGGATTTATATGGAATTTCCAAACATAGAGCAAGGGCAATCATGGAGTCAAGTTTCAGAAGCCAAGTCTATGACAGGCAATTCATAACCAGAGTTTGAAGTGTTATGGCTTGGAACTCTCTTCAGAGCTGCTAATACTGTCAGTGACTCTAATAATTGCCCACCTTACCTTATACGATTAACGATCTTCATTCTTCTGGGAGGTTTCAGGTCCTTCAACAACAGGTAATTTGATAAGAGAAATATTTAGTTGACAACATGGTTGCTTAAGCTAGGCACATATACAGAAATAATTTTCCAAATTCGTATATTGATATAAGCAGCATGCTGATTTGAAGAAAGTCAACTGTTTAGGTAGCAAGCTCCTCAATGGCACATTGGACACCATGCAGGTCAGCCCCCGAAAGCCTGAATCCTGCATTTTGGCCATGTTGGGCCCAAGATCAAGAAAAAAACTCCTGTGCTAAAAAGCCTGGCATGATGTCTTGAGACCCAGAGCACGGAGGCCCACTACACAAACAGAACAAATCCCTTTCAGTGCTGTTAGACCTTAACAAACAGGGATGATGCACAAGACTTCACCCCTCCCACTCTACAGCCAGCCCCCATCCTGTGAACCCCCAACTCTTTTCAGCATTTCTTAAATCTGCCCCATTGAACAATCTGCGTTCATTGTAACAAACACAATCTCATTGAACTGAATTCTGAAGAGACTTTAGACTTGAGAAAAGAGGACTGATCCTGTATTCTCTTTAGTTTAAACAAGGGACGGAGCACAGCAAATGAGAAACCTTGGGTAAGTTAAGTTCTCTGGAATAGGTGGGGTGGGGAGGCAAGGGAAAGGGCTGAAAATGGGATAGACTTGAACTTGGTAAGGAATCAATTTCCAGGTGTCCTGTGAACTAGAGAACAGTGCTTTAATCCTGTGACTGTTAGGTGTCACTGGGTACATGTTCAGTTTCCTGTCACACTGAGCTACAAATAATTTAAATTCCTTCCTATAAAAGTAGGGCTTGCAGTCAGAGTCATGAAAATTATGAAATGAGAAAGGAAAAATAGGCCAGGAGCTATTTGCAGCTGTAATGAAGATTTAACTGATATGAGTATTTAGAGTTTGTTAGCTCACTGGACATCTCGGTCTGATAACCTCACACGTGGCCCGGGCACGCACGGTTCAGTGCCTGGTATCATTACGATCAGCCGTGGTCCTCTCATCACTCACCTATTCCGCCAGCTGTATGCAGAGTAAAAATAATAAGCCTTAACCTTCCCTGCTGCTTAACCTGATAACAGGTCACTCCCGATTCCAAGGCTAGCGTCTATTATTCAAAGCAAATTAGGATCACGCAGACGAATTTCTTCTTCCTTCACTGGGGCAGCTCACCTCCCCCACCGAAGCTGTCGACCCATGCAAATGTTACATTTAGGAACTCATTCTTGATTTAAGGTGGCTACAAATCCCTAATAACCTAACAAGCAAAACAGAGACTTAGCTTTGCGATGCTTCAGCACACAAATTAGCCAGACAAATAAAAAGGATTAAAAATATCTTGAAAATAGCACTTATCATCAGTCTCCCATTCAGAAATAATGAAGGGAGAAGTATAACGACATAAATGTAAGTACAATGCATTATGACCTTTCTTCTGGCGAACAATAGGCATTTTGTTCATTATTCAGAGCTTCTTTGTTTACAATGAATGTGGTGATGAATGAAGTTATGACATCAATTAAATCACAAGTTTATATTATTTCCAAACAGACAAAATGCAGATATTTTGAGGAGAGTAGCAAAAATGATGAGTTACTATCTATTCTTGATCTCTAAATGAGTTATACATATTCAAAAAAGGAACATTAAAGTTGCTCTACAAAGCCAGGATTATATATTACTTTTACCCTGAACAAAGATAACATTTGTAAAATCCCATTAGCAATAAATCTTTTAGATTTTCTCACTTAAAATCTTATGATCCCAATGGGAAGAATAGATAATCAGTAAATAGAACTCTGATATCTGTCAGGAATTTGCCTGAATTAGAGCCAAATTAACTTGACAGAGGGAGCAAGAAAAAAAATTACCCTACTCTTCTGATGAATGTATTTGAATTTTTAAAAAAGGCATCACTAAAATGGAAACAAAATTCTTACCTTGTTACGTTTGAAAATCACAGGATGGATAATATACAATTACCAATGATATAAAGTAAATATCCTTGAATAAAAGATAGTCACAGACCATAGAATCATTTCAAAGAATACTGAGTATTAAAATGTTTTCTTTAGAAGTATTGCATAATAAAATAGAAATAGTTTGGCATTATGAATTTTCCCTTTAGTGATTTTAACATTAGAGACAAAAATAGATGAAAAATTGTTTTATAAGTGCTCTCTTTTCTTACCCAACCAGTGGTTGTGTCAGGAAATAGAGCTGAAGGAGTGGGAGGACTAAAAACGTTCTAAAGTGCTGTGTGTGACACACAACCTAGCAGTACAGGAAGACACGGTTGTCACTGTGAACTGCAGCCCCTGGCTCTGAGGTGATTTGCTTATGGAGACAGGATGGCCTAAATGCCCTTTTCCTAATGGAGGGGAACTGATATCTCTCCATCACTTTATTTCTCTGGATGAAAAGGGCTCTGAGAAAGGTGGACTCTACAGTGCCAAGGGGACTTGTGATGAGGGTCATACCACTGAGATCTCTGTGCAGAACTTCACTCGTTTTCTCCGTGAAATCACAGTGTCCTTTGGCAACCGTCAGAGGATGGGGAACAAGGCAGGAAGAGGGCTGGTGGGGTCGTCCTCACAAACAATACTCTCTCAAATCAGTGTAAAGACCACTCACTGTGAACTCACCAAAAACGACCACTGCCGTGAATTCAATGAAAAGCCAAAATTCATCGACAACAATGAAAAAGGAAAGATTTGGTTGGACTTTATGTAGACATAAAATTTTCAATAATGAAAATATTTTTAAAACAAATTTTAAGTTCTAATAAAAAGTCTTTTCAAATCCTTAGAACAGATGAAAGAATAACCAAATCTTAGATTTTTGAACAATGTTTCCAACATTATTGTAGGACAGTAAAGTCTTCATTTTGTACTCGATTTTAAGAACATGCTGGTAAAAAAAAAAGAATAAAATTTGCAAAAATAGCCCACAGCTTTTTAATTCTCGATTTGATTTTCCTAATTATTTGGCTTTCAAATTGTTCTCTTTTGAACTTCATCATTTTTTCCCAATTTCCTGTTTTGAATTTTCTCACTTTGATAGAACTACAGTATCTTGGCCTGTGACTTGAGAGGGTCAACACCACCACTTTAATATGCTGTCTGGAATTTGCATTTTGAAATGATTTTTACTTCAACTTGTAAACATTTCTATTTGCACAGGAAGCTATAGCCATAAGAGTGTCTGCAGGTTAAGCACAGATCAAGATGTCGGTTCTATGAACATGAGAGTTTCTTTGTCAATGGCGGGGGGAGTTTGAGTATTCACTAGTGAATACTCTCATGCTATGACAACTTTTGAGTTCGTGTGGGCAATTCATTAAATAGTAAGACTCCAAAAATGAATACCTAGATAAGGAATCAGGTACTGTGTCTCTCTGACACACAGAGAGCCAGAGAAAATAGTGCTCATAATATATATATATATATATATATATATATATAGTCCAGTAGCTAATATTTTTGAGGTGAGTTTTGTTCTCCCCACTTCACATGCATGGATTTGTGTCTTAGAATTCTCACTGCTCTGTAGAAGGAAGAGGAAGGCAATTTGGCTTTAATCTAAATCCTTTAGATTGCTGTATATCTTTGTTCTATCCATCTGTTACACAGACCTATGTGGATACTCACAGGCCATCAGACATGGTGGTAGGCTCTGGAGATACAAAGACAGGTTTGTCTGTCTTGTTCTGGGATCTAGGAGAAATCCTAGGGCAAGTATAGTAAAGTGCTACCTTAAAAACAAAAAGAGCACTGGTTATAATGTGCTTTCTGTGGGTCAGACACTGCATAACTTCTTCACTCAGACCATTTTATTTAGTCCTAACAGCCCAGTTGGTGGCTGAGGCTAGACTTGCACCTGGGTCTCTCTGAGGCCACGCTTACCATCTTTACCCCAGTTCAGTGATCACACACGGTAACTACAGACAAAGGTTGATTCTCAGGAGCTGTGAGAACGGCCTAGAGGGCTCCCAAACCCAGACTTAGGACAGCCTTTCCGGGGTGCCATCATCTGAGTTAGAAGCTGGAGGGTAAGCACACAGCCCTGTGGCAAGGCAGGAAGAATGGGAGACTGTTTGAGTTCAGGGAATTACTGTCTTTGTTTTCTTCAGTATTATAAGTCTCGTAGTAGTATAGAGCATTTTACACTACATTACCTAGAATATAACAATGTAATTTCATTTGCAATCATGTTTAGTGTTCCTGACTCACACCAGAAAATTCCACATGAAATCTTATGTCTAATCATTGCCCTATTTCTGCATAAAAGATTTCAAAGCCCACTGCCCACGGCACTGAGCTGGAGAGGGATTGCTACGCATCTGATCACTTCTGATTCCTTGGACAATGTATGTTTACCAAGAAATGTCACATGGGATTTTGCATTTATATAATGCTTTTAAGGGCAATGAAAACCCAATAAAAATCAGTCGGCTTATTTAATGTTCAAAGTGTTTAATAAGGTTTTTTTTTTGAATGAACCATTTAAATGAGTTTTTTTTCTTTTTTCATTAATTAACTCACCAGAGCACCAAATACGTATCAGATAAATGAGTTGATAGGGTCCCTGGTTTAGTTGAAGATGCAATACGGAAAGTACTAATTAGGTAGGCAAGAGTTTGAGATAATTAAATAGTGATTAATAGATTTTTGTGCAACCAAAATTAAAAGTAACTAATTGGTTGAAAAAATATTTAAAATCGTATGCTTAGAATTTTCATATTGGATGGGAGTTGGCGGGATACTAAGATTATTTTGAGGAGTTTGGTTTTTTACTCATTTTTCCCCCTTTCTGACATCTTGTGTCAAAGTGTTCCTGTGTTAATAGCAGAATATAATGGAAGTTTGTGCAATTAAATACAGCAAGAGAGTTTCTAGAGCATTTATCCTTGGCCATGGGTCATATACTGTGAATTTCAGAAAATAAAAGGGAATTCCATTTGTAACCCACTCTTGCTTGAAGCTTACCTAATGAAATCTTTCTCACTCATAGAATTAATAGTGTGTCCAGCTGAAGAGTACTTAACATTCTCTGTGCATACGAAACACGCACAGCTAGAAGAAAACCTTGCATTCTTACAGGGGATTTTTGTTGCTTTTTCTTCAGCCTAAATTAGGCAGCTCTTGTTCATTTAGTGCATTTGAAAGGAGCTGGACTTTTGAAATTCTGAACTGTCATTCCCCGTCATTTCATTTGACAGCTGACACTTTGAGAGTGAGGCACACAGAAATCATGTGAGCAGAGTGGGATGCTGATAAGGGATGCTGTTGTTTCCCAGTGCAAAGGAGCACCTTAAACACGGTCTGCAGATCCAATTGCTTTGTTGTGATGCAAAATGCTTGTTTGCTTGTCATCAGTTTTGTTTACTATCTGCAGAGCATAAAATTGCTGATTAAAAAAATGGAAGAAATGTAAGGCCAGATTCATTAAGAACCATATTTTTCTCCTTGGCTCCCCATTCCCACTCCTCAGCTTCCCATTTCAATACGGTGAACGTTGAGTCTTCCGTCATTAAGGCCAGGACTCCATAAACAGTATATAGTTCTTGAGATAAGATTTCTGTATTTATGGGAAACAAGAATTCTGAAACATTTTCGTGCCTGTTTTTCCTCTGTGCTTCTCAAGCAGACTAGGGAACTTGTGAAAATTGGCTCTACCGTGTGGAATTTCATTTGACTCTCCATGATAGTTTTGGAGGCTTTGTTGGCTTGCTTTTCCACTATGGAACTTGAGGCCAGTATTTGTGGACAAGTTGTATAAAACAACTTTCCTGATGCAAAAAATCCTTGTAAATCCTTCATATCTGTTCACCTGACCAAGCCATAGTGTATGGCAAGTTGTGTTTTATTGAAAGCTTCCTTTTAAATAGTAATACTAATTAAGTAACCACCAGAGGATTTCCTTACTTTCTTTCATGTGTAGTGACTGCAGAAGAAGAGAAATAACTTGAGGAAGAGTATGTTTGACCCAAATCATTGTATATAACGAACACTTTAAACCTTTCATAAATATTGCTTAGAAACTTAGTGACTCTGATTCCTCCTTCAGCCACAATGAGAAGTCTAATAGAATGAAATAGGTATGAGTCAAGTGAGGAACTAGAGAGGCTATAGTTGGGGGTGTAAATTATGGAAAAGCATGAAAGTGTAAAAAGTTTTAGAGTGATAGGCATTTCTGTTTTCTTTTTACTCAATCCTTTAGCTTTCAATGCAAATAGTAGGAAAAGGAAATTGTTTTCAGTATTGTTTCTTGCTGATGAACTGACAGAGATAACTCATTGAACTGTCTAGACAGGAAACATAGATACACACATATGAAAATGTTCAAAAGCTCACTGCCACATGACCTTGGACAATGCTAACCTCATATGCACATACTTACACATGTACATACAAAGCACAGTTGATTGAGAAAGGGGTCAACTGAGAGTCCAGAAAAATGAGTTTTAGCATTAGTTAACAAATAATTTTTCAATGCCACAGAATATCCATCTGGGAAATAAGTGAAGAAAAATGACTTCTGTATCTGAGAAAATGCTTTGGACTCTGTGGGAATGTGCTCTTTAAATTCTAGGAGCTTTGTATGCAAATGTTAGGTACATGACCTGTTTGCTTTCCTTGGGAAGGTCTGGACGTCAGTGTGCCCAGTGGGAAAATCAAAGTTCTTCCTGGAGAACCCATTGCTTTGCCCTGTGGTTTTACTGCTCTGACCTCTCCTCCAGGTTTTCCTTGAATTGTGCTTAACTTTGAGTCACCGTTTTGCTGTTTGCTTACTCACCTCAAATTCAACAGGTCAGGAGTCAACGGGTAC
This sequence comes from Castor canadensis, assembly GCF_047511655.1. NCBI lineage: Eukaryota > Metazoa > Chordata > Mammalia > Rodentia > Castoridae > Castor > Castor canadensis. Next base: position 128,343,577 of record NC_133387.1, on the reverse strand, counting down.
TTTTTAAAATTCATGACTGTCATAGGAGGTATGAGTCCCAAGACAGCTGTGGCCAATAACTAGTCTCACAGATGGATCATACCCAGAATGTTTTTCTGTGGCTAAGATTTTAGTGGAGTTGCCCTATGCCCACAAATAGCCTGTTTGCTGGGCTTGTCATTTCTTTCCAAAGGTCCTTAGGAGGGGTGGGAGCCTAGAGTGAGCCATTAACTTCCTCTGTGTGAGAGCACAGGTGAGTTAAGTTTGCAGACGCTCAGGTCTCAGAGGCAATTACACAGGTTTTCAGTAGTTAAACCAAGGTAACTTGCAAAGAGCCCAATTCCATTGCTAACTTCATCCTTAAATGAAATGTGTCTGCGGACGTTATATATGACAGCATATGTAGTCTGGGAAACAAGGAATTGAGGCCCAGAACAGATTGAAAGGGGAAAAAGTGTGTCTTTATATGAGGCTGGATTTTCAAGTATTATCTAGGGCAAAAGTTTTTTTTTTAAATCTTAAATTACCTGTCACTGTATGGTAGAGAAGAGTTTCAGAGCCCGGACTTGACTCTTACCTAGTCATTCTGTATAATGTCAGACACCCCTAAAAGGGTACTTTGAAAGATATATTGCAAATTGTTATGCAATTCCCTATTCCTTTGGCTGGGAGAATTAGGAATTTGGGAGTTTTTTTTTTTTTTTTTAATGTGGAAGAGGAGAAGAGAGAGTGAAGTATTGATATGAAATTTTATTTTTAAGTATAGTAAAACCCGGGAAGTTTTTACAGCACAGCCCCAGGATATTAACTAAAATAATTTAGAAGAAGGTAGTGGGGAGGCTGACCTGATGATTCCAGAGAGTAGATTCTGGAAAATCCTGTTCAATGCAATTTAAATGGAAGAGGACATCATTGGCCTTAGACTCCTAATTTTGATGGAAGGCCTGAGGAGCTAGGAGGTTGTAGTTCCTGAACAACAGTGTAGTTGACTTGACTTTGACATGGCTTGTGCACAAAGGAAAACAACCAAACCAAACCAAACACAGCAGCCAGCTGTGGCCTCTGGACCCTGATTAGGACTGGAAGTCCATTTTGTATATTATAGATTACTTAGCATCTTTGTAAGTAATTCATGTGACTTTGTAGGTTCAAATCCTTCCTCCTCCATAATTACTAGCCTGCATGCCCTAGAAGATTTTACTAAATTTCGTAGGCCTTAATTTCTGCATTTATGAAATGAGTTTAGTGATGGTGCCCATATCATTCTAAATGAGATTATTCATGGAACCTTCTTAGCAGGGGTCCTGGCACTTAGTATGTGTGGTTTAGCTAATTAGTTACATGAAGGAACTAATAGAGTGGTTGATAGGATCGTGTTACTCAGAATACACAGTATGGAGAGCAAGGTGGCCCTGAGAATCTGAGTTGGCGTTGACCGAAAGGCTCTATTGGTAGCACTTAGGTTACCATCCAAACAACCAAAACCAAAGCAAATAACAACAAAGCAAAAACATGAAGCTGAGGTTCTTTGTGTTTTTTTGTTTTTTATCGCCAATGAAAACACCGTGGAGGACCACATTCTAAACATTTTCAACAATGGTAGCTGAAATGTTAGCAAAAATGGACTATCAACATACACTTAGAAAATGAAGGGGAGGAGGGAAAAATAGGTCTTTTCCAGGGGTGGGTGCCATGGGAGGTGGTGGGCACAAGGTAAAGGGGAAATATGGTGGATATATTTTGTATTCATATGCGAAAATAGAAGAATGAGATCTGTTTACATTTTTCTGAGAAGGAGGGGGAAGAGGGAGAATGATGGAGGGGTAAATCTAACTAAGATACGGTGTGAGCACATATGTAATATCACAATGTATCCCCATACAACTATTATATACTAATAAAATTTTTAAACGGACAACTGTAAAATACAGAAGGCTTTTGGCTGGGACTGATTCACTGAGTATCCTCACGTGCAAACATGCCTTGCAATTCTTATGATTTGAGGCAGAATTGATAAGAAGCCATTTGGAGATTCAGTCTCACACGACTTTAGATTGTGTGAATGAACTTTTTGCCAGTGAAAGCAAGAGGACGAGGTGATATCTCTTTTCTGTTCACAAAGCCTAAGGGGAAAAACCCCAAATATCAGAAACATATGGTTTTCGAGTTCTGAGCCTGCAACATTGATGGAGTTTCGTGTAAAGAGAGAAGAGCCCGTGCGTGCACTGTCACAAGCTGTTTGCTGAGCACAGTCCCTGCTGCCAAACCACTGTTGATGTTCCTAAATGGGCTGCAATTTGAACCACCTGGGAGCCAGACAGGTTTGGAAACCATCAAGAGATCCAGGTCACAATAATGGAAATAAAAGAGTAAAGAGTGTGTCAGACAGCTCAGGGACAAAGGAAAACCGAGGAAGGGACAGAACTGAACAGGTGTGGCTCCAAGAGCACAGCAGGGGCACTTTTCACAGGGAGGAGGTAGTGTCTCCCCAACGGTGATCTGCAGCATTGAGACTCCTGGATTCACTCAGATTTCATATTACCTGCCCTTTCTATGGGAGGTGTATGGTGGGTAGACCATGCAGCCTCAACAAACATGTAAGCCAACTAATGTGTGTGTGTGTGTGTGTGTGTGTGTGTGTGTGTGTGTGTGTGAGAGAGAGAGAGAGAGAGAGAGAGAGAGAGAGAGGCTGGGGTTTGAATTCAGGGCCTCACACTTGCTAGGTAGGCGCTCTACCACTTGAGTCACTCCACTAGCACTTTTTGCATTGGTTATTTTTGAGATAGGGTCTCACTTTAGGGCCAAGCCAACCTGGAAAGCAATCCTTCAATTTATGTTTCCTTGCATAGCTGGGATGACAGGTGTGTGCCCTGCACCCATCCAGGACAACCACATTTTGAGGTAAAGAGCTACTTAGAAAAAATACTTGTTATGCCCATGATGGTCTTGTCAGAGCATGGTAAATTGAGGGGGCAGCAGAAATTTATCAACAGTTCATATTTTTCTAGATAAAGTCCCCAGCTTTATCACACTTGACCTTCGTGAGGAAGCAGGGTGAAGAAAGGCTTGATCATCTAAAAGTATTCATAGATAGATTTGATGAGGCATAATGAAAATAAAGATAAATAGAGATTAAATAAATTAAATCTTCCTCTTCTGAGCAAATCCTCAAAGATTGTGGTCTCATTCTTGTCAGACTTACATTAATAAATTTGCTAGATATTTATTAAATGTTTAGAGCAGTGTGTATGTGTGTGTGTGTGTGTGTGTGTGTGTGTGTGTGTGTAGCAGGGAGGGATCTGAGAAGTTTCTTAAACCCAAAGACTCAGGGTAGAGAGGAGAAATGCATGTTAATAATTAACCTTAATGCAAGAGAAACCAAAGGCCAGGAAGGGAAGCTGCATGAAGACCGAGCCCATGAATTCTAGTCAATGGCCTGGCTGTGCTGATTCTTAGCTCAGAAACCTTACTTCCCTAAATGTCTCTCTCTCTCTTTCTCTCTCCCCTTCTCTCTCTCTTTCTCTCTCCCCTTCTCTCTCTCTTGGTGAAATAGCTCTTTAGCAATGGGCCTAAGGCCCTTAGCACAGTGCTGGTGCACACTGAAGAGGCAAAAGAGGCAGTTACGATTATCAGTCATTGTGAGCTAAGTGCTATGAGTAGGACATTGTGGAAGAGTGCATGGCGTGTTATCAGGTCTGAGTTTCAAAAGGGTGAAATTTCAACCTTGGCAAGGACCAAGTTAATTAAAACAAAGCAAAGCAATCAAACAGTATCCGACTTGGATGTGAAAGGTTGTTCGGCTTCCCACTTCTGCCAGTCTGTATCAACACTGCACTACATTTCTGCGATTGGTTATTCATCCAACCTGTGCTGCTTCAATTTCTGGATCAGGTTTCTCAAGGTTGCTTCTGTGAGGGAGAAATGTAACAGTGCTCGAGAAAAGCGTATTGTGATGTGTAAATTGGTGTTACTCTGGTAATTATTGTTCTGAAGCGGAGAGAAAGAGTGAGAAAAGATAATTCAACCTGGAGATTACATGAACTGAAGTCTTGGGATTATAATGCACACAGAATGTTCAAGAATGACCAAAAGGTAGTTGTGACCCAAAATCTATTCTGGAAGGAAGTACTTCCGTGGAGCCATGTGTACTCTTTGGAGCACTTGCATGCTGAGTTATGGAGTCTGGGCTTTAGTCTGTGTTTAGTAGGGAGCCAATGAGTATTTTGAAAGAATTTTATGCATTCTAGAAAGATTTTCATACATATTAGAGGAAATGTCATTCATTGGCCCGTTGTTAATGAGGAGATAACAAAACAGTTTTATACTTACGCACTTGTCACCATCTCACTTCTGTCCCTTTCCTAGCCTTGGCCTGCACCATTCTTTGATTACCCTTCAATAATTCTCAGCCTGTGTCGTACATCAGTAATCTGTGGAATTTGAGAGAGAGATTACTAGATAGGTCTTGCTCCAGCCAACTGAATTAGCATGTGGGTGTTAGGAAAAATCCACACAGGATTGGGAACTGCCTATTGATGTTGCTCTGCAGCCTCTTCCCTTTTATTCCCTTGCAAGTGCAGAAGACAGAACCCAAAGCCTGGTGCTTGCTAGGCAAGCACTCGACCACTAAGCTGCATCCCCAACACCCCCACCCCACCCCGGTCTCCTTTCGATTTAGTGAAAATCTCCTTAAATTTTAAGAAATATCAATTAATTATGGTGGTCAATTCTTAACATGTGTGAGAGAGAGCTGGCCATGACTCAGGGAAATCAACCAAAGCAGGAACAAGTCCTGTAGTATAAGCAGACCACAGTGTACTTAGATACTCAAGTGACCGGATCCCAGGTCAGAAATAGAAAGGTGACCGAGGATCCAGCTGTGTAGCTGAGGAGTCCTCAGGTGTTCTGAGATCCCTTTTATGCTCTGCTGGTCACCTGATGTGGCTAGGATCCTCGTCCCTGCTGATTTCTCGGTGATACCCTTCACTCCAGCTCTTTCCATCTAATGTCATGCTGACTCTCCTCTATATCCTCAATGGAAATTCCAGGGAGGGAATTTACTGTTTTTAGTCAGGTGCTTTCAGTCTGGTGAAGCCAGTCTTGATTGGGTGACTGGGTCTCATAGATTGGGATATGTGTAAAACTTCTTGTAGAAGAGTCCTGGGCTGCCAAGAGTGGGGTTGTTCAGTAACAGTAATTACAACTAACTTTTAGTTAGCACTGGAGGCAAAGTTCTATGTAGTAATTCATTTAATCACCAGAACATACATGATTTTATTTTTATGTATTTAAAGTTATATAGTGTTAGTTTGTACCAAGCACTGCTCTAAGTACTTACAAATATTGACTCATTAGATTAAAACTGAATAGTTTTAATAGTTCTTACAATGTTTCGTAGTTGAATTCATTCTCTCCCATCTTTCTCCTTTATCCCACCTCCCCCAATTCTGAAATAGTTTCTACAGTTCTCATTTTTCCATTTTCATACATGTGTACATATTTCCTCCACATTCACCATCCTACATCCTCTCCTCCTTTTCCTCTCAAGAGCTATGTGTCTGGCACTCAGTTGGTTCTCAATAAATATCTCTTGAGTAATTATGGAACAAATGAATACATAAAGACTCGAGATTTCGAAAAAAAAAACATGAACAGTTGAATGGGATTCGATCATTTGAGAGTTATAATTTTTTTATTTGTTCTGTTTTGAGGCAGGGTCTCACTATGCTGCCCAGGCTGGGCTCAAACTCCTGGACTCAACATCTTTAGCCACCAGGGAAATGCGAATCAAAGCTACAAGTGAGATTTTCCATTTTACCCCAGTCAGAATGGCTTTCATCAAGAAAATAAAAAACAATGAATGCTGGCAAGGATGTGGAGAAAAAAGAACTCTTTCACATTGTTGGTGAGAAAGTAAATTAGTACAGCCACCATGGAAATCAGTATATAAGATCGGAAAAAAAAATAGAATTGCCATATAATCTAGCTATACCACCCTGGGTATATACACAAAAGAATCAAAGTCAGCTTACAATAGAGATATCTGCACACCTGTGTTTGTCGTGGCACTGTTTACAACTGCCAAGCTATGGACTCAGCCTAGGTGCCCATCAATGGGTGCATGGATGAAGAAATTGTGATATATACACAATGGGATATTGTTCAGCCATACTGAACAGACTCATGTCACTTGGAGGAAGATGGATGGAACTGGAGATAGTCAGGTTAAGCAAAATAAGCCACATTCAAAAAGGCAACCATCAGTTTTTCTCTCATGTATGGCATCTAGAAAAAAAGACATGAAAGCAGAATGGCAATTAATAGGGAAGAGAAAGGGAATGAGGGAAGGGGGAGGTAGGAAAAGAGAGGGTGGGGGAGGAATATGAGCAAAGTACATGACATACATGTATGAAAATGTCACATTGAAAGCTATTATTTTGTACAATTAGTACATGTTAATAAAAATGTTAAAACAACACCAGCCTGGGTTCAAGTGCTCCTCCTGCTCCAGCCTCTGACAGCTGGGACTAGAGACCTACTGAGAATTGCATGTTGACCAAGAGTACTCCTGCCTGGCTTTGCCTCTGACCTTCAGAGATTCCTCTGAGACCTCACCTAAGTGCTGGAGAGGGTCTTCTGTCCAAGCTTCTTACTTTGTAAAATTTGAGCAACTTGATACACCTAAATTTAGGAAAGAGTCCTGCTTTTCCAGCACAATCGTTATGAGAACCAGTCACCATTTGTTATTTGGTTGTATGTCTTAACACAGAGAGAGAAAAATGAGAGGAGAGAAAGTTGACCAAAATCTTGTCAACATTGCAACTTCAGGCATATTGACATTTGATTGGATTTTTATTCATACATGTATTTTGGTGGTACAGGGTTGAACTTGGGTATCATGATTGCTAGGCAGGTGTTCTACACTTGAGTTCTACCCACAACCCTCTTTGCTTTAGTTATTTTTGGGATAGGGTCTCACTTTTTGCACAGGTTGACCTAGACCACAATCTTCCTATTTATGCTTTCCTTCGTTGCTGGGATGACAGGAATGCTCCAGCATGCACAGCTATTGGTTGAGATGGTGTCTTGTGAACTTTTTTTTTTTTAAACTGGGGCTGGCCTTGAGTTGCAATCCTCCTGATCTCCACTTCCAAAGTAGCTAGGATTACAGACACGAGGCACTGCATGGTCTAGGCAGACATTTTTAAAGGAAAATAATAATGATTAAAAGGAAAATTCAAGAGACTTTTTTGAAACATGGTCTTACAAAATAATTATGAAGACAATGTACTTTTAGTTAGTCAGTAGGACAAAGGTAATCTCAGAAAGGAAGATGGAAAACACACACTACAGGAGTCAAATGGGGAATGAGATGTCGGGTCTACTACCTAGCCCTGGACCAAGCCAAAAGAAGGAGAGTAACGGCTGTGACATGCAATAAGCAAGCACAAAGGCTGAGTTGGGGCTGGATGCCAAATTGAACATGTGTGCTGACCCCATTTGTTCCCTGCAGTTAAGAGGAGACGTCATTCACATAGAGCTGTGCACAGAGCAAGACGTGTGCAAACTGAAATCAGAATTTCCCATCAGAAAAGGATTCTGGGTCTTTTCCTCTTAAGAACTTGGTTGAGACAGATCCTGCTGCATTACAGACATTTGCTCTAATCAGGTAGAGAGGGAGAGCCAAAACAATGGCCACACAGAAATTCTGACATTGTCCCATGATGCCCAAAGACAATGCTCTTGTTTGAAATGGGATAACAAGGCCATTTCCCCATGCAAGAGCTGCTTCTGATTACTGTTCCATCTTACTAACCCAATACACAGGGTAATAAGACACTCATGTAACAGACTTGTGTTACATAATACTCTATATTTATATGCTTATTCTTTTTCAATAAATCAAGTTTTACTTTTAATTCCATGAAGTTATGTCATTTCAAGTTATTTATACACATTCCCTTATAAGGAAATAATTTCATCCTGGACATTTATTTAATGTCTTGCAAAACCCCACCCCACTCCTTTCTTTCTCTCATTTTTTCCTCACCACTACACAACTATGGCCAAGATGAAGGCTATAACTAAATGGAAATATGTAATAAAGCTGTTTTCTAATGATACTCTACAGAAATGCAAGTACTCAGAACTTTCTTAACAAGATCTTAATAAAAAAAGTACATATTGAGTAGAGGAAGAAAAATATTTAATTAAAAACCCTCAAAACGCATCTATAGAATGTAATTCACATAGAAAATTACTTAGATTTGTTTATTGAAAACCATTACCTTTAAGCAGGGCAAAGAATAAGAATTGTTTCCCTGTTAATATTTTCTTCCTATAAGAGCAAGCTAGGTGTAATGCTTCTACACTCTTCTTCAGATTGTCATTGAGGTGAGTGGACACTGTCCACAGCTAAGTCCCCACATCTGGAGGTAAGTTTAACAGAGTGAGAAGTGAGGGAGAGAATTGGATGAATATTGGCTACAACAGCAGCTCTGATTCTCTTACTGGTAGAAATTTGGCAGACTTCTGAGAGTGGTGCTTCTTAAGTTCTGCTTTGCAAAGCTGAGCTGATTTGGGTTCTCCTGGTGGATCCCTGTATGTGTTGGCATTGGTAAAGGGTCCGTGGGAAGAGGTAGTACAAGTGTTAGTTGAACTTCATTTTGGTATTGGAAAAACAATATGCCTGAAAGCAAAACTTCCCCTTCTCACATTTCCATGTATTTTGGCTCTTGATTTTGGCTGAGGATGATTCCATGATTGCCCAGAAAATACCTATAGTACAATCAAATATCCCTGCAGGGTTATAAGCAGAATACATTGTTGGAAGGGAAGTGGTTTTGATGAATTTTGCTTTCGATTCCCCACATGGACAGGCTTTAACAGTAAAAACAAAACAAAAACCAAACAGTAACAACATTCGTAATACCATACTCCAAAGAAGTGGAAATTTTTGACTGCTGTTCCAACCCAAATTGAAGTTTCAATCTTTAGAGCTCTAGGATAATTTTATGAAGGTGGAAAAGCCTCATTCATTCCTTCACCTTGACTGTGTGTGTCTCTGCATGTGATTTGTACATGTGTCCACGTGTGTTGTGGATGAAGAGAAATGGTGGTGGTGTCGAGAAACATTTTTTCTTTTTGGTGGTAGTGGGATTTGAACTTAGGGTTTTGTGCTCTACTATTTGAGCCACACTCCAGCCCAATAAACAGTTTTTGACCCATGGGTATCTTAAACTTTGTCTTCACCACTGGTGGATCAATGGAAAGGATGAGGTGAGGTTTTCTGCCCATCTGGCATCTTAAGTTCATTAGAAATGAGAGAAGAAGGCTACCCAGCTGTAAGTCAGAGGCTAGGACATCATGTCAATGACACAGGACAGCTCTTAGCTGCTCCTCACCCTGACTTCACCGAATGGGGCTGCATGGCTACCACACTTCTTAGGGTGAAGCAGCATTGTCAGTTCACTTTCCCACACCCTCAAGAATTTCAGAGTTTTGAACAAATGAAATGACTGTGAGGTGAGAAGCCAAAATAAGGGCAAAGATGAACTTTCCTTGGAGTGGATTAGAGAGGGAAGGGGGAGAGTTTCAAGGTCAAAGGCATAGGTTTTGCTTCTTCTTTTCGGTTATTTTGTTCAGCAAGGCCCACCTCTCTCCTCTCACCTTTACAAAAATAATGCATTTAGAATTAAGAAGCTCTTTTGAGGATGTTCCATGAATTAAACCATGCAGATTGCTAAGAGATATTTTTGTCTCTCTTTGTGAAGATGGTAAAAAATGATTTTGTTAAAGATTTAAGATAGAAAAAAATTGTTATTAAAAGGTGGTACCCACCACCCACTGCTTTCCTCCTCCCTGTCTCCCCCTTTCTATTTCTTTTTTTTCTTCTGTCTTTCTGCCCTTTCCCTTCTTTCTGCCCTTCCTTTTCAAATATTTGTTAAATGTACAAAGGATGAAAGGCATACTTTGGTGATTTATTAATAAATGACATTTTAGCAATTAATATGCAAATCTTAAGTTAGTCATTTGCCTTTGACTTGTTCATCTTTTCAATACGGACCGCTTTCTGAATGTAGAGTTGTAATGACTTTTCAGTTTTTAAGTATATCAAATGCTCTGCTACCTAGTCTTTTGCCAGTATTTATACTTCAGCTGAGGTTCCTGTGTGGAGTCAGTATAACTCATGGTAATAATGATGTGGTGAGAGTCTACAGAATGTTTGGGATTGTGAAAGCTTAATTTATATAGGGTGTGGTTATAGTGTATATTTATTTATTACACCACAATCATGTGATACCTGGAAATCTAAGCCTGGTATATATGTTGATCAGGGTTCCCATCATCCAGCATACCATTTTGCATATACAGATTTTTGAAGCAAAGAGTGGCATTGTTCTGTCACTCATTGATTGACCAAGGCTCCAAGCCCAGACTAGGGTATGTTTAAAGGAGAGACATTCCGCCCCCTGCCCCCCATTTCATCTCTCCACCAACTTAGCTCAGTCACACTCACTGTTATTTTCCTTGCATGGTGTTCACTCTAGATGGAAAGTTGTTTTGAGTGGTGTCATCTTGTCATACGTTTTTGTCATGATGGGGTAAGGAGATTTTCACATGTAAGAAATGACTCTTCTTATATGCAATAGTTTAGTTTGGAGTCTTACTAACAATAATTTTAGTCAATAAATATGGAAAGTAGCCTGAAATGGAAGAGAGAAATATTAAAATTTGTAACTTTAAGGCTACTAATGATAAATTAAATGTATTTCTTTGACAAAATAATTTAAAAATTACTTTGTTACTACAGGCTACACACTTTTTGTTATTGTAATAATTCTATGAGTTTTCAAATATGTATATTGCTTCAACAGCCCTGAATATTTCCTTGTTTTATGCCTGAAACTAAATTAATTACTTTGTTTAATTTCATGCACATGCCAAGCGGTTGTTATGAATAGCTAGTAATATCGTGTTACATAGAGAGGATGGGAGGTTACAATAAATATACAGCCAATTACCAAACATCCAAGGGCATTACTGTTTCCAGGTAAGCTGGACCAATTATATGCTTGCTATATTTAACAGGAATGAAACAATGGCAAAGTCAGCACTGAAGTTTTGTTAAAATAAGATGAAGCTTATAGTGTCAAAATGAACTTTGTTAAGAAAACAATTTGCAAGTACAGTATTACAGAAGATGAGTTTTTCTTAGAGCCAAAGAGTCGTGGTGACAACACACTCACCTTGACCCTCACTTTGTCTGGGCTTTGTAAACTTTTTTTTTTTTTTTTTTTGCCAGACCTTCATGAGGTGAAGAGAAGTTGGTGTGGGAGGATGGATCACCAGTGCACTGTGGTTTGCAAGACTGTTAACCTAGAGAAAGATATAAATATATTTTCCAAATACAAAATAATAATAAGAAAGCATTTTTGTATCAATGCTCCAGACTTTTTATGTGATTTTATTTAGTCCTTAGGCAATCCCATAGAGAAAGTTGGCAGGATTAATATCTTCTAAAATGAGTCCTGCTTTACAGAAGAGAATCAAGGCTGAGCTAGTATCAAGATGAGGGTGAGGGTGAGAGTCAGAAACATGGTTAGAGAGTGTTGAGTGTGCAGTTAGTGGGGACTGTCCTGTTGGATGGTTTTCCCCAGGGCTCATGCCTCTTAGCAGAGGCAGGTGTTTCTATTCTGTGGGGAAGGACTGTGGGGACACAGGTTCTTCTAATACTCCAGGTAGCTCTTCCTATTGAGCTCTGGAGTCTGAATTTAATCTTGAATTATAAATGTCTCTTCTTAGGTTCTAGTTCTAGCATTTTGCCAAAGCATAGTAAGGAAAACAGGTGTATATCATGGATTCACCATTACAGAGGGTCTCTGCCAAGCACTGTACCTGACCTCACGCCTTCCTTCCGCCTACGGGAGCGGACCATCTTTTGCACCTGCTCTTGGCTTTGGTTCTTTAAATCCTTGTTTGTCCACCGAGGGTAAATGACTTCAGTTGCTTGTGATCACTTTCACTCTCATCCCACTTTCATTTCTGCCCTGGCAGCTGTTTCCCCTGAGACCCCAGACTCCGAGAAGACTCTGACATGCTGCCTAGGGCTGCCTACTGATTCTTCTGCTCTATTTTTCTTTAAATTTGGGAAGTTAGTGAGATTTCTATTGATTTTCCTTTTTCTGATATTACCTCCAAGATGGGCAAGTGGGGCTTAGAATGGCACCAGCCCACTGAAAAATGTTTGCTTTTCTGTTCAATTTTCTTAAAGATTTTTAGTAATGGTTATACTCTTTTAAAATTATTTGCTGTTGGCAATTTCCCTCTCCTTCTTAAATCTATGGTTGGTTGGTTTGCTATTGAAAAGGAGAGAGTCTGAATTGTGATTTCACTGTTACTTTTGCTTAGAAATAACCTCAAGCATTTCTTATTTTAATTAGCGTGACTATTAAAACATAAAATAAGCATTTGTGTAGTGCCCTGAGAATCTTTACATTAGAAAGTACTTTTCTATGAATGCTACCCTTGTCTTTTGATGACCAAATGTGTCTAAGGCAAGTAGGTGACACTGTCTGTAATCAGCAATCCCATGTGACATTTTACACCATTGAGTATTCCCTTCACGTAACTATTTTCTAGCTTCAATTAAAGTCTTTTCTGGCTGTTCCTTCTTGATGGAACCTCTCTGTCTATCCTTTAATTACTGTGTTCCCTGGAGGTTGGCCCTTGGCCTTCCTGGCCTTATCTTAGAGATCAGTGGGTGAGGGGAATGATATGCTCAGGTGTGGTCATGCAGCATTTAAAATAAGTATGAAAGTTTAAAAAGGGACACAGGAGGCATTTAGATATATGAGTCAAGATTAAAACATGAATCCATGCTAGAAATTTAGAAACAGGAGTGTCCTAGAGCTAACCAAGTATAAATGCTTGTGTCTCCTCCTCCTTTATCTCCCTCCTCCTCTTCTTCTTCCTTTCTTCCTCCTCCTCCTCCTTCTCCTCCTTCTTCTTCCTCCTTCCTCCCTCTCTCTCTCTTTCTCTCTCTCTCTCCATTCCTCTCTTTATTACCCTTTGCTAGGATCTTTGATCTGTTTCCTGGGAGTCATCTTATACATCCTCCTTTTTCTTATCTATAGCCTGTCATAAATCAAGGGCTATGGGCTCCACTGACTGAAGCATATCATGTCTGATCCTTTCAGCTGCAAGAAAGAGCAAACCTGATCAAAGGTCATTTCAACATTAAGGACTTTTGTCACTTCACTTAAAAATGACTCTGGGTGCTGGTGGCTCACACCTGTAATCCCAGTTACTCAGGAGGCAGTGATCAGGAGGATCATGGTTTGAAGCCAGCCTAGGAAAATAGTTCATGAGACCCTATCTCAAAAAAACCCATCACAAGAAAGGACTGGTACAGTGGCTCAAGATGTAGGCCTTGAGTTCAAATCCCAGTACTACAAAAAAAAAAAAGTCTCTGGAGTCAACCTATTTCCAGCATGAATTCAGCAGCTCAGAGCTCTAAGATGGCTTTTCTTTAACTGCTTTGGTCTCCCCCTCACTGCTGCAGACAGCCATGAAGCAATATGCACGGAGATCTCTGCTAATAGCACCCAGAAGCCAAAAGGACAGAGCTCGTTCTTGAATTCCTCAACCTTTCTATCGGGGGGAAATTGAGCTTAGGAAGACCTCCCTCCAAGTCCTCCCCAGAACAGCCTTCCAGATCCTTGGGAAGACCTGGGTCACAGTCAGGCCCTGGCCTCACGGGCTGTCCAGGCTTCCGCTGTGCGACATAGGCTCTGCTAGGAAGGAAGGAGTGTGGGAAAATGGCTGCCAGGTGTCTGTCACTTTCTTCACTTTCCTCCCAGGTTTATGGTTTTGTGCCTGGCCTGACTGTTGTCAGGGATTTGTGGGTCATCTCCCTGCTAACCCTGTCATCAACACGACATCTACCTTAGCCAGCTTTCTAAAGCACCACAAAGACTAAGAGCAATCTTCTTCCTCTAAAATTTTCATTCCATCATTTTCCAATTTGGGTAAAAAAATGAATAATTTAAACTCCATTAATTCATTGGAAAGAGAAATTCAGAAGCTGAATCCATGGTTAAAGTTGTCACCTAAAAAGTCTGAATAAGAAGGTGTAACTTTTGAGAATCTGCGGGTTGAGGGGGAAGACTTGTGAGGGTCGTGTTCCTTTTCCACGGTCAGTAGAAAAACCACAGGTGGGCCACTCAATCCTGGACCACCTCCCAAATTAGTGGACATAAATCTGGTTACTAAATTTTACAAGCAAATAATGTGTATACCTAAATTATTTTCACAATGAGTAGATCTGATGCTGTGGAACTTACATTTTTAGTGAATCATAAATTTGAAAGAGAATTGTGCTTTATGGGAATGTTATTTTCACTTTTTTATTAAAAAGAATAATGTCTGGTAATGTAAGCAAGTTCACATTTAAGAAAAAGTGCTTTCTGGAATCAAGGAACATCTGGATTATATATTCTTAATAGAAGTTCAATAAAATCTAGAAATGTAACAGCATGATTTTATGCAAATGAAGGAGCTTGCAAAAATGACAGGAGCATTTTTGTCTGGGAGTCTTGAAGACATACTCATAACCTGGCTTGTGGGCTTTTTATGTCACAAAGAGGTCATTTCAGTATCACACATTTTTTAGAGGACTTAAATTTTATCTTGACTTACTTTATGTTCCAAAACTAAAAGTGATGTCAGTGACATGTATTTATGACTGAATGTTAATATTTTGGTATATTTATGATTACATCTGCACATAACATTGCCAGATCTTTTTTTGCAGAAATGGAGTCTATAGCTTTCTTTTTTCACTTGTATTATGGACATTAGATTACAGTTTCTACTGTATCATAGAAGTGCTAGGTTTTGCAGGAAATTAAGTTTTCATTTGCATTTTAGCAAATTGCATTTAGCATTCCTACCTAAAGCACCTACACTAACAGCTGTGCAAAGACTAATAGCAAGTGTAGCTATGCTGAGCATTTAAATCTATTTCTTAGAGTTAAAGTATACGATTTGTGTTATAATTCTATCCAGAATGGAAAAGGGGCAAATATGGGTAGTTTGGAAAAAGAAATCACTATTCATTGAATGAACAGTTTATTTCTTTTCTCTCAAATTCCTGGCTTAAAATTTTCAGTCACAGGCTGGGCATGGAGGCCCATGCCTACAATCCCAGCTACTTGGGAGGCAGAGATGGGGAGGATCACTATTTAAGGACAGACTGGGTAAAAAGTTAGAAAGACCCCCTTCTCAGCTGATAATCCAGTTCTAGTGGCACACACCGGTCATCCCAGCTATGCAGGAAGTTTAAGTAGGACTGTGGTCTAGACCAGGTGAGCCAAAAGTATGAGACCATAAATCAAAAAATTCAAAACAAAAAGGGCTGGGAACTCAGCTCAGGCAGTAGAGCACCTACCCAGCAAGCGAGAGACTTGAGTTCAAACTCCAGTACCTTAAAAGAAAAATCCAGCCCTGACTGCAGTAACAGAAAGCTCAGCAAAGGGAAGTGCATGCTCAGGTGCCTTTCAAATGTGGCCTGTGATGTTGATTTCTGCCCTTGAACCTGACTCAGAGGGGGAAGTGTTGGAGAAGTGATTCGGAATGTACTGAGCACTCTCAATAAATAATTTCTTATTCTGACTATTTTAAAGAATGTTTTGACCTTTGACTCCTACCCCAAACCTAAGTTTACTTCCAAATATTCTATTTTCATTGGTCTAGGTTGGGGACCAGAATTTTGAATAGCTCTAGCTTAAAATGTGCACCAAGACTGAGAAACAATGAACTCTACAGGATCCATACAGTCCTTTGGTTCTCACAGTAAGTCATGACAGCAATTATTACCCCCACTTGGTGAAGACAGTGCTAAACACAGAGATACTAAGTAGCTTTCCCAATGCCACATAGCTGTGACATCACTGACAAACTGCTGAGCTAGGATTTGAACCCAGGGTTGGGGCATGTAGTAACACAGACTATGCAATGGTAGAGAGGAACGCTGGATGTCTCCTTGTGTTTTTAACCATAGGAAGATGTATTGGAGCAATGGCAGAACTTGGCTAAATGTCATCATGGAAACTACCTCTCACCTCATCTCAACTTAATTACTTTCCAAAGGTTCTACCTTCTACAGGTCAACACCAGCTGATTTGTAGCCACCTACAGACTCCAGAAGGCTGGTTGTAAGTCAGTAGGATTTAGGGTTATAGGTTTCACAGCATCTTCACAGCAAAAATTGGACTAATTAAAAAGCAATTCAAACAATAATTGAAGAAAGTTTCCTTGAGCTGAAAAATGACTTGAAGTTTTAGACTGAAGTGTTCATTTGGTCCTGAAGAGTTTTAATGAAAACAAATAAGCTTACAACTAAAATATGTCCCGGTGAGAAGTTAATAATAAATTGTAAGGGAAGAGAAGCAGTCTAGTATAAACTTGCCAATTCTTATTAAAAGGAGGTAGCATTTCTTAAAGAAAAATAAAACATTCATGCACTGATTACTCATGCCTATAATCCCAGCTGCTCAGGAGGTAGAGATTAGGAGGATGGTGGTTTGAAGCCAGCTTTGGCAAATAGTTCACAAGATCCTATCTCCAAAACCCTTCACAAAAAAGGGCTGGTGGAGTGGCTCAAGGTGAAGACCCTGAGTTCAAGTCCAAGTACCACACACACACACAAAAGAAAGAAAACAGAAGAAAGAGCCCCTAGCCAGAGATTCTTTCTTATCAAAGATCTCATTGATCAGTAAGGTGAGAGGAAGCCAGGTTTTTGGGAACACACCACTCAGGCACCCATTGGAGGAAAATCTATGGGGTGAGTTTCTCACCTTTTGTCAATGGAATTAAATTATCTAAGGTAATAGGAGATCTGGAGGAAAAAAAAAGTGGTAACAAGTCTTGTAATAATTAAGACTTAGCAAGTGATTAAACATTAACTGGGAATTTATTGTGTAAAAATTAGATAACAAAGAACCCTTGAAAGAGACAAGATAATAATAGTTTGAGATGAAAATGACAAGACTAGCCAAGTAAAATTCTATGGCAGGAAGAGGCCTTGTGAAGGCCCCCCTCAGTGGTGAAATAAGCAGATTGTGGAACAAGGGGCCCTAGCAGATTTCAACGCACAGACAGAAGGAGTAGTGGCCAAGTACTGGTGGGAGGCACAGTTAGTATTTAATGTTGACACATTATCAGAATATACACTTAAAATTGTCATTACAGGGGATGGGACTATAACCACTATTAATAGGGGATAAAACAACTTTATTCCCAAATTACCTGGAGAGGCAAGGAGTTGGGGAGAATAAAGAGAGACATGGATAAGCCAGCAGTACTTAAGGAGAGGGAACAGAGAAATAATAACGAATTATAATGAACAATAAAATCATTCTTCCCAAAAAATGCAAATGGGCGAAATACCTGGCCATATGCTAGGTGCTGGTAGAAACATTTGTCTTTTATTCTCTTTTGTTCGATACTTTAATTGCCTGGCATAGGAAGCAACTTAAAACTTTAACATTAGAAGTGATCAAAGAAGGTTGAGGGTTTTTTTTTTTTTTTTTTGCATTTAGTTATGAAAAACAATATTGGTATTTTAGATTCTGTTATTTCTTTACTATATTTTTTTACTGAGGAAATTACATGTAATTTTCTGTCTATAAATGTTTGGATTTCAGGGATAGATAACAAAATGATCATTTCAATTTTGTGTTGCACAGATATTAAAAATACGAGCTTCTTTCCTCAAAGTTCTACCCAAACCTTGCTGCTTACTCAATTTTTATGGCTGATTACCAAGCTACTCATTTGTCATCCTCTGCAGTGTTGTCTGGTTTTGAGAGGGGGTTGTGACGATGTCCGTATTTATATATTTCACATCCATGGCTCACTATATATGCCATTGGAAAACTATTTCCCTTACTCTTCTATTTTTAAATGAAGCAGCATTTCATTTTTTCAAAAAAGTGGGAGACTGTAAGGAAGAGGAAGAGGACTCTTTCTTAAGAAGGTATCTATAGACTATATTGAATGCCTTAGAAGACTTAGTAATGTTAAAAGCATAAAGTCCAGTTGTAGATTCTGAATTTTCCTCACTATTGGATTTTACAAAGGAATTTCAATGGGAAAATGAGCTAAGAAATGACCAGTGGCAAATAACCAAGTTTTAGAAGTATTTGAATTTCAGCTCATATATTACAGATTTGAGCCTAAATCAGTCTTGTCTTTTCTGTGCACTTGACTCACATTTCCACTTTAAAAATCAGTATTTCTTTCTTTCTTCTTCTTCTTCTTTTCTGAAATCTTAAGGAAAAGTTTCTGACAATTTTTAAAGCTGATGCCCAGACTTACAAATTGCTCACGAGGAACACTGCCAAAGGCAGAAGCTACACCAAACTAATATCTGTCCAGCAGCCCAAAACCATTGCTTCCTGGCTCTGTACAACCCATTCTTTTCTGCATCAAAAGGGTCAAAGGCTCTTCGTGCATCCCCACTTCCTTCTGATTTCCAGAACTCAACATCTGAGTCTTGATTGTTTTTCCCTTGCCAGTTGCCATACAAAGAACAATACAGCTCAATAAAATGAAAGATTCAGCCCTGTGTGGTTCACACAAGCAGCTGACGGGATTTTGAGATGGGTTAATGGTTCTGATTGTTTTCTCATATTGATTTTTAAGATAATTATATTTTATTTATGGGGGAGGGGACTTGAACTTGTATCTGAACTGCTTTGAAAGTAAACTAGGTGTCTTACAGATGGAAAACTTTTGTGTGAATTTGTAATGATTTGTGGGAAATAAAACAAGGCAGCTATTACTATTTTTATTTATAAAAAGGATTTTGATTTTAGAGAACTTTTCTCCCTCCCTCCTTCCCTTCTCCCTTCCTTCCTATCTGGACCAAGTGGTTGGATTAGTTTAATGATCTGACCATTTTCAGTAGCTTCCTCACTTAGTTTTCTGTTGCTACTAACACAGTATCACAGACTGAGTAAGTAATATAGATAAGAAGGTCGTTTGGGCTCGAGGTTCTGGTCAGAGTTCTTGGGGCCACATCTGGCAATGACTTTCTCGATGGCAGAATCCTGTGGCAGCTCGGGTATCCTGTGCCCATAACAGGTAGCGTGCATGTGTGATATGCTCTGGTGTCTCTCCCTTTTCATGTAAAGCCACACAGTCTTAAAGGCTCCACCCTGACAACGCTATCTAATTCTAGTCACCTCCCAAAGGCTCCACCTGTAATCACCACTATTCTCAGTACCTCCCGACAGAGATTAAACTGCAACATGGAGTGGAGCCAAAAGGTGACTCTGACTCCAGTCAATGAAGGACAGAGTTGCAGTAGTATGGGGTTGGGAAAAATATGGAATGTGGGTGGGTGGGAGAGCTGGGCAGCCCCTTGCTTTTGGCTTCTGAGTTCAGTACAGCCTTTTGAAAGGTTGCTGCCTGTGCCTCTCCCTTTAAAGCAGGATTGCTCCAGTCCTGGAATGCTGAGATAAATTCATTTCTCTTTTTGCAGTACTGGGTTGAATTCTTTGGATCTAATTCAAGTATAGCAGATGACTAATCACCCCTTCTGCTCGTTGACAATGGGTTGTCTATAAAACCTTGTTTTTGTCTGGTTACCTTATTGTGGAGTTCACGTCTTTTGAGGAGCACTTGCAACTGAAAGGTAAGGGACATGTCAGCTCCAGGGTGTAGTAAAGCTGACAGGGAAAAAAAATCCCCACACTAAATAATCTGGCTGTGTTGTTTTTTTAGTTTCCTGAGAGAAAGTGGCCTTGACCCCCATGCATTATTGCTTTTGAGATCGTAACAGCAGATGGTATGAAATGACAGTTGATGAAGACAACTCAAGGTGTTTATAACATTGCAGGGTTGTGCAGATGACTTTAAAAACAAAGGATTTGAAAGTGATAAAAAGTGGAGACTGGTGGTAGAGACAGTAAAGCCACTAGTTACCTGAGGCAGTGCCCTTTTTTTTTATTGCATCTGATTGATAATTAAAATGGGGAAAAATTAACCCCAGGCAGAAAAGAATATCCAGCCCCTGCCTCAGTGACTTTCAGAATGAAAAAAAAATCATAGTTTTGATTTCTAGATTTGATTTTTGTCTCTTGTCTGCTGATCTTCATACCGCGAGCTATAGCTCAATAAAACGAGAGATCCATGGCCCTGTGTTTCATAGCAAGAGCCTGGAGGGATTCTGAGCCAGGTTCGTAGATATGATGGCTTTCCCTTCATTGATTTTTAAGATGATTATATTTTATTTATAGGCAAGAAAATAATAGTTAATCTTAGATTTATTGAAAACTTATTGCAAGGCTGCACAAATTGATAACAATAACAGTACATTTAGGGCAACAAAACTAGACTTGTCTTTAATCCCTTAAGAGCTGAGGGGTAGCGAACCTATTGACTTGAAATTAAATGTGCTCTAGCCCACAACTGAATCCAGGTGGGGCAGAGTTCTATTTTTCTGGCCTCTCTGAAAGATTTCATGACACCAAGCTTTGGTACACCTGAGGTGCTTCTCCTGTACCAGTATGAGAAGAATCTAAGAGCCCAGAGATCAGGCCATTCAGCCTGCTGCTCTGTGGGGTCTTTAAAAGTTGGCATCCAAGTTTTTCAGTCATTTGTCAGCTAAAAAGTCAACTACTCAACAACAATTGTGGCCAGAGGTTTGCATCTCTAGCCAGGATGTGTGGGTTCTGAGGTGCAGAATAAACCTAAAACTTCAGCTTAACTTAATTCAGAACTCCACCGCCTTAAAACAGTTCTATTTTACTTGGAGCCCTAAATGAGTTGACAGATCTTTTTTTTTTTTTGGATTGGGAACAAATGAATCCCCATTAACTGGTGTTTGTCTTTCAAATGGTGAAGAATTGTCAATACAGTTTCTACATAGCAGGGGCTCTGAAGTTCAGCTGAAAGCCTTTGTGATGCTAGTCTGGGGTGGCAAAAAGCATATTCCCCAACAACTCTCTAACAATGTAACCAAAGTTATCCAGAAAGTTGGATGTTTATGGGATAAAGGAGAACATTTCCACATACAAAAGTGTCCTTTTGAACAGAGAAGTTTGGACATTGCAGTCTCTCAGGTAACCGTGGAACATTGTTTTAGATTATCTTAAAGGTCAGATTTGTTAAAAGTGCCCTGTTAACTCATGCTGTGCTAACACATGTTGGCTTTTACCTGTAAGGCCAATGTTCGTTTTTGAATTACACTGTGGTCTTATTTTCCACAAAACTTGACCTGAGTGCTAGGTTTTGGTTAAATGCAGTGACAGCATAAAAATAACTTCCACCACAATGTGTATAGAAATATTCCCAGCAGGGGCAAGCCAACATTCTAAAACAGATGCTAAAAGTCATTGACTTTCTTTTGGTGAGCACAGGAGATAGCCAAAGGAAGAAGGCAGAAATACAGTACTGGAATTACTTACATAAAGTCCCCTTTATTTGCTTATTCTGTGTTTGTTTATATCAGCTATATGATTTGAAGCTCTATTTAAGAGAAAAAAATAGATTAGACTAAAACCATTTCCAGAATTTGAACCTTAGGTTTATAAATTCCGGAAAAAAAGGGAGAAGTTAAATTTTCTTTTTTGAAGCTTATCGCAGGCTGGTCTTAAACCTACTTATGATGCTCCTGCCTCAGCCTCCTGGTGTTGGGATTGTGACCTGGGCTACCATACATAGTCAAGAAGTTAAGTTTTTAAAGATATTTCTGTAACATCATCAACTGGTATTTACTTTAGAATCATGTGGGAAAATGGGAAATTAAAATGAACATGTAAGCTGTATGTGAAGATAAAAACACAGACATGGGATATTTGTGAAATGCATAAAGAAAATTCCAAGAAGGAATTTGGTTTAAGACAAGAAACAGGTTTGAAATGAAGCAAGAGATGACATACACCTCTTGCCCAACTAATTTCTGCACTGAATTTTTGAACTCACCCATGTGTGAACACACACAATTTCTGTTATTCTATATATCTGAGACCATTCTTCCTTTAAATTGTCAGTAAATTGTCCAGAAAATTCCATAAAAGCAAGTTTGGCGAACATTTGTTTTAAGTTAAGACAATAAAAAGCAGGAGGATTCTCTTGAGAGAAAGGTTTTCTCGTGACTGAAAAATATTTATGTAATTACAGCAATAGTGTTCGTGTGTTATCAACAGGTACAGTACTTCTCTGATCAGAAATTCTCATCTAGTTAGGTAACTTATCTTTATCTTAAATCATCCAAATTTCTCTGGAATATGGAATTATTATGGAATCTAGAAAGGGGTATTGTGTTAGACTTTCTTTTAACTTAATCTCTTTCCTGATGTCAAAAATTAAAGTTACTTATTGTTAAAAATTTGGAAAAACCTGAATGAACCAAAGAAGAAAAAGCAAGACCATTGATCTCAATCTCTTATTTAAAGATAGTCACTGTTACTAAATGAAGAAACACGAGGCTATGAGAATTACACTTACTGCTTGGTTTCCAGGGATTTTTGTTTGTTTCTTTAACTATACACAATGAGGGAATTTAACAAGGTATAAATACGGATAGTTAAATCAAACAATATAAGTGTTTTAAATCATAGCATGTTATATTCTTCTTTCTTTTGGACAAATCATATTTCTGTTAAATTTTGCTTTTTTTATTGCTGGAGATTGATCCCAAGGCTTGTGCTTGCTAGGTAAACTATTTTTTTCCCATTTTTGTATGTTTGGGGAATTTTGTTAAACAATATGTGTTGTTTAATTTTCAACCAGACTTTAGGTCTTATTCCCATTTTTTGATCTCTTTTCTTAGCTTTACCCTTCAAGGTTTTTTAATCTGTACATATTTTGTATCTTAATGGGTTTAATAAAATTTGCAAGCAAATACTGTGAAGATGTGTGACGTTCTAAGTTATATTCACAGTTCTCAGAAACCTCATTTTAACTTTAAGTTGACATATGACACTAATATTTTAAGGAGAACAAAAATATTTAAAATCTGATACAAGATTTATGGATTTCATGGTAAGATTCCATTCTGTCCTTAATTCTAATATGTAAGCAAGCAATACCTCTTATTAGTTTGGCATAATCAAGAATTATAATCACTAAAATCATCATTAGTTCTCAAGTGATCAACCTAAATGCTCAGGATTTCTAAGAACCTAGTGAAAAGGTATGAAATTGCTTTCCTATTAGCCAGACACAGCCACTTAGAAGCCACAATGGGAAAGTATTTCTATTCACAATGATATCCATTATACAAAAAGCAGGAGAATGCTCTTAACAGGAGCGACCCATGATTGGTTGTTCAGCAGATTCTCTTTTTACTTCTCAGTGTCTTCAAAGCAAGACTCTATGGTTCTTCATGTTCTGTTCATAGGAAATACTCACCTCCAAGTATTTAGAAAGTGCAGAATTTATAAAAATTAGGATGTACATGAACAAATTATAAAGATAGAAAGGAGAAATACACACCAAATTTTGGGTGTTGATTACTTTGGGGGTTGTAAGTGATGAAGGAAAATCCCATCTATTATTCTCTATATTTTGATATTATTTGAATGTTCACATAGAAGAATGTAGTCACTTTCATAATTTGAAAAACATCCAAAGAAGCAGTGATTGTGAGAATGAGAAAATTAAAGAAAACTAATCCTAAAGCAATGTCACTGGCTTTGAGAGGATGGCTTCTCGGGCTTCTTTGCAGCAATGTTCCCCCTGTGTTGACTCTCCTGCCTCCTTTTTGGCATATCTATAATCAAACCAGGAGAGGTCCTCTTTGATCATTTTCCCATGTAGCCTTTGACCTTGAAAGCTAATTCACGCAGACGGTTAAGGTCATTTATATGGAGAGAGCTCACAGAAACAGTAGGAAAACTTTGTTTCAAATATACAAGCAGGAAAGGCCATAAACAGATAAACACAGAAGAAACACAGAACTACTGAGCTCAATCCAAACTTTCAGTGTTAATAAAGAATTCTAAGTTACAGAAATCAGAAGATAGCATTTGTACTTAATTTGCAAAATATTAAGGAAAAATATGAGCATGCTTACTAGGTTTTTATACTCTTGGCAGCAAATCCCAACAAGAAATTTGGCTATATTATGAAGAGTTTAAAATGTAGCCAATCTTGTGACTTTGTTCAGAGCCTCATCATCTTAGCTGAACTGTCCTAGCGAGTCTCCTTGTTGATGACAAAATCTCATCAGTAAAAGTTCATCCTAAGGAAACCAAGTTGATAATGTAGGTTTCCTGGTGGGTTCCAATCTTGGTGAATGAGATTGCTCCTTATGCAAAACCATGCAGTTGAGCAGCAATAGGTACTTTTTACTGAATTATATTTTAGTAAGTTTATTTTAAGATTTTTATCACTGTAATTATATTTCAACATTTTATGTTACATACTTTATTTTAATATACGGTTATTATTTTACTTATATTTTTATATTCATTATTTATTTGGTAAGTTGATACCGTAACCCACTAAAGTAAATACAGTTATTATCTCCATTGTATACACAGACATAAAGTAGTTAACTAGCTCTCCCAAGGTCATCTAGACAGTTTGATACCAGGGTTGGAGATTGAATTTCCAGGCTCTCCTGTCTGTAAAAGGATGCGTGATCGTGGCCTCATCAACCTCTTTTCCCAACCATGCCACTCTTCAAATGCACTAATATTCTTCCTGTTCTCAAATGTAATTGCCTTCTTGATGACTTTAGACTTACTATTCTGTGTGCAGTGGCTGTAGTCAGCCAGCCAGTGATAAAACTGACACACTCATCACATCTGTGGTTAACCATTTTTTTGTTAGGTATTGAGAGGACTCTTCACTGCCTACTCGGTATCCATCCACTTCAACAGAAGATTCTCAGGTTTCCTTGCAATTAGGTGTTGCCATATTTCTAAGTTCCCTCCAGTATAAACTGTAGTTCTTACAGGGGTAGAGTGGAAGGTCCCTTGAGGGAAGTCATAACTTTCCTAGAGCACTGGGACCAGCTCGTGACCTTGATGATTACAGAAAGTGAAGGGAAAAGATTAAAGAAGTCTGAGTCCTAGTAACATTAGAAACACCACGCCAAACCTCAGCTGTTCACTCTTGTATGTACACTTAAGTTTATATTAGCTGAATGCAATATACTTGTCAAGAGTAGAAACAAGTTTTACTTTCTTTTATAAATATAATGTCCAGAGTACAGTCCTTAGCACTGAGTAGGAGACACCCTAAAAATGCCTGTTAAATATTTCACACCAGGGAATGTAAGTAATGTTATCATAAAATTCAGCATAAATAATTGCTGAGTATTTATGACAAATTTTTTTCTTTAATCAAGCCTGTGATCAAGTGTAAGCAACTGTGGTTTACAATACAAGGTTAAGATAGCAAATATAAGTATATACTTTTGTTCTCTTTGATTTTTTCTTTTCTTTCTTTCTTTCTTTTTTACAAATACAAGAAATATTATGAAAAGCAGATCATATATGAGGGAGGAAGGGTAAGAGAAGGAAGTTAAGAAGGTGAATATGGCTGATGTACTTCCTATACGAGAATGAATATAGAATTTTAAAACCTGTTGAAATCACCATAAGAAGAGGACTAAGGTAGAAAGGAGAAAAATAGAGGAGATGAACCCATTTTAAATGTCATTTTTTTCTTCAAAAACAGAGTACAGGAAGCCAAAACAGGTCCTGTCCATGGGGTTGGTACCAGTGGAAGGGGAGGGGATGTAAGGAAAGTGTGTAGGAGGTGAATAGGATGGAAATAGTATGTACTCATGTATGAAAATGGAAAAATGAGGCCTGTTGAAACTATTCCAGGAATGTGGGTGGTGGATAAAGGAGAATGATGGAGGGGGTGAATTCAACTGTGATGTAAGGACTTTTGTAGGTGTACAACTTTTTGTAGATGTAAATCTTTTGTAGTACAACAATAACAAAGAGCCTAAAAATTTACATCTTCCTTCCTCCTCCTTTCCTTCCTCCCTCCCTTCCTTTTTTCTTTCCTCCTTCCCTCCTTCCCTCCATTTCCTCCCTTCCTTCCTTCCTTCCTACTACTTGGAAGGCTGTACTACTTCCCCTGGGAAGCAGAGATTGGGAGAATTGTGGTTCAAGGCCATCCTGGGCAAAACCACAAGACACTACCTGAAAAATAACAAGAGTGAAAAAGGACTAGCGGTGTAGGTTAAATGGTAGAGCACCTGCCTAGCAAGTGCAAGTCCCTGTCTTCAAACCTCAGTACTGCCAAAAAAGAAAATGTCCTTTCATCTGAGCATAAAGCTGAGGATGGGGTGAAAGTGGAATTTGTATTCACCTGATCTTGATGTCAGCATAGCAATCTACTCCAGGAGTGCTTATTTTGAATTTGGAAATGTCTGCTTTTGCTTTAGAATATATGCTGCCTCCTTATGCACATGTATGAAATGATCACAATGCAACCTATTATTTTGTACAATTACACTAATAAAAAAGGCTTACAATCCAATCATAACAAAAGGAAAGAAGATATGCTCCCTCCAGGGAAGGACTGTATTTGATCATCTGTGTAGCACTGAACAAACTCTTTACTCTTGTAATGTCTCCTTCATATGTAGCTGATGGTGGCAAATTGTTTCTTTTGTTATCTGTTTACTGAACTCACGGAAAAAACATGAGGTTATTTATTGCCAAGTCAAGTGTACAAATAAGCAATAAGAGATTACACAAATAAAATAAGAATGCTATTTTAAAATGTAATATCCTGAAACATACCTGATTACATACTTATGATCCTAGATAGATTGAACCAATAAAATCCAAGAAGCATTTTATTTCCACGGTGTATATATGCAGCAAACCCTAAGCTATCATTTTAGGAGACTGATGGTGTACACCAGTTTCACCATCTCTGGAGTTCCCATAAAAATAGATATTCTTGCTCAAGTTTTCATTCATTTCTCCACGATGCGTGTGCAGTTGAGGGGATTTATTGCTTGACTCAGAAAGTCCTCTGATTTACCTTTTTAATAAGATGATTACAGGGGACCCTGAGTTGAGGTGTCTGTTCCTTCCTGTATCCAGACAAGCCTTGTCTCCCTTTCTTTCTAGCTTTTCTGTTTCCTCAACCCACCAGTAAATCTGCCAGTGAGCTTCAGTTACATTATCCTTCCTGGTTTTTCTCTACTCTCTTTATCTGTGTAAGAAATACTAAGAAGAAATTTAAGCCAACAGCTTATTCCTTCATTTTTCTCCTCTTTGATGTCTCTTATACTTCCCTAAACCTTCAAAGTCATCATTTTTGAGCTCAAAACCCCTCTATTTGTCTTGCTACTAATGGATGACCTTGGGAGCTAGGGAGATTTTTGGCTCATTTTTTTCCCCATGAAAAATGACACTCAGAGCAGCTTTTGTGAATTGTGACTGGAGACATAATCTATGTTTTCGGTTGTCATAAAGTGGGCAGTGTTGCTCTCTTCCTGATCTTGGGCTCTCTCTCAGTTCATAGGTAAAATTACAGGGAGTTGGGTTTTATTTTATTTGTCTTAGTTCTCTGGCCCCAATATGGAGGTATGATGTCTCTGACTTTTGAGTTTTGGGTGATAAGAAGGTCTGTGGCTGTCAGAAGGGAGTACCCTCAGGAGCCTTGGCTTTGAAAACCAGACACTCTCTACTTGCTTATTCTGTTTCTGTCCGTTTTATGGCTCTTCATTTCTCCTGGAAACTTTGTGGAGGCACCCTTCTGCTCCACTTGCATACTGACATTTGTCCTCCACCAAGTAAATTTCTTTACATGGCTAATATTTTTAAAAATCTATGTACCTGCCTGTTCATGTATTTTTATCTCTGAGACATGGCAATTTTGACATCTTCTAAGTTCTGAACACAATGATTTCTTATTTAACATGTGTTTTCTTATTTAACTTAATCTTCAAAATACTCCCATAAAATAGTTATTATTAATACCTCATATCTAGTAGGAATTGTAACAGGAGCCTTGTTTTTTTTTTTATGTGAGAATTTATGACCTTGTTTGGAACTGGATTTAAGGCAGATTAATTTAACTATTCTAGTTTTCTCAACAACTCTGAAAATGGAAATCTCATTTAGAGATGAAAGGCTTTCTTTATAAATTTGTATTTATCCATTTATATAAACAATCCTTTAATCCATTCTCCACTTTTTGGGGAGTACTTTGCTGATTGCCACCCTTGCCTCATTCTGTTCATCACCAGTGCTCAAGAGTGTCTCTTTGTAACTGTCTCATCTTATGTACTCACTTGTATTAGAAATGTCAAGTCTGTGTACAAGACTAGAAAACAGAGAGAAACAAAAGTTGGGAACCACTGGTCCCTCTTGGGGGCATCCTCTGCCCTTTCTTTATTGTCTGGCATCTTTGAGATGAAGAGTCACCTACTGGGAGGGCTTTGCGAGAGGTCTAAGCTAAATTTCTTTCACATGTTCTCACGCTGTGTAATTCTCCTTCAAGGCATGCACAGAGAAATGTGATGATGTCAAAATTCTTGTTGAATGACGGACACCAATCACAGTCACATACTGGGACAAGATACTTTTGTTAGCATAAGTTAATTGTACAAAGGGGTTTCATTGTGGTATTTCCATACTTGCATGTAATATTCTTTGTCACATTCACCCCATCTACTACTATTTCTTATCCTCTTCCCCACCCTGTTATTTTAATGCCTGCATATATTTGAAACACCTGAGACTTAACAAGGAGCTCATATATAAACCAGAAAACGAAACCTAAAAAAGGCAAAGATATAAATCCAGTAGGGAAATACAAAAAGTTATATACAGTTTCATAGGAAAAAATCAAAATCTAAAAGGTATTTGTAGAAACACTCAATATCAATAGTTATCAGAGAAATGTTGATTGGAGCAACAAAGAGATGGATCTTAGCACCAAGAGCAGGTGGTTCTACTGAGTGGAGAACTCCAGTGTCTGAGGTGGGAGGCCTTCTGGAGGGAACATGGGTGACATTGGGTAAGATTATGTCTGTCTGTGTCCAACAGCCGAGTGACTGCCCCAGAGAAATCCTCCCCACTTTCTCCAAGGAAACGCGTTCATACAACTCTTCAGGTTTTGTTGGTTTAGGGTTGGGGTCATCCTTAGAGAAAAGTAAGATACCCACATTAGTAAAGGGCATAGATGTAGACATGAAAATCTATGTAGAGTTTCATTACAAAAGTATGAAGCAGAACAGGATTTACAGGATAATGGCCTTTGTGTAATTTTAAAAGGCACAAACAAAAAAACCCCAACAATTTTACATGGATAGGTGTGTATTTGAGGAAATAGAATAAACAATTTTAAGTTGGTGCCTAGGAAAGAACGCAGGGTAATGGAAGCAGGGACCAAGGTTAAGAGGAGAGGGTCTTGTACAGGATGGGGTCTCAAGGAGAGAAAGGAAAAGATCAGGCAGGGCTGGGCCGGAGAGAAGCCAAGTGGGAGCTGCTCCACCTCCCTCATTCTCACAGGTTCTCTTTGTCCGTGCTCTATAATGAGGCCTCTGAGTAACATTTCAATCTAAACGAAATTCTAGTGCCAAAAGCAGACTTAAAACACTGACGTAGTGGTTAAAGTATTGGGTGTGGAACAGGGGCCTTAAATTCCACAACCTGCCCCAACATAGCCTCCGTGCCTGAGGGTAAAATCCAAAAACCTACTGTCATTATTTCCCCATTTGTAAAAGTTGACTAAGACACCTCTGCCTTTCTTAATCTCTCAAGATGGTTATGATAAAGAGTCTGATGACCCTTGAAATTATAGCTACACTCAGTGAGTCACAGAGGGGACAGAATATCTGTTGCTGAGCTATTAACACACAGGATTGCTCTTGCCCAGGATTCCTCTGTGTACCTGTGAGCAGGGATGAATTCCGTGGGCCCAGGCTTAGGAACAGGACTTTGGAAATCACCCCTCTCACTCACCCCAGTCTTCCCCCAACCCATCCAGGCAAGTAAGAGATGAAGTCCCCAGATGGTTTGCAGGTCAGGCTACAGGAGCCACTTGAGGCTACCTTCCCTTAGGAGTGAACAAACAGCATGGCTTAGAAGATGTCTTGTGTCTGGTTCTTCCCTTCCCTTTTTCTCCCTACTTTATCTCTTTAATTAATGCAGTAGTTCTCAAACTTTTTGGTTCCTGAGACATTTTACACTGATTGAAAACCCACATGGTTTTGACTTTTGTGGGTTGTATCTATGGCCATTTACTGTATTAGTTATTGAAACTGAGAAATTAAAAATATTTATTCATTAAAAATAACACGAAGCAACCCATCATAGTTTACAGAAATATTTTTCCAAACTAATAGCTATACTCCAAACACACATGTTTTTAAAATAAACAAAAACAAGAGAATAGCCTTTTTATAGTTTTGCAAATCTGCCCAGATTCTTTAAGAGTACTTGCAGAGGATTAGGCTGGGTAAAATGTTGCCTCAGAAAATGTTAAAGCATGGAATATACAATGTTCACATTCAGAAAATGGCCCAGTGTCAAATCTTCACTTTTCACCTGTTATTAAAATAGTAGCTTGATGAAATAATACAGAGACATGTGACTTTAGCATGTTGTCTCACAAATGTCCAAATCCAATTTGTCCAAAATAATATTAAGTTGTACTATGGAATTAGAAACACTTGATTCCCTTTTTGACCCATAGAAATAGAAATTTTGTCTAGTTTTCCCTAATATTATAGACAGAAGAGAAAAGCCCAGCTTTATTTGCTTAGCAATCTTCATTAAGGGGAATTTCACCTTCTTTAAGGAAAGAGTCAGGCTATTCTTCAAGAAAAGCTGGAACAGGTTCCTGAAAAAGTCTGAGGACATGGTTTCTGGGATTTTCTCTGGTTATTGGTGGAAGATTCAAGACAATCTGGAAGTTGATGATAAATTTATCTTCTCCCACTCTCCATCTTTGTCTATGGTAGGTGACGCTCTGCATGAGAGGAGAATTTGTCTTTTTTTATCTTTTGAAATCTAAATAGTGACCTGCTATCGGGGACATGGTTAGTCATGGAGATCTTCAAGTTGCGCATTTTAATTACTGCTAAGGTAGAACTTGTATTTAGGGCCAGCGTAGCAATCATACTTTTCCTTGAATGAGAAGCAAGAATATATTCGTGCTTATCAATTCAAAACACCTATTGTTACATGTGTATTCATTCACATATCCAGGTAGTGAATTTTTACTCACAATGCATGTCTTTTTAACCAAAGCCCATCCTATCAAATGGAAGAGTTATGTAAGGATATCACTCTCTGGATGCTTCATATTTTAGAACATAAATAGTTACTGTGTTCTGATATTCTAATGTGTTACAACCAAAGCAATCACTCTTTAATTTATGGCGAATCTAAATTTTAATCATTATTTTTCCCTTGAACTGTGTGCTAGTTATAAATTATTCCAAAGACAGTATGAAATGCCAACAAATCTTGCTTGACAGAGTAGCTCATTTAGGGTCTTAAATCAACACAGTGTTTTGTGCTGGGAGATAGGAAACATAGGAAACCAGGATTTTTAGCTAAAATAAGGAACAGGAAAAAGCAGAAGACCTTTTCTTTTTCTGACATAATTGTGTAGAGAATTCAAAGTTGCTTGCTGTCATCACTCAGTTCAGCATTTATCTATCTGGGTCTATGACTAGGTGAGATAAGACCTGCAGATATGGACTGCTTTATCAAAGACTGCTCAAAGTGTCCATCAAGGTAGGCGCACTCCTAAATAAGCACAGGGAAGCAGGAATGGAAGTAATTAATCCAGAATATAAATTTCAGAACAGAGGTCAGGTTCAGGAAGATCATGAGCCATTCAGTTACTAATGTAACTGAAACAATAAATGAAATACAAAAAAGTCAGAGACCCGTGGCGGTGTCTGCTGCAGACTGGTGTTCCTAGCCCTGGGTCCCACTTGGCATCTTGTTTGTTTGTTTATTTATTTATTTTGAGAGTCTTCATGTGTAACCAGGCTGGACTTGTACTCAAGATCCTCTTTCCTCAGTCTCCAGAGTGCTGGGATTACAGGCGTGCGTCACCACGCACAGCCTTGTCCTTGCCATCTTACACAGTGTGCCTCATTCCCCTAGGCCACCTCTCTGGCACATCTTAGGGGATAAAGAAAGCTGAAACATTAGATGCAAGCTTGGAGAACTTGTCAAGAATCTTAAATCAAAGAGAAGAGCCTGGGAGCTTCTCTCATTACTAAGCCATGTTCCTTTTCCTTTGGAAACAACAGAAGAGGCTTAACTGTGCTGAGGCCTTTTGCCTGACTACATGTAAGATAATAGCTATGTGTTTTTGCTTTTGGGTAAGAACGAACACCAGTTCTTCTAGCTTTTCCTCTTAGTCCATGTTTCTGTCTCCACCTTGGTGACTCTTTGCTTTCTGGCTTCTGTTTTTATTCTACTGTGCCTGTGACATCGGAAAGCTGAACACAGGACTGAAAAGAGTGTTGATGGGTGAAGCCACGTGGCTGTGTGCACTGAGGCATCGAGACCATGGTGCGTGGAATGTGTCACAGCCTGCTGGGTTACACCGTTCTCTTCCTGTGCCACAGTCCCTTTCACCTTCTCCTTGGCTACTGTCCTCTCTCTGACTGGAAGAGACATTGGACACATTCATCATGGGTGGGGCGAGATGTTTGAGAAATATGGAAGTCAAGTGTTTGTCCTGAATGGTTTCTGAGATGTGCTCATGGCAGGGTGTTAGGGTGCACGTACAGCACATTGTTTTCTCTTCTGGACGTTGAACCATCATGGCGCAATGACTTTATTTACTTTTCGAAGTACTATTTAGCAAGACGGACATCATTTTCCCTGATGGTCTCTGTTAAGTGGTATCCCTCTCTGGCAGAAATATGTCTAAAATTCTTTCTCTCTCTCTTTTTTTTTTTTTTTTGGTGGTGATACTGGGGTTTGAACTCAGGGCCTTAAGTTTGCTAGGCAGGTGCTCTGCCACTTGTGAGCCACTTCACCGGCCCTTTTTGTGTTGACTAGTTTTGCAACATGGTCTTGCTTTATGCCTGGACTGGCTTGGATGGTGGTACATGCTTCCCCACTCAGCCATTGATTGAGATGGTCTTATAAATTTTTTGTCTGGTCCTGGCCTCAAACCACCATCCTCCCAAATCTCATGTAGCTAGGATTACAGGTGTGAGCTGCCATGCCCTAGAAATCTGTTTAAAATTTTAACAACTTTATCCCAAACCTCTTTTCCTTATCTGCAATTCTATACATCTTTTTTGCCAGTCTTGTAAACTAAGCCTCAGGAGTGGAGTGAGTAGTGAAGGACTGCCTGAGCCACGTGTTTTTTCTTGTTGGGGCAAGAGTGGCAATACAGATCCCACTATGGAGAAATGACCATCCATTTGGAATCTGGGACAGAACTTTCAAAGATAATTTAAGGAGTCTTCTCTACCATTGTATTTCTTCTGATGTCATCAATTGTGTGGAATGATGATGGAGATAATACATCACAGAGATGCTGTGGCAAGTAGGCAGATGCCATCAGTAAGGGTGACCATGGTTCCACGTACCATACTGGTGACCACAGCCATACTCAGAAATTCCCTGCACAGCATGTTGGCTCTCAGTAGTTTGCCATTGTCATATACACTTGTCTTAGTAATAGGCTGGTTCTGTCCTATAAGTAGCTTCAGAAAACGACTTTTAAACACAGTCCAGTGAGAGAAATAAGATTTATAAGTACTTTGGAAAAGATAGTTTTGAACTAATTTGATGAAAGCCACCCATTATTCTTTATCTGTTTCCTGTTCCTTGAAGACCCTTGTGGAATGAACGGAGGGGAATAGAACACATTAGGAGGTCTTCCCCTCCTGAGAGTCAGTGTAGCTTAGCAAAGTGATACTTAATGTTTGCTATGATATTTATTTAACTAAAATGGCTGGTTAGATGTTAAATAGAATAAAGGCTAATGTTTTCTATTATTGACATTCTAAAAAATTAAAAAAGAATAAAATAGGGTTAATGATGTATGCCATTATTGTTATTATGAAGATTAAAAACGTGCAGTTGTGGGATGCATCAAGCTGTGAGCAATTAGCAAAATTATATCATCCTCCAACCTTATGATGAAGTACTCTGTTTAGATGTAGTACTTTTTATTGTTGGTCTTCATTGGCTTCATGTAAATACAAAAGTCTGTACATCAACTAAAATCCAAGTGATGAATGCAAACCCATGATGATGATTTTGTATATCTCAGGAGACTGCCAGTGGAGGAAGTTTTGAGACCCTCTGTAGTTTTGGGACCATTAAAAACTTCTTACAGTTGGACAGCAAAAACAAGTTCCAGGGCTTTATGGTGCAGTGGAGTGACCATAGTTAAAATAATGTACTTTTATGTCTTAAAATGGAAGAGAGGACTTTGAATGTGCTCACCATAAAGAAATGATCCAAGTTCAAGGTGATGGATCTGTCAGTTGCCAGGGCTTGACCATTACCCAATGAATGACATTCTGCCTTATAAAAGATACAAATATTATGTTTCAACAAAAATAGAATTAACAAAAACCACAACAATACCTTCTGACTCTTTGACCAGGAATGCTCTTTTGTTCTACGGATTGTTCAATAAAAAACAGTTGTTTTCCTTTTTTACATGCATTATTTTTAGGGTTGCCAGATTTAGGAAATAAATACACAGGATGCCTACATTTGAATTTCAGATAAACTATGAATAATGTTTTGCTGTGAGTGTTCCCATGCAAAATTTGGTACTACTTACACTATAAGGTTGTTTGTTATTTACTTGAAATTCAGATTTAACTGAGAATCCTATGTTTTATCTGGCAGCCCTAACTATTCTAAACTTTCTGAGTTTTGTTCCACCAGAACTGGCTAGTAGATTCAGACACTAGGTTTAAAATGAGATATTATCAAAGACATGAAAATGCAAGCATTCCTTCCTTGTAATTAAATGTTGTAGTGTTGAAGTTGCGATGTTTTTGCACACTGCCACGTCATTTGTGCCTATAGAACTCACAGGAACATTTACATCTATTTGTAGGTAGACAGTGTGGTTCTTAATTGTTGGCCCATGTAAATCCCTATACAAGACTGCCGTTTCCCCTGAGCTCTACTTCACGTGCTTGGTATCAGAGGTGGGATGCAATGCCACAGTGGTTTGGTAGACTGAGTGGGGTCAACAAGGCAGAAACCAGAGAGGTGAAAAGGGGTTGCAACTATTCATCTGTGGCTGATTTGGGCCACTTTTAAATGCTCTCCAGTCTCCATCCTTATTCCCCGTCACAGTATGAGAAATTACGCTCAAAGAATCATTACTTTCTAATCATTTATTATGACATTACTAACACAAAGACTTTCTATTCTTACAAAGACCAAATGATACATTTGCTAAGAATAGTTGGGGTGTTTGGGTTCTGATGACACTTTTCTAAGCTAATTTTTTAAAAATTAGTTTGTTAAGTTTTCTGCATCAGTACGTTATCTTCCGGGTTGTCTAAGAAGAAATATGCCTCACTCACTTCTCTTAGTCATTGGTTAGACTTCAGCAGTTCGCTTCCTACTATGCTGTTACAGAGGAAATCACCCAGAGCATCTCTTGAATTCTTCCATTTTCTTTTTAGAACTGTTAGCATTTTTTTCTTAATTCACTAGACTCCGTATCCTTGGAGGAAATGAAGAAATAATTTCATCCTTGATTATGATCTAATTTGGACTCAGATCAACAAAGGTATAATTTCCTGGGAGAGAATAACCATTTATCTTTGTGTTGCTATCAGGGAAGAATATTGTACAGAGAGAAACACGTATCTGTGATATTTATACGTGAGTGTTAGTGGTAGATTTGTAGCCTTATGTTTTCATTGGCATTTGTTTATAGTCAAGCTTTCTTAAACTTGTTGATATATTTTGGATTCATGCTGAGACTTGCTTATGATAAGGTCAAAGGCTTTCTTTTGAGTCCACTCATTCCATCAAAATTCAATTTTTACTTTGTACCTATTAGACATTGTATTCCATGTGGCTGCAGAGACACATTAGGGTCATCCCATACCATATTGCAAGTATTTGTTTTTCATTAACAAAAATGACAATTTCCTATGGTTCAACCAAATATCAGCTCTCCTGTCTTCCCTGGAGTAACTTGACAGGGTGTCAATATAGTTCACGGCAATTCATGGTCAGCTGTAGTCATGGAGACTGATGGAGACTGATGCTCTGTCATACTTTGACATCATGTTAGTGCTACTTGCATTTTTGTCTACCTAATTTTTTCAATAAGTCACTATAAAAAAAAAACTTAAGGAAATTTTATCCAAAACAGATGCTAGTGTGAAATGCTGACTATCTTCTAACAGCTCTTATGTTCATCAGTGTACCACCAAGTTTACTTACTCACCAAGTGAGATGTACACCGTACCATGGAAAACCATTGAAAACTCATAGAAAAGGCCATAGGAGTTTTACGACACTGGTCATTTTGAAACTGTTTCTGGCAGTTTCAAAACCAGGCAGAGATATAGGCCATGAGAGAAAATTTTCTATTTTTTAATACCATATAAATGGGAAAGAAAGATGAAGGTGACTGTTGTTTTCTATTAGATTATCAGGTACATTAAGTTGAACCATGAGAAATCAGCATTCGTGTGGATCAAAAATGTTTGCAAATTGGTAATTTCATATAGTCAATTTAACATATAATGAGAGATATTCCTTTTCCTGAGGAAAATTAAATAAAAATTACAGTTGGATTATCCAGGAAGACAGGCAATTTGTTTCTTACTAAGGTTTTCCTGGTGTTCATTGTCCCAGGTGACTTGTTGAAGGACTCATTCCCTGGGTCATTTCACAGCAGGATTTGCAATGACCTTTTGTCTAAGGCAAGTGAAGATGGTGTAGGTAGTGTCAGGACTAGATACAGTTGCAAATCTGTTCATGTTCACCCATGTCCTGCTTTGATTAAGTGAGACATCTGCAGAGACATCCAGCTCTTGGGAGCTGGCTTCTTTGTCTCCTAGCCACACTGACCAAGGGGATGGAAGTGTGCAGCACACCTGGGAGCAAAGTCATCCTGCTCAGTTTATGGAAGGCAGACAGGCATGAGATGTGCACATGGCAGCCGTCCCCCTTCAAAGGTCAGGCTGCTGCATGGCGAGTGGATGCCCGAATCCAGTGTGTGCAGCATCTTCAGTTCAGCTTCTCACATGTCACCACTTGGACACCATAATATGTGGTGACATTGGAAGACAACTAGGAAAGTAATGAGGGATTTCGGTAGCATGAAGGAGACTTCGCTAACTTTCTGCAAAGTTATGAAAGACATGCCTATTACTTTCCGTGCTGTTATTTTTCTCTCCATAGCTGACTATCATTGATTAATTTATCTGTTTCTTTATTTTGCAGTGCTGGAGATGGAACCCAGGGCTTCTGGGAGCTGGGCAAGTACTCTACCACTAAGTTATACCTCTAGCTAAATATTTCTCTCTTTAAAAAGAAGAATTTTCTTTTGAAATTGAATGGCAGTTGTGAATGCAATTAACCATATGCAATACATTTTACAGAAAGTTATTCAGTGTTACCTACATAAAGTATGTTATTAATATTTGGAAGATATACTATTTTATATTAATTCTGTTTTGAGGGGTTGGTATTCAATGTACTTTTCCTGTGAGTATACATAATTGCATTTGGAGGGGAGGGGAGAAAGAAGTATTAAAATAAATATAGAATTTAAGCTGCCAAACACATTGGAAGTATTCAATAATCAATTACAAGTATACCTAGAAAGAAAATATAGATGTTGTATATTCAATGCTAAGTGAAATTTTCATGGAAGAATAGTTGCTATGTGAGCTAAATATTTTACTGAATATAATCTATTTGGAGTGTCTGTGAATGTAAAGACAAGATCTTCTATTGGTTAAATCCAGTTTTAACCAATACAAAAGAGACGTAACAATTGTGTATATTAGTGGTGTAACCTGTGACTGGGGATTGCACCCAGGGGCTTGGTGCCAGACAGGTCAAGCTATGCCCCAGCCCACCTGTGATGTTGTCATACTCAGAATGTGTCACCTTTAGTTCCTTCGGTAATAGTCGTTCTTACTGGGGGACTTTTTTAAAAAATGGAATATCTAATAAAGGTGCTTGGGGAAATGAACAAACATATTTTTATTTATTATCCTAAGGCTTTTTATAGAATATTAATAGTCTTAGAAATATTATACAGATGTTTTTTCATCTACTATTGACCAAAGTACAGTTGCTTCAGGGCACCATTATTTACCTATCAGTTTGATTTCAATGGATATAAGCCATGTTGAATTGTATATGTGTGTGTGTGTGTGTGTGTGTGTGTGTGTGTGTGTGTGTGTGTGTGTGTGTGTATAATGCTTTATTCACTTAGTAATTATATAAAATTTGAGTTTTTAAGAAGTAGTAAATTTTCATTCTGTCTTATGAATTAAAATATACTAAAATTCTTTTATAATACTCTTGTGAATGTAATAAAAGTAAACACAAACAAATATTTTGGTAGAAATGTATTCATTGCTCCAACACCATGAAAAATTTCGGGTTGCTAACATTCTTGAAGGCGGTTTTGGGGGAAAAGCATTATTAGAGGTAAAGTTTATCAGTCAACCTGACACGCAGTTTCTAGAACATTAGGTAGAAACAAAATTTGGCAGAAATAATTTTCAGTCACTGCACTCACACTGGTCAGTGTGAGTTCTATCGGATAAGCCCTTTGGCTATGCTTATTTTCATTGATCTATTAAATGATGGCTGAATAATTTAAATATACAGAACATAAATATATAGAACAAATTCATTGGAAAAATTTTGACAAATTTATACATTATTTACAGAATGGAAATGAGTTAGCAAATCATTCTTTCAAATCAGATATTTATTTTTAAATCATGTATTTAAAAACAATAAATCACAGACTTTGTTGTTTTCTTCCATTATTAGCAATAACCTATAAATCTTTAACCTCTGAGAGTGCCTGTCAGTATGACCTGTCAGGCAACATGGCTCGCAGGTTAATTTTTCTATTGCAACTTTGCTCTTAGGTCAGCAGTCATGACATTGCAGATCTTTAATTTCTCCAACGAAGCACAATGTCAGGAGAAAATTATTTCTCGTCTGGATTTGCATTTTTTAACAACATTCTCAAAAGACTCCAGGATCTAATCCACCAGGACTGACTTTGTAGTAACAGTTGCTGAGTGGCTATGTATTAAGATGCAGAGCTTGTCATGCTGGGGCTTTCTTTTTCTGTGACTCTTGTATGTCTGAGTTATATTTTTCCCTTTCATTAATTATAAGTGGAAAGCAATCTTGATAGCAAATGGTACATAAGAAAATACCATAAGTTAAGTTGGAGACAATTTAGGGTTGATTAACTTTCTATGTAGCTAATACAATTTTTCAATAGAATTAAATTTGTAAACCCAGGTTCTATGGTTTCGTGTGAATATGCAGTACTTGAAAGAGTTATGACAGTGAGAGGTGCGTCCTTGAAAATAAAGGTTTACCTTTGACTCTCATGTGCAGTAGTGAAGAAAGTTTAAATCTTGAGATGAGTGTAATTTATTTTCTTTATTATAAAAATAACATAAACGTGAATTTGGTTAAATTCAGATGTGAGCAAAATTATATTTTCAGCAAAAATGTATTTCCTAAAGTTAGCTTTAGAATATAGCATCTTATCTAAAATAATCTTTCAGGATAGAAAAAGAAACATGGAACTTCCATTTTTGGTCATATGAGGCACAAGAAGCTTAAGAATTTGTCATATAAGATCTTGTGGTTTGGTGTCTTTGAACGAGAATATATACTTAGAAGCTTTTATGAAATTGACATGCATTAATGATTTAAATATATTTTACTAAAGTGTCAATTTACAAAGAATTGGTCATTAACGACCACAAACCCTGCTCTTTCAGGAACCGGAGGGGCCTGGTCCTGGAGCTTAGGTATAACAGAATGGTGCTCTACTCAGGAGACAAAAATGTCAGGTTCACAAAAACCAAAATCCAATGTCTGATACTCTCGCAACAGTGATTTGGTCAGTGGATGAGTGAGAGCAGAAACAACAAGCAGTAAGTTAACAAAACATAAACAATGCCCACAACAAGCCTGTTCCCAGAGGGATTGGTGGGACACTTCGGTTCTAAGTGGACAGAAAAAGATTCCCGTGAGAATCTGCAAGGGCGAACCTTCCCTACTCAGCTTGGGATCCAAGTCATGTTACCTCTGGGGTCCCACAAAAAAAAAAGAGAGAAAGTACGAAGTATTTTTCACATACCACTTGCCAGGCATACCTTCTTCTATTCGAGTAACACGAGGATCTGTGTTGACTTTCCTAATCAGCTCTCTCTCAAATTATATGCTGTTCTTGTTAAGTAACATAAATTAAATATTGAGACTAACCACTAAGTGAGCAGAAATAGAAAACAGCTCAGAAATTATCAGCGGGAAATATAATAAAGAAAAATCGGGATAAAAGTTGCTAGAAAAGAATCCCAAGTATTTTAATGGAATCACAACTAAAGCAAAAAGGTTAAATTATTCAACGAAACACAAATACTTTCAAAATGGAAATAAAAGTATTAAAAATGTGCTTCTTATAAGATACAAGAGTAAAATATAAAGACAAAGACAGATTCAAAACAAAAGTTAAAAAGAAAGGCACATTGAAATTAAACACGTCTATGGTCATATTGAACAAGAATAAAATAGATTACAAAGCAAAAACTTCACTACTGAGCAGGATACTTGGCCTGTTAAAACCTAAGATCCAGGACACATTAATGGGAAGATAGTTTGGTATTTGTGAAAAGATGAATGACAAAGCTGATCAACTATAACAGTCCAGAAACAGAGCTGGATATATAAAGATTTGATGCAGAACAGAGTTGGTACTGAAAAAATGATGGCTTTATAAATAAAAGGACATTAAATTTATACTTCATACCATTCACCAAAATCATTTCCAGATGGAAATAAATCTTAACCTAGAATTTAGATTTGAATTTAGCACTTCAAGCAGTCAGAACAGATCATTAGAACATATTCTGCATTTGGAGTAGAGGGTGATTTGTTAATATTTTTTTAAAAGCTCAAAACACGAAGTCCAAAAGTTTTGTCTAAATTAGGTTTTATCTAAATTAAAATTAAGAACTTTGGTTCATTAAAAGAGTAGAAAGAGGGAAGAGGTCCAAAAAAACGTATCCAAGTGTAAGTAAATGTAAAAACGATAAAATAAAACAAAGGGAAAAAAAGAGTAGAAAGATAAAAGTGGAATTAATGTCATAGATTTCGTTTAGTATTATATATTATATAAGTATAATATAACACATTTTCCAATGAATCAAAAAGAGATGGACAACCTGAAAATCCAGTGAAAAAGGTATGAAAAAGTAATGAGTACTTTATTAATTTTTTTGGTGGGACTGGGTTTGAACTCAGAGCATTCTGCTTATTAGACAAGCACCTGCCACTTGAGCCACACCCCAGCCCTTTTAGCATTAGCTTTTTTTTCCAGGCTGGCTTTGGACTGTGCTCCTCCCATGTGCCCCCCACCTAGCTGGGATTACAGGGTGCACCACCATATCCAGCCCTAAACAGTTATTTTTTTAAAAGTGAACAAATAAGTATTTGAAAAGATGCTCAAATGCATGAGTTATAAGGGAAACATTGATTAGAGCCGTCATGGTATATGTACTAGACATAAATTAGGAAGTTTCAGAAGGCCATATTTTTTAGAGATGAGGAATAATGGGGACTTTAACACACTTCTTTGGGGTCATAAATTGGAGTATTTTAGAAAACAAATAGTCTTTTCCAAGTAAAGTTCAAGATGGTTGTACTTGGTGGCCTGCAGTAGGTTTTCCAGAATCATCCCCACATTTCAGTAGGAGACTGTATCAAGCCACGCACCCACATGCTTCTCTGCATGGGTCGATAAACGTTGATATGAGTTGATATGAGTAGACAGTGGCATCAGATTAAGATTAATTATGATATCACAGCTAGAGACACGAGCTGCCTCACAGACTTAGCACGGGGTGTCAGGTTTCTTCAGTGTGGTTCCCTTTGTGCTAAGCTCCAGTGATCTACAGGAATTGTGGGTAGCATAATTACATGCCTATGACAAAGCCCATAAGGAAAAGAGGAGAACAAATAATCCAAAGAGTCTTGGTTATTTCTGGCAGGGAGACAGGAGTTGCAAGCCAGTGTGACATCATGGAAGCTTCAAAGATATCCAGGAAGTTCCATTTGCACGTTGGCTGGTGGGAAGCTGGTGTTCCTTTTATCACTACTCTTTCAGCTACCTGTGTATGTTACACATGTGTTTCCTCAAGAATCCTTACAACAAGATCTGGGAAAAAAAAAACAACAGAAATTTATAAATTGTGATTCATTTGATATTTGAGGACTACATACAATATTCTTATTGGAACATTGGGGAAATTAAATGATTGAATTGATCAAATAGGAACTGAAAAGGTAAAATTAAGTGTTGGTGAGTTGGTGATACAGCTCAGTGATAGAGCACCTGCCTAGCAAGTGCAAGGCCCTGAGTTTGATCCCCAGCACCACAAAAAACCCAAGTAGTCTTAATTAAATGATATTTAGGGTCCTATTTTCTACTGATAGGGCAATAGAAAATTGCATACACTATTGTTAGTGGTATGCAATAAATTATAGATATCAAATAAATACTTTTGACTGCCAAAGTAACAAATTGGCTCCATGTGATGTATGTATTTCTAAGTGCATAACCAAACAACAGTGAAGGTTCATGTGGAGACACGGTTAAAATCATGATAGGATAGTTATTCGAGCTTGACAAGATTTGCCATCAAAACTTGGTAAGAAGGAAAAACTTTCATACAAGATGATAATGACAGGAAGTAGTCTTGTAGCTTTTCACTTGAGTCTTCTACATCTTTAAATGAGTGGAAGGAATTCTTCTATGTTTCCCAAAATATACTTAACATGGCAGAAATTGTTCTCAAATGAAGAAAGATAGTGAAAAAATGCTGGTGAAAATATGAGCAGGCTAGATTTTTTCAACTAAGATAATTACTACTCTTTAATGCATTTTTTCTTTTAATTTTCTGGTGTTCTCAACTCTCAGTTTTCCACATCTTCAACAATGTCAAGGGATAAAACACAAAAGACGGTTGCATGCATAACTTAGGATTTCCAGGTATTATTCTGTTCCAGACAATAAAACAAACTCGTGGCTTGGATCTTTACTGAAATTCTTTTCCTTTCCTAATCATAAGAATTTAATTTTATCCCACAACTGCATTTGAAATTCACTGGAACCTTATATTTTATACTACAATCTCATTTGATCCTCTGTATTATTTGGAAGGTTTTATCATCCAATCATTACATTTGCCCACCATTATTAAATTTATAGTGGGCATTTTCACAATGACAACAGCCTCTTATATACCAAGTGAGGTGGCCAGTACTTACTGTTTTATTCTCATTTCAGATCTGTGAGATAGGGACCACTGTAGACTTTTCTCATTGGTGAAAAGGTGGGTCAGAGTGGTGCGTTGTCCTGTGTTCACTCATTCCGTAAGTGATCTGGAGCTCAGACACCAAAACCACACCCGAAGGCATTAGCACTACGGTGCCTTTGACTCCTTTTCTCTTTATACATTTGTGCCTGCCACCTGCTAACCCTTTCATAAGCGTCGTTTTTTAGCAAACCAATTTCTACCATCCTTGCCAATATCATTGTGAACCAGTGCTAAGGGCTATTGGAGGTGTGAGGCCATTGAATTTAACTAATTCTATGCTTAAAATTTATTCAGTAATTCCTTGTTTCATTTT
This sequence comes from Castor canadensis, assembly GCF_047511655.1. NCBI lineage: Eukaryota > Metazoa > Chordata > Mammalia > Rodentia > Castoridae > Castor > Castor canadensis. Next base: position 128,299,712 of record NC_133387.1, on the reverse strand, counting down.
TATAATATGCATAGATGAGTTATGGTGTCAAATCGTGCCGTTTTATATAACTTTTTGTTTTCCTAAAATCTTAATATGAGTCTTCACTGTTTTCTCTCTTAAGGTATGTTTACATAAATACATTAGCATCCACCTAGTTATTGATACTTGAAATCATTTTGTCAGAGAAACACTATAAAAGCAATATTTGACCAGGAAGAAAAGAATAATCAATTCTGAAAATTTATTGATTCAAAAAGTTGCCAGATATTTTCCATTGATTCCATAATTAAAAGTAAATGAAAGAAGATATACACAAATCTATCAAAAGTTATAAAATTTTGTCTGCTTAAGCTAATTATATATTTTTAGATGCACCTTAGTCCAATGTTCTTGGCTGAAATGCAGCACTGTAATTAATCTATTTTCTGAGTCCTAAAAGGTACAGTTTTAAAATTAGGGTCACAAGAAGGTGAAGACAGACAGTAAGACACTTGTTGACCCTTCACAGGAATTCCAGATAAAACCCCAGAAGTTGAGTCAGAGATAATCACAAGATCTGGAATTTACAATAACAAACTCTCCATATATCTACCTGTCAGTCTTCTTCCTCTTTGAGAGGGACGAAAGGTCACTAAAATAGCGTTTTTCCCCCCATGAAACATTTTCACCTTTCTTGAGGAGGTACTGAGAAGTGATACTATGAATTAGACAGAAATATTAAGTTCTTTTTTTCATTGAATCTAAATTTATTCTTAAAGTCCAAATGTTTAAATCTTTTTTTTTCCAGGAAAAATATAGGTAAATTTGAGAGTCATGACAATAATAAGAAAGGTGAATAAGAGACTTACCTCAAATCCAAGGATCAAATGGGAGCAAATTCCAGAAGTCTGAATCCCAAGCAAATTCTCATGTAAATGAAATTTAAAACAAAACCCAATTTTCAGTATTTATGTAGCCATATGCTAATGTGATGTGTGACATTGATAAAAGCACAAACTTCCAATCCTTGTTTCCTACATTTTTCCTAGTAAGTAGAAAAAAAGTAAAAATACTGCCAATCTTATTACAATATCCCTAGCAAAAATTCTGTCAATTGTATTGTTTTCTTAGGATTTCATTGGAGTAGAAAACAATGTAGAGTTACATTCTTTTAATTTTTTGGTCTGATTCTTTAATATTAACATAATGATTTTGCTTGCCTTCACAAATTTGGGATCAACGATAGCCAAATAAGTCTGTGTTCTTATTTCCTGTCTCTTAAGACACAGATTATGGTTTAAAAGTCAGATATTATACACCACTCAATTTCCTTTCATGGAGGTGAGTCTTAAAAGAAGGTGCACAGTTTGCTTGATCTTCTGTCTTGGTAATGTTTGGTGTGTCATAGTGGTTCTTTAAAAAAAAAAAAAAAACAGGCTTCCTTTAGCCAATAATTTACCACCTGCCCAAAGTTTTTAGTAATAGTTGAGCTGTTTGATAGAAAAATAATCTGAATTTTTTCAGATGAGTGTATGAGTTAAAATCATGTTGCACTTTTAAAAATTAAAATCTTATATGTCTTTTTTGTGGTTAAAGCATGATTAAAATCATCACAATTAGCTTTATCACCCAAGGACCCTAAAAGTTCGTATTTTTCACTAGAAAAAAATGCAATGATGTCTTATTTTCATATCTTATTAAATGATGAGGGCTTCAGAAATCATTGTTGCCAGGGGCAATAAATATTTTCCAAAATCCAAACAACAGACATGCAGTCACTCACGTGCAGGACCTTACCTATCTATGTTAGTTCTGCCTGAGCTCACAAATTCCTATTCACAAGAGAAAGGGAACAGAAGAAGGACTGGATGTCTTTGAGATGCTCTCAGCGCCATTCCTCATTTTACAGAGGAAGCTGAGGGTGTGGACACATGTGTTCCACCCAGCTCTTATCCTTGGCACCTACAACAGTGTTTGGGTGCTCTCTGTACCTATCTGGAAAATAAATGAATGTTCTGAAGCATGGATAGCAAAGTTGGATTTAAGCTGAAGTAATCTGATTTTCCTTCCATCTTTATTCAAAAAGAAGTCCTCAGAGACAGAAAAGAATGGCTTTCACAGTCACATGGCAATAGACACGGGTAAACTTGATCAAATAGAAGTCAAAAAAAAATTTACAAACTAAGCATGCTCTTAATAAATGACATAAGGAATATTATTACAGAATTAATGAATGCTTGTAAATTAAGCAGGCCATCTTTTCAAATCCTCCCCATCAACCAATTTACATAAAACAATTTGAGAAGTCAATTCCCATCTAAGCTTATCTGCTTAGATGGTAATTTTAGACTTAATGATTCTTGCTTGTTTTAGAAAATTTCCCTCAGTTTTTTTTCTTTTTTTCTCCTAAAAATATGGAAAGTTGGTTGGTATTGATACTACAGGATGTGCCAACCAACTGTCAAGTTTAGAAAGTATCACTTCCTGGCTTATGACATCTATGTTGTTTTCGGTTGGCTTATGAATCTTTAGGTTACATGATTAAAAAACCCTATAAGATGACTTGTTCATTGAGTTCTCCAGTTTTATTTATAAATTAAATACATCCTTTCTTCAAAGCCAAATGAAATTTCTTATCCAAATTCTTACATGTCTTTTAAGAACTTGGAACAAAAAACTCAAATAATATTCATTTTCCTTTATCTCAGGGATTCTTTTGTAACCAAGTTTCTTTTGGAGTCATTTTTATGTTGTCATTGCTTTGTGTGGCATCCTTAACTTCCTGTTGCATCTGACAAAAGACATGTTCCATTTTCTTTCTGTTTATTTTTTTAGTAATTTTTATGTGAAACTCAGATGAGGAAGGATGCAGTATTGCTTTGACTGCCTGCCATGATAGAAAATGCAGTAAAATGTACAGCTGGTGGTCGTCTGTTTAGAAGTTCTTAATGAAATATAAAGGAAAGACCAGGTGCTTAATTTTTACTCGGTGCATTTCATTTTAAAAATTCATGGTATCTTTTTGAATAATTTTTACTCATGCAGATGTTCTGGATATTGGAGAGAGACGTTTATTATTTCCTTGGTTCCTGTTTCACACTAACTTTTTGCACAAAGAAGGTGGATTGAATGGCTACGTTATTTGTGAGTCAGGATTCCAAAGATAATTATTCTCAGATAATTGCCAAATGACTCATGGAAAGACTTTCAGTGATGTGTACCTTGTTTTTCCCTTTTCAGATCTGGGGAACAATGGTCGTTTGACATAATGGAGAAGAACTTCAGGCTATTTGAGATGAAATGTGTATCATTAGGAATGTGTCGACTCTTAAAAATAATAGATAGGACCATTTATATTATTTGTCAAAGGATGAATCATTGCTTTAGGAACTGTATGTCACAGATTTCAGGATTGTGAGTTTCCAAATATCAAAATGACTTCTTTTTTAGCCTGACATTGCAGTAGGAGAAATGCAGCCAGAATTACTGAGAATTGTGTGATTAGAAGTTATAATGACTATTTAAGCCATGCTCTCCAAGTTATATCAAAAGCTCAACCAGTGTCATATCTGTTAGATAAAACATGAGACAAAGCCCAGTAGCTTACAGCATTATCTGTCTAATAGTCATGGGTAATCACGTGTTCAATGATACTTTGCCACAGTGGTTAATGAATGAATATGCAAAGGACATCAGGAAATGTCTTGTGAGTGACCATCATTACCAGTAATGATGGGGATGAATTCATTGTGAATTAAGTTACTTCCTGTGTTTAATAATCTTCATTTTTCAAAGTTATATCATTCTGGAAAGAAAAATTACTAATGGATTTCCATTTGATGAATCATGTTTTAGTATTAAAATGTAATGCATAAGATCCTTTTAAAAAGAAATATTTGCTTACTGCTGTTTATTCTCCTCACATTGACCCTAATGACAGGAAGAATGTATCTGCCTGGATTAAAAGACACTGGGGCTTTATTCTACCTGTTCCTCATTTGTACATTCACATAGAGGTTTTAAAAAATCTCAGAAAAGAAAGTCTATTGTCTTGAGTGACTTCATATTCTTGGTATTCATAAATTTAGTTCTGTTTTCCTGATTTACCCAGAAAAAAGGGCAGTTTTCCTGTTGAGGTTAATTTAAGAGATGTAAAATAATCCCATCCTCTAGAAAACAAAGTTGAAATATTTTATCCTGGATATCAGTGACAGTCATTTGTTTTCTGCTATATTTAGATCTCTTAGTATTCTTCTCAAAAGTCGTGTTGATCAAGATTGTGATCTCATTTTGGTATAAGAGTGCTGGGAGAGGAAAAAGAAAAATCAAAATGAAAACCAAGCAATTAAAAGCAAGCAAAAGAAAAGACTTGTCCTCCTCTCGTTCTAGTCTCAGTTACCATGTGGTGGCTCAAAGCAACTCCATGTGATACCTTCCTGTGAATAATTTGCCCTCTAATTTTAAGTTGGGCCCCAAACATTCTTGGGCATATAACAATATAGCTCGTACTAATAAAAGCACTTTGTTGGAGTGTGTGGGAGGACAGAATTGAATTACTTCAGTGCCTTTGGAAACGTTCAACATCTGTATGAAGGTATAGCATATTTTCAACATGGAAGGAATATATTCCTGCAGGTTTCTCAGTCCTGTGTTAAGGAGAATTGTCTTCTGACGTTTTCCATCTGCAATTCCTCCTTTTGTGTTTCAGAGGTAGTGCTGAGGATGTGAAGGCAGTAGTCAGAACTGAACTAGCAGGGCTTTGAGTGGTCTTGACACCAAATGGTGGGCACGAGTTCACTCACTGTAGGACTGAGTGAGAACTGGGGGAGAGAAGTCGTGTGAGTGGTGGAGGCAGCTGTACTCACAGACACAGAAATCCAACGAAGGACCAAAGCCTAGTGAAAGGTAAGACTGACAAATTCTTCCATGAGAAGTCTCAAATCTCAGTTTTCTCCTTGATAAAAAAAATGAACATCTGAGCAGGCATATTAATTTTAGGTATGGAAAAATAATTGCAAAATTATGAAATTTTGTCACCTAAAAATACATTTTAAAAACACCATTTTGCTGATAACATCAATGTTGTTTATGTTTGCATTTTGGGAGCATGGGGGTGGGACAGAAATGTGTATGAGAGAAACTAAAGCTGAAGGAAGTGTAGATTTTTGCCTCCTTGCTATATTTACCTCTGAAAATAAATGACATGGTGTGTATTCACCCATTCTTAATCTGACTAAATGGCTTTTGGTTTTAAAATAAATACCAAAGCAAATGGAATGACGTAAATGTGTGTATGCATGTGTGTGTATATAAACAGATGCTTAGCTGAATAAACACAATGACCAGCCTGGAGTTTGGTGCTCTTCCATGCTCAATATCCCAGCGTTTTAGGTTGTAAATAGGAACTTGAAGTCTGATAAAGCTAAGTCAGTTAGTGCCTAGGCTGACACTTCGGGCTTTTGACATGTCCTCCGCACTGAGCTGCTCTAGGTAGGGAGTGAGTGAGTGAAGGAAGCCAAACTGTAATGCAATCCCCACTGTTTACTTTTGCTGCTTTTCTGACTTCTTGCAACTGATGACCTTTCTGCATCTTTATTTCTAACATTGGTACCAAAATATTGTGTCTTCCATCAACTCCTTTGGAAACCTGAATCAGTTAACACCTGTAAATCAGTTGGAGGCATGTAGGGAAAACTGTGATGTAAATACAAGGTAGTTGTAAAAACAAAACAACACCAAACAAAACCCAGAAGCTAATTTCCTTCAAAAAGCATTGATATTTTGCTGGCTCTGTGGAGCTGAGTTACCAGTGTTTTGGAAACAAAAGTTTTACTGTGTCCGAGCAGGTGAGAACCCTTTCCTGGGGGAGCAGTGGGAGGGAAACACTGGGGTCCTTACAGTCCTACAGATTCAGAAGTTGGACAGCTGGTGACCCAGATGATATTTAAGCTTGGTTGTCTTGTCAGTAGCTCCAAGTTGCACATTTAGGAGTATCAGTTTGTGCATCTTAGATTTTCCACATTGCTTCTGTAAAATCCAATTCTTAGGACTAGGTCTTTAGGTTATTGTATCTTTTTATCCTATGATTTTTTTTTCAAAAATCAATAGGATTTTTGCACATTGATGATTAGCATAGAGAATCTTATAGTGTATTTTGCTGTTTGATAATATCAGAGTTCAAGGGTCCCTTTAGTTACTAAATTACTGTCTTTGAAATGCCTGCTGTGTCTTTAAGATACCGAGGAATAATAGACCCCAAAGTACACGAAATCTACTTACTTCTGCTAGATAAGGAATAAGGATGTGATCTTCATGACAAGCAAGGAAATTCAAGACATCATCTTTGTAAGACTGAACCACACTGAGAAATGCTGCCTTAATGATAAAACTATCTTGTAAAAAGGGAAACGTAGCTAAGATAAGAAAGGAGACAGAGAGGAAGGGGGGGGGAGAGAGAGAGAGAGAGAGAGAGAGAGAGAGAGAATGGAATCTGGAGACACAGAAAGGAAGGAATGGAGGGAAGGAGGAAAGGAAAAGAGAAGTAGAAGTAGAATTTGTCTTGCTTCAGCATCATTGGGAAGGGAGGGACAGCATTTACCTCAAAGATTTTTCACAGTTTTGTTTGAGAGAACTCATAAGGGCACATTTGCTAATCAAAGGAAATTTTATCAAAATTCTATGCATAATACATGGCAAAAATATGAAAAATGTGTTGCTAAGAGACACAGTTAAAGAATAAAGGCAGGTTTTTTTTTCTAGGTGAATGGATGGGCAGTGTAAGTAGAGGGACCACATTGCGTCCAACCCTGTGATTTCAATCTCATTTGAGTAAATCCCCAATCTCACAGCTTTTCCCTTCTCTGACAAGACAACACCTAATGTAGGAAGCAGCCTGAGATGTTCTCCTCTGCTCTGCAAATGTCCCTTCTTTGCTGGCCACTGCTTGCCACACTGGCTGTGTTGGCTGAAGCGGTCGTCCACAGATCTGTACACATGTGCAGGTTGGGGTCTGTTCCTCAAGGAACAGTGATTCTTTCTGGTGACATGGGTTCATTGCCCCTTCACTGGACACCTCAGAGCCTCTGGTTCTCTGCCTGGTATTATTCTGCTGCAGCCAGCCACCATGATGAACCTTGCTGAGAATCCTGCTGTCAGGTAACTGAGCTGCTTTGTGAGAGCCCTGTTCTAAAGATTTCTATGTTCATCCACAGTGTACTGGAAACAGAAATGGTTCAGCAAAGCTAAACTCTGGAAGCTTCTTTGCCTAATTACTGTGCAATCACTCTTCACTAACTTTGATAAGGCCACTGGTGAGCTCAGGGAAGTGAGCACAGAGAGCTAGATTTCTTCCCTGTCTTTCAGGTGGGCTATTCTGAAAGAATGTAAGGCGTAAGTTTATTTTCACTTACACCTGATGTCATTTGTTCCCTCCTATTTTTTCTTCTTGAAACCCTTGGAAGAGCTAAGATCTTTTTAAAAATACTTTTTCTTATTTTGTAGCCGAAACTCCTCTATCCTAATTCTTCTCTTTCCTAAAATCAGCCTTGTTGCTAAGTATTATTCATGAATAGGGATAGAAAAGAAGGAAAGAATGGCCTAATGGGGGGGAGACTAAGTTTTAGAAGGATGACAAAAAGTATCTGACACATTTCAAAAATAATGGGGCCACCAAAAATTTTGAAGTTATGGATCTTGGAAGGTGACATGAAAAGGATTTGGAGACATGGGCAATGGGTCCACAGAGGAAGTCGGCTGATGAGAAGGATTGGCAGGAAAAAACTAACTTGCCTACATTTGGTGTTTTATTTCTCTTTCCTGTGCTCCTTGCAACAGCTATGGTAAAGCAGAACTCCATGTTTTGTGAAGACAATGAAAGGGAGGAGAAAAACTTCAGGAAGGAAATGTTGGCAAAGTGCTAGAGAAAGTGAGGACAGGAATTGAGTGTGAGCAGTGTCAGGAGAAAGGAAGGGATCTACGCTTCCTCTTCATCCTCACATCAGAGTCCCAGCCACGAACAAAGGTCCCTTAGCAGTGCTGCTACTACTTTTAGTCCTGTTATCTCTATCCTGAGTATGCTGATACCCAGGGTACCTGTCATTACGTGGAATTTCCTCGGCCCAGAATTCAATTTGGGTAATGTCCATCTCTTCCTTTATCTAAAAAGGGCTTCCTTGCTTTATCTGCATGCATTCTTGTGCTGAGTATGACATGGAGGTAGACTAGTTCTTTGGAGGTCAACATCAGCTATTAAAAAAAAAGTCTTAGAAAAATAATAGACCCACTGCCACCCCCTCAAAACAAACAAACAAACAAAAATCAGAAAAATACAGACCTGTAAGTCTTCTCATGAAAACAAGACGTTCTCTTAGGTTTGCTGATTCACCTGTGTCTAGAATAAGAGTTTCAGGGTTTGTAAATTTTTACCCAATTTGTTTTATTATCACTGAAAAGATACTTGGCGTGGCTGAATATCACTTATTATCTTATTTATTTTCCTTTGTCCACTTCCACTTTGGGCTTGTAGGAAGAACTTTTGCTCTAAAGTCACTTCCAAGTGATGCTTTCCTGGCTATATTCATTCCAGAGGTAATTAGTTCCAGAATTTAATTTTATTCTTTTCCAGAACCTTAGTAGAATTTTCATCAATCATTTTTCTGCTTCTCTAAGCCTTCTCTGTGTTTTTTGAAATTGTACAATTAAGGAAAACAGACACTTGTTAATTATTTTTTACAAAATATAAAAAAGATTCTCATCCTTCTTTTTCTGTCTTCTTAAACTCAGAATAACAACCCATTTGCTCGCTTGACTATGCTTCTTATGCAATAAAATGGTCATGTGAAAAAATGCCATTTTAGATGTGAGTTTGAAAAGATCTGTATTTCATTAGGACCCCATAATATGCGTAACTCTTCAGATCCTATAGCATAGCAGGGAGCCTGTTTTATAATGGTATATTTGAAAGATATATTTATTGTTCTGCCACAAGAAAAAAAAACTAAGAAGAGAGGGAAAAGTAACCCAAACTTTAGTCTTGGGGTAGAATCCCTGGGGTACACTTGAGGCCATCAAAAATCTGACCCCTCTTCCCAAACGAAAGCAAAACTTCCAGGAGTTCTTAGTCAGCTTATAAACAAAGAAGAGAACATACAGAAGTAATGAAATTTCCAACTGTGGAGAAAAGCACTCATTTATTTTTTTTAAATCAAGGAATGATTGATGTGGTTGCAATCTGATGTTCGCTTTTAAAGAAATTCTTTATTTCATGATGCTAACCCCCTCCCTTTCCTCCAGCTTTTTATAGAAAAGTCATACTCACCTTATTCAGACTGCCAGGGTTGGATTAAAAGAAGTATGGCTGATGATTTCTGTTCGTCTTATTCTCTACTTCCTGGTAATTTCACATTTGTTACTATCGTGAAAATTGTGACCAAGGTTTGTTCACTTTAACCCCAAATTTTGCAGTTGCTTTTAAGATCCTGGGTTATTTCTTTGGGCACACTCACTTAGGCAAATACCTTTGTGAACATTGACAATCTCTAAATTTCAACTGAAATATAAATTATGAAGAAACTTTGTGTTATGTGTGGTGGAACTGAGTTTATTAAAAGTCTCACCAAAGAATTTTTGTGCTGGTTACAAACTGACTTAGAACTCATGGTGGCTTTTCAAAAAAATTGCATGCTTTCTTATTATTGTTAAGGCTTATTATTTATACAAATTAATGGGTTTCACTGCGACATCTCCAACCATGTATGCATTGTACTTTGATTTCCTTCACCCTTTTTCTACCATCTCTTTCTTTCTGCCTTTTCCCCACTCTCCCTGGACCCCTTCCTCTTCTCAAATGTCCCTCTTTCTGCTTTCAAGTCATTTTTTTAAAGGTTTCCACATATGAGAGAAAAAATGCAATAGTTGTCTTTCTGTGTCTGGCTTATTTCCTTTTGTTTATCCACTTTCCTACAACTGCCATGATTTTTTGAACAAAAAGTTTTCAAATGGCTTCTCAAGGCAAGTTTGGGAGGACTGTATCCAGAAGACAATTAACACTGAGATTCTAAACAATTTCCTTCTAGAATCCTCCTGTTAAGATTTTTTTGAAACTACCCATTGACACACCCACAAGGCCAGGGAGAGAGAAGGTGGCATTCCTTTTATTTTAGCAAAGCTCCATTTTGCCTTTGACTTTTTTTCCTAACTTTAGGAAGCCCTTCTGAGTCAGGGTGAGAGGAAGGAGCACCCTTCTCACTCCTTGCTTTTCCCAGAAAAAGTCCCCAGGAATTGTAGCAAGCAGGGTCTCCACTGAAATTAATGGATGATGACAAGTCTATGTAAGGGCAGCCAAGTCACGCCGCTGCATTTCAGAATGACACACAGAGGTCCTTAGTACTACATGGTTCTTTGTATTAGGAACCAAATACTAAATGCCCAGTGTCAACCACCAAGCAGCTCAAAGTTTACTGTAATATGTGGTGGTAGCATTTAGTTCACTTACCTGGGAACTTCTGAGGAGGGGTGTCTTCATTTCTTCCTATGTCTCTGTGAACCCCCTTGTCACTGATTTCTACTTAAAACCATTTATGACTCTAACAGATGTTTCTGATTTAGAAAGAGTACTTTTCTGAGCCATTTCTCTCTAACTTCCTTTCCCTTGACTCCCCCTCCCTGCCCCTCTCAGGAGCTAATTCCCGTCAGGTTGGAAATTATAAGCATGTTGTTTAGTGCCAGGAATGATGTGCTGACTGATGAGCAGAGGTCGGGCTTGAACCAGGGTCCTGAGGAACAGACTTCAGTAGATTAGGGTATCAGTCTACTGAGAAATGTACCATGCAGAAGCTTGATTTTCCTTCAGCCCAACTTAGTCTTTCAGAGTCTGTAAGTGAGACTGGCAGTTCTGAGCCCTGTTCCTTCAGCACAATTGATCAGCACAAGGTCAGAGAACTCTTTTGGGCTTGTTTCTCATAAGCAGCGATAATTATGCATGTAGACAGCCCGCCTCATATTAAGTAATGCACGGAATGAAGGGTGAAGAATGGTTTTGATTTAGGAGTAGAAGCATTGTCACCAGGCCCAAATATGTCCAACGTCCGAATAACCCAGGAATCACCTCTCTTGTTCTGGATCAGATCCATCAACACAACCCGATGAGGACACAGCCTTCTCTTTATGACTATTGATGGCTTTCAGCCTGACAATTCAGAAATGTGCTGTTGACGTAGGCCACGTTCAGGGGAGGGTGCCTTCTGGGATTTCTCAGTCATCAGCCTCTGTGGGGGTGAATTGGTGGCAGGAAATGTCTCCAGATAGCACATTCTTCTAATTTCTTTTTACAAATACTCTACATCTTAGCTATTAATCAAGGAAGCTCCCTCTTTTCCCTGTCAGGGAGATTCACCCATTTGGCCCATGTTTTGGTTGTGGGGATGAATGAGCCATGTTCAGTTCATTGCAAGGCTAAGTAGATCAATGTTACATGATATTTATCACCACTATAAACAAAAGCATTTTTCCAAGTAAGGGGGAAAAAAGCAGAGCATTTGGGTGCTAGCTTTCTCTACACAAAACCCACAGAATTTTATAAATACTTAAAGTTTCTCTCTAGGAAAAAATTAAAGAAACCTGGGAAGATGCTAGAATTATCTGTAACTCATGAGATAGTTAAATGCAGGTAAAACAAATAGTCAACAGTTTACATCAGAAAGGAGACACATTCCAAGGACACTGGAGTACTCCAGCGCCACCAGAAACATTTCTCATTTGTCACACCAAACCAACCAGTTCGCACCAGCCTTGGTCACTCATGCCTCGTTGCTCTTCCGGGGCCATTGGTGCTACATTCTTGTTGGGAATAAAACAAAGAAACTAATGATGTATTGACAGGCATAGAGTCTCGAAAAGTACTTGCCATGATATTGCACTGTGTTGTGACAATGATTTGTAAAAACAAGCGTCTCAACCATTTGTTATTTTTTACATTGTTTGTGAGCATCTCTTTCCTTAACAATCTCCCAAGGTTATTTATTTTTGTGTGTGGCTCAAGATAACTCCTCCTTAGGAACAATGAGAAAAGAGGAGCCCAGTTATATTTGTGTGTGTGAGTTTCCCTAGTTGTGTTTTCTCTTTCTCTTCATATCGTGTCAGTTTGATCAGCTGTCTCAAGGAAGTGGATGCCAGGAATGTTGAATCACTGAAGCTTGTTGGGGGACAACCATTGGTGTGGGGAGGGGGGCGTTGAAACCTTAAAGCACACCATGGTCTTCCAGGAGAGTTAATACCTGGTGTTAGGGAAGTTGAGAATCTCATTCTAATAACTTGGTATATCAGAAACCAGATTACAAATGTATGTCTGAGACAAATTTTTAAATATTATTTTGAATACTATATAGAAATCAACCTTAGTGGCTCACAGTGTATAACTTAAAGAAACATAATCTTCCTGACTGTATATGGACACCTTGTACACACAACCAATAATGTATCCCTGTAAGTTTTTATTTGTTAATATTTTAAATAATCCCTGTGTTCAAAAACTCATAAAATTTGGAGTACTTTACATACATGTGTGAAACCTGTTACAATTGTTTGAAAAGGTAGTGGGGGGGGAATAAGGAAGAGTAATAGAGGGGGTGAATTTGATCTATTTTCATACATAAATGCATGTATGGAAATATCATAGTGAAACCCCTTTCTACAATTAATATCACTAATAAAAAGGAAAAATTTATTTTGGTTAACATCATTCCATTTTTCCCTCCATATGCTACTTGCATTGTGGATAGTATAGTCTAATTTTGTCGTTTTTTTCCATCTTAAGTTCTACTAAAAATTCTGGGTTGCATTAAGCTTGTTAAGAGTACCATTGGGCCATTTGATTTTTTAATATCCAGAAAATATTAACATGTTTACATATGCATAGATCCAAAAGACCCATTTTGTTCTTTCTTTTGTTGGAAATATCTTTTAGTCAGGCATTTAAAACAATCTAAGCTTTCACAAATGTTTTTCAGGAAAGCAATGTGGGCTCACCATGATGGTTTGTATTGAGAAAACCTTAGTGTAATACTCTTTTTCATATTTCATGGAGAAATTCTAAGCACATTCATATGAAAATCACAATCTAATTTTTTAAATTTCCTGATAACACTTTGCATCATTCTTTTCATGCTTTAGCATTTATTTTTTTCTCTATCAAGTTTTCTTGCTAATAGTCAAATTCAAAGATGACACTCATTTCTATCTTAAAACCTTAGAGCTGACGGGGATACGTGAACCCTTTGTAACTAGCTTTGGATCTGAGATCAGGACAGTTTTATATTTACACACCAAATATTTAAAAATGATCATCTTCCTAAAGTTCAGTTCAAATCAGCTCATTTCCATCCAGTCCTCCTACCCCCCAGAATAGCATGTGTTAGGGTCTGCCAAATGGCTCAGAGGGAAATTGTTGGTTCTCTACCCCCTTCAGTGAAAGAGGATGGGTGACATGCACCTTAAGCAAGCTGAGGCTCCGGGAGAGTAGAGTTACATGAGCATTTCACAGAAATAGAGAAAGCAAAAGTGAGAACTTAAGTGTAAAAGCACATTGAATTTCTGTCCAGTGAGGAATGGTTAAAAAATGTTTTGTTGAGCTGGTGCAATTTATGTTGCAGAAAATTTGAGAGAATCTCCCTCAGCCAGGCTCCATGATGAAGCAGTAGTTCCTGAACAAATAAATGGTTACCAACTGGAAAAGATTTCTGTGCTGAGCAGTCTAGTTTCCTGACATTAGTTACCTGCTAGAGAGTTTATTCACCATTATTAAATACATGTACTTAACACAATTTTAATTATCTGGTGACTGGTAGCCTTGTCAAATGTAGTCTTTCCAAACTTGGTACTTTTCAAAATATAACACATCCAAAGTTAAAAGGGAATTTCTGTGTACTTGATGCAAGCAGCTAAGTGGAAGAGAAGCAGTTTAGCAGTAGATCAAAGTGGGCTATATTGATTGATCAGCAGCAAGGTTTTATTTTGGGGGTGGGGTGGGAAGAGGGAGGGAACAGTGTCTGGCTCCCAAGTGCTGGGATTATAGGTGTGTCCTATCACACCCAGCTAGTAGGGATTTGATGAAGATGAACACAAATGCAGTAAGCACCTTTAGGATTCGTTTTGAAAGGTTCAGAAAGAGCTCGGTGCTGGATTTAGGCTCAATCTCGACAAAGAGAATGAGGGCTACCCGACCTTTGGGCCCTCAGAGGGTCACTCAGGTCTTCTAAAACCACCTGCACTTGTACTTCTGTGTACCAAGTGGGTACCAGCCTATTTATTATAGGGCAAGGGTGAGCAGATTAAGTGTCTACAAATCTGTTAGTGACTTCAGCTAATCAGGGGACAGTTTGCAACAACTCAGTCCTTCTCTTGACTTTCTGGCCTCCCCCGCTATTGCAGAGACAATTTCTTGAACTGACAAGGTAGATAAGATGCAGAACTACACCAAATGATGCCTCAACCATGCAGCCCGACCTGCTGGCAATGAGTATTTGCTTTGGCTGGGCTCAAGCCAGCTTTTTTACTCCTGGTGACCTGGGGCAGGGGAGCCACTGAACCACAAGAAGCTGGGCTTCCCCCACACCTATAAAGTTGCCCAGCAGGAAACTCTGAGCAGACTTCTTGTGCGTGTGATTTTTAACGGTTATCCTACCATTGTGTGCATCACATTTTACTTGCGTAACACCCCTGGATTTCCTTCCACAGCCCTTTGTCACAAGACTTGTGTGACCATCTCCTACACATCACTAAACACTTTACTTTTAGTGCTCCAGCTTCCAATCTAGGACTTAGATTTAAAATCCAGGTATTGTGGAGCAAAACTACTAGAGGATCTGTGAAATTTTCTCAATCTCATCACCCAGAGTTTGGCTGTCTTTTTAGCTGTTTTTTTTTTTAATAATAATTTTCCTTGTCCAATAATCTTCCTCCTGATGCATGAAACTCAGGCATTTGTGATATGGTCTTCTGTCTTTATAAGAGATACAACTAAGTTATATACGTATACAAATCTATCCACTTTCTAAAAATTTTCTGAACAATAAACAAGACTAGCCATTGCTAAAAATTATTTTTCCGAGGTGGAGTTAGCATTTATCTGGTGAAATTCCAGTGGGCAGAGAGCTTGAGCCTGGTGGTTAATTTTATATCAGATTTCAGCCAGCCGGCAGTTACTCTTGTCTGCTGGTAGACTCCTTTCTCTGTCACTCGGTATTAGATGTATTACACACCAAGCAGTAATTATCTTTGACACATAATTACTATGGCTTTGATGACAAGAAAGTCTTTTCTTTCAGGGCTTTCATAACATATACTCCTGAAAGTCCAGGCTTGTAAAACGCAGCTAAAAATTAAAAGCACTTGGATTCAGATTGAATTTGAGGAGAGGGAGTAAAACAAAAGGATTTGTTATGCTGGGGAACGACAGTTTGGGGAGCACAAAAAGTAAAAAGAAAAGAAAAACAGACTTTGTAGAGTGCTGAACAGGAATGAAACCTCTGAGGGTCATTAATGCTGCCCATGCCCAGGCATGTCAGGTCCCTGTCACGGAAAAGTTACCTTACAAGTAAGAAGCTGACCAAGCCTTGCATTGAGAGAGAGAGGGGACAAAAAAAGGGAAGAACTTCCTGGCCAGGCCGCATGAACCACAGTGATGAGTTTCTAATTTTGCCAGCTTTGTTCTCTGAGTCAACCCCAGCTGCAGACCTGGGTGAGTAGTTGAAAAATCCTTGCGCCAAATGAGGATTTTTTTTTTTTTAATGTTCAGAATCAGGCATCTTGACTTCCTGAAGCCTGGGGACTCTGTGGCACTTCAACAGGCAAGTGCTTGGCACCCCTCCAGCACAGGTACAGCTGTGTTTTTTTGGAAGTCCAGGTTGCCATACGTATGGCTGCAAAATATAGACCAGGCTCGATTTGGCAATTCCCTGGACCTTGTGCTTAGGGGCATCTGGGGACAGTGGGAGGTGGAAGAGGGTGGGGTGGAGAGAAGAGATGGAAAGCCAACAGGGGCCGCCGTAAAGACCTCCTAAGACTCCCATTATAATACACGGATGTAATAATTTAACTCATCCAGGATCCGATTAACATGAGGGAAATCAGTTGGACTGGCTGGTGGTGACTGGGCTGAGGCGGTGGCGTTTTCTTCCTCCCCTCCTGGAAGTCAAAAACATGGGCACTGGGGAGTTACTTCTGGACCCAAAGGGGCGCCCTCTTCTCATAGACTTCTCAGCTGTAAATCGAATAATAATATCAAGTGAGCACTCTTGATAGAAGCTCTAATTTTGGTTCATTTTATTATTTAGAGATGAGGAGGGAGGAGCGGGGAGGTGGTGGCTGCTATCCTATGACTAACGCTGTCTTCCAAGCTCTTAAGCCATATTTAGTGACGTGGAGTATAAAAATAAGCTTTTGGTTCATTTTTTTTTTCACTTGACTTCTGTTTCCTTTCTTCTATTCCCTCTCCCAAAGACGGATTTAACTAATTACAGTCTCAGCTCAATGCTGATAGACATGTATTTATTATCAGTGCTACACGCCCTGGAATTCTTTTTTCCTCCACGAGGCCACAGACATATACATTAAACTCCAGTCCCTGTGAGCTGTCAGACTTACGGTCCAGCCAGAGCAGCGCAATATGATAAAGTTTTTAGGCCCTGTTTAGTTAAGACTGAAGATCTGGTACTCAGCCAATATCCACCACTCAGGGCTCTTTTCACAGTCCAAAATGATTTGGCTTAAATGTTTCCAACTGTGATGAGGTCCCATTTCAGTGATTATGCAGCCATTCACTTTTCCACATCAACATCAAAGTCATTAACAGCCAAGTATTATTGCATTGGCTGGAATTCAGTTAAGGACCAGAGGGAAGTTGCTCTTTATTAAGATAAATCATTGCCTTGGTTATGTCACCCATGAAATAATCAATTTACTGTGTTGGTTAATTTCCTCCCTCTTTGATCTGTGAATTAAATTCAACAGATCATTGTTTCACACAACTACCACTCCAAAGATGTTTTAAGGGAAAAATGCACACATGTGTTCAGATTGCTGCGGTCTTACAAGGATGATAACAGTACACCCAAACGGAGGGCTCAGACCTTTCCATCATTCATTTCCACGGTTATCTTATCTTGCCAGTGCTTCAATGGCAGGGTAACACCCTGAACTAGCTGGGGGATCCTCTCGCTGAATTCTTGAAGTGTTCTGCTAAGCAGAGCTAACCTTAATATATTTGAACCATAAGTTTGCACCAAATCCAGTGTGGGATATTCTTGTCTGGAATTGAGGATGAATAGGCAGTGATCTTGCAATGATACTCACTTGTAAGAGAGAGGCATCCTTTAGAAAGATTTCCCTCATAAATATGAGGCATTCTTTCCTCCATAATTCATGGTTCTTAGGGGGGAAAAAAGTTGAGTGAAATATTTTATTTTTCCTTGCTTTGGCGATTCCTTTGAGAAATATTCCTGCACTTGGATGATTTAAAAATATATATATTTTATAATGAAATATTTCCAACATGCAGACAAGTATAGAGAATAATATAATAAAAATCCACAGATCCATAGCACAACTTTATCAAATCTTAACATTGTACTTCAGATGTGTATGCATGTTTTCAAGAAATAAATCTTACAGATATAGTTGGGGACTGCTATGAATCCCTTCTCTACCCTTTTCCATTCTCTCCCTCTTCAAATGGCAAGGCTACCATGAATTGGTGCATACAAAAATTTCATATTTTTGCAACTACATACAACCCATGCTGTTTATCAAGGTTTTAAAGACTTTTAAAGGTGGTATTACACAATGTGGATCCTTTAGCATCTTGCTTGCTTGATTCATTTGCACTCTGTGTTTATCCTTGCCAAGTGATGATGCACAGAGCTCTAAGTCACTCATTTTGTAGCATTTCATTGCATGAATACATTGAAATCTTAGCCAGGTGCTTTGTTCACAGGTATGAGATTTTTCCCTCTGAGGGAAGATAACAATAAATTAAAAATAAATAAAGTTAAATAAAATAGTATTTCTGATTCATGAGGCAAGCACACTTCAGCTTTACTAAGATGTTACCAAATTGTCAATTTATTGGTCCCACCATCAGGGCATCAGAATCCCCATCTCTGCAGACCTTCTTTGCCAGAATGATTAAGAATAATTTTCTTATTAAATATCAGACCCAAGCAGCAGAACTTCTCTGGCTTCCCTGTGCTCATTTTCCACACTGAAGGTAAAGTGGAAAATTGTAGGCAACAAGAAGTTTGGGTCTGCCTACGTAATTAACTGTGAGCTCTCTTTCAACCATGACTTTGGAGGTCTGGCTTAAGAGATATGTGTGGTCAAAGTAATAAGAAGGACCAGGTTGCAGCTTAAAAGTTTTGACTCAGTGTTCCCAGTGGGCAGAGATGGAGATAGATGACAATTTCCCAGATACTCCAGACACAAAACGACACGGTCTCAAAGTGGTTGCCATAAATCTAGGGCTCCATCTCAATCCCTTCAACCCCAAACTTCTCTAAAGATGACCAAATCACTTGAAAGATTTAGGAAGGGTTTTGAGTCATTAAAATCTAGTAGTATTTATTGAACACCAGAGAGAAAAGACCACTACGCTCTTGTACTTAGGTTGAGATGGAAGCCTTTATCAAAGAAATTACAAGAGGAAAAGTAAAGTCAGGATTGACAAAGAGGAGGAAGAAACCTCAGAGGGCCTAGGAACCCATGCCACCAACTGCAGTTAATCCCAAATTTAATGTGCTGTCTTTCTCCATAAAGGTGGCACAAAGTCTATGTGAGAAACAGAGGGTTCAGAATGATCTACTTACCCAGACTATCTCGAGGTTCCTGCTATGAGAGAGGAAACGGGCCCTGATTGAGGATCCATTCTATGTTTTTAATATGTAAGTATACATATGGTGTAAAGTACTCTAAAATACATACTGATATCATTAGTATTTTACTTGACATGTTCTGTAAATTAGGACTGGCATTCCTCCCATATCATGTGTACTGTCTGTAGTTGGACATTAGGCACCAAATGACATTTCCCACCAGGGGACAAAGGGCCTGTGTTGGCTGTTCTCAGTTGCCAAGCCTCTTCCCCCAAATCCATGCTCTGCCTGTATTTGCTGCTGTGAGTCTGCGTCAGGCAGTCTGTGCTGTCTTTCACCAGGGAGAAGCTTAGGAAGAGAATGGAGAATGGGGAGAGAAGCAGCAGTTCTCCTTCCTTCCTCTTTCCCTTCCTTACACTACAGGAGCAAATTGTTCAAAATGTTTTCAGATTTCATGGGAGGAATATCAGATTGGTAAGAGAAATGATAACTAGAAGAAGTCATATCTTAAATAACTATGGCTTTTGATTTTTTATGACGGCAAACATTGTACCCTTAGATACCTAATATGCATAATTTAATACTTTAATATGCATAATTTTACCCAGAAATGTATTCAACTCTGTTTCTTTATCTATATAAAAGGAGATAACTGTACCTACCTTGAGGGCCACTGAAAAGATTTTATAAGATAATTAGAAGAAAACGTTAGAATGTACCTGATGCACAACAGATGCACAATAAATTTGAGATAGTGTTGTTTTCTGTTGTGGTTTGCATATTGAATGTATCCTAAACACCAGGGGTTGAAGGGTTGCTCAACCTGCCTGTGATACTGTGGGAAGTGGCAGAGCCCTTAGGAGGTGGGCCTGGCGGAAGGTCACTGGCATGACCTTGAAGGGGGTTTTGGAATCCCATCCGTTCCTCTTTCTGTCTCTGCTTCCCATCTGCCAGAGGTGAGGAGCTTTGCTTTACTATGAGCTCTGTGTCGTGGTGGTCAGCCTGGCCACCCGACCCAAAGCAACTAAACATGGACTAAAACCTCTGCAACTAAAACCTCTGCAACTGTGAGCTAAAATAAACCTTTCCTCCCTGTAAGTGTTTTTCCTTAGATATTTTGTCACAGGGAAGAAAAGTTAACACCTTCTCATTCTCATTTCTTTACTCCCATTTTACCATATCTTCTCTAAGATCTCAAAATAATGACTTGAAATTTTTACTTTATCCACAGTGAAGCCAAGATGTTATCTTTCCATCTCCTTGTAAACACCTGTGGGATAACAGGTTTGAGCGATTAATTTTTTCCCTTTTATGTTTCCTAGTGGGGCCATTGGAACCAAATTATCTTGGCTTGAATTCTGGTTCCTGAGAACATGACTGTCAATTGAATTTTAGCTGTCTCATCTGGAAGGATTATAGTGAGGAATAATCAGAAAACCCATGAAGTCACTTAACTCAGCACTAAATAAATGTGAGCCCTAGTGATTTATTATGGCCACCACTGTTATGTTTAGCAACTCTCCAGGTGGCCAGGCTTGAGTGAAGACAACAAAACAAGAAGCTGTGGGGTTCCTTCCAGTGAGCCAGTCCTCCCGTAAGGACACTGAGCACCCAGTGGGGCACAGCACTCTTCCACGTGGGGGCTTTGCTGTATGGAGACCTTGCTTGATCCTGAGGACCTTGGCAGGACATACTGTTTGTAGCATTCTTTTAAAGATCAGGTGATGGCAGGAAGTGAATGATCCACTAAGGTACAGTGACCTCAGAAGCCTAGACTTACACGATATAGAACATCTGGATGTCAAATCAACTTAAAAGTAAAATGCATTTCAGAGAAGGGAGAATATGCTGAATCTTAGAATAGCCTTTTCTTTGACTTTGTGGTTTGTTTCTCAATGAAGGGACGGAAGTGCCAGGGTGAGCTTTAGGGAATGAACCTGTGTGTGACATGCCTTGAGCCTTTGTCCATTGACAGCCTCTACGAGGACAGTGGGTACTGGACAAACACTTTCTCCTGTGAGAACAAAAACTGCTCTTTCTTAGTACAACTGGCATCAAGTTGTTCTGTGGAATCACTTCTGCAAAAGCAAAAGATTAGGAAAAAATGCAAGTTTTAATTACAGAAATGTTTGACACCTCAAGCACATAGGCGTTTATTTTTATAAATTAACATAAAAGATAAATAGCTTGAGTTTTCTAAATGCTTTAGGTCAAAACATTTAAGCTTTATCCAAATTGTTTAGTAAGAATGGGAAAATGTATATTTTTCCCATAGGAGAAATAAAAGTTGGGGAAGTTTAAAAAAAACATAAACAGTAAGTCAAAACATACGCATGTATGTGTGGATGAATTATATTTATCATTGTAGCTAAATTTTTATTAGTTACTTTTCTTGCCCCTACAACAAGAAGTATTGGGTAGATCACAATACACAAGAAAATGTTAATTAGGACTGGATTCTGATAGTTCAATGAGTGATTATCATTATTTTTAAAATGGTCATTGCTGATGACAATTTCTCATTCTTATCTGTTATTGTATTTAGAGGTTAAAAGGGTATTTAACAGTAAGTAAACTTTCAGACTAATTACATTTGCTGTCATGTGGACCCATCTATCAATATTTAAAATATACCAAACTTGGATCTTAATCCATCAAGTTGCCAGGGTGTTCTGGGCTCCTTTTTAGCAGTTCATATTTTATGACGTGTCATCTTCTCATTATTAATATTAAGCATAATTTCATAGTAGAAGACAATTACATTAATGAATGACTCTTGTGTTGTCAAATCCCACCAAAACCATTCTGCAAAACAAATGGGAAAATCTGTTCTGTATTTTAGAAGCAGTGGCAGTTTCTCTGCCTGACAAAGGCCAACTTTTGTATTCAGTTACTAACATACATATTTCTGGCCTGAATTCTCCCCTCAGAAAATGGTCTTTCTGAGTTCAAATGCAGTGAAGCAGTTCATTATTCATTGAGCAGGATGTGAAAGAGCAGCTTAATATTTTACTGATGACTCCAACCTGGTAAATTATGTTATTTCTAGCTCAGGTAAAAAGCCAACTCTATATTACTTGTGATATTTCCAAATTAGAAGTAATTTTCTGTTTGAATTGATCACCATATATAGAAATTTCAGGCCTTAAATATTTTTCCTCACTGATAAATATTTCTTAGCCAGTTGAGAAGTTGATTTTCCTGATATTATCATCTAATATATGGCCTTTAAAAGGCAGAAAGTTAGACTATTGAGCCTCGTTCAGAATTATTTATGCCAGAAACTCCTATAATGTAGATCATATTTATGTATTTTTGGATATGCTTTTTCCAAGACCAGATAAAAAGGAAGACTCATATCACAGCAGTCAATAAGAAATGTTAGCCCTGGGCCACCATGCCCACCCTTCATCTCATAAGTAATGGTGGGTCCAAAGAACTGAAGTGTGAAACCCAGGGAGTTAACAGCAGAACCTAAACTGGCAGCAGGCGGCTGGTTTCCTGCTACAAGCCTTTCTCCATCTCTATTTCTTTGCTGAAAACTCATCAGGTACTTTAAAAACAAGTGCACAGTGACCTAAGGTGAGTGACTGGGACAAATGCTCCCCTGGAAGGTGGGGAATCCTAGTGACACAGGATGAGTTTGCTCTGGCACAGGGCTCCATCGGCTTTGCAGGCAGGTAAGAAGGGAGGGTTGCAGAGAGGGGAGAATGAGACACTCCCGCTCACCCCTCTTCTCAGCTGGGTGTGGACGGGTTTGGGAAGGCAGTTGCCCCCCACTTGCCCTCGGCTGCCAATCAATGGGACTAGAGAGAACAGGGTGGAGAAGGCTTTCCAGAATTTTGGAGGAGGGTCTTTCAAAGCATGCCAATAAAAACAGAAATCATAAGGAAAAAGGCCGCACAGACTTAACAACATAAACACACTAAGAAGCAGCCGACACACCAGGAAAAATATTTGCAACATAAAACAATGAGTGAAGGGATACTGTAGCACTGCTCAAAAACGCTAAACGCATACATGAAAAAAATAACAGATACAAGGATGTTAAAAGAATGGACTGGTGGGGTGGCTCAAGCAGTAGAATGCCTACCTAGCAAGCATGAGGCCCTGAGTTCAAATCTCCAGTTCTGCCCCCCAAAAACCCCACAAAGTTTTCAGCAAACATGACAAAAGCGGAACCTAAAAAGAATCAAATAATTGAAATCTTCAGATGCCATCATCCTCATATCAAACAGCTAACGATTAAAGATAATGAAATATATTGAGTTAAGAATTATGAAAGGCATGGGACATGAGTTGGCATAAGTTTATTGGAGAGTAATTTAACCGTCTGTCCTTAAAGCCTGAACATGTCCCTAGTTTTGATCCAGCAAAAGCAGGCAGGGGAGGAAGGGGAGGAGGAGAAAGGCGAGGAAAAAGTGAAGGAAGAGCAGAAGAAAGAGGAGCAGGACGAGGTTGGCGAGATGCGGGGGGAGATCACATAGGGCCTATTAGACGATAGTAACGACCTAACACTTCATCTTTATTTGCTCACCGTTTTTCCCTGCAGGGCTCAACCCTGCAAAGACCAGTGTCTGGAGTAGTCTGCTGCTGTGCGCTCAGCATTTACAACTGCATTGCTTGACACACGTGGCTGGGAGTGTATGAGACGTGGCCGGTCTGAAGCATGATGCAAAACAGCTCTTTAGAGAATATTTATTTTGATTACATGTTGAAATGGTGTTATTCAGATATATTATACAATAATTAATTGTACCCGTTTCTTTTTACTTTTTAAAGTGTGGCTAATATATTTAAATTCAATGTGTATTTTATTTACTATTTAATGAAATTTAAATTCAGTGTGTTTTTAACAGATATTTAAAATTACATATGTGGCTCATATAATGTTTCTGCTACAAGCACAGACATGAAGGCACACAGCTGCCATTTAGCAAGTGTTTGTTGAATGAATAAATGAGAAAATGTATTCTGCCTTGATTCAGTTTGACATTATCTCCAGATTTTAAATTGGACTTCAAAACTAAGGGATTTGTGGTTAGAGGAGAACTGGTCTCAAAATAGTGTTTGTCCTGCTAGTCCCCCCAGATTCCTGTTTTCTCCAGCTCTTTTCTAACTGGCCTCCCTGTACATTGGGTACAAGTGTCTGGCTGTAGAGAACTCCTAGCTTAGCTTGTGTAGACAGAGAAAGACTTGCCTTTGGCAGAATCAAACAATAACTCTAGAAGTTTGTAATGTTTGGAGTTAATATCATATGCTTAGTGGACATTGCCAGAGAATGTGGGAAGGAATAAATACATCAACGTATATTCAATTTGTTGAAAAATGTCACAAGGCAACATACATATAAAACCCAGTTATGATTTTGGAGCCATTTACACTGAGAGATGTACGCAATCGGACAAAACTCTAAAGAGGCTGCCTTCTAAATCACTGCGATTGATTGAAGAAAACTGCGTCTTTCTGCGTGTCTGTAACTGTAGATGGCTAAGTTTACAGCTATGCGTTTACCTGCAGGCAGTCCATATGCATCTGTGTTGGCCTGCCATATAGTGATAGAAAAATCTTTTTCCTATCTATAGAAATGTAAATAAGTAAATTTTTAGAATTTATGGGCAACTGTAGAGGGTGTTTTCTAAGTGGATGACAGACACTGGGGCTGAATCCTGCTCCATGCAGCAGTGTGCAAGTTAAACCATCACTGATTGACTTTTATTAAGTCTGATTTGTAAGGCTGATAGGCTGAGTCTTGAGCTGATGGACAGGTTTTTGTCACCCAGCCAAGATATGAATCCTACAGAAATGCCAAAGAGAAGAGACAGTGTTTTTCCCTCAAACCCATTGTGCTTTGAACATTTGCTACTTTGTTTTTCTACTTTACATATCCAAGCTGAAATGTTTTTACCATTATTTTGTCATTCTTTCTAAAACTTAGTTTAATCAGATGTGGAGTCTGATCTTTGTGCTTTAGGCTACGGCTGTAAACAGCAATGAAGTGGAAACACTACTTGTTTAGGGGACTGGAATGGGTGGCTCAGTACAAGGGTGCAAGAATATGCACATACACCATTGTCAAGTCCTTCTTCCCTCCAAAGGTTTATGTATTTATTTAGAATTTTCCTTTGAATTGCTATGCTTAAAAGATTCTTTTATGGGATAGTTAGCTGTGACTTGAATCCTTGTATGTAATACTATATTTCTTTCTCTTTCTTGTTTGGGCTCTAGGCAAAGTGATGATGTTTGGGTTTTTTGTTTGTTCCTTGCAGTGCTGGGGATTAAACCCAGGGCCTTCCATGTGCTGGAGGACCCACTAGCCCTGACCTTCGCCCCAGCTAAACCTTGCATTTTCATAGTTCCAAGCTACTTTCCCATTCAACCAGCATTCATTGAACTTCTAGAGCAGGCTATGCCTTGTGCATGGTAGGTGTTTTGTAGGCACTGTAGAAGTTTATTATTCCTATTTTCAGACAGAGAAATGCATTCTCTAAAAAACAGTAAGTGACAGTATCCAGTCCTCTAAGTTTGCTTAGTTCTTTTTCTCTTAGCACAGCTCCTCCAACTCTTCCTTTATGCTCCATGGATTAAAACTTGCTCTGAAATGACTGAACAATCTGATTCTAAGAGAAAGGATGCTGAGGCCCCATAGATTCTCAGCTTTCCTCTTTGACGCTTGTGTTATTCAGAAGTCTGTTTCATAGTTTGTGATTGAAAGCAGAACCTTCTGTGTAAGACAATGGAGAGACAGAAGTAAATAATATTTGTTCAAGAAAGGGTCCCTCCCTTCCATAGTTCTATTACTAGTGGAGGCATTGAGTCAATACAGATTTTAATTGAGTTAGGTTTGGGCCAGATAGTAGCTGTAGTTGGATTTAAGTCAGCATTGTTTTCAAATAATGTTAGGCAGGGTCAAAACATTCCGTGTTTTAGGACTTCCACTTTGAGTGCTAGAAGATTTTCCTTAGTCCTGCATTGCTTTCATTCCGTGGCAGGTCCTGCACATGTTGCTCACTTCACCTCCCTTTCAGCCACTGCTGGCACTCACTGTTAGACAGAGTGCCACCTCAGTGCCTGCCATTTCTCCTCTCATGTTCTCAGACTTTTCCCAACCCTGTGCACCTTTGCCTGGCTTGTGTCCATAGGGAAAAGGAGGTCACTTGCAGCTCTCCTGTCTTGTTCCCAGTATTTCTAGAGGACCCTTGGTGAAAGCCCATGGGAAATATTTGGTGGGTTGGTGCAGAACATACTTTGTGGGATTCCAGTTCTTTTAAATTTGTTGAAGTTTGTCTTATCTCCAGATTATGTTGGAGGTACTTGGCAAGGATTTTATACTTCTACTAGGTGGCCTGTTCTATAAAAGCCAACTAGATCCTGTGTCTAATGCTAAGCGAGTTCTATGTCCTTGCTGGCTTTTGTTGTCGAATTGTTTTATCAATTGTTAATAAAAGGGTGAAGAAATTTCTAACTATAACTGCAGACTTGTCTATTTTTCTTTCCACTTTCCCTCTCATTATGGATCTTAAGTGGAAAAGGGGAGGGTGCCTCATTACTGTTGGGTGGGGATAGGAGTTATAACTCTCCACTGCTGATTCGGTGGGGGCCGTCCTTGTTACAGCTAAGAGGTTAGATTTCCTCTAACCCTGCCCCACCCACCTGAAGGGTGATAGACTATGTGATACCGGAAGGTTGGGGGGGGGTGCTGAAGTTACAGCTTCCTATGTCATATGCATTATCTCATCATCACTACCCAGGAAGATAGACTCTGACTCTTTCTGTAGCCTCCTGTGACTCAATGCTGTGAGAAGTGGTGGCTCCTTGTAAGGGTGAAAGATTGGGGTTTTCTAGTGATTTCTACCAAACAATTTAAAGACAAAAGTGCACAAATTCTGTACAATCTCTTCTAGCAGATGTGTACAGAGGGAATCCTTCCTAATTCATTCTATGAAGCCAACATTGCCCCAATACCAAAAACCAAAGACACCACATGAAAATGAAACTGCAAAGATCTCCCATGAATACAAATGCAGATGTCCTCAGCAAAGATTAGCAAATTGATTCCAACAGTTAAATAGCTCAAAAATGATTTAACACAACTTATCACAGAATAATCATAAGACCATTGAATAAATGTATTCTCTGGTTTGAATATGGTTTAAATATGTCCCCCAAAGATGGTGGAAAGTTGTTCCCTAGTGCGGTGATGTTAAGAGGTGTGGGACCTTTAAGAAGAGGATCCTGGTTGGAAGTCATTAGGTAATTAACTGAAGGCGTACACTTGGAAGAAGTTGCCATAGTCGTTTTGGGACCTCAGTCTCTCTCTCTGGCTTCCTGTCTTGCCAGGTGACCTCTTTCTCACACACATGTGCTTATCATTGTGATTTCACCTGCTGTGAGATGATGTAGACACAGGGCCCTAAAAGCCAGTACTATACTGTTTGGACTTTGAACCTTAAAAACTGAGATAAAAAATTCTTTTCTTTATTAAGTACTCAGCCATAAGTATTTGATTATAGTAACAAAATACAATACAGAGAAAACCATTTGAAAAAATCCAACATTTATAATAAAAATTATCAGCAAACTAAGCACAGAGGGGCACTTCCTTGATAAGGAACATCTACAAAAAAATCAACAAGTGACATCAGACTTCACAGTGAGAAACTAGATTTCCCACTGAGATCAGGTAAAAGGGAAAGCTGTCCCTCTTCACGACTCCTTTCCAACAGTGTACTAGAAGTTCTAACTAGTATAATATGACAAGAAAAATAAATAAAATGCATACAGATTGAGAAGGAAAAAATAAAACTGTTTTTACCAGTAGGTGACATGATTGTCTATTTAGAAAATCCTAAATAACTGATTTAAAAACTTTAGAACTAATAATTACAGCAAAGTTCCAAGGCACAGAGTTAATTGCCTCCCCTTATACCAGCAGTGAACAAGTGGAATTTGCAATTAAACACATAATGCCATACGTGAAATGCTTAAATCTAAATGTAACTAAATGTGTACAAGGTCTATATGAAGAAAAATGCAAAAATCTGATAAGCAAAGTAAAAGAAACAAGCTGAAATAGATTCTGTGTTCATGGCTACGAGGACTTAACACTTTGGTTCTTCCCAAGCTGGTAATGAAAACATCCAAATCCCAGCAAGTTATTTTGTGAATATTGACAAAGTGATTGCAAAGAATTGCCAATTTAATACTGCAAAAGGTGATTAAAATTAGAGGGCTTCAAGTTTTGCTCTAAAGCTATAGAAATCAGCAGGGTATAGTGTTGATGAAAAGTAGTCACATAATTCAATGGAACAAAACAGAGAATCATGAAGTAGGGCCATACAAATGCAGTCAACTGATACTTGACAGAGGAGCAAAGGCTGTTCAATGGAGAAAGGATAATCCTTTCAAAACATGGAACAACTGAACTTACACATGCAAAAAAAAGAAAAAAACCCAGATTCTTTACAAAAGTCTTATATCCCTCACAAATTAACTCAAAATGGGTCATTGACCCCAATGAACCCCCCCAAATCATATAAGGTTCCTAGACAACAACAGAAGGAAACTGCTGTGATTTTGAGTATGGTATGACTTTTTCGACAGCAATGAAGACACAGTTAGTGAACTGGATGACTGATAAGCTGATTCACTTAAAAGAATAACTCTTGCTCTTTCAAAGCACTGTCGAGGGAATAGGAAGTTGAGTCACAGTCTGGGAGACAGTATTTGCAAAAGACATTTGGTAAAGTCTCTTACAGAAAACATATGAAGCGTTATTAAAACTCAATGCTAGGAAAACAAAAACTAGATTAGAAAACAAGCCAATGTTCTCAAAAGACATCTCACCAAAGAAGACATCCTGATGGCAAATGAAAAACAAGCATATGAAAGATGCTCATCTTCAGGTATCATTAAAGAATTGAATATTCAAACAGTAAGACAGCATCACATGCATATTAGAACAGGCAAAACTTAAATCTTTAACAATACTGAGTGTCTGCGAGGTTTTTAAGTTTGTGACTGTCCTATCTACTGAGAGGTTGCTGTTTCTCCAAATGTCTTGGCAGTTGGCAAGTATTTGTTTCTCACATTTCAAACCTTACTCTGGTTGCTATCAAGGTGATTTTTCCCTTCTTTTCTTTTCAGATTTCCTCTGACAGTGAGATCTGACTTGGCTAACTCACCATCCTTTGTCCCAACTGATTAAAAGCCTCAGAGTGCCAGTTTACCCTGACTCCCACCATGTCATCTGATATTCAGTCCAATGTATCCCTTCAGGGTCTAGAATTGACTTCAGCTGGCAACTTCCCTCCATACATGTTTCTCTTCCTAGAAACTTCTTAGATGATGCTCTTGCAGGTTAACCAAGAAAGAAACAAACTCTGGCGACATGTTATCAGTGGGCAGTGACCCAAGTACAACCACAACCCAACTTTGAGGGAGTCTACTTTTTAACATGCCTACAGGAGATACAGTGATAACAACACCAGACACAGACATTTCCTTTAACTTTCGCCAGACGATGTGGCTCCTTGGAGCAGATTACAATGAAGTCTGTACACAGTAAGAGGCATTTTGGAGCCTCCCTCCCCAGAGGGAGAGCAGTTTCCAGTCTGAGACTGACCCCGTAAGTGGAGTCAAATCCAATTGTTAGGTCATCCTTAAAGCATGCTATTCAACACAGAAGCAGCTTATAGAGCAAAAATCACTGGCTTCAAGTATCATTTAATATTTTTAAAGAGGATATGAGAGGGCTTCAAAGGGTAAGAAAATAAAGTTTTAAAGTGTCTTTATCTGTATCATCTGATTTTCCCTCTTCAGAGAATAGCTTTATGTTGGTTAGCTATAAACTCTGAGTTTTAAGATGACATGCAAGACATTTTTAAAACTATAATTGCTATAGATTTGTTGTATCATGCAAATCTCACTGGTTAAAATATACAAGTTTAGTCATAAAATTAAGACAAGATTGAGGTACAATTTCTAAAGATTTTCCATTATGGGTTGGGTGTGTAACTCAAGAGATAGAGAGCACTTGCCCAGCATACGAAAGGCCCTGGGGTCAATCCCCCGTACTGGAAATTTTTTTCCTCCAATTTATTTTGTCTTGTAATCCTATTCACCACCAGCCAGAATTATGTCTGGCCTTGGAGTAGGAAGACACAAAGGACTAGAAGTCATGGTTGAAGGTTTCCCTCTGCACCCACCATGTGTTAGGAGCCGTCAGGAGTGCAACAGGGTACATGATTAAAAATTCCTATTAAGTGAAATTTTTGGTTGCTAATAGATCAAAATCACTTTGTTACTTATTGTCACTGGCTCTTTGGAAACTCTGTGAAGCTTTGTGGTTTCCTGGAGTCTTAGGATTTCTGTATGCAGGATGAGATTTTCCAGGAATGTCCTCTGTCATTTGACCAATGGCCCACGACTCATGGGTCATGGATGTCAAGAGTGGTCTCTCTTTAGCATTGCAGAGATAGTCCTGTAGATTCATTCCTGACGTAAATCACTCATCGTGCAATGAGGTAGTAAAACTACTTCCCACAAGGACTTCTTATATGGTGCTGGGTGGTGATTGACAGTGAGCAGTGGTCCAGCCATTCTCAGTTACAAGGAGGACAGCTACCTGGGGAAGCTGTAGCTCACATGCAAAAATGCTCACTCTTTTACATGAGAGGTCACCTATCAAGCAGGAAATCTCTTGTTTAGCATAGAATTTGAGAGTCCAGGGGAGTTTGGGAGAGAGAAGGCAGCACTAGAGTCCAAATGAAATTTTGCAAGTAATGTTCTCATCAGAGATCAGGATTCCCTAATGGCCAAGGGCTGTGAGGAACTGATGAAATTATTAGGATAAACCAGGATCATTTCAGTGATCATGGAGTTTAGGCATTTGGATATACAACAGTTAAAAAAATTAAACCCAGGTATATTCTTTATATTTATGTGGTATATAACGTGGAGGGGAGTTACAATAAGAGCAAATAATTCTGTAGCTAAAATAGCTGGGTATAGATGAAAATAAGGGAAGCTAATATGAATGAATTATAATTGATGCATTTCTTCTGAAGGATTATGAAATTCCAAGGATGCCTGTCTGCCTCCTGGATTTAATTCACTTGGTTGATATTCAGAAGTGTTGGGCCTTTTTAGGGGTAAGAAGGGTAAGTTTTGGTTCCATGCCACATTCAGCATTTGATTCTAGGAAAGAAAATAGCAATAATCCATCTTCTATTATATACCTTTTATGTAACACAAACCTACTAATTGCAAAAATTTTAATTGGAATATTGTAAGCAATACCTTTGTTGAAGACCTTCTTGTTAAAATGAATCTTACAATAAAGCCTTCCTCCCAAGCTACCACAAAACTCAGAATCATTACAAATTTAAGAATTACTACAGTGCTGAGGATGTGCGCCCCTTATATTGTTTGTGTTTTGCATTTCACACAGCTTGAGTAATGAAATTAAATTGGCTGGTTTCTTTTATACTTTTCCCGTTTCTAATCAGATTCAGTTTTGATTTTCCATGAGCTTGCCTGAGTGTTGCAGTTTTGAGGTGTTCATAGTCCTGGCCTTATCCACATTCTCAGTAATCCTATAGTCATTAGAGAAAACATTTAAGTGCATTTGAGGGCTTGGGAAAGTTTGAATATTTTGTTATAGGAAACTAATATTTTGGGTTAAAATACTTTAACAGGGGAATGAGTAATAAATGTAGGGAGAGTGGACTTATGCTGAAATAAGGGAAGTCAAGCTTCATCAGCTCATTAATATTTTCTGTTGCTTAATAAATTCCAAAATTTTGCTGAAATTTTTGGTGCACTGCCATATGAATGGGTATGTTACAGTCTTTGACTTTTATCTGTTGATGTCTGTTGTAAATACTAGTAATGCAGACCCCGCATATATCTAATAAACACAGCTTGGATGTAGGTATGAATGGAAGGCAAGCTTGGTGGAGTAGTAAAACCTTGCCAGCCAGGTTAAACCAACAGTTGGTGTTGTAAGAACAAATTGTCTTTGGTGATCGGATAATTCCTCTGTGCTATTAATTGGTAGTATGAATGAACAACTGATATGTACTTTACTATATGTTCTGCTAAAAGATTCCTTTAAAATTGCATCTTTTAAGGCAAATAATCCTAACTGAGTACAAAATAGCTGAACCGCACGCATGCGAAGGCTTTCTAATTATGTAGCATTTATAAGGAGGAGGTGAAGGAAGTGAGATTAAGCTAGCATTACCAGTGGCTTACCATCCGGCTGCAGGATTACCTGGCTCCCTCCCTCCCTCTTCTCAGGGTGAGCTGCCTGGAGGAGTTCACTAGCATCTGACCAGAGGTGTGCAGGGGAGGAAGCCTCGTCAGCAGTTCTGGTAGAAGGAGACACAGCGGACAAGATTGAAACTAATGGCTGAAATGAGGTTTGAGGACTATCTGTGGCTTTCATTATTTTCCTTCACTTGTTAACAAGCTGAATCCAGTATTTTTTCTTTATTCACTTGAGTGTGCAGTGTAGTTAGTCTCTGATAAAAATTTTAGTTTGCTATTGACGCCTCACCAATAACTGGGATGTAAGAAAATTTAAATATGCTAAGGAACGCTAACTTAGTCTTGGAAAAGCTAATGTTGTTATTCTCTATGTGTACACAGACATGGGTGAGTTTTTACACACACTACACACATTCCATAATCCATCCCTGCAGTCTTTCGCCTCCTGTGGTATTTTCTCAGTTATTATATACTGAACACAAATGGCTATTTGGAGAAGACACATCACATCCATGTGAAACTGCCTCCATCAATTATTCCAAAAGGGGACAATGAAACTTAACACAGATTTAGAAAGAACTTCATGAAACACAACCTTAAATTTGCAAGTATTTGGTGTCATTAAACAAACACAGCAATTTAGTTGTAGAAATAAAAAATACACTGCCCAGCAAAAACATAATCGGCTCCAATACAATGTGAATATGTGCTTTGGGTAAAATAATGAGTGTCAGAATTCTGTGTGGACTGTATCCTAAACAGCTCAGCCTGACACAAATGGGGAGAGCACAGGGCAAAGCTGTGTTGGATGACACCAGCCAATGTACTGATGGTACAGATACATGTGCAAAATTTAAATTATTTTATAGAACACATGAGGGGATAACACAGGATTCTCCAGTCATATGTTTGATAAGGATGATTTTAATATGAAAGTGTAACTAATCAACAAAATACTATAAACAGACATTTGGCAATTTTATCTACATCTCTAAAAACATGTATGTATTCAACTTGGCCAAAATAATTTGGGGATATTTTCATTAGAAATATAAAGGATGATCTTATATTGAGGGTTATTCTTGTATAAGACTGCTTTATAAAGTATAGTTAAATTTGATTGTACTAGCAATCATAACCTTTACTTGAGGAAGGCAAGATAGTGTCATTGTTTACAAAAAGGAAAATCACTTTTGAGGAGCATTTTATAAATTCAACACAAGTGTAATACATCTTGATGAAGTAGAATGGGCCATTTTATGAAATCCTATACATAGAACTGTATACACATCCATATGTATATATAGATATATGATTTAATCATCTAAATAATACGTATGATTTAAACCTAGATTTTTCACTAACAAGGAAACTGAGGTAGAAAGGTTCAAACCTGGTCTTCGAGAGGTACACCTGCTGCCACTTTGCAGCTGTCACTCCGTGAATCAAAATCTCTGCTGAATTCATGTTAATATTTGTGAAGTGACAAGAACATTAACTTGTAGCAGGTACTGTTTTGCTACTAATGTTTTATTTACGTGTTGTAACTTATAATTTGGCCTCTAAGCACGAAGTGAGGGCCAGGATGATCCACTTTCCTGCACTGACTCAGCGGGTTGCCTCTTCTCTGCGACTTTTCCATGTGCTTTCGGTGGTAGGAGCGCAATCCACTATTGTTTGTTTAGTGCATCAAAAGAGGCATCCTGAGTCACAGAAATCGAACATTCCAACAATTCACCAGGTCCAACACGTAGACTGTACATTGTTCATCAGTACTCTGTATAAACATCTACACGTCCCACCTCCTTTCTGAACTTGGGCTGTGTGGTCTATGAGAAAATATTCCTGTTTTTATTTAGGTCACTTTGATATTCACCCTGAATAAGGGAGTTCCTGGGCTTTCCTGACCCATCTCTGAGAACCTGCAAACTGGAGAAAGAATCCCACACTAGGTTCTGGAATCTGATGTCTAGGTCTTCCAAGAACCCTCCCATACTAAACCAAAGCTTAGCCCAGAATGCTAGCACCTGCCAAATTCCATATTTCCTGGAAAGGCCAAGAACCTGTTCTCTTCTCTAAGAAGACTTTTCAAAATATGTAAACAATGTCACAATTGTTTTTACATTTTAGAGATCAGTTTGAAAATTGGAACCAAAATAGGCAATTGAAGGCTGGAGTGATTAATATTTGATACCATCAGGAATTCCCACTCCAAATATTATGAGAGCCCACAATTCAAATGCTACCCTAAAGGGTTTCAGTATTAGCAACTAAGTCCCACCCACAAGTCACAAACATGGGCTTGATGTGTGTCATAAATAACAAAACGTACTTCATTTTTGTTTGGGTTGTGAAGCATTTTATAGCTTGCAGCAAGTGGCATATGAGGTAGGTTTATTTGGGAATGCCATTGCTGTGGAGAAGCAGGGTCCTCAGCTATAGTTGACAACTCATCTTCCAAACACATCATTAATCTGGGGCAAAAAACAAAAGACACGTGTAGCTGTGTTTGTGACACAGACATCCAGGACAAGGAACACCACAAAGGCCAAGTCTTCAGTATGTGTGGAGATGCCTGACCTGGTGTAACCTAACCACCCAGAGCAGAGAAGCAGGGAAGTGGACAGCAGGGAGCCTCCTACCCTTGACTTGGCTTCTCAGAACTGACCATGTCCTTGTGCAGAGAGAGGTAGAGCCTCACATTTGATGCCAGACTCATTGCTTATGCAGGGAGAGAACCACAAATGAAAGGAACAGAAGGAGCCCTACACAGTTTCCCAAGAGTATTAATCCTATAGAATTCTACAGGTTCATCATTAATTTGAGGTGATATCGACCCATCAATTTCTGTTTGGCATGCTTATAAATTAGTTAAATCTTATACATCTTTAAGAGGTGGCATGGGATGAAGGTAAGT
Organism: Castor canadensis; assembly: GCF_047511655.1. Taxonomy (NCBI): domain Eukaryota; kingdom Metazoa; phylum Chordata; class Mammalia; order Rodentia; family Castoridae; genus Castor; species Castor canadensis. Next base: position 128,264,702 of record NC_133387.1, on the reverse strand, counting down.
TATTAGTTTCAGTGGTAATTTTAGACAGGAAAGAGAAACAAAGGCAGGGAATCACATAGCAGGCCTGTGCAGTGTCTTTATGGGTAGCAGAGATTATACCTGTTCTTCCCAGCAGGGAAGGTGAGGTCCATGCTTGTTCACCAGAGCCCTTCTCTGTGGTCACTTCATTGACTATATGGGAACCATGCCAACTCTGTCTATTCAGTCACTGTGCATTAAGTCATTATGTTGTTTAAAATTTTCAAAGACATTTAGTCCCAGTGTTCTTAAAATGGAAGAAACATTGTCTAAATATAGAGCTACAGTGTTGGTCTGATGAATGGCAAGGTGAAGAGCTGTAGGAGAATATGGGAGGAATAACGGAATAGCACATCTCAAGGAACCGTTTAGGGCTGCAGGTGCCATGTGGTATACTGGTTGTATTGGTTTTCTACTGCTGCTGTGACCCATTACCACACGCCTGGTGGCTTGCAACAGCACAGATTTGATATCTTGCAGTCATGTAGCTCAGAGGTCAATACAGGTCTCACTGGATCAAGATCAAGATACTGGTAGAGCAGTATTTCTTACTAGAGGCTCTATGGAAAATCCTTTGCTTTGCTTTTTCTTGCTCCTTCCTTGATCTTCAACGCCAGCCATATCTCACCTCCTGTCCTTTCCTCTGTCACCATGCTGCTCTTTGACCACTGCTGAGAGAGATTCTACCTTTCAGGACTCTTGTAATGATGTTAAGAGTGCTTGAATAATCTCCCTATCTCAATGACTTCTGCAAAGTCTCTACTTTTATTTAAGAGAAAAAATTCTGGGGTCCTGAAAATTAGGACATGGCCATATTTGAGGAGTCAATGTTCTGACTGCTTCACTTATTATGCATTTCCTCTTCCCAAATTCTTTTCCTTTTGCCCAGTCATGGGGCTTTAAAAGCTCAAGTAATTCAATCTGGCTCATTACTTTTGTGGATTTCTCATTTGTTTATTTGCCTGTCAATCTAGTTATCCACCTATGTATAATTTTTTACATGAAAGAAATATTTATTTAATACCTCTTCTATGTCAGATTCTCTAATCTCTTAGAACAATATAGGAAAAGCAATATTCTATGATTATAAAAAAGAAAATGGAGATGATTTCGTGCTTGTTGAATGGAAATTACTAAGTAGAATCAGTTGGCTGAATAAAAATACTGTGACAGAGACTGTTAGGTGAACCCCTGCATCCGTCCAGTCTAGGGCTGTCTGAGGAGATAGTGTCCCAATGTTGATTCTAAGTCATCTAATTCAAAGTTGGCCTACTGTGCCCATGGGCTGAGTCTAGCCACTTGTTTGTGCGAATAAAGTTTTATTGGAATACCGCCACACACATTCATTCGTGTAATGCTGATGCAGCTTTTATGCTTTATAAAGGTAGAGTTGAGAGTTCGTGACAGGAGTCACATGATATGCAGAGCAGAAGCTATTTCGTATCTGGACAGTTTATAGTGCAAGTCTGTCAAACCCTGATTTAAGCCAAGAGGCTGCAGTGTCAGCAAAGGTTCTTTCAATACCAAGTAACAGAATGTTTAACTAACAGTGGATTAAATAATAAAGAAACATATCAAAGCATGAAAAACCAGTGCAAAGTTTATTAATTACACACACGTCAAAGGAGTCATCAAGGACCTAAGATCCTTCCATACTTCCTGCTCCATCGGACTGACACATTGGCTCATGACATTTGATAAGTTATTATAAAGATCAAATGAAATAATTGAAATAAAAGCTTTTGCAGAGTTGTAGCACATAGAAGTGCTCAAATTCTGTCTTTTGCAATTACTCCTAGTCTCATTTCTCCAAGGCAGGTCACAGCAGCATGTCCTTGAGATAAACCTGAAACAAAATGCTAGGAATATATGCTATAATTATTTCAAATCTTCCCAAAAACCTCAATCAACTTTGTGAAAGGAAAGCAAACTCTAGGATGTGAGATGGTCAGGATGCCAGCTCAGAACCAGGGGCCTAGGAGAACAGGCAAACCTGCTTGGACGGAATTGTGCAAGCCACTTGCTGTAAATTTTATTATGCTCCATCTAAACCAAAGAAAGTGTTTTATGTTGCTTAAAAGATGGTGCTTGGGCAACACTTTGAAGAGCCGAGTCCACGACACTAAGCTCACACCATGTTTTGTCTTAGGTATGTATCTTTTCTGTTTTCTTAATCTCTTGCTGCTTGTATATTTCAGTTTATTCTTAAATCTGTCCCTTCTCTCTATTCCTACTACCTGCACACTCATTATTAGACACCAGACCTACTGACATTGTTCTAAAATGCCCCATCACACTCATGCTCTGTAAGGGTGCAGGGCAAAATACACAACAGGAAGATACCATTAGAACTCTTCTGCCTGAAACCAAAAATGGAAATGTCTGCCTGCGGACACAATAAAGTAACTTGAATTAAACTTGACAATTCCTGATGAAAAACACTAGATGAGGGCAAAAATACACAAAATAACTGTTTTCAAGCATCTGACAGCAAAGTACACAGAACCCTGATTCTTGAAAGCAGGGAAATAACAAGAGGCAAAGGGCATTCTCCTCACATTCCCACGATGGGGACTCCTGAATGCAAACCGAGCTCCCTTTTAAAGTTAGAACATGTTTGAAGTAAGATATAAGCCACAATGTTACTGGCACTGGTGCAGTCTGTGATCAGAAGATTCTGGTTTTTGTTCTGCAAATGGAAAAATCCAAGCAGAGCCCATGATGGGGTGAAGTAGGATAGTTTTATTGAAAAAAGGGGAGTCACCTGTCCTGCCAGGTGAGGAAAGGGAAGAAAAGGCAGAGGGCATGGTGAGCAGGTGGAGCCCTCTGGCAGAGACAGGATGCTTTTCTTTCTCAAGTACCATGGGAGGGCAGGCCCAGGAGGTTCCAGCCCAATAATGAGTGAGTGGGGAGGGGCACTGGCAGCTCCCAGTCAGGTGAGGGTGGCCTGGCCATCCCCAGGCAACCTACAGGAGCCCCACACTTTCCCACTTCTAGCCTGCCTTAACAAGAGCACCAGTGGTGAAGGGATCACTAGCAAGCATTATTAATTACAGTGTTATAAGCTTTCTATGCTTTATGTGACGTGAAACAATATTGAGTCTATGTAGATGGTGATAAGCTAAGGGTGTATATTTTGAGACCTAGATTAGTACTTAGAAAAAATAACATATAGAAAGTACTAAGAAATAAATGTAATGGAATGCTAAACTAGAAAATATTTTGAACAGTATTAATTCAAATTCAAATTCTCCAAGCTTATGCAATGCAGCTAAAGCTGTGCTTATAGTAAAATTTATAGCTTTTTACTAGAAAAGATAAAAGGTTAAAAATAAATTGAGTTTCCATCTTAAACTAAAGAAGAGAACATTCAGTTCAAAGTACAAAGGAAGTACAACAAAAGTAAAAACAGAAATCAGTGAAATAAAAAAAAAAGATCAGTAATAGAGAAATGAACAAAGCCAAATATGAGTTATTTGAAAATACTAATAAAGTTAATAAAAGCCTAGCAGGACTACTGAAGGGAAATGGCAATAAACATCATCATAAGAAAGAGCTTCACTCTATACGCTCCAGATAATAAGAGAATTGTAAGAGAAAACTATGAATTATTTCATTTCAATAAAACCAATGACATAGATGAAACAGACAACTCCTTAAAAAATAATTCATTAAAGCTGACACACGGGCAATTGAAAACCACAGTAGAACTACTTTTATTGAATAAATAAATAATGAAATCTTAAATGAATTAAACTCGTAATTTTTTTTAAAAAAAGCTTCTGTAAAGAAAACCCCAGACTTGGATGATTTCCATCCTGAAATTTGTCAAATATTTAATACAGAAGTGAAGAAAATTATTTCAGAGAATAGCATAGGAAGCCATTCCATTGCATTTAAAAGGCCAGTGTCCCACAGCCAATGACAAAGACGTGGTCATTGTCCCACTCCCCTGGTTCAACAGCAACAGTGAGCATTTGAGGACTCCTTAGGACACGAGGCTTAGAAGGTTTCCTTCATTCTGTAAACAGCACCCACGCCTAGCTGCGAGCCATAGCTAACAGCATTCTTAACAGTGAAATGCCAAATGATTTCTCAAGATTGGAGCCAGGCAAAGATGCCTACTTTCACTTCTATTTCATACTGTCCTTGTGATAAGGTGAGACAAATCAACGAAATAAATAAAAATTAGGAAGGAAGTAACAAAACACTCCAGATTTGCACACTATAGGAAAGCACACAGAATAGTCTGTATATAAAATCCAAAAGAATACACAAAGCAGCCACTCGCAATGATAATGCAAAGTTCATAGATCAAGTTTGCCATATACAAGGCTAAAAATATAAACATTAATTGTAGTTTTATATATTTATGGCAAATAAAAGTAAAATTTGAAAATATAACTTAAATGGAAAGATAAGACAAAAATCTTATGACTAAATATAAGATTACCAGAATTTTGCATAAAAAAGTATAAAACACATGAAAATCACAGAAGGCTTTGTAAATAAATGCCCACGGGTTGAAAGACTCATCAACATTAAGATGTCAGTTCTTCTCAAATTGATGAGCACATTTGGGAATGATGAAATCTCTGTCTTGTAGAAATGCTTAGTAGACCTAAGGATATACATAGAAATGAACAAAAATAGCCAATTTAATGTCAAAAAAAGACACGTTTGGAGGATTTATTTTGCATTGCTTGAAGACATACTATAAAGCTACAATAATCAAAGCATACTGGTCCTGTTAGCTTCAACGTGTACAAGACACTGGATGATAGAATCACGTAGTGCTCATGCATCCACCTCCCGGTCTCATGCATTATCCACTTACCTCAATTATTGCTTTATCTTCACACATTCCATTTTCCTCAGTGGGTTACTTCTCCTTAATTTGGATCTTCACACATCCAAAAAGAGAAATTTACTCACATAAATAAAAGAGAAATGCCCATATAGGAAAGGCAAAATCAATGACATGGTTTTCCTGTTATGTATTAGTTTTTATAAAGAGTTATCCCAGCCTCTTCCAGAGATGATGAATTTTTATTGAAGTATTATCAGGGATGCCTTGATTTAAGTGTCTTATGGGTTTCAATATACTGCAGACACATTTTTTATTGATGTCCACTTGTTCTATCTTCAGTAAGGGAGAACTTATTCCAGTTGGTTCCTGAGTATCCTTGACAGCTTTCTTGTTTGAACCAGGTTGTATTTCTTCTCTCAGATTTGTAATTAGTAAGCACTTAAAGGATCTGTTTGTCCTTTCTGTGGAAAATGGTAGTGGGAAAGCAAAATCTGAGTATTGGGGTGCTCATTGCTATGGGGTTGACCATTGGGTACTATTGTGGAATAAACATGTGTTTGTTATAAGGAAAATGAACACATCACTAATGTTTATCAATTCAAATTCAGGATCATGAGGGTTTTTTGGTTTTTTTTAACCTAACTTGTTGGTCCCGTGTTGACGATGGTCAATGTTTGCCTGTCTCCTAGACGAGAAGGCCAAGCTTTATGTCTTTGTCTCCTGTGCCTAGTATACTTTCATGATTTGCTCTAAAATTCTGTTAAGTGAGGGAATAGGCAAACAATTACCATTAGGATTCCCAGGAGAGGTTTATGCTTTATGCGGGGGGAAGTTTTGGGAAGAACCTAACAACTGATTTTAATATTACAGATAGACTCAGTGTGTGTGTGTGTGTGTTACTGCGTGAGTGGTATGGAAACAATTCAAAGGGTTTAAGTAGGCCATATAGAAGGAAATAGGAATCTTTTTTTTCCTCTATGTTGAGTTATTATGGAGCGTGGCATCAATGATAAATGACAAGTTACCATTTGAGATACCTTGTACATAGAATACCTTGAACCACGCTCCACTCAACTCGTGCATTTTAGACTCTCATTACTGACTTATTCTGAGCACGGATCACATTCCTTCACAGCTGTTCTCACCTGGCTATGCTGAAGATATTGATAAGTCATTGCTTTGGTGGTTCACTCTACTGCTTGGAAACACGTTGTGTGCAGGTGTGGGAGAGCTTTCGCCTCTGCGGTAGCTTGTCTCAGTAGTTTTCTATGGAGAATAACTTTCTCTGCATCTCATTTAAATCATGGAAAACACTCCTCAAGAGAAATCTCCCAGCTTTCCTTCCTGTGGGTACCCTCCACCCGGGAGAAATCACCATAAGGAAATTCTAAGACTGCCACTGTTGGGTGATCATAGTTAAATCACTAAACAAAATGTTAGTGACAACATAAGAGGAAAATGCAGCTATTACATGTTTCTGAATCTATGCTAAGTACAATTTTAACTTATTTCTTTATTCTTTCAAACATTTAGAAACCATATGATACATGTATTCTATAAAATTCTATAAAATTCACTTATGTATATCAATCGCACAGTGTGTATGGTGTAAAGAGCTTTCCACTTCATTCATTTGGTGGGAACTGTAACAGCTCTGCAATGTATCTGTTGTTACTCTGTCCGTTCATAGGTGAGAGAATTGAAGCATACAAGCTGCATTCTTTCATAATATCAGCACTTAATATTATAATATCAGTACTTGAGCAGACATTGAAATCCACATTACTTTAAGCACCATCCCATCCCATAATTATCATCTCCATTACACAGATAAAAGGACTAAAAAACAATGAGGTGAAGTGGGTTGTCTGACTAACGCTTTACAGTTTTACTGTCTTGGACTATCTCTCAATATGTTATCTAATCTTATAAACCACTCAAGTTAATTTTTTGATGTAGATATTATTGATCCTATTTCCCATGTAGGTAAACTGAGGTTCAGAGACACTAAAAAACTTATGCATCAGTCTTGTAAATTTGTACCTAAGATTGTTTGGGTCAAAACCCTGTACTCAGATTTGAGATTCATGGAATTGCATAGTAATTTATATAAACTAGTTTATCAGCAATATATTATTTGTCTCATTATTTTGTATTTAATGTGTAACAATATTTAAATGTTTTAAAATAGTTTGAATAAATCAGGATATTATTGTATTACTATAATTTAGAAGTGTTATATAGATATTTGTTTATTAAAATGTGTTTAGCAACTTGATTCACTAAGGAAATAGAGGTGATAACAATTGTATGTATAGGAAAACTTACAGACTCCACCAAACAATTTCTAGAAATGACAAGGAAATTAGGAAGGTTGCAGGACACAAAGTCAACCTATAATAATTAGAGGCATTTTTACTGATAATGAAATTGCTGAAAAAATGTGTAAAGTAATCACATTCACAATAGCTATAGAAAGATAAGTACCTTGAGAAAAATTTTAATCAAGAAAATAGATTATCTCTACAATAAAAGTGACAAGCCACTGGTGAAAGAACTTGAAGAAGACACACACACATACGTACACATACACACATTCACACACACATACACACATTCACACACACATACACACATTCACACACACATACACACATACACATATACATACACATACATACATCTATACCTACACATACATACACATTCACACACATGCATACACGCATACACACAAATGGGAAGACAATCCATGTCCATAAACTGAAGGAATTAATATTGTTAAAATGCCCATATTACTCCAAGTAGTGCACAGATTCAGTGTGACCTATTAAAATGCCAATGATGTTCTTCAAAGAAATAGAAAAAATCATTCTTAGAATTTGTAAGGAAGCATAAAAGACCCTGGAGAGCAATCCTGAGCAAAAGAGCAAAGCCAAAGTCATTACAATACCTGACTTGGAAACATAGTACAAAGCTATAATAAAACAGCATTCTTTGGCATAAAAATAGACTCAGGGAAAAGAACAGAGAATGCAGAATCAATCCATGCATCTTTAGTGAATTGATTTTCCACAGAGGCAGCAGACCCACACATTGGAGACTTTTCAATAAATGGCGTTGGGAAACTGGACGTCCATATGCAAAAGACTGATGTTAGACCTCTGTCCCTCACCAAATCAAAAAAAAAAAATCAATGAAAAGTGGGTTCAACACTTAAATGCAAGACTGGAAACAACTAGAAGACACAAAGGAGGCACTTGAGGACATGGTTGACACATATGACTACGGGAAACTCAAAATCTCCTGCAAAATAAAAATCCCTCAGAGTGAAGGGACAACTTACAGAAAGAAAGAAAATATTGTCAAGTTGCTCATCTAACAAGTGAATAATATTCAGAATACATTAGGAGCACAAAAATCTCAGCAGCAACAAGCACAAGTAATGTTATTTAAAAAACGAGTCAAAGACTTGAAGAGACATCTCTCAAGTAAAAATATGCATATGGCCAACAAGTATATGACAAAAGTGCTTAACACCTCTTGCCATCCAGGAAATACGAATTACAATCACCATCAAATAAACACTCCAGTTAAAATGGCTAGCAACAAAAAGACAAAAAGTAACAAGTGTTGGTGAGGATGCTGAGGGAAGGGGTAGGAAGGAATCTGTCAACAGTGTTGTGAAAATGTAAATTATTACCACCATCTCAGAAAACAATATGGAAGCCCTTCACAAAACTACAAGTAGAACGGCCATGTGAGCCAGAAATACCACTACCGGATATATAACCACAGGAAATGGACTCAGTATGGCAAAGAAATAACCTGTACCTGCATGTTCTCTGCAGCTCTATTCTTGACAGTCAAGATAGCAATTGAACTTAGGTGTGTGTGGGGGAGGTGAGTGGATAAAGATGTCATATGTAAACACAATGCAATATTATTCAGCCATAAAAAGAATGAAATTATGTCATTTGCAGTAACATAGATGGATCTGGACATTATGTTACGTGAAATGAGTCAGGCAAAGACAACTCTTACAAGCTCTCACATGTGGAAGCTCAAAAGTTGTCTCAAAGAAGGAGACAGTAGGAAAGTGGCTACTAGAACCTGGAAAGGCTGTGGGACATGGAGAGAGGACAGTGACCAGGTATAGGGGTGAAGTTCGGTAGGAGAGACTTCTACTGCTCTGTGACATAGAAGGAGAACAGTGGTAGATCATGATCAACTGTACATTTCAAAATAGCTAGAAAAGAAAATCTTGAATGATGTTTGAGGTGATGGCTATGTCAGTTACCCTGAACTGGTCATTATACACTGCATACAAGTATTAAAATGTCACACTGCACAGCATAAATGCATGTTATTTTTATATGCCAATTAAAACTTAGAAATACACTTAAAAATAAGAAGAATTTGGATTTTGAAGGATTTTCTGCAGGTCAGTAGGATTATATATAACTATATTTGCCTCTTTTTTTCCCAAAGTGAACAATTTAATAAAATTATATACTTTTGTGTACAATATCTAGCTCTTTGCTGGCAAATTACTTGGAAGTCAATATACAAGAAAATTGGAAGTGGTTAATTTATTTTTATGCAAAGAGAAAACAATAGTTCTTCTTGCAAAATGATTGCCTAAAGAAAAATATCCCACAGTTACTCCAAAGAAAGCATTGGCCCTTGGAACGGACTCAGATGATAAAGTTTTGGAACCAGTTGGAATTAGGTAACCACGTTAGGTACATCAGAAGTCTAATGTGAGGCATCCATCCTAGGCGTTCACTCTTCACAGCCTCAGCTCCATGAAACCCATCTCTACTCAGATGACTTCATTCCCCAAGAATTCCATGACAGGCTGGTTTTATGTGTGTCATTTATTGACATCTAAGCACAGGGTTTATATTACTGTATAAAATACACTGGAAAAATTTATATTGAAAATCTGCAAACTTTGTTTCTTGGCTTTATTATATTTATTTGTAGACTGAGAGTCTTCAATAATAACCATAATAGCAATGAAAGTTATGGAAACAGCTTCCCATCGTAGCTATTTTTTTCATAGTAAACATAGAGATCTACTTGAAGTACAAAGTTATGGAATTGCATTTTAAGAGACGACTGCTATTTCATGAATGTCTTTTTTGTTGTTGTTTGGACTGGGATTTGAACTCAACGCTTCATGCTTGTGGTTCTACCACTTGAGCCACACTTCCAGTCCATTTTGCTCTGGTTATTTTGGAGATGGGGTCTTGTGAACTATTTGCCCAGGCTGGCCTCGAACCACAATTCTCCAGATCTCAGCCTCCCAAGTAGTTAGGATTACAGGCACGAGTCATCAGCGCCCGGTTCATAAATTTCTTTAATAAAATACAATCTGTAATATGTGGAATGATTTTTAGAATTCTAACTACATTTCCTTTCTGAGAGTAAAAGATGGATCAAATGAACAGGAAAGTATGAGGCAGTGCCGAGTGAGAGTGAGAATTACAGATGACGGGACGCTAGCTCCCTGACCTCCCCCAACCCCCTGCTGCAGCGCCTGGTCAGGGGGAAGTAAAATGACACTAGCTGTTTATCATGCTTTAAGACCAGAATGTAAAATGAAAACCATTACTACCTCTCAGGATGCAAGGAATGTACAAGAAAGGATTAAATCAATTGAAGATCTTATCTCAATGGGAGAAAGAATTCTAATTAAATTGAAGTCTTTAAAAAAAAGGCTGTCTGTTTCAAAAGACAGATAGAGACATATAGCTGATGAGTCAACTTATTCTCTTCAAGGACCCGCCTGGCCTCTCTTCTATTTATGCTTGTGATTAGAGGGATAAACGACCCATGAGAGCTTTCTATCTACCAAATCCAACCATGCAGTCTTGAAAATCACTTGTGGGTTTACAGATGATTCTTGTATCAAATCAGTGGATTCAACAGATCAAGAGTTAACAGGATTGGACTAGGGTCAAATGCACTGTAGTCATCAAAGTGTACCAGACCCTACTGTGGCCAGCTCGTGTGGAAGTCTAAAGAAACCCAGAGGAATGAGGCCTGATTACTGCCCTCAGGGAACTGGAAGCGTGGCGTGCTAGCAAAGAGGCAAATAAAATGATAAAAGACAAAATACGATTTATAACTGATGAAAGGCAATGTGCATTTGTAGAGTCATTTTGGAGATAGAGTGGCCTGATTTTGCCTCTAACCGCACGACTTTGGGCAAGTTTTAAAACTAGAACTTGAATTTTCCTAGCTGGGAAGTGAAAATAAGATGACCAACTTTATAGTAAGAAAGGTGGCTATAAATTTTCTATGAGAGAGTCTCTTACACACTAAGCATTAATATGAGCAGTGACGGTAGTGCTAATAATCAAGTAAGGATGCCCACAGGGAGAGGTGAAAAAGAACTACATTAACAGGGATGGCTCTGCAAGCTGGAATGGTTCTCTCAGAGTTCATGGGCTCAGAAGGAAGAACCAGGGTGAGGGAGGCAAATGTGCAACATCCTTAAGTGTCCCACAGGAGCCATCCTTTGGCCATCAGAGTTCCAAGCAATTCGTCATTTTGCCTGAGGAGCAGGTGATGAGATTTAAGTTAACACATTTGTTCACGTTCTCTGAATGACTCAGCCACAAGATTCGGTGCTTACTGTAGAATTGGTGCCAACTTTGCCTCATGGAGAATGCCAGACATAAGGTCACTTTAATGACTTCCATTGTGTTTGAGGTTTCCTTGTTAAGATCCAGCATCTTATTGTCCATTTAAAAGGACCTGAGTATACTAATGAAGATTAATTGTTCATTGATTAAGGAAAAATGAATCCCTCTATTACTAATGTGAACTTTCTGTCCTAAGGTAAAAGTGTATTGAGCTTCAATTTTACTTTCTCAGATATGGTAGGAGCCTTTATTTTATGGCCATTCATTTTAGTTTACCCCCATGATAATGTTAGCAAAATATTTATTCCTCTCGAAAGAAATCAAGTGGAACTTTTATTAGTTGTCTTTAAAAAGAAAGTCCACACAGAGTGAACCTGTTCCTATGAATCAAGCTCAGATAGTAAGTTTCGTTATTTAGAATTACATTAGGCTGCATGTAACTGGAAACTTGAATATGATGGCTTAACCAAGGATGGGGCTAATTTTTGTTACCTTACAGGAAGACTGAGGAACTCAAGGAACAAGATTTTTTTCTCTACCTCCCTCCATTGACCTGAGAGTGTAATGTTTGACACCACAGTTGTAGGATAGCTGCTATACCAGTGAGCACTATGTACTCCAGGAAAGGAGAAAAACACCTGTGCTATCTAATTAGTCCATTTTATTGCGAGGAAAGTGATATATACACCAAATGTACACAGAAAACATACTCTTCCTTTACCTCTTTGGTAGGACCTATGCTTCAGAGCCACTCCTTATTCTCAGGAAACCTGGAAAACTATTATTCTTCAGTGGGGACATTGTTTCCCTAAACAAAATCAGTTTATTTAACAGAAGAGAAAGTCTTGTATTGATCAGCATAGTTGATGGGTTAGTTAATACTTAACTAGACTTCTCTTTGAGGGGAGGGTTCTAGAAAGATAGGTGATATGGTTAGGATGGCTTGAGTATGTCCTTTAAGGGTTTCTGTACTAAAATCTTGGTCCCCAGTGTGACTATGAGAAAGTGGTTAGGGAATTGGGGGCATTTCCTTCAGAAGGGATTAAGGCAGCCCTTGTGGGATGGTTAGTTCCTATGAGAGTGAGTTGTCATACGAGAGCCATCCTGGCCCCTCCCTGGTCTCTAGCTTTTTCACCACTATTTCTCTTCCTGAACTTCCACTATTGTGAAGCCATCTGGAATAACACCTCTTTACAAGTCAGATAATGGGACTGCCCAATCTTAGAATTTCAGCTTCCAAAGCTGTGAGCTAAATAAATTTTTTTTCTTTATAAAGTATACAGGATCAGACATTTACTCAAACAACATAAGCTGGACTAAGACAGAAGGCATAGCTTATCTGAAGTGTTGCAATCCTCCCTGCAGTATTATGGACCAAACAGTGACAAGGAAAGAAGAAAGAACCATGCCATTGCTGAAGCATAGAATACTTGATTGAGGTTAGAAAATTTCATGTCTAGCTTTACTCTCACAGGTTGCAACAGTTGTCTTGTTGTTCCCAGGAAGAGTTGTTTTCTTTCAGAGTAAAGCCTTCCTTATTTAGCACTATGGTTCAACGGAATATGTGCTGTGGATATGGAGTCCACCTGGCAGAAAAGCCCTGTGCCTCTGGAGATGGAACACCTACATCCAGATGATCAGGCATGAGATCCTGGACAAGCTGCTTAATCTTTCTCTGCTTTAGTGTTCTTAGTTGTCAAAGGCTAGCAGTGCCTTCTTCATAGGTTACTCTGAAGAGTAAATGAATTAACATATGAACAGTGTTAAGAGTAGCACCCATCACATAGTAAAAACATTGGCCATTCTTTAATTTAACCAACTTTTAAAACTCTCTGGGAAAAAAGATGTGCCCTTTTGAAAGAGTTCATTAATTTGGGGAGAAAGATAATATGACAATCATTAAGAACAACTCTGGGCAGTAACCTACAAGGTCACTCTGTCTCTTCATTATTATTCATCTTGTTAGATGAACTTAAAACTTCCTCTTTCTGGGCACTGTATCGTCTGCCTCTTTGTGTGTGTAGAGCCCAGCCTACATATCATGCCTGTGGGAGACACAGTACAGATTTACTGGTGATTATTACAGGAAATTGAACTAATTTAAGAGTCCTTGTAGATTGGAATAATCAAGAAAGACTTCGTAAGTGATAAGGGCTATAGTGTGGAAGGAATTCTAAGAGTTCATTTAGCAAAAGGAAGCAAAGGTCATTCTGGCAGGGTGGGTAGAGTAGGGTGTGACAGAATGGGATGTTAATATGACAACGGTAGCAAACTGTAAAATGTACATAACGAGTGGTAGATGATTGGTTCTGTGACCTTGGACGTGATGGAGCTCTGGAGAAGCTGGTTTTACCTGTTGGCTAAAGATTTAAAATATCTGCTGAGTACTATGGGATATCATATTTGATCTGAAAGATAGTAAAAACAATTACAGAATCCCTCACAGAAATATAAGAATATTATATTCTAAGAAGATTAAGCAGTGGAATGCATAGTTAATAAAATTTGAAAATGAAAAGTTAGAGTAAAAAGATCAACGAGGAGGCGATGGCAGTCCAGAGAGGAGGTCTGAGGGTGGACAGCTTCTCTTCAAAGACCTGGGATTAGACTGCAGTCTCAGTTTCATTCTAAGGCCACACTGCAGCTTCAAAAGCCACCCTAGTCTCCTTCTAAATTCCCTGAGGAATTCTAGGCATTTTTCTAAACACTCAAAATCACTTAAGAAAGAATGACTTTTGCTAAATACAGAAAAATAAATTGTAAAAGTAAATAAAAATAATCTGTTAGTGTAGAGATATTTTTAAACCTCTATTTTTAAAAATAACTTTTTGAAAATTTGCTTGGGTTTTTTTTTTGTTGTTGTTGGAGTGGTACCATAATTTTACTTTGCACAACTGTAATTTTTTTATAACCTGAAAATTCTTGAGAGGATTTCGCACTCTTTAGTACATAATGTATTTCTTCTTCCCTGCTAATTCCTTTTGCTTTGAAGTAAGATAATTGTCTTATATTTTCCAACTTCCTGCATTCTTGATAGTGATGAATTTAATTATCACGGTAGCAATTCAATAGAACCCATCAGCACGAAGTCTTCCAAAATTCTCTTGCAAGGCACTACAACATCTTGCAATAAATAAATAATAAATATTGTTTGGTTGATTGATTGACCTATATAGGTGGTAGGTAATTTGCTACCTGTTGATTATAGAGTGATGAATGGAGTAGACGGAATCCAAGCCTGCATGAAATTTCCTGTCTAGATTGTTAGATAATGAATGAGGAAACAGATAAATAATAAGAAATTCTGCCAAGTTTTGAAGGAATTGAACAAAATGCTGAAGTATAGAGTGAGAGGAGGTAAATGTACTTCCTGGGCACGGTTGTCTCTAAGGAAGGGCCATGGGGAGGAGGCCAAAGATAGAATGAGCTCACTATACACTGGCTAGTGGGGGAAAACACACATGTAAAGTCTGAAGTTTGTGTATCTCTAAAGGCATACTTAACATGGAAAATTTAAAGGCAGTAATTCACAAAGGCCCAGACACTATTGCTTCTTGGTGTCAAGGGGCAAGAGCTGGAGGGCTTGCCATAATCCACCTTGAGTTATCATAACTGGAAATTCAAGGGATGCCTAACAAGAAGGAATTATGGCTTAGGAGGTAAGCTTCACCATCAAATCACATCCTAGGAGAAAATTTCACTCTCCCCTCACCATGAATATTTCTCTTGCCTCTCACAGCCTTAAACCAACTGAAAGTCAGCAGGAAAGGAAGCCCAGCTAATGGAGTCCACCCGGTGCATATCACAGAGAGAGGAATGGTGGGTCTCCTGTAGGGCAAATGGAAATGGTCTAATCAGCACAGGGTTCAAAAAAACTTAGAATTTCTCAGGGAACTAAGTACTCAGTTAAGTACTTTACAAGACTAATCCATAGAGAAGAGTCACCGATTATTTGATGGAGTTAAAATTCGGTCATGAAATCTTCACTCATAATTAACATATTAGAGTAATTACACCTGGTCATAGTCCTATTAATATCAATAGTGAAAAATGCCAAAAATGCAAGTTCTTCCTGCTGGATAGATGTGAACTATTTTGGTGCTTGCTTATTAAAATTCTTGTGTAGAGATTCTGTTTCTGCTAATCACAGAATGGTTCTTACCAGGACAACTGACCTGCAGAGAACAACTTTAAGCTCTGAAGAAATATAAAAACAACAATTTGGTAAAACAGAAAGCTAACAAAAGCAGGCAAAAATTAAAGGAGAATGTGCACGTGAAAGAAAGAAACAGTACTGTATATTTCCCATCGTACTTTTTGCTGAATAAATGGCTATAATCAGAAAAAGAACCTGCTGGCCAAAACTGAGAAAGCTAATGAATCCCTTCTGTACCATGAATATAGGCTAATAAAAATGAAAGAAAAAAGAAAGCTATAGTCTTATAGGCCTGACGGACCAGAAAACAGGGTCCAGAGCTATCCTAGTAGCTGGAAACAAGAGTGAAACAGCCTGGGAAATGAAAGAAAGATATGGAGCATTATTTCTCCATGTAAATTCTGCCCAAAGTTTTGGCTGACCACCAGAAACTGTGAGTGCTTGTGGTAGACTCCAGGCAGTCCAATTAAGGCTACAAGAACTGATCAGAGAGATCAGCTGCTGCCCATCACAAGAAAAGTAGAAATTAGACTTTGAATCCAGATGCATTAACTGCCTTCTGAAACAAGCAAAATATTCAACAGTCTTTGGAGGGATATCACAGAATCCAGAATTTCTATAAGATATCAGGCAAAACCCCCAACTGTTGTATGTATTTTAAAAAAAAGCAGGAAAGCATGATCTATATTCAAGAGATGAGACAAACAATGGAGACTATGCTGATTACCTGGTGTTGGAATTAGGAAACCACTTTGGAGTGGTTATTATATCCACGTTCAAGAACACAAAAGAAAATATGCTTGTGATAGATAAACAAAACTCTGGAAGGCAGAAAGGGTAAAGAGAAGAGTAATAAATATGGAACAAACATAAAACAATCACAACAGTGACATGCATAAATATATTTATAATTGTCATATAAGTATACATGGACTAAATACTACATTTAAAAAGCAGAGACTGTCTATCTTCTATTGGAAACAAACTTTTCAATATAGTGACTCAGATAGGTTAAAAATGCTAAGTTTCAAGAAAAAAATATTACTAGTATCACTTTTTTGTAGTATTTATACATCTATATTTATTACAAGGAACTGGCTTATTCAATTGTGGAGACAGGTTAATCAAAGGCAAAGGCTATAGAGAAGACAGTGAAAAATGGAAGATAATGAGCAACTCAGACCCTCTTAGCATGTGCTGATGCTTGTTGTCCACAGAATATGGAGAAGACAGACCCACTGTCTGCCTGGAATCTCTCCCTCAGGGAAGATCCCACTGTTTTTAGAAGGTCTTCCAGCTGACTAAGTCAGACCCTTCCTGAAGGATGTACCATTTTGATGAACCTAAAACCAACTGAACAGGAGCCTCAATACCATTTTCAAAATCTCTTCATGGCAGCATCCACCTTGTTGTTTGATTCAGAAAGTATGAGAAGGTGTATATATGCTATAAAAATTGTATATAAAAATTTGAACAACCCAAATAAAAACAGGCAGAAGATTTGAGTAGACTCTCTGCCAAAGAAAGACATATGAAAGAACAATAAACACATGACAATTTCATTTATCATTAGGGGATTGCAAATGAAAATCACTGTGAAATTCCATTATATCTCTACTGGAATGGCTAAAAATTAAAAAGGATTCATTACAGCTTTTTATCATACACTTTTTGGTGAGCATTTAGAATGGAACAACCACTTTGAGAAATTTTCTAGGAGCTTATTGTAAAACTAAACACATACCTACCCTATGATTCACAAGCTCCGTTCCTAGATGTAATCCAAAAGAAACTGAAGCACATATGAGCAACAGTCTTGTACAGCAATGTTTATTAATAGCTTTATTCATAACAACAAAAACCTGGAAATAGTCTGGCATTTATCAGCATGAGGATGACAGAGAACGATGATATGTTCATCCAATGTCAATACTGCTCAACAATAAAAAAAAGTAGACAACAGACACAAGTGCTAATCTGAGTGACTCCTTTAACCCACTGCACTGTGCAATTAACTTTGAGTTACCTCTAAACATGACAAATTGACAGAAAAATAGAAGGACAGATGAACAGATAGATATGTAAAACATCAAAAAAGGAGAAATATTTGTTGTGGATTATCAGTGGTAGATTTATGGGTGATCACTCTACACTACTTTTAACTATTTTGTATTTCTATAATTAAATTTTGGGGAAACCTACAAAGTGGACTGGAGGACCTACATGCAGTCTTTCCTTTGGCTTCAATCTCTCTTCTCACCCCCTTCACAGTGATTTATCAAAGTTTGAAGTACAAGAAGTCAATTTTCCACAAGAGTTATGATTGCTGTGACGACTTTCCCATTCCATGGTTGGTGTGTCCAGTGTACTTTTTGTCACATATGAGGTTGGTAATGGTAACATGACCTGTGTTTGAGCTCTATAGTGAGACTCTGAAAGTAAGTCAAACCTGTCTGTGGTATTTAGAGCTATAAAAAAAAAATCCTAAGATTAACCATGCTAATTCCTCTATTTTGGTAGCATTTGAAGGATATCAACACGATGCATAGTTAGTGCACTGTAGTTATGCCTGCACCATCACCCTTTCTGATTTTACAAATCTCACAGCTTGTAGGAAATGGTTGCTTTAGAGGTCTACACTGTTTAGTGTGTGTGTGTGTTGTGTGTGTGTGTGTGTGTGTGTGTGTGTGTGTGTGTGTGTGTATGAAAATAACAGAATGAAGCTCACTTAAAAATGTTACAGAGGGGGAAGGGAGAACTAAAAAAAGAAATAGTGAGAGTGGATTTGATAGTGTACAATGTATACATGCACATAATATATGAATTTGTACAATTAATACACAGTAATAACATTTTAAAAAGAAACATCCTACGTGATGGGCTATCATTTCAAATGCTTTCACTCCCTCACACCATTTTTATTAAAGCTACTCTCGTCTTAGAGGAATGAGGTAAGGGAAGTCAGAGGGGGCAGAAATATAAACCCACAAAAGCATCCTAGGAGCCCTATTAGCACCCCGTAGGTCAAAGAATTTCCTGGATACTGGCCGGGTGTCCTCTTCCCTCCACTCTGCAGGTGGCCAAAGCCATAGCTGGACTCTAAAGAATAAAGTAAAAAAGTTGCAGCTGGAGACCAAAAGTTAAAACATCATTAATTATTGATAGGCCTGGATTCTAACAAAAGCACCCTTTGTGTCAGAGATGGGTTAAGAAGCACTTAAGAGAAAAGCACCTAGCAGATTATTTTTGAGTTCATGCTAGAACTGAGAAACATAAAGAGAAAGGACTTTATTACTAAGATATGAAGGCTGTTTTTGTTTAAAAATGATTACCAGGGCTAGGCATGAATAGTCATGCACACATGTGATCCCAGCTACTCAGAAGGTGTAGCTAAGAGGACCACAGTCTGAAGCCACCACTGACAAAAAAGCAAGACCCTATCTGAAAAATAAGTAAAGCATAAAGGACTTGAGCCTCTGCCTAGCAAGTGTGCACCACCAAAAAAGAAAGAAAGAAAAAAAAAGAGGACGGAAGGAGGGAAGGAAGATAATCATCTCTATATTATATAAAGCCCTAAAAGTGTGACATTAAGGAAAAATATTTTTGTTCTTCTCAACCTACATCTTTCAGCCATCTCATGGAAGGAAAGCATTTTCCGTTCTAGTCAACCTGTATTCCTTTTGACCATGGTAGACCAATCTGAGCTGCTTCTAACTAGGTCACAGATTAGTTATGCCGTGCATTTCTGTTTTAGCAGCAGCCAGAGCACAGCCAAGCCACAGAGCCAGAGAGGCTTCTGGGTACCAGTTAGAGCAACTGCAAGAGTCCAGGCGTGAGGAGTTCCTGCCTTATCCTTTACTCTACATGAAAAGTGCTTAGCCCCCAGCTTTGCCTCAGGCCAAAAGCCATGAGGTGATAACCTAAAGCTCCTGATGAACCCTTGTGGACTTCTGTGGTCAGAGTTTCACTGGCAAAAACAGCACAGAACAAATACTTAACTTTTGATGTCTGCCTCTTGAAAGCTCAGAGCAAAGACATCTCTTTGCAAAAATATTTTTTTAAAAATTGAAACTGTGCTATTTTTCATCTCTTGCCATTTGTGTATGCAGCAAACACTAAATATTGTATTGCCTAGCGGGAAGTCAAATGCAAGTGCCCAGTGTGTCTTAAATAAAATAAGAGGCATGTTCATTTAGAGATGGTGAGTGATAATTCAACATGAAAATCTGGGGGCAAAGAAATGATCTTGGGAGCCCCTGGGCAAACCTGGAGAGCTGGCACTTGGGCAGTCTGCAACCCAGCTTTCCCTCATTACCAGGGGGATGTGCACTGCCTTTTTCTCCTGTCTTTATTCATTTTTCAACAGCCTGCCACATGTAATATGCCAAACCTCATATAAAAAGTTCTCCTTTCCCCCTGCCTCCCCCACCCTGAGACACACACGCAGAGGAACTGAAGAACTTTCAGCATACCCCAGCATCAGCAGACAGTGAAAAACAGCCATCTGCACTGAAGACCAGGATTTATTCAATTATGCTTGCCTGCGCTATTTGTTTGGCTTTGCAATGTGAAGAGTTCTGTTTTATTGTTGGAACTTTTCAGGCTGTTGAGTTGTTTTCAAAACTCTTCTCCCAGATGCGTTTGGTGATGCTCAACAGTGAGCAGGCGCCAGCCAAGCAGCACAAGAATGTGTATGAGGAGCTGGTCATTATTGTCCTCACCTAGGTCAGGTGTCACTCAGAAGGGCGCTCCTGGTAGTGAATGAAAAGGTTAAGTGAGGTTCACAGGTAAATGCCACACATTAGTTTTCAAGGCTTTGAGGATTAAAGCCTGTGAGAGTCTTTCAAGCAAGTTTGAACAAGTGTGTTGGAAGCCTGAGCGGCAGGCAGCTGTTCTACAAGTGCCTTCCACGTTCGAGCTTCTGGACATGATGCTATCTACATCCAACTCAGACTTCATGTTGGAACTTGACGATTCCAGTGTTGTTGCAATCAAGTCACATAGTGTGGTAAATGCTTCATTTTTGTTCAAAGGGAGGCGTTTTAGTTCTCTATGTGCCTTCAATTAAACTACTTAACTGCTCCTGTTTGGTACGATTCTTGAGTGTAACTGTTGTCACCAAATTATCAACATTTCTGTAAAAGAAAGGGGAAACTATGATAATCACTGAAATTCTTTGCCACAAATCCCGTTCTCATCTGTGGCAAAAATTCCAAGATGCCTGAGATCAAAATGGTGAGATTTCGTGCCTTACCTCAGAGCATAAGTTATTACAGCACTGTAAGTCTGTCACATGCAGCCTTAAATTTAATGTACGAAACATATAAAACCCTCACAAATTTTGGAGTTTTCATGACCAGAAATAAGGATGCAAGCCTTACTCGATATGCACCTGCTGTAAATGTTTCATGCATAGAAACAGATGGGTACATATGTATATATTTATGTTTTTATATCTGCCTCTATCATTATATCTAACGTGGAGAACTGATCACCTTAGTAATGTTTTACCCTGGCTTTTAGTTTATAGTAATTAAAGAACATATTTTTTTCCGTTCATCTGCATTCAAACATCTGTTCATTTGTTCCAATCAGAAACATTTTACTATAGAAAAGAACCAAGCAGACTACTTGTAGTTTCTCAAACTATGAAAAATTTAAAATATTAAAACCTCTTCCCCCTCCTTCCTTCTGTGCTCCTCCATCTCTCCCTCCCTCCCTCCTTTCTTCCCTCTTTACACTCTCAATCCCTCTCTCTCTCCCTTCTCCCTCCCTCCATTTATCCATTCCATCTCTCTGACCCTCTCTTCCCTTCCTCATTCCTTCTTTCCAAGTGTCAGTACTTGGCTAGGATTTGAAAATAAACTACCCTTTCTTTCACTGTTTCCAAAAGAGTATGCAAATGGAAATTTAAAAGCTATCACATAAAAGTTTATCCAAGTAAAACACTATACGAGAGACATGAACATAAAAACAAATGCTCCTAGCTGTAAAATCAGGCAAAATGCCACGTTGATGTGTTTAGTCATCCAGTCAACTCACTGAAGACTCTTCTTGGTACTTTTCCTTCCAGAATTATTCAGTGTCTGAGATTGAAAGAGGAAAGGAACACAGCATCTTTATTTTCTGAGTTGCACCATAGGTGATACACCAGAGAAGAACTTATTATTTCCCCTTCTCTGCAAATGCCATCACTGGGGAGAGTGCTGGCAGGTATTTTTCTGGAGAAAGCATGTGATTGGTTAGTTACTGTGCTTGGTTGGAAAGCTCACTAGGGCACATTTTTAGTTCAGTGTGGTGCCCTTATGTCCTTCTTCCTCCTACCACTTCCTTTTCTGGAATGCACCTGAAACATGGCGAGTTCCATCTTTCACTGGGTTGTAAGTCAGTCTTTGTTGTCGAAAGCTGTCTGGAGCTGAACAGTCAGCATTATCCCAGCTATGATTACAATCCTTGCAAACTGCTGCCAGCATTCAGAGTCCCCAATCCACAATTTATGTGTGCAAGAAAAGCGTGCCCTGCCCACCTCTCCTCATCTTTGTCTTCCTATGAGTAAGGACAATGACCCTTGCTCATTTATATACTTTCTGAAGATATTGCTTTGTTGAGTATAAAATGTGATTTTCCTGTGTCATGGTATGGCTGCTAGACAAATGCATGGTTTGCCTGCATAAGGGTTACATTTAGACCAGTAAATGACAGTGAACTGATGTTATTGCAGATAAGAGTCAAGTGAAGGAAACTGAAGCTGTAGGAAATGATTGTTTGGAGTGCAGAGAGATTTTCCTTTGAGTGTTCTTAATTAGTCATTGTTGAATGTGTACCTGAACACCTGCTGTGTAGTCTCTGGCATTCTTTCACTCAGAAGCTACTATGGGTAGCATTGCATCAGATGTTTGGGTTACAGTGATGAATTAAAATAGTAACCAAACTCCAACAAAAGGATTAGTAAATTGACTCTCGTATTAGTAAATATGAAGGAATTTGAGGGATTAGGTTTATAAATTTCTTCAAGTGTTTGAAGTATGTTTACAGAGAGCACTTCATGCTAACTGAACAGTATGAGGCTGAGATGTGAAACTGGGACAAATAAGAATTAGATTTCGCATGCAAACTTTTCCGATTTTTTTTTTGGCAGCTCAGGGGTTTGACGCAGGGCCTTGCACTTGCTGTACTACTTAAGCCACACCGTCCCCCTTTGACTTCAGTGATTCTTCAGGTAGGGTCTTTCTGCTAAGGCTGGCCTGAACCTTCATCCTCTCTACTTATGCCTCCTGTGAGGATGGAAGCAGGTTCATGCCACCATACCCACTTGAAAGTGAGCACAGTGTTTTTAAGGGAGGAGGTGAACTCTCCTTCAGTTGAGGAAAACAACATTGGGCCACCTTCTTCCTCTGTGATAGGTGATTTGGGGTTTGTCTGCTATGGACAAGGAGGCCAGTTCATATGGGCCCACTTAGTACTTACTAGTGTCTGTTTCTTGGCTACACAGGTGTAAACATCTTTTGCTGAAAAGTGACTTGCCACAAATTGGATCTTTAGGACAGCTATGGTTTGGACTTAGTCTGTCCTCCAAGGTCCCTGTAGTAGAAGCGTGGTCCTCAGTGTGGTGGAGTTGAATTGGTGGGAAGTTCGAGGGATGGGGCTTAGTGGGAGGTCCTCAGGTCAATTGGGAGGATGCCTTCAAAAAGAACTGGGACTTGAGTCTCTGGTTTCTGGTTGCAAGATGTAGTCTCTCACTGCCACCTGATCTCCCTCCAATGTCATCTTCTCTGATGTGCTGGGACAGGAGCCAAGGCAGCACCTTGCCCTTGGACCTCCAAAGCTTTGAGCCAAATAAACCACTTTTCTTTTTAAGTTTAGCTGCCTTATTTTGTTATAGTGCTAAAACTCTGATTAATCCAAGGTCAAGTAAGGTTAGGTCAGCAAGGAAGGTGTTGAAGGTAACAGGGAACTACACAAAGAGCACACCTGCAATCTGCTACAGGTGAGGACCTGAGTCACCACCCCTCTCCTTTGAGTCATTAGCCCACATCTCATTCAAAGATCTAGCATTTTTGTCTCAGGGATAACTCTTCTTTATTGCTGTGTCACCCTTTGACATGCCATAATTAAAATGCTGTTATATTTCTCCTACAAACTCTTATTTTCTGGAATTTATAACTTATGGCTAAAACTTCCTTCTAGGCTGAAACTTGGAACCTGCAATCTGATCTTTTTACCTGTTGGAGTTTTTTCTTCTGGAGAAGAGGAGTAAGTCTAACTTGAACTTAGCAAGGGCCCACCTGGGAAGATAGATGGACATTCCCCCCTTTGGTTTCAGCTTGATTTTGCTTAATGAACTCGCGGTTTGCAGACTTGGAGCCTTTAAATTTCAGATATTTGCCTTTGGGGACTATAGGAAATGAACAAGGTCTTGGAGGCTGTGAATGTCTTGTCTTTACCAGGATGCTTCACCAACTGAAAGGCTGTGAATTGAACAACTGAGAAGCCTCTCTTGAAATTAGTGGGTTTTTCTAATCAATTTCTCATCCATTTCTGAGCTTCTGCACACCTTATAGCTTTATTTCATACCCCTAGCAGTCTGACCTATTTATTAATGATGATATACAAACAGATCTAGAAAGTAGCAAAAAATAACAAAGGAGAATGAGTTTGTGTCCACCTCACTCAGTTTTAGTGGAAGGGGACAGAGACAGAGAAAAAAATTTTAATGGAGTACTAGATTCAAAAGCAAGGAACAAGCTAAGTGCTACCTTTAGTCTCACTGGTTCTTGGGTTCAGGAAGCAGACTTCAGTCAACTAAAATCTACTTGGCTTGAGATAAATGACTTAATGAGTTCTCTCAAAAGAAAGCAAGTGTATTTTTCTAGGTCTACAAGCCTAGGCATAAGAGAAGTGAGTAAATTTGCAAGGGTACAAAAGCCTTAAAGAAAAATACTCATAAAATCTTGGCTCTTGCATTTATATCTAGATGTGGCTGTCTGATCTCAAGACTTAAAAAAAAAAATAGTCAATATCAGGATTCTTATACTTTTCTCTTTCCCTCCAGGTGGATATCACTGCCATTATACACAAGTCTCTTGGCTTCTGAGCCTTTCCATTCTTTGCTTTAAAAAAATATATAAAATATTTTTAGGAAGTGCATTTTGATTTCGATTTTTTAAAAAATGCATTTTTATGCCAGAAGGAAGATGTTTTATGTCTCTTCCTTTCATTTCACATGACTGTGCTTCCCAGTTTTATTTTTTATTTTCAGACCAACACAATTTCATGTTAACCTGGACAAATTTATTCAACCTCAGTTCAAGTACTGATTTAAAAAAAATAAATAAAGCAAGGTCAGGCTAGCTTTGGGTCTCTTTTTCATATTTTCTTTTATAATAAATTCTCTCTCAAATGATGCCTAGGTGAGTATCTTGACATGATCATGGGTACAAATGTGCATTGTCTGAAATCTAAAATGGCACGAGCACAGCTTTTCTTGCATTAGCATGATTTGGCATTCCTGCAACAGGGGAGGGTTTGTACATAGGCAGAGGGGTTCAGTTTATATACACGCCTCTGATGATTATTCCAGGACCTCCAGCTACAGATCAATCTCATATCATGATGGATGCCTCTCTTGGAGCTCAACCACGAGTCAAGACACGAAATTCAAAATTGAATGCCACAGTGTGAAATGATGACCTAGCTTTCCTTTTGATTTCTGCTGTAATAACTGAGGTGTATTTGGGGTCTGCAAGTGTAGTTTCCTATGCGAAAATCAGACTGGGAATCCAGGCTCCCAAGGCTGAGATTTATGTTCTAGCCTATTGAGTAGTCTACTTTACCCAATGATTTCAAAAGCCATGTCCTAAAAGTGGGTGATGCTGGCTCACTTGTTGGGAAATAGAGAAGTCGTCATATGCTAAAGAGGTACAAGAATTAGGTAAAATGGTGGAAGAAGGGAGGAAAATAGGCCTGCTGTTCTCAATTTAGTTCAGGTCTTACCAAGTTCACAGCACAGTCAGAATGCTGCTGATGGAGATTTGGGTGCAGATTTGTCCTAAGTGTTATTTGACCAAAGTGACCAACGACACTGGCAATGGTTGAGGATTATTTTACATCAAATTGAAAAACCAAATGTAGTTACCTGGTTTACGTGGACATGTGATGTGTTTACAATAGAAATGTGTGAGTGGGAGGGGGTGGAGTGGGGGTAAGGGAGGGAGTAGGGGAAGGGGAGAGAAATGACCCAAGCATTGTATGCACATATGAATAATAAAACAATAAAAAAAAAGAAATGTGTGATATGTGGTGGAAGCTATCAGACAGTTTTGATAGGTTTGATTTTATTTCTGCTTAAAAACAAAAAGGAGTCACAAAATGAACAAATTGAGCAGAAGTGATGGTATGAAGTTGTGCCTTCCAGATGCCAAGTTTAAAGAGAATTCTCTTCATGAAGGTGAAGTGCAAGTTAATTTACTTTAATGATGGCGCAAATCATCCCTGTAGGTGGCCATGAGTGTCCTGTGGCTTGACAGATCGGGTTCTCATTGGACAAGGGACAATAGGAGGGCCATCTGGGGAGGAAAGGGGGACCCTATACCTATTTTGATACTGTTTCTGGATTTGCATGACTGGACTTGAACTCAGTAAGTTAAGGATTTCTCCTCTCAAAACTCTGTGGATTTTCTTTGAGAGATAAATAACTAAGAGATAGCATAGATAAATGGGACCTCATAAAACTAAAAAGCTTCTGTTCATCAAAAGAAATGGTCTCTAAACTGAAGAGAACACCCACAGCGTGGGAGAAAATATTTGCCAATTATACATCAGACAAAGGACTGATAACCAGAATATACAGGGAACTTAAAAAACTAAATTCTCCCAAAACTAATGAACCAATAAAGAAATGGGCATGTGAACTAAACAGAACTTTCTCAAAAGAAGAAATTCAAATGGCCACAAAACACATGAAAAAATTCTCACCATCTCTAGCAATAAAGGAAATGCAAATTAAAACCACACTAAGATTCCACCTCACCCCTGTTAGAATAGCCATCATCAGCAACACCACCAACAACAGGTGTGGGTGAGGATGCGGGGAAAAAGGAACCCTCTTACACTGTTGGTGGGAATGTAGACTAGTACAACCACTCTGGAAAAAAATTTGGAGGCTACTTAAAAAGCTGGACATCGATCTACCATTTGATCCAGCAATACCACTCTTGGGGATATACCCAAAAGACTGTTACTCCAGAGGCACCTGCACATCCATGTTTATTGCGGCACTATTCACAATAGCCAAGTTATGGAAACAGCCAAGATGCCCCAGCACTGACGAATGGATTAAGAAAATGTGGTATCTATACACAATGGAATTTTATGCAGCCATGAAGAAGAACGAAATGTTATCATTCGCTGGTAAATGGATGGAATTGGAGAACATCATTCTGAGTGAGGTTAGCCTGGCTCAAAAGACCAAAAATCGTATGTTCTCCCTCATATGTGGACATTAGATCAAGGGCAAACACAACAAGGGGATTGGACTATGAGCACATGATAAAAGCAAGAGCACACAAGGGAGGGGTGAGGATAGGTAAGACACCTAAAAAACTAGCTAGCATTTGTTGCCCTTAACGCAGAGAAACTAAAGCAGATACCTTAAAGCAACTGAGGCCAATAGGAAAAGGGGACCAGGACCTAGAGAAAAGGTTAGATCAAAAAGAATTAACCTAGAAGGTAACACCCACGCACAGGAAATCAATGTGAGTCAATGCCCTGTATAGCTATCCTTATCTCAACCAGCAAAACCCCTTGTTCCTTCCTATTATTGCTTATACTCTCTCTACAACAAAATTAGAGATAAGGGCAAAATAGTTTCTGCTGGGTATTGAGGGGGGGAGCGGGAGGGGGTGGAGTGGGTGGTAAGGGAGGGGGTGCGGGCAGGGGGGAGAAATGAACCAAGCCTTGTATGCACATATGAATAATAAAAGAAAAATGAAAAAAAAAAAAAGATAAATAGCTAGTAAGCTAATCATTGATGGACCCAGAGGTGGGACATTGAGCTTGGCTGTCACTTGTAAGCCACCAGTGTCTTTGAGCCTATTTTATTAAGTGAGGGGAATTTAATGTTGCCTAAAGTCCTTCTGTCTTATAAAATGCATTGTGATACAGAACGATCTATCCATTTAGTTTTAAGAATTTCAACTTAAACTGGAATATCCTACATTTGTATCTCCTACTACCAATAAGTACAAATTGGTAGTTATTTTATTTTATCATTCTATTGTATTTTTATGGTACTGGGGATTGAATTCAGGCCCTCATGTTTGAGCACTCTACCACTTAAGCCACTCCCCAAGTCTTTTTGCTTTTAAGTTATTTTTCAAATTGGATCTCCTGAAAAATTTGCCTAGGCTGGCCTTGGACAGTGATTCTCCTACCTCTGCCTCTGGGGTAAGTAGCTGGGATCAAAGGTCCCCTGCTAACTTTGCCCAGTCTGGTCACACCCCCTGAGTAACTATCTCCACCCCCTGAGTAACTAGGATTACAGGCATGATCCATCATACCTGGGAAGTGATACTTGTTTTATAGTATCAATTTGTGGGTTTGTTTTGGTCAAAATCATTAGTCAAGTTGAAGCCATTTTGCAATAGTTCTTGTATTTTACTTGCTTTTTTAAATGGGTCACTTAGTTTTTTCAGTAATTTTCTCCAAAATGTGGTAGTTGTAGTGTTTAGGGAGAAATCTGGGTAAAGAGAGCTGAAAGGAATTCTTTCTTCTGGAAAGAACTATTTCCATTTTAATGTGCCTGAGTAGTTGTCAGGGAGCAAAACCTTGGGTTAAAAACTAAAAGGCTATAGGTCTTTTTTTTAAAATCTTTTTTGTTGAGGTACTGGGGGTTGAACTCAGGGTCTCATGCTTGCTAGGCATAGCTGGGATGACAGACATGCATCACCAGGTCAGCCTTTGATTCAAGTAGGGTCTTGTGAACTTGTTGCCTGGGCTGGCTTTGAATCTCAATCCTCCCAACTTCTACCTCCAGGCTAGCTAAGACAACAGCTATGTATACACCTATATATGTTATATATATATATATATATAGGTAATATAGAAACATTTTCTTTCCCCTGCATTCTTGTCTCAAACTTGCAGAGTTCTCATTTTGAGAATTTATTTTTCCCTTTCAAAATGTTCATTGAAGCACAAAAGACTTTCTCTCTTTTGATGCTGCTAGAGAAACTTGAGCACTATGTAATTAAGCTTCTGTTTTAAAGTATTCCTCTCAACAAACAAAGGCTTGTAAGACCAAGACTGTGTAATAGATGTTATTAGCTGTATATATAAATAGAAAATGTCTTCAAAGTGTTATGTTTGTTGAATGAGTTTGCCTTATTCCAAAGTCATCTCTTTACTCATGACTCATGAGTTTCCTTTCCATTATTTAAAAATAATGTAATTACAGGCTATTTTGTAATAATTTGACATATCTTATATTCATATCTGAACCTATTAATTAGAGACAACACACGTATTTATAATTTGCCTTTTTTTTATTCAAGTTAATCCCTTTAATCCTATTTGAATGGCCAAACAAAAATTAATCCCTTCAAACACCTTTGTAAATAAACATTTAAATTCACCTATTTTCCTCTTTGTTCTCAGCACCTACACAAAAAGCATTCATGACTGATATTGATAGATGCAATAACAAGCCATCAGAAAAAAATCATATGCAAATAATTTTTCTTTGCAAAGGAAAGGATATGTATTTACAAAAGAGTTGTTCCAATCTGCAGGCACCTAAGTCATACAGAATTGCTTTAGAGGGAGCAGTAATATCTTTAGGAATTAATGATCCAGTCATTTTTAAGGCTTAGGGTAGTCCTGGGGTCCTTGACTCTTAGGAAGAACCCCTATCATAAAATAAACAGGTGTCTATTTGAAGATGTTTTAGCCTGTAGGACCACAGCAGTAAGTGCCTTGAGGTTTCTCCGAAGATCCCCTGAGTGAGAATTTGCTAAAGTTAAAATAGCAGAGGGAAGTCACGTTGAAGGCAATTTTGGATACTTTTCTCCCCTGACACTGTGATCCTCAGCACCAGGTCACTGGAAACAGGAGAGGAAGCAGTTGTTTTTCCCTGCTGTGAGCAGTGGATTTGAACATGCCTCATGCTGCTCTCATGCTGGGCTCCCCTCCCTTGCCTTCCCCATGACACAAGTGGGAACTGAGTGCACAAAAGCCCTCTGGGCACTAGAAACAACACAGCCCATCCACATGCAGGCGGACCATTTGATTTCGTTTCCTTCCCCAGAAGGATGCAGATTGCTTCAATCGAATAATGGCAACTTTTTTAAAAAAGTAGAAAATAGCTAGTATTCATTTACTTTCATTTTTTGGAATACATTTGTTCTGAAGTGTGGAAAACTTTAGAAATAGAATAAAGTAAAAAAGAATGAGATTTAAAAAATCACCAATTTAAGACTGAGAGCTCAGCATGTTTGAGATTTAGCTTAATTTCCTTCCAGGCTTTAATAAGCCTTAATAATTGCCATCATGTCGTAGAGATAGCATTGTATCTTTCTTCAAGTTACGAATTTAATTTCATGTCATGAGTTTGAGAAAAAAGAGCCTTTCGTTTATTATTAGAGAGTAACGCTATTTCTTTTATTTTGCTAATAAGAATTTTTCGATGAATCCTTTTTAGCATGAAAGTTTATCTTTATCTGCAATCATTTCCTTAGCATCTATTGCCACAGCTGGAATTATTAGATCACATTGAATGCCTATCCTAAGAGCTCTTGCTATGAGCCTCAGTATTTCTTTAAGTGCCTCATGAGTTTGCACTCCCAGCAGCAGTGTATGGACCACCATGTCACTCTGCTGTCACAAACATTGCAGCTACTGTCAAATGTCACCTGGACAGTTTTATTTCTGAGTAAGGCTATTTTATTTTGTCTCCACTTTCAGTACTTAGGATACTAGCAAGACTTTGCCCTTAAACACCTGCTGTTTGGCTAGTTTTACTTTTTCTTTTGTGGGTCACTCTCCATTTGTGTTGTTTCTCTTTCAATTAACTTACACTTCACTACAAGAACTCCTTATTTAATTAGGATATCTATCAACTCTGTCACTTATAAAAAATAGTATTTCCCAAACGTCATTTGCCCTTCAATTTAGTTTGACTTGCTACAGAGTGTTGGATGGTAATAACACTGGTTTTTTTTGTTTCAGGACTGTCTTTTATTATACAAACATCCTTAAAAGAAGAGAGTGTCACCATTAGGAGCACAGGAAGGAAGTGCTTAGTATCCATGGTCAAAGACCAAGGCTCCTTAAACTCAGGTTCTTCTTCTGTAACTCAGTCAATTATCATGCTGGTGACACCTAGACACCTTTGCATGCTCAGTGGGAAATGATCATTCTGGAACTGATACATGTCCTCCAGTTTTATCAAAGATAATCATTTAGTTGGTTTTATAACATCGTCAATGTTTTGTTGCTCCCCTCAAGGTTATTCATTTTTCGGTCAAGTTGGATACATTTTCCAAAATGTTTCTGTGAACTGAATATTTTCCACTTTATTCTGATACAGTTATGCAGTATTTCTTCAGAATTCAAGCATGCTAAATTCTTTTGCATCCTTGATGATGAAAGCCTTTCAAAATTTCTTCATTTATTGACTATGTTTAAGATAAATTACAGTTACAATTTCTTAGTTAGGTATGTGGTTTGGTGTTGGCTTCTAACTCACCCATTTCTCCTTTAATTTTATTATTTTTTAAGAGATTCCTTTGATCCTTACTGTCATTTAGTTGTCTCTGATAGTTATTCATTTTGTTGGTATTATATCCTTTAGGTGATTTTTACAGTGAGTAAAATCAATCACAACTCCAAGGAATTTAACAATCTCTTTTCTCTGTAAATCCAGAGATGGGGAAGGTATGATGGACAAGCACCTGAATGTATGATCAAAAGTCCTAATATTTCCCATCTTTCTTCTCTCTCTTCCTTGACATCAGGTCCTCTTCAAGACAGGATAACAGCATCATCACAAGGCGACCATGTGACAGCAGGTTGCATACCTTCTTCACTTTCATAGCGGTAGAGAAGACCACTCTTCCAGGTCCTTTCTGGTTGTCTGTCCAGGCTGACACAGGTCATGGCTCATTTGTGAATCGATAAGTTTATAGGACAAGCTACAGCTGACTCAGTTAGACTGCCAGGATTGATGTCTAGTGCTGGCAATGAAGTGAGCCTGGCCTCAGACATGGGCGAAAATGGACTGACACATTTGCAGTTCTCTTAGGAAGGATGGAGAGTTTCTTGCTGTTAGTGAGCAGTGTTCATGATGGTATTTTTACACTGCTTTCTATTTGTCACATCATCATTTTCATTATTTAAGAAATCATCTCTATATAAGCATTTTTACTATCTTTAATAGTTATGTATGTTTCTACATGTCTAATTGTTAAAATTTTCTGTTTAAATAAGTAATTATGACATATACTCCCACTTTCCTAATTTATTAAGGTATTCTTCATATCTATATTGACTGATCTGTAAATGTCATGGTGATTTTAGAAACTGTATATCCAGATGATAATACCATCGGTTGTTAGCTTTAAGATTCATTACAAAAATAACTTGTTAAAACCACAGTAGGATATCACCTTACTCCAATCAGAATAGCTACTATGAAAAAGATAAAAGGTAACAAGTGCTAGTGAGGATGTGGAGAAAAGGGAACCCTTGTACACTGTTGGTGGAATTAGTATAGCCACCATGGAAATTAGTATGGAGGGTCCTCAAAAAAAATGAAGATGGAGCTGTCATAGGATTCAGCAATCCTATGACTGGCTATCTAGCAAAGAACCATGCTTATCACAGCATGATTCACAAAAGCCAAGAAATGGAAGTGGCTGATGAGTCTGTCAATTGATGAATGGGTAAATAAAACGTGGCCCATATACAAATGAAATACTATTCCAAAAAAACAAAAAAAATGAATGAAATTCTGTCCTATGAGACAACTTTAAAGGAACTGAAGATCGTTATGTTACGGGTTATAAGTCAGGCACAGGAAGAGGAGTATCAACTGGTTTCACTTGTGTGGAAGCTGAAAACGTTGACCTTGTGGGAGATCTCAAGGAGAATGGTGGTCACCAAAGGTTGGGGAGAACTGGGGGAAGAAGAACAGGGGAGTGTGACTAGTGGGAAAGAAGTTATAGTAAGTAAGAAAGAAATTATAGTAAGTAAGTAAGACAAGAGCAAGAAGGTCCAGCATGGTACCACACAGTAAGGAGGTAACCAAAATAACAACACACTGCAAAAACCTGGAAGGAAGTATTTAAAATTTTTTTTGCCATAAAATGACAAATATTTGAGGAGATATGTTTAAACTGATTTAAACATTACATAATGTATACAGGTATTGAAATACCACCTGTTAAACTATAAATATGTACACATTTTATCTCATGTATCAGCTAAAATTAATTTCAGTTAAAACCATTATGAATGAAATGATTGTAGAAATAAAAACACTTGAACCGAGTTCTCCAATCCTGTTTGTTTTGTAGCTTACCCAGTGCCAGAAACTTTTAAAATTGCAAGGTAGTTTTAATATTAACTAATTTAAAGACCTCAACAATCCTGTGAGGTGGTTCCTGTAGTCACTTTGTTATTTAGGAGGCACAGAAAGGATAGTAGCTGTCACAAGGTCACACAGCAAGCAGGTTTCCATGCTCAGACTTGAACCTGAGTAGTCTTTTCCTGGAGACCAGGACCTCCAGGGGCAGGGGGAGAACTGGTAGCAACATGTTAGAGTGGCTATGTATCTTGTCAGTCTTCAAAACGTGGGGGCTAAGGAAAGAAAAGGCTCTCT
The DNA here is from genome assembly GCF_047511655.1 of Castor canadensis. Classification (NCBI taxonomy): domain Eukaryota; kingdom Metazoa; phylum Chordata; class Mammalia; order Rodentia; family Castoridae; genus Castor; species Castor canadensis. Next base: position 128,231,187 of record NC_133387.1, on the reverse strand, counting down.
TGGGGCTCCTATCCACTTCCTAGTTGAGTACAGGAAAAGAAGATAAATGTTTAAATCCATAGAAATCCCACTGATCTGGCCCTGACTTTGAGAAAAGGGGTTTGAAGGAGTGAGTAGAAAGTTAGTCCTTGAAGTAAACATAACACATTTGCATATAAAAAAATCTTACTCCTCAGTAAAAGAAGAAAACATAGCTAGGAGTTCTCCATATGCATTTCTCTTGATCAGGATAAAACGGACCATTAGGGGAAGAAACTCATCAGCCCACAGCTTATCTGTCTCCAACAAGAAGCAGTTCTGCTGGGCAGAGCTGGGGTAAGTGAGACAAAGGCCTCTAAGACAGAACAAAAATGTGGGGGAAGTTGTACTGGGCTCCCTGGAAGAGAACATGGGCCCAAATACAGAATACTCAATATTGCTCATTTTAGAATTACTGAAACAGCAAGTCCTTCACTTCTGTCCTCCTAATTTAACGACGGATGATTTAAAAGTCAAGGATAAGATCTCTGAGTGGGTGTGAGGGAATGAATCCCAACCAAAGAGACACAAAACAAGGAATAAATTCAGAGACGTTAAAGCACAACTGAATTCGCCGACCAAGTACACATGTAACTTCAGCCACATTCTTACATTGCACTTTTATCATTAAGTTTTGGGTTGGGGGCTTGGTTACCTGGCCTGAGGAACCATACCCAGAGCTGTTGGGAGGTCTCTGGCTCTCTCAGGTGTTTTAGACTTCAGCTGGATGCAATGGAGTTGAGGAGTCTGGCTTTCTCTTTGGGCAGGGAGACTCATGAGAGAATGGGTGAAATCTGGGCAGTTATGCACTTGACATCCTGAATGAACATATGGCAGAGCCTGGGAGCTGCTCCCACTGCCCCACCCCCTCAGGCCTTTCCACACAGCTGTACTATGTTTCTGTCTTCCTTCCAGTTGTGTCTCATGCACTGCATTCTAGTCAGTGCAAGGTGACTGGAAGTTATGTGAGCCACTTCTAGGCCTGTCCTCTCCATCCACTACACACCATCCTCCATGCACAGGTAGCCCTGGAAGCCACAGAGTGAAATGGCTGCACCTCTGTCAACCTGAGTTCTGAATTACCACTTGGAGCTGACATCTCCCTACCTCACCTTTCCAAATTGGACCACCTTCAACCTTTATGTAAGCAACAAGTAATTGCATTGTGTTTGAGCCATTACTATTTTTTAATCTATTTGCTGTATCAGTTAGTTAATGCTAAATAATATAGGAAAGGTCTTGACAAATTCCAGAAAAGACCAATGTCTTTAGGGGTTTTATTCACAATTGTTCACCATCTCAGATAAAAACAGAGGCCTTCTCTCTTTCAGCAGTCTTCAATCTAATACCATGCAGAGAATCACTGCTTCCTGAGGGTTTTATGTGCATTCCTACAGCACAAAGTAAGGCCACACCAGATCCCCTCATCCCTCCAAAACCACATGGAATTATTTGTCCTGTGGAAAAAGCAAATATGCTATCAGAACAGACCAAGGATGCTAAGTAGGGATAAACAATTTCTAAACAGCATGGTCTGAATGTACTGGTTCAGATGATTCTTTATTTTAATGTAAACATTTTTAAAGGGTGTGTGTGTGTGTGTGTGTGTGTGTGTGTGTGTGTGTGTGTTTCCTTTTGGAAAGGCTAGCCAAGAAATTGCTTGATAATTATTACCAGTGGAAAGAAGGTCTGCCCTTGGAAATAGACTTTATTTTGTGTATTGTGCCTGTCTATATTGTCTGCAAATGTAAGCCTTATGCATATATTATTTTATTCATTTATTTAATAATATATATTTATTTCAGATATATATTACAAAATGACTTCAGGTGTCATATTTCTTATTTGACAATCTTAAGGAAAATAATTTAAAATACTATAAAGCAAGTGGTATTGGACAATTCTCCTTATCTAAGATCATGAGTGTGTTTTATTACTTTTCTCCTTCACTAGCATGTTCCCATGGTTGTGATGGTCCTTGAAGTAAGATGTGCAGGTTATCATGATATTATTAATCATTATTTCTAGCACCATGTGAAAAATCATTTGATAGAACTTACTTTACACTTAATTTATGCCCCATATATTCATAAATCTAATTCTGATCTAGTGAAATTAATTAATAATCACATTAGTCCTAACTCTGAGTGATGCTTCTCCTTTGATTCACTGAATGATTATGGGAAACAAGGGTCCTGAGCCTTCTATTGGTGAATATTTTTTCCTTGCCTTTGTACTTAAAAAAACAAACTATCATGGCAGATCACAGGATTCTTGGATGTCACCCTTTCATATGCAGAAATTTTAAGACTGGTCCAGTGTCTTTTACAGTCAACATGGGAAGAGAGTGAAGTGGTCTCATTTCTATTCCTATGTAGTCTTCCCCTTGCCTGGTTGCTGGGAGAATTTTGTATTTACTCTTGGAATATTCTAGGTGTTGCCTACTTTTCATATACAATATGTCATCAATTTGAAGACATGTGCTCCTCATTTTACCACTCCTTAAATTGGGACACATAGCACAATGTTAGAGAAGATATGCTTTTAACTGGCCACATTTTTCTTTTTGTTGGCTCCTGAAAATAGTGGTGTATTTAGGAACAGTGGAATCTAAGATTTAATAAAATAATAAATTACATTTTGGGGGGTGCGGTGTGCTGGGGATTGACTCAGGGCTTCCCACCTGCTAGGCGGGCACTCTACCACTGGAGCCATGCCCTGGCCCGTAAATTATATTCCCTCTCAGCATTTTCTGTTGTGTCTGCCTCTTTGTGTCGCTGTCGTAAGAGACACTGCGTATCCATCGCTGGCATTTCGGTTGTATCCTCAGTCAAGGCATCTCTTTCACCCCATTCTCTGACCGCCCTGGTTTCAGGTGCAACTCTTCTTTTACCACTGTATTCCTTTCTCTGAATATGTTTCTTTTCATACAACCCAACTGCTTTTATTATTCCTTTTGCAATATTTTTGAAAGTTATACTTAGATGTGGTAAAACTTTCATAGCATATCAGGGTATGGTATATTAGAAAAATACAAACATGATATTTTTTCTTTTAGCATATATAACTATTCCACATTTTTTTTAGCTACTGCATACTATGAATTGATAGTCATCTGTAATAATTTTAACCATCCAAAGGGATAGACATTTGGATTTTTTCTGGTCTTTATCTATTATAAACAATTTTGCAATGAGCATCCCATACATGTTCCTTCCATTCTAATAGATGATAGCAATAAAAGGGTGAAAAGCTAACATATAGTTTAAATGTATATGGGTGTTGCCATTTTCTCTGTAATGAGCTGTGACAATTGTCATTTTTGGCAGTAGTCTTTGAGCAAGACTTTTACTCCTATTACTTGCAGCTTTGTGTATTTTCAAACCCATTCTCTCATCCTAAATTGACTTTGCAAAATATTGTCTAGTTTTAACAAACATGTCCATAATTTTAAGGTGAGCAAGCAGTTATCATAAATTTCCAAATCATTGTTTTATTCATGTGTTCTTTTTTTTTAGATTTTTCTCACTAATTTGTACAAGCTTATTCTATATTGTTTTTATTTTTAAGCAGCCATGCTTAAAAAAACTCTGTTTTAATCTATTTTATGTCCTATAATAGTGACAACAGACTGAGTAATTTATAATAAATGGAAGTTTATTTGGTCTACGGTTCCAGAGGTTGGCAAGCCCAAGACCAAACTCAGGCACGGTGAGGGCCTCTTGCCTGTCATCGGTCGGCAGAAGTCAGAAGGGCAAAAGAATGGAGTGGACTGAACCCATTGTTTCTCAGAAGTCCTTTCCCACAATGACTAACCCCTTTCTCTAATAACCCCCTGTCATCCTTAAAGGTTCTGCCTCTCAACACTGCTACCTTAGGGACTTCCCACACATCAAGTTTGAGGGTCAGCTTGTTAATAATGAACTAATACGGGATGATACACAGATTCCTATTTCTAACTGTCTGTTCTTATCATTCAGTCTGCTGTTTATTTCCAGAAAAGTGTGAAGTTTTAATTTCTGCAGCTTCAAAATATATTTAGTGCATTGTATGAATAATACCTTATCCAGTACCCTCTCCCAAATATTCCTGACTCCCCCTTATCCTGTTGCCACTTCTATTGAAATTATGTCTGATTTCTGGTCAATTTATGGAGAATTTAATCCCTGTATTATTAGTCTGTCTATTAAAAAACAGACCTCTCTCCAGCCTCTAAATTCTTTTAGGCCATTTAACAGTTTATTTTTTCCAAATAAACCATATATGGTTTTGGTTATGCTTATCTCTGGTTACTTTAGTTTTGCAGTTGTCAGTTGTGAAAATGTGATTCTTTCTTTCCTTATTTTTCTAACTCTTTCATGTGTGGGAGAGCTATTCATTTTTGTGTAGACCATTTTGCTGAATTATTGTAATACTCTACATTGTTTGCCTGGCTGATTCTCTTGGTGTCCCAACATTTATATTTAAAGCACTGGCCTAGAAGAACACTTTTTCCCCCTCTTTCTCAAAACATCTACCTCCTGGATTTCCTTTGGTTCTCATTGACCAGCGTTCTGAATGGTTGGCACATGAGCTATACTGTCTTTAAAATATTCTGTGTATCACCCCATCTTACAGAACATGCTTCTATTCCTTTGAAGAGTGAGTAGAAGGCCCATATGGTTCAGAGTGAAACTTTGAGATTTCAGTGCACCCTCAGTGTCATCATTTGACATTTAGTTCTTTCATTTTCATTAGCTGCCTCCAACTGATGGCTCCTTTACCCTGACATCCTGTCCATCTCTTCCTGTAAAGATCATACTTTGGAAGGCTTCCCCTTGATCTTGCTTCACTTCGTAGCCCATGGTGTGAGAAGGCATGCTAGAATCTGCTTGTGTATTGGCTGCAGATCAGATCTAATGGTGGTAAGTACTCAGCATCTAGAACCTTTAAGAAACACTGCATCCCCTAAAACAAGCCAAAATTTTGCGTGTTGTTGGGGCTCCTTCTTCTGTGAATCTAATTCATTTGGCAGCTATTTCCTCTAACTTGAGACCTGATGGGTCCATGTCCTGATTTCATAGTATTGGAAATTATTGTTTTCATCTTTCTATGTATTATTATTCTTAATGTGCATGTTAGAAGTATAGGAACGCTGAAACACTACCATAGCTTTCATTCCTGACGCGGCTGGCTCACTTTATACTTTATCCTTTAATAAGGCTCTCTTTCATCTTATCTTGTTTGATAAATTCATGCCATACATACTTTATGAAGAGTGCAAAGCAAATACTTTGTAAAATAACACATATTCTAAACATTCTATTTATTTTATTTTAAGTTGGTTTTACAGGTTTAATTCCCTCCATCTCACTGGAGCAATTTTTTTCCTGTCTCTTATGTTACAGATTTTTAAATATTATATATGTAACTTTTACCTAGTTTAATTAAAAGGAGATCCTGTCAACCAACAGGCTGTGACTATCTCTGAAGTTGTCTGTGACAGATGTGGAGTTGAGGTGAGATGTGAGGGTACACTGTCCAGGTTTGATGCTGAGAGTAAACTGATGTTCACAGCTCCCAGCACGGTTTGCAAGCTAGAAAGCATTAGGATAATGCTTTGGTTGATCTGAAGTGAGATTAACATTCTGGCTGAGCGGTATGTGCCTTTCTCTTTCCTAGATGGCTTTACCACTGTCGCCATAGCACTTTTTAATTCTTTGAGGCAGAAGTTAGAGAATTACTTCAGTTATTGCTTCAGCGTGTGGTTTAGCCTCAGGTAAGCCAGTTCTGCATTCTGATATCCACATTGCAAAAGGTCCTTGTGGCTCTCTCCCACTGGGAGCACAACCAGAGTAATACCATGGAAGAACAAGACAGCTGTAGGGTTTTGTGGGTTTTCTTGGTAGAATTGTTAGCCTTGAAAATAAATTCCGCTACTTTATGAATGAGCCTAACTCTGCATTTATAGGATTGTTAAAAGATTTGAAGGACTTTCTATACTTTATTGAATTTCATGGGGAAAATTATAAGCTATCTGGATGTGTTTTAAAATGCCTGCTTTAAAATCTGGGTATTTTTTCCCCTCTTGTATGTTATGACTTTTCCTTGATGAATTCCTACTTACTTAGAAATAAATGATCTACATTTTTCCTGGCTCAATCCTTTGCCTATCAATTTTATTAATTTTCCTTTAATTATTTTATTGTTCTATAATCTGATTTTACATCTGGTTTGACCACAGGAAGTCAGAAGGAGGAGTCATTGCTTATACAATTTGACTTAAAGTTTTACATCCATCAGTCTTGCCTACTTTGAAATGTTTGAGCCTATTTCTCTATTGCTAAGAATAATAAAATGATACTCTTATGTTTTCTGCTGATATCTCTATTTCTCAGCAGATATAATACTTTCATCTGGGCTTTGAGAAGTTAAAATCATTTACAGAAGTGTCGGAGCTGATGCTCAAATATGTTCAGTACAACACTTCTTTTAAATGGAAATTTTCAAAACAGTTGAGTTGGTGCCTAATTCAATTCTCTGCCAAATGTCTGTGGTTTAAGGTAATCCATACCAGGCCCTACCTCTATTTCCTAAATAATCAAAAATTGTTTGAATGTGCAAGTTAGTGTAATTGTATATTTATTCACTGAACCATAATGTCATTCTGAGAAGCTATAATGTAGACAGTACCCTCCCAACAACTCTTTACCCCTGGGAATTAGATTACAATGTGACATTCAACCTCTGTCCACACAGAAAGATCAAGTATAGAATTAAATTAATTAGCTAGCTATTTTAGACAAAAATAGTTCACTGTAAAGGAGAAAGTAGGGCTTTGAAGCTAGAATTTTTTAATTGGTTAAATTCAGCAGATAACTAACTACTCAACTCACCAGATAATGACAGCTCCTCTATCTGCATGTGGGTTTCTATTCAAACTTTTAAGTATTTGAATTCTTGGAATAAAACCCTATTAGAACTAGAGCTACCCTTTCTAAAAAGCCCTACTCTATTCTCACTGAATTTAAACTTTCTGTCCTAACAGGTCAAAGCTCTTTCTTCTCAGCACTACCTAATTCAGCAAGAAGGGCTATGCTGGTCATAAAGGAAAAAAATATAAGAAGGGGAGTTCTTTTTCCTTTCAAAGTCTACCTCATTCAAGCTCAGTCTCTTCTAGGTAGTTAATGCCAGCATGCATGCACCTCACCGCTGGTAAGGTGTTTGAAGGTAAACCATTCACTTTTCTAAGCAAGTCAGACAAATTAAATTCTTTTTGGGTTTAAAAATAACCATGGAGACATTAAAGCATGCCAGCAGTTGGTTACTGAAACTATAAAGAAAATATATAGTGGTTGATAAGAAGTGTATATCTTAAATTTTCCTAGTGTCTACCTTCTGACTGGAGTTCAAACCCATCTAGCATGAACCTCAAGAAGATTCTCCCATTCAAGTACTTATCAGGCTTAACCCTGGTCAACTTCAGAGATCAGTTAAGATTGGGCGCATTCTGTTCATAGACAGAAACCCAAGAATATTCCCATCGGAGCCATATTTGACAGACTAATTAAGGGACAACAGTTGTAATTGGGTGGAAATGATCCAGTCTTGTGGATTGGTACAGGAAAACCTTAGGGACTGGTATTTATGAGAGCAAGTTAGTAGCTTTTCCAGTGAAGAAAAAGGGAATTCTTTGGAATTGAAAGATCAAATACAAACTTCAGGAAAGGAAAACAGCAGCTAGGCTACAAGAAACCACAGGGAAGTTACTCCACAACAGTGGGCTTAGCCTCTAGGAAAATAAAGGAATTAGACAAAGAGGACAGGAAGAGGTGTGAACTTGGCTGTTTCATTCTCTTGGGCTTCCTGATGGATTCCAGTACAACATCTAAAGTGTTCGTGGAACAGCACAGCCTTGCCACCTCTGAGACTTAAAGAGAGCTGCAGGTGCTGAGGTACGATTTACCCTGGTCTGCTTATAAATGCCTACATGACAATTCCTCGGGATTCATGTTTTCTACCTCTCTTGGATCAAGTTGAAACTAAGCTCTATTTTAATTTCTTTATGGTGTTAAACTATCCAGGGATGAATATCTTGGGACCATTTTAAAGCCAATAGCCAACAGAGCAGCAAATTTGTTCAAAGATACATTTCCTATGTGATGCATGCTTAGCACAAAATACCCTGAGAGGTACAATGAAAATCAGTGTAGCTTTTTAGAGGCAATGATCTGCTAGGATTTTTGTGTACAGGGTGTTAAAACAGAGAAAAAAAATCCTTTATTTTCTATAATAGAAACTATAAAACAAGTAATCAGAAAACATTTCCTAATTATTGATATACACATATATAATTAAAAATGTAACAGCATGTTTGAAAAGTACTAACATTATTATTATATTATTTTGGTTTTTTTACAAGATAAAAATGTGCTTCTGGATCCAAAAGGGCGTAAAGCCTAGCGATGAGATTTTCTAAAGCAATTTTACCTTTGCACCTCCAGCAATGCTGAAGGAATTTGGCCCTGCTCATTTCTCTCACAAACATACAGTGCTGCTTACTGTATTTAAAATGCCCTGGGGAGATGAAGATGGATCTTACACCACTTACAAACTAATAGACTAGAGGAGTCAAAAGTAACTAGGAGGGAAGTACATCCTGTAAGAAAGTACATGGCTCACGGTTGGGAATGAACAACAGGCAATGATGTCTTCCAGCTGGAAAGATTCCAGACAATATAATGAAGGAGAAGACATTTCAGCTCTACTATGAATACTCAATAGCTTTTAAACAAACCAATGGAGCATTGACGACCTTTCGGGCTGAGGGAGCAAGCACTGTCCACGGCTTCTCTTTTGCTTGCAATGGCTGGCACATAGTAGGTGTTAATATTTTTAGGCTGAAGGAATGCATAAATAAAATCAATTAAATAGGTAGCAAGAACACAAAGTAAGGGGAAGAGATGAAGAAAATAAGCCAGGAATATAGGCCTTCTACGGTATCCGCATGTCCACAGTTAGGTTATTTTGGTTTTGGTTTTGGTTTTAAGACCAGGTCTTGCTATATAGCCCAAGCTGGTCATGATTTTCCTGCCTCCGGATTACTGGGATTATAGATGTCCATACATGGCCCAGCTCTGAGATTAGATTTAATTCTTAAGGCAATAGCAAGCCATTCAAGTTTTTTAATTTTTAAATTATGTTATTTAGGCAAGAAGCAGTAAGTGACTGTGACATTAAAACTGTTTTATATGGTGGGGGAGTATTATTGATAAAGGTGGAATATTGACAGTAAAGGAAGAAGAGTCCTCTCTTATAATAAATTATAAAACAATCATAAGAAGCACCAAGGTCCACAGGCAAGAATAGTGCTATTATAGAACCTGACTTGATTTAACGTCTTTAAGCAACCTCAGTGTGGACTTTCAACACTAGTTGATAACATTATTCAGTTTAGTGTTTATCTCTGTGCCTGTCCAATAGACGGTGCATTTCTTGAGATCCAGGAGCAGGTCTTATTTGACTGGGTATCTCACATGCCTTCATATATTTGGTGTTCAAAGCCTGTGGAACAAGTAATGAATAATGGAGTCTTCATATTCCAGTTTTCTGATGCTCTGTGTACGTGGTAGATTACTAACAGACTAGTCATGCTTCCAAGGAAAGGAGTTGGTTCTCTGTGCTTGTCTCAGTAAAATTAGTTTGTTTGTATCTCTCATGACAGAATGTTCACCCTGTCTTTGCAGACTGAATCTGTTTTCTAAGCTTGTGTAGGTCAAGGACCGAACCCTGGACTGTAAAACAACTTTGCAAAGGAATGTCATCTGTATGCATGTGATACCGAAACCCTCATGCCTATCTTTCCAAAAGGTTCAAATTAGGGATGTTGAGAATTTTTCTTATGTTAAATGAGAAAAGAATAATAAGCAAAGATACCTGCGTTCCAGAAGGAATGATTTAGGCCAAATAGAAAGAACAATTGCCATCTGCTTTCACCATTATAAGCATTGCATTTATGGTGTTAGGAAACTGACTTTTGGCCCTAAAGGTATGAGTAACCCAAATGACCTGGGATGGCAATATCCATGCTTGTTCATGAATCACGTATATGACCATTTTCTCTTCACTTTGCTTTTTACAGTTTACCAAAGAATGAAGGCAAGCTTTACAAATGCGTTAAGGGCAAAATTCATGACGACTTCAATAAATGCTCCATTCACCAAGTCAGTACAAGTTCAAACACTGAGGAAAGAGAACATTTTATTAAATATTACCTGAAGACAGCAGAAATGAGAACAGCAGACAAGAAAAATAGTCACTGAAAAATTTAGTGCTGAGGGGCACACACTATATTTTTCACCATTTGCCATATTTACTGAAAAATCAATGGCAAATCTCCCACAGTGTGACTGTGGTGTGACAAACTCTTATTCCAGGTTAACATCCTATTACACCAGTTCATTTGTGTAAAACTTTCTGCTGGCTTAGCAAATATTAATAACATCATCAAATAAGAAACAAAAGCTAGAATCTCTTAAGAATAAGGCAAAAAATCATCTCTGGAAATGGTGATACTGTTTTTATTTTTGTGTAAGTATCACACTCAACAAATTTCAGTTTACTAAATAAAATACACAACTTCCAACAAGATAGAATCAACATTTAAAATAGACGAAAGAAAGAGATAAAGGACAAGAGAACTCAAATCATAATAAGTTGGGATGGAGCAAGGTCTATGTACCAATTTTTTGGAAGAGTTTTACTTTTGAGTGAATTGGGATGTAGCTCTGAAATTTTAACAACAAACTAAAGACTTGATTAATGAGAAAAAAACAAACCAGCTCATTGCTCATGAATATTCCATTTTTTAAATTCTATACCCAGAAATAAATTTCTCTTAGAGAGAGAGAGAGAGAGAGAGAGAGAGCGATCTGGAATATGGAGCTCACTTATGATTTTCTTCTACATAGCCTCATAGAATTACACCCCAAAGTAACAAAGTAATAAATCTTTGGGGACCTAATAGGATGTGTTTGAAGGGTGATGCTTCTGCTGGAGTGGCAGATTTTGAAGTACAATAAGGAGTGTATGGGATCTGCATCCTTTCTCTCTTTCTCTCTCTCTCTCTCTGGCTTGCTGTTTTTGCATACCAGGTCTAGTTAACTTGTTAGTCTGGCTGAGCCATACCCTTCAACTGTTTCTCCTGCTTGGAGTAGGATTAACAGAGTTTCCTAAAAACCCCAAAGCCTCTGAGAACCTGGACCTGGATGAAGGCCATTTTGCCTTCCATGGAGGTGGCTCCAGATCACCAAGATCTTTCTCAAGAACACACTTTTCACCATGATGGAGAAGCACCTTCTTGGCCATCCTGCTCAGAGGGAATCAAATTAACTTTCAGCATCATGCCAGGAAGTAAATAAAAACTGACTTATGTTATTGCAGGTTTCTCAGTGTAAATCAAATAGAAACCAGCTGAATCTCTGAAACTTGAGTCTGCACTTTGATAGCACAGATTTACATAAGAGATGCAGAAGGCCAGAAATTAAAATGAAAGAACCAGGGAAGAAAGCAAATCCAGGTTTCCACTGCCACCCGCGACATCCTTTTCATGCCTCACACTCTTCAAACCTTCACACTCGTCAGCCTTCCCTCACCCACGGGACTGAAGCAAGGAATGATTCCACTGGGTTTCTCTTTTCAGCAATTTGCATCAGTATTATGACAGACAAGTCAATGATGGTTGAATGAATTAATGTTGCTGTCTTTTAGACCATCTACATAAGTAAAAATTACTTTGTTGATTTAGGAATAATCAAAACTTTTATTCGTAAGTTGGTTAACTAATGAAATATACTTCCATTATGAATTTAAAACCAACCTGGGGTAAGGAAGGAAGAAAATCTATGGGGATATCTGACCTCAGGAAAAGAGACTAAAAGTTGATAGAGGGGAAAATAAAATCTAACAACTCATTTTTCCATTTTTCTGACCCTTCTTTATATTTGTGAAGCAAAGCAAACAACAACAAAGCCCTCTTTGTCATGCTCGCTCATAGAATCAGTTCCATATGGGCTACCCAGAGTTTAATTCTTTGTCTGGCGGAGACAATGGTGACAGGGATGTGAATACTCTGCTCAAGATGTTTTAAGAACTTTGAGTTTTGTGCTGGTCCAGTACAGTCAGCAGGGACATGGCTGTCATAGGGAGAAAGAGAACTGTGGGGAGTAGAGTGGAGTTTTCAGCTCCTACAGCAGCTCCTGGGTCTGGGCAGAGCCACATTGGGAATTAGGCACATTTGCCCTGATCCTCAGCTGATAAGTGGGGTACCCTTGACAGACTCAAAGTGGTTCTGGCCATGGTTAACTTCGCTCCCTGTGGGGGGCTAATCTCATAAAGATTTCAGCCACACCAGCCACAGTGTCTGGGGTGTAATGATGGCTTTGAAGTTTGTTTGCTCCCCAGTGTATTTAAGCAGTTGAACTGTTCCAGGAACAGGATGCCTCAGTGAATTCATTTCATTTACCCCCAGCAGTGGTTCCTGATACCATGAGAAGTTTACACGGGATCAATTTAGAGGCATGCTGCTTTTGAAGATTTTCCTCTTCACCCTCACAATTTTCTACCTCTCTCAAGGTCTTGCCTAGAAAAATATTAGGGGTGCCTTTAGGCCACACAAAAGATAATTTTCTGAATTGTCTTCTAAAGTGTTGTTAGTTCAGTGAAGAGAAAGCAGAAAACGAGGACAAAATTAAGGCCACTTTTGAACTTGGGTGAAGATTAAGCATAAATTTGGAACCTCTCTACAGCCGGGTTTCTGGGTCAGTCGTGTCATTTAAGAGCGGAGAATTCTAATCACTGATTTTTCATGAGTTATGCAGTGAGTTCTCTTTGGGAACCTTTAACCCTTAGGTACTACAGAGAATGCATATTGCTTCAAAATACAACCCACAAATTGGGCGTGAAAATAAGCGGCAACTTGTAGTGTGACTCAGTGCTTCCCAGTCCTTTTATGACAAATTCTTTTATACTTATTCCCTATAACCAAAAGTAGGGTAAGCTTGGCCATAGTTAGATATGGAAGGAAAGAAGTCCTCTGGAGTTATTGTGTCCACTGATAAGACCTCTGGGACCAGCAGGGATAGATGTGAAGATATTGAATATTCCACATATGGAAAATTTCCATGAAAAGGAACCAAATTTTGTTCACATAGAGCATATTGGGCAAGGGAGAGCTCCACATCTGCTCTGTGTAAGGTCCTTAATTCAACTCTGAGCACCAAAATAAACAAACAAATGAATAAATAATAAATAAATAGACAAAAGGAACAACATATTGTTTTTTTTCATACTATGTTCTAGGTAGTAGAAATTATATGTGTTACCTATAGTGAAATTTTGAATTCATGAAAATTCTTGGGATATAAGACCAGTACTTAACCATATAGATTTAACTTAGGGGGTTGGTGTACTTCTTAGACATTTTTGGGGATTCTTTTCTCTTTTCTTAAATTAGAATTAATATATGCTCATTACAGAAAACAGAAAAAAACAGGGAGTTGTAAAGAATAAAGTTACAGATAAAATTGTACAATATTGATATAACCAGTATTAAAATGTTGAAAGTTTTCACTTTTTTTCTCTTTTTTTGGTGTTACTGGGGTTTGAACTCGGGGCCTCAGGCTTCTGCACAGATGTTGTACTGCTTGAGCCACCCCACCAGTCCTCACTTTCGTTTTGTTTTTTTCTGTGTATGTTGTTTCATAAGTTAGTCATACTATAAAGAGATGCTTCCTTTATTTGTTCACCTTGGTTATGTCATGAGCATTTTCCTCTGCCATTAAAATTGTTACTGATTTAATGTGATTTTGATGACTGAAAGATATTTCATTAGATGAATATACCACAATTTATTTCAGTAATCCTGTTCGTTTGGTTGGATATTTAGAATTTTCCTAACTGTGTGGTAAATAGATTCTACATATTAGAAATAGTTGTAATTATTTTATTAAGATGAATTTCTACAAGGAATTACTGAGCTAAAGATTCTGAATATTTTAAGTACTCTAAGTATATGTTTTTATGTATTCAACTGCTTCTCAGAATGCTTTATGAAAGTATTAGAGTTGAACACTGTAAAACATGCTTATTAATGCTTATATATTTTTTATGTTCCTTGTTCACATTCCTGCCATTTGCCTATATTTCTTTGATGATGTACATGTTATTATTAATGATTTTTAAAAACTATTCTATTGGGGAGTTTATCTTTCTGTGCATTTGTTGCAAATATCTCCCCCAGTCTGAGAGCTACTATTTTGTTGCATCTTATCTTGCTGCTTTTGCATCTGAATAAACCCATTTAAATGACTCATTTGGGAACTATATAGATTATTGCAATAAAAACTAATTTTGTACTCAGAAATTACAAATAACTGCTTTAGTATTACAGAGAACCCATCACCAAATTGAGAAAGCTATGACACAGTTTTAAGAGGAACTGGCTACAGCTCACCTAACTTAGTCTTCCTGGGTGATGATGCCTCTTCCACGCCGACTCCCTCTCTCACCCTATCACCATCTTCTTTCTGCTTTTCCCTAAAGGAGAAAACTCTTTCTGCAGAGCAAAGTGAGCAATCAATTGCTCTTCTTTTCCCACTCTGATTAGATTATCTAGGGACCCTCAGCATCTCGTAGAGTATGGTTTGCTTAACACACACAAAGGGCTCTGCATGCAGAAAATGCTAATATCTCTCTGCTTGATCCTATTTTCAGGGCCACACTGCACCCCACACTTAGTGGATGATGCACAATCGCCCAGGCAATGGTGCTCGGTGCTCCTTATTCCAAGCACACGTTTGTGTGGCGTGCCAACCATGAATTGGCACCGTCTCTAAGTGCAGCTTCTTTTATAATTCCTTCATTTGCTTAAGGATGTTCCAGGTGCTGAGCAGTTTTTAATTTTTCTTGGTGAGTCCAGGTAGGTTCAACACCACTTTGAGGTACATTCAATTTCTTTCTTGAAAACTGAACTTGGTGTTTTGCTAAATATTTATGGAGAATCAATAATAGACACCCTAGGAAATATGCTCAGATACCAGAAAGTTGGAAATATTTTTGCCTCCCCTGTAATTTTAAATTTTGAATGTCTTTGGAAACAATTATAATATGCTCATTTGCACAATTACAGAAGCACTTGCTGGCCTCTTTTTAGGGTCAAAAGGCTTGTTCCAGGGTGTGACCAAGAGAGAGATTTTGGAGGTTTTCTTAAGTGTACATGCTGTAGGAACAAACACCACTTAAGCTAGGTTCTGCTTCCTAAACAAGTATTTAATCTCATTAAAGATATATGAAACTGGAAATCAATGGGCTCCGGTGGTTAGAGCTTTTTAGCGGAACTAATGGATACACCTCTTCTAACACTAAACTTCACTTGTGGTTTACAGCTGTACATGAGGAGAAAACATGAATCTACAAATAAGGTTTCTGGCTGGAGCAATAATTGGGGTATGAGTTCTGGATAACGTATGGAATAAAGGATTGCCAATTCACATTCTCTCACATTAAATAGATAGGGTGAACTCTTACTAGAAAGTTCAAGATTAAAGACAGCAAAATTCTGCTTGGATCCCTGCCCTACTGAGTCTCATTAAAAAGACTCTTAACTGTGCAAATTTAAACCTCTGACATGCTGATATCATGAACTATTGAAACTGAAAAACATTCCATAAGACGTGTTTGGAGATATAAAAAACAGATTTCATTTTAGTGGGCAAATACAAGAAAAAATACTGCCATTTTTCAGGTAAAAAATAAATAATGTATATTGGCCATTTGGACAAATATCCAGAACCTAAAATGAGTCTCGTGTAGATCACCTTATGAATGATAATAAAGACTAGCTAAGAAAACTTCAGGGCTTCATTTCCTACTTATCACCTACTTATTTTGCTGCTAACATTCACATTTTTGTTTTGTGACTACACTTGTTTTTAAAACCATGCAAGAAGATACACTGGATGGATTGGAAGCTCCACATCTCCAGAAATTATGTCTATCTTTTTCAAAAGCCATTGCCTACCATGCTCTCATAGTATTTCAGTTCAATGAATGATAAAGGATTATCAAGGTCATATATGAAACTTGGCTAGGTTGTGAATGAACACAGCAGCCCATTTTGGTTCAAGAAGAGTCAGAAAGATACCATCCAAATCTGAATCATTGCCCCATCTTTGTTTCAATGATCTTTGTGTAGATAGATCTCTTGACATTCTCTTCATGCTTTTGTAGCTCTCACTGAATAGAAACAAAACAGCTAATGAAACATTCTGCTGAAGTTTTAATCTGACGGAAGGGATTTGCTTTTAATTCTAAGCACACAACCAGGTGACTAATGAGAACAAATGGGACTTAAGATGCAGAAGAGTATTCCACAGGGCATTTTAAACTGGAAGCAGTCCCTTTTCTCTGGACACAAGGGAAACCTCTGCTACTACAGGTGCAGGAAGCAGTGATAAGAGCTTTTCAGAGGGCATTTCTGAGTGTCTAAAAGGAAGAATCAAAGCCCTAGGAATTCTATTGCTGCACAAGATATGGAAGCACAAAAACAGAACTGGGAGAAACAAAGATGAGGTCCCTCACAGTGATAGGGCAGACGTAGCCCCCGGCCACACTGATGAAGGCTTTCCCTAAACTCTAGTGCAGTCAAAACAAATGCTCCTCCTGGTTCCCCATCTGGAGTTGTACCCTCAGGCCTTTTCTGCCTTTTTCCCTTTAATCTTTACTAACTTGTATAGGGTTGCCACTATAGTCTACATTCAGTCCTTTGAAAGAAATTTGTTTTTTGTTGCACTTATAAAACTCCAGCTTAACTCCCTTGACCAGAAGGACTGAAACAGTTGAACCAAATGACAACTTCGTCATCATCCTGCTTTCCTGATTGGACCACACCAGTGAGCAATACCCTTAAGCCATATAACCCACTCATAACCAACTCACACAGACCGGCATATTACAATGAAATCCCATTCTAAGCACAAGAAAGTTACCCTGGGGACAACCAGCTGCTGTCTGGAGATGGCCTCCTGGACTTCAAAAAGTCATCCTAAATAGCTAATGGAGTATCAGGCCATTTTTCAATTTTGGTGGGCAAAATTATACCTACCTAACTGAAAGGAGTCATAAGTAGATGTTGACTGAGCACAAGAGGAGTTTTTGTGTGTCAGACTAGGAGCCAAGGAAACTCAGCTGAGGTCTGGCCCTTGGCAATATCTCAGGTGAGAATGACCTCTATTTTGTGTTGAATGGCCATGGACCAAACGTCCATAACTAAGCCATCAAATGTCTTCTATGTTACTTTCATTTTGTGTCTTCGATGGAAAGTAGAGACCAGAATCTTCTTGTCATGTACTTGGCACCCCTACTGAAAAAAACAAACGACCAAAACAATAACCTATCTTTCCTCAATCTTAATGAACTCTGTCTACAGGATAATCTTTAGAAGAAGGAGGAAAACCTGCTTTTGGCTCCTAGATTAATGGTTTTTATTTTTTTATGAGCTTATGTGATTTTATGTTGGTATTTTAGAAATCATTAACTTACTTGTGGCTGTTCTTGCCTTGTGTGTTTTAACCTATTCAACTCTATGAATTTTATTTGGATAACTTACCCCAAGGCCATTGAAAGCCAAACATATAAAGTAAATATTATTGTTATGAGGGCATTCTTTTTGGTACTCAAAGAAGACACTGGGGGTCTGGTAAATGATGGCCATATGGGGTGTAAAAGGAAACAACGGCCATAATTTATAGGAGAGGAATCATGGAAAGGAATGGGAACAGACATTGCTCATCCTGGGGTATTGAAAGGGACAAAAGTAGCCTTTAAGTTACTCTGAGTCTATAAATAGTGAGGTTATTGTGGGGTGCATGCTCTTAGCTCCTCTCTCTAGTTCTGCTGCAACAAGGCTCTATGCAGCTACAGTGTTCTCTGAACTGATGTTAGCGCTTAGGTCTCAGCTCAGACAGCATCTGATGAGACAGACCTGTACTGATCACCCCCAAAAAATTAGCAAGAATATGGACAGTGGAGATCGGGAGGAATACAGCTCGAGGCCAGCTGGGCAAAAAGTTAGCAAGACTCCATCTTAACCACCTGGGTATGGTGGTGCACACTTGTCATCCCAGCTATGTGGGAGCCACAGGTAGGAGGATGATGGTACAAAGTCTGCCCCAGGCAAAAGCACAAGACCCTGTCTAAAAAAAAAAATCTAAAAGGAAAAAGGGCTGAAGGCGTGGCTCAAGTGGTAGATTGCTTGCCTACCAAGCACAAGGCTCTGAGCTTAAGCCAAAAGAAAAAAAGAGAGAAAAGGCAAGAGCCCTTCCAAGTCTGTGAGCTTTTTGCTTGGTTTCTGATTTACTTCTCCAGGTAACACTTTCCTGTAAGACCCAGGTGTCTGTTTCTGGAGTGTCTGTCACCTCCCACCATGAGGAAAGTTGAAAGAAAGGACTTTGGTTTCTTTTTTTTTTTTTTTTCCTTTTTCTTTTATTATTCATATGTGCATACAAGGCTTGGTTCATTTCTCCCCCCTGCCCCCACCCCTCCCTTACCACCCACTCTGCCCCTTCCCTCTCCCCCCTACTCCCTCAATACCCAGCAGAAACTATTTTGCCCTTATATCTAATTTTGTTGTAGAGAGAGTATAAGCAATAATAGGAAGGAACAAGGGTTTTTGCTGATTGAGATAAGGATAGCTATACAGGGAGTTGACTCGCATTGATTTCCTGTGCGTGGGTGTTACCTTCTAGGTTAATTCTTCTTGAACTAACCTTTTCTCTAGTTCCTGTTCCCCTTTTCCTATTGACCTCAGTTGCTTTTAAGGTATCTGCTTTAGTTTCTCTGCGTTGAGGGCAACAAATGCTAGCTAATTTTTTAGGTGTCTTACCTATCCTCACCCCTCCCTTGTGTGCTCTTGCTTTTATCATGTGCTCATAGTCCAATCCCCTTGTTGTGTTTGCCCTTGATCTAATGTCCACATATGAGGGAGAACATACGATTTTTGGTCTTTTGAGCCAGGCTAACCTCACTCAGAATGATGTTCTCCAATTCCATCCATTTACCAGAGAAGGATAACATTTCATTCTTCTTCATGGCTGCATAAAATTCCATTGTGTGTAGATACCACATTTTCTTAATCCATTCGTCAGTGGTGGGGCATCTTGGCTGTTTCCATAACTTGGCTATTGTGAATAGTGCCGCAATAAACATGGGTGTGCAGGTGCCTCTGCAGTAACCTGTGTCACAGTCTTTTGGGTATATCCCCAAGAGTGGTATTGCTGGATCAAATGGTAGATCAATGTTTAGCTTTTTAAGTAGCCTCCAAATTTTTTTCCAGAGTGGTTGTACTAGTTTACATTCCCACCAACAGTGTAAGAGGGTTCCTTTTTCCCCGCATCCTCGCCAACACCTGTTGTTGGTGGTGTTGCTGGTGATGGCTATTCTAACAGGGGTGAGGTAGAATCTTAGCGTGGTTTTAATTTGCATTTCCTTTATTGCTAGAGATGGTGAGCATTTTTTCATGTGTTTTCTGGCCATTTGAATTTCTTCTTTTGAGAAAGTTCTGTTTAGTTCACTTGTCCATTTCTTTATTGGTTCATTAGTTTTGGGAGAATTTAGTTTTTTAAGTTCCCTACATATTCTGGCTATCAGTCCTTGAGGAAAGTTCACCATGAGGGAAGTTGAAAGAAGGACTTTGGTTTCTTTCTTGTTATCTTTTTGGTGTGTAAAATCTTTGCTTGGCCTATAGCTGGTGCTCAGTAGATTTCGCTGAGTGAATGGAATTATAGACAGATGGAAATGAAGGATTTTTAAATGAAATCTTAGTGTTTAGGAAATAAATGTGCACTCTGTAACACTTTCACTGTAAGTGAACTCTCTGGCTACTCCTATATTTTGTAAATGGCCTAACACTCAACCTTCAACAACAATAATACATGTCACATGAAATAAAGCACTGATATCAAAGATCTTCGTATCTTTTTTGCACTGAACTAATATTCTTCATTAGTAAAAAATAAGGCTTTTAGTGTGTAAAAAAGCAAATCACAGCATTACTCTTATTAGTTGAAGATAAATACAGAGTGGAAAATGCCTGAGAGTTGAATACTCTGTGTTTATATAATTAATTATTTATTTTTTAAAAATGGAAACCATGTGTAGTATAGAGATTTTAGACAATATTGAAAACCACTAAGAATATGCAAATGACATTTTATTTTATCATCTGTGGAGATGTAAATTTGACATTTACCTTATGTAAGGGTTTCAGATGAGATTTAAAAGCATTGGTGTTATGAGGATTTTGAAACTTGCTTCTTTTTCTGATTAATAGTATATGAAGAATATGTTTCCATATTATTAAATATTGTTCTATAAACACTTTAATAGCTTCATAATATTTCACCTTATGGATGAAAATTAATAATTTATTCATCCCTATTTTTGAGCTTTGAAGTTGGTGATTTTTCACGGTTACAACCAATGTGCAAAGATCATTCATAGAGTGAACCTCTCTATCTATCTGTGTATTCCCAAGTGGAGTTCTCCTTCACAGGCAGTGTGATTTTCATTTCCTTTACACTCCCCTCCAGATTATTCTCGAGACCATAGAAAGTCACACTTTCAACATCGCTGTACAAGGTGCAAAGCCATTAATTTTATATGTTGATACTTTGATAGGTGGGATAAAAATTTATTTTAGAATGAAATTGCCTATGTCTGTGAAGTCATCGCAATACATGTTTGTGGTAAGAGAGAAATTGCCACAGTGCTTAGACATCTTCCTGTAGTGGCATCTGAGAGGAGTGGGAGTAGCTCCTTTACATAAGGTGAGGGAGAAAAAGAAAAGTACGTACTCTCCTGAATTGGGTAAGATCGTTTATTTAGACAGGCTGTGACAAAATACCTGGCAGAAACAACCAGAGGGAGGAAGAATTTATTTTGGCTTAGGGTTTCAGAGGGTGCAATCCATGGTTATTTGGCTATGTTTCTGGACCCATGGTGAGGTGGAACATGATGGTGGACAGGGAGTGCAGAGCAGGAAGGGACTGTGACTAGATACAACCTTCAAAGGCACACCCCAGTGTCTACTCCCTCGAGCTAACCCACATCTCTTAAAGTTTCCAGAACCTCCCAAAATAGCACCAGTAGCTAGGAACCAAGAAGCTCAGTATGTAAGCCTGTGGGGGACACTTCATATTCAAGCTATAATAGATGGCAAAGGTTGTGGACTAGTCAAGTGACTAGAAAAGCAAAAAGGAATTTGTGAATTTTACTGGTACATGAAGAGCATTATAAGATACAACTGCTGAAATTGTTTACAGAGAATCCATCTCATGTAAAGTATGTTTACTTGTGAAAGTTCTGTACTTCATGGGTCTTTTTTAGAAGTAGAAGGGATGGTAAATGCTATGTTGAAGTCTCCATAGGGAAGCATTTGAGTGTGTAAACATGGAGACCAGGTCCTAGAGGAAGAGGGAGTTATGAAAGCCAAGTTCCATGGGCTGTGCTACAATCTCAGCAAGGAGCTGGGATTTCCCATTTCACTGGGAGGAAGAGAGCTGGGATGTTGAGTCAAGTATACTAGTTTCCTAGAGATGCAGAGTCCCCTAACTGACAACTGGCTCATACATTAGTAAAGTCTAGACACTATTGTAAAAGATCTTTTAGTATAATGATTAAGGTTGTTAGAGGAGCCAATATTTGAGGCCAGTTCTGTTACTGCATTTATTAGATCAAGAATGGTAAGGCCAACAGAATCTCTCATTGGTTAGGTAAAAGCATACAGTGACTGAAATGTCAATCATCATGAATAAGTTTAAGCATGGGTAGGGTGCCAGATTCAGCAAATGAAAATATCCTATACTTACACCAAATAATTGTTCATTCTTTCTCTGACATTTAAATTTGTCTGGGTGTCCTCTATTTTACCTTAGAATCCTTAATTGTAGGTTTCTTACAAGGATGAGGTGACCATGACACCAAATGATAACAGTGTGGATTCTGTTAAAAGAATATAAAACATCCTGAATCAAAGTGGCAGATTTGCAGAAGACAGTTCTGTGAGCTTAGGGCTAGTGTAGTAGCTGTCTTTAATAACTAGTTATCTCAAGATCCAAGAAAATTTATTTAATGCCTGAACTAGAACCATGACACGCCAATGTTTCCTTACTCAGTGCAGATGATCAAGACTCTGAGACACAGGGGCACAGCTATTTTAAACAGAATTTAAAGATGTTGGTTGCATGGTAAAAAGCCGGGTACTCATTGGCTCACTGCATTCACCTGTCTTGAGAATAGGAGAGATGAAAACCTCAGAAATTTCTCTAATTTGATTGCCACCAGTGCCCAAGAAAATCCTCTTGCTGGTGTTTCTCAGTGTTTAGATACTTTGCCCTCATAATGCGGAAGAAAGTGTGTGACATTATTTACCGTTATTTTGTATTTAAAATGAGTTGTCTTGGTATATCAACTACAAAACACAATGTTGCCAAAATGTAAGCTATCAGTCTTGATTTCTATTATTTTATTGTGGCAGATCCTAGAACTTTGCACTGTATTGGGTTTGGTGTTAAAAAGAGATGGTCTTCAGACCCTAGTTTGCCACTTAATCTACTAAAAAATGCAACAATTCCACCCCTGAGTCTATACTCAAAGGAATTGCATTTCTGTGTGTTTCAAAATCACTTATAAGAATGTTCATAGCAACTTAATTAGCCATATGTGAGAACCAGAAACAACTAAAATTTCACTCAACAATAATACATTTATATCAAAGAATAAACTGGAGCTATTATGTAATGATGTGGGTGAATATCACAAAGACAACCTTGAGTGAAAGAATCCAGTCACCAACAAGAATATACCACATGATTCTGCTTATGTGACGTTAAAAAAAAAAAAAGAGAACAGGCAAAAGTATGCTATCAGGGCTAGGGACACATACGTAGGTGTAAAAGTACAAGAAAAGCCACCACCATAGTCAAGACAATGGTTGTCTTTGAGGAAGAGGAAGGGGATATTCTTTGGAAAAGGAAATAAGATGGAGGGTATATGTGTGGCATAGTCAGGGTATTAATTCTCAATGCAATACACAGATGCTTGGCTTATGAAAAAATCATTGAGCTGTAAGTCTTTTTCTTTGTTATATAAATAGTTTTTAGTAAAAAGGTTAAAAATCAAAACAAAAGCAAACTTCAGACTACTTTTAATGATATATGTTCTTTAAATTTGTTAGAACACAAATGATTAGCATTTTCTCAAAGTTGTGCTCTTAACTATAAAAATTGCCTCGATTGACTCCCTAGCACCAAAGAAGTGGTACACCCAAGGCACAAAATAGCACCATTAGCAGGATTTTTAATAGTAAGGACTTTTGTAGAAAAATAAGAAAAGTATCACTGAAAATATGACTTGAATTTTAAAGTACCTCTTCAGGACTCTGGGGTATTCCAGAATACTGAAACTGAATATCTCGCATGGGGTTATTAGTTGAGTTTTGTAAAGCCACCTGAGCACTGATTGCTATTCAATATTGTTGTAATAAATAAATAAATAAATAAATTTTAAAAACCCAGGTTCTATTTTTTATTTATTTATTTATTTATTTATTTATTTTTCTTTTATTATTCATATGTGCATACAAGGCTTGGTTCATTTCTCCCCCCTGCCCCCACCCCCTCCCTTACCACCCACTCCGCCCCCTCCCTCTCCCCCCCACCCCCTCAATACCCAGCAGAAACTATTTTGCCCTTATCTCTAATTTTGTTGTAAAGAGAGTATAAGCAATAATAGGAAGGAACAAGGGTTTTTGCTGGTTGAGATAAGGATAGCTATACAGGGAGTTGACTCGCATTGATTTCCTGTGTGTGGGTGTTACCTTCTAGGTTAATTCTTCTTGAACTAACCTTTTCTCTAGTTCCTGTTCCCCTTTTCCTATTGACCTCAGTTGCTTTTAAGGTATCTGCTTTAGTTTCTCTGCGTTGAGGGCAACAAATGCTAGCTAAGTTTTTAGGTGTCTTACTTATCCTCACACCTCCCTTGTGTGCTCTTGCTTTTATCATGTGCTCAAAGTCCAATCCCCTTGTTGTGTTTGCCCTTGATCTAATGTCCACATATGAGGGAGAACATATGATTTTTGGTCTTTTGAGCCAGGCTAACCTCACTCAGAATGATGTTCTCCAATTCCATCCATTTACCAGCGAATGATAACATTTCGTTCTTCTTCATGGCTGCATAAAATTCCATTGTGTGTAGATACCACATTTTCTTAATCCATTCGTCAGTGGTGGGGCATCTTGGCTGTTTCCATAACTTGGCTATTGTGAATAGTGCCGCAATAAACATGGATGTGCAGGTGCCAGGTTCTATTGAGAGGGCTTCTTACACTAAGCTATTAGCTTTAGCAGATATGTTTATAAACGTAAAACTGTAAGTCTCATTCCTCTTTCTGATGCAGGTTGTCTAGCAGGTGAAAAATCTACCAATATCAACGACTGGATTTAAACTCCAGACTTACCCATGCTCGTATAAGCAGGTGTACCTTTGTTTTGTTCCTCTGGTTCCCTCCTGTTACCAGGGAAATGCTGCCCACAGAATAGCTTAGGCCTTTGGCATAAACTCTACTGCAGAGAGAGTGGTAGAGCCCACCATGCATTTGGGCTGCCAATGTAAGGCACTGGAGCACAAATCTAAGCCAGGATATTGCCAGAAAAGGACAATGGATGCCAAAGAATCAGGGAAAAAGGCTCAGCACACATCTATGGTTCCACCTTTCGTCTTCTTTGACGGGCATTTGTTAAAGTGACAAAGGACACAGGGTGTCTTCTAGGTGGGAACACTCTGCTTTCAAATGATGTATGTATAAGTGTATTCATGAACTAACACCACCAGCTCCTTGTCTACCAGCTCTTTGTTTAAACAGCCCTGAGGCTGAGGTGTTATCATCAACCCCACTTGTACTGAAGCCCAAGCTGATATGCTTTGACAAAGGAAGATGCAATAAATCAGTATCTGAGCCAGCTAGGTCAGAAGGAATGAATAAATCCGAGTCTTTATTCCCACCAAGATTAATGTGAACCAATAGGATACCACACATTTGATCTCCCACTGACCAAATGAGACAACATAGTTACCTCTGATTTCTACATTTTTTTTTTCTGCAACTCTTAGCTTTACTGCATTGTCCTGGGGAGATATGAATGATATTGCAAAGGTCAAAAAGGCACTCCAGTTCCAGTACATCAGACAATAAGGACACAAACAAAGCTCCTTTTACCGGCTTCCACTGACGCATGAAGAAACCCATTATTGGGCCATTTGTATGTTTTCTCTAAAATGGCAACCCTTGGCAGTGATGTCATGGTAATGATATGTTACAATGCCCTGCAAAGAGCTCGCACAGGAAAAGGCTGGGGAAGCGCCGTCTTTCTCCTGTTATGGAGAAAGGTCAAACTCTTGTCGCTCTTGCTGACATGGCACAAGTACTAATCTCTGCACTTTGTAGTCAACCAAAACAGAGTGGGCACATTAGACAGCTTGTCCAGGGTTCCTGACTGCACTCACTGTAAATTAGCTTGGCCCCTACACATGCACAAGCAAAAACCCCAGTTTAGATTCTCTTGCCTAAAGGACTGTAATGATAGTCCTTAGGGCTGTCATTACTTCTGAAATTACAGGCAAATGGCTATGATTTGGCAGCTACCAGAGGAAAAAGACTCTTGTTGGAGCATTTTGGGATAGATGATTCTGCACTGTTGGGATGTTGAGGAAGGCCACCTTAGAAAGACAGAAATGAGGTGAGATAAGAGAAAACCAAACTAAGAGGAAATGTGTTCACAGCTTTAAAGTTATTGACTCCAAATAAAGTGAATAATTATGGACAATCTTAGGATCTGATGTCTTTTTCTTTAATGTAAAGATTCTTATAAGAATTATGTATGGAGAATAGAAGGTTTTCAGTTATTCTACAAGAATTTTATTATTTCAATTGAACTATCACTGTGGTCAGAGGGATGACAATCTAAGATATTTTTCCCTCAGGTTTTTCAAACTACAGATTGTATTCATATTAATTTTTTTTTTTATTTATCAGGCTTCACATGTTCATTGATCTTTTCCTGTAACTGAAACAGCAAGCATCATTTTCCCTTCTTACATTTTGGCCTTCAATTTTTCTTGTATGTAGGCCTTTCCTAGAGAAACCATAAACAGCAGGTTTCTTCCTCATTATCAATTCTTGTAGTTGTAACACCTTTTTATTCCTGGTGATATCTATTCTTTTTCATTCATTAAGATTTTTGGTAAAATTTGCAAGTATAGCAACGCAGTAGGGTTTTCTTACTTTGCTATAGTTATCTGGGTCCAAAACTTCTTATTAGCAGACTGTGCATCCGTGGAAGCTGTTGTTAGCATGATTTTCTTGGTAACACACTCCAGGGCTATACGAGTGTGAAAGTAAAATGTGGAAACCCTCCATTGTTACTACAACTGGGTCACAGAATATTGACTCCTTACTGCAAAGCTTGGTTTAACATCCATAAATAAAACTCTACCACAAAGTTTCCGAGGAAAGTAGAGTTGAAGGCGAGCTGATTCTGGGAAGGATTGTCTAGGACTGGGTCCAGGGTGAAAAACGATGAGTGAGCATTCCCTCAAAAATCCTACAATTCCTGCGTGAGGCCTAGAAAAAAGCATGGTCTTTGTTAGAGTCCCATGATGTAACTAGAGTAGGTAATTTCAATGTTTAATACACTCTTGAAAGAGCAGCAATTAAATCATAGGAAAAGTGCCCAAGTAAAGGAGGAGAGACAGAGAGAGAGAACCACATTTCTCTTGCCATGTTTTGGTCTCCACCTGGTTTTATGTTACTTAACCTTGATGAACAGTTTTCTCTGTCTCTGAGACACTAAAAAGACACATTCACAAAGCTTTAAGCCAGGAGGAACTCATGGCTGTATTGCATTCAGAGAAGTACTTGGAGGAAGTGGTGAGTATTTTGCTTTTTGCCCTCTGTCTTTCAAGGCAGTGTAATAAAATAACTATAATAGGGAAAGGAAACGGGGAAGAAATCACGTGACCAAGTGACTTATGGAGAAACATGCTTCTCTGGTGTTCCCATTCATTTATCTCTATGGTATAATGCATTTTTCTTGTTTTACTGGGTAATTAAACCTTCAACACTCCCAAGTTTGCAAGGAATCCGAATCACATTGCAGGAGAGGCCTGAGTTTGATTCCCTTGCATTGTTATCAGGGGTTGGCCTCTTTCAAAGGGAATGCTTTTGGTAATGTTTGGAGCCATCTCTCAGGAGAGTCTCCGCCCCGAGCAAGTTAAGCACTGTCACATGTCTTGGCAGGGTTTGCTGAACTTTCAGGTGAACTTCTTACAGCTGTTTCCTTCCCTCCCACCTACATTTTGTTTTAAACTTATTGCCTTGTCTGCTTCTTAATAGAGCGAGACCGTTTTTCAGAGGTAGAGCTATTCTTTTCTTTCAAGTTACATTTTTATGAAAAGGAAAAGAAGAAGAATCCACATCAAAGCTTCTTTAGGAGAGGTCACAGGTTTTCTGCATCTGCCTCCTCTAGTGTAACAGTAGTCTGATATGAACCCTGGAAATCTGGAGATGAATTACTTAAAAGTTACACTTTCTAGGCTCACCCCTTGGATTTGAAGCCAACTCTTGGGTTATGTGCCTTTCATTTGAAGTGCACAGCCAGGGTCATCATTTGCATTTATTTGGGGTTTTTGAGGGATGTCTAGGAAAGAGAAAACTACAAACTTCTGAACTGAGTGTTGCTTCTTTTTTTGGATGCTTAGATCACATGCTTTTGTTAAACCAAAGTTGAATCATGAATAAACAAAATAAAGTTTTCCTAACTTCCGTTTCCTGGAAAAGTCACCTAAATAGTCAGTTATATCTCCAACCTGCTTAGGAAACTACAAGACAAGGAAACCTCACGTGTGGCAGTTTGGGACAAGAACTTTGTGGTGGGTACATGTTCCTACAAACAGAAGGGGCAACATGAAAGATGATTTTTGCTTTCTAAAAGAAAAAACCAGGAGAGAACTTTATTCTAAGATGTCAGCAACCAAATGAAATAATGGATAAACAAGTGAAGGAGGATGTTTAAATCTTAAGTAAGTTTTTTAAAAAAAAATTTTATTAAACTACCTGACTTCAAATATATTTGGCTGAGACAAATGTAATATTTTGTCTAAAAGACATACCATTGCCATACTGTGAGGTTTTAGAGCTCTTTGGGCCTTTTATTAGTGTTTGATCATTTTCGAGAAGTAAAGATTGTATTCCTTACATTTTTTTCTGAAAAATACTGAATTATTAAGAAGACAGTTTTTTTTGTTTGTTTGTTTTAATGTAGGCTTTGTCTGTTAATGGGAAAAATACCATTTGACTCTTCAGGAGACCTGGATGGTGGCAGTGACATTGCTACCATTGTAGTTGAGGATCAGGCATTGAACTTCTAAGTCTCAATGTTTTATCTCTAACATGGCATTTCTATAAACACATATTTATGATCACATATTTTCAAATCCTCATTGACATAGCTCACTTATTATTAAAATCCTGATTCCAGCTTTTTCTCCCTTTAAATCAGGGGCTTAGATTGCATATTTTAACAACCAGAATAATTTATTCCTCCACCTTAACCCCTCCCCCTACACACACACAAGATGAAAAAAATTCTCTTCAAGAGCACTAAAAGCTTAGAAACCAGATGTGGTTTCTGTAGGTATTCATTATAAATTTGTAGCAAATTATAATTATAGAGAAAGCCAAACCCAACGGTACACTTAAGAACAGAGTAATGAGGACAGAGATTTAAGTGAATCTGAAAGGATAAGACTTCTTAAAAAGTATTTAAATGTCTTAATTTTTTTTCAATTTGGCAGAATGGTAATACAGCTGGGGAAGAGGTCCCTTAATCCTTTACCCTAAGGAGGATATCCATCCTGCCTTGGGAGTCTCTGGTCAGGTTATAGGGCTTGCTTCATCACTGGGGTTACACCATTGGAATCACAGCATGTTTTCATTCCAAAAGAGCTGGGATTGAATCTTGGCTGTGCCTTTTACTAAAACCTTAACCACATAAAATTCAAACTTTCTGAGCCTTTTTTCTGCATTCAGCTATAAGTGTGGAAAATATACCAGCCTGGTAGGATCATTGTGGGTGTATATAATCTTCACCCAAAAACAATAAGCAAGAGGTATTAATGATGTTGTTAGATGGGGTCACTGACTACATGTGTTCTTTGATGGGTAAATTGAAAATCTCTGGAGATGGCTAATCTGGGCAGAATCAATGGGGAGCTTGGAAACGTGAGGCTGTGTGTGTTGGGCGTGGTCAGGGCACAGTGCTCTAGGAGGAAGCTTCGGGGAACGTTTACACTGTGTGAGGAGAGAGACATGTGAAGTGCAAGTAACAGATTAGGCATAACGACACACCTTTTCGTTGAGTTCAGAAGACTGCCTGCCTTGGCTGAAGTGTGAAATTACCTTACATCATTCAGGTGCCAATGCTATTGCGAGACAGAAAACATATTGTAGTATACTAACTTCATTATTTTTCTGGTATTACAACTATTCTATGTGTTTTTCAATGAATGGTGATGTTTCTTCCTGCCAGGGCCCTTCCCATCTCTTTTGGAAGCAGGCCATAATGTCCTTTGCCCAGCTCCCAGCCAGGTGGTTTGCGTGAGATCCATGCTACACTCCTTGTGATGCAACGAATTGGCAAAGCCAATTGCCATGTTTGATTGCACCCTTTAACAGGGCATGATTTAGGAGTGAGAAATTGAAAACCTCCAAGTCTTTCGGAGTCTTGAGACTTTTGCTTAGAATGCTGGGACATGGGTTCTCTTTCTCCCTCTGGACCCGAGGAAAGAAACAGAGCCACGGGAATTGCCCAGAGTTATCTTGGGACAGGCAGAGTAGAAAGCCCATGAAATTAAAAGATGGACAGTTCAAGATCAGAGCATAGGAAGGAGAAGGAGATAGTAAGACAGAAAATTTGATTGCAATGTGTGTAAGATTGAGCAAGCACGCTCAACACTTCTCTCTTGCTTACAAACTTCTTCATTTATGATCTGAGCCTTCTTTGCACTTTCTTTGTAGAAGTCAGTTTTGATTGTGTTTTCTGAAATTCTAAAGATACTAATGGTATATTTGTTAACAGTAGAAAATTTAGATACTAGAGAAAAGACATTATACCTATAGTCTTTGTATTATAAATCACTATATAGTTTGGAATACATTTCTATATTTGTGTGTATTTCATGTGTATGTTGAAATAGTTTTTAGAAGAAATGACATAGTATTACATTTCTTGCGATCTTTTTTGCTAATGGTATAGGAATGATTTTGTATATCATAAGTATTTTACGTTTAATCTCATTTTAAGAGTTCCAATATAGTCTGTTGTATGCATATGACATAATTTATTAAGCAATTTGCATACTGAAATTGTAGCTGTATTTTCAGTATTGTCATGAATGTACTTGTAAATAAGACTTTAGTGCATTTTCTTAAATATTTTCAAAGGTAAAATTCTGAAAAGTAAAGATGATAATCAATGGGCTTGAATGTTGTAAAGATCTATGTGTATGTATGTGTGTATATATATATATTTATACTTTCCAATTTATGTGTGTATATACATATATTCTTACCAGTTTATACTTTTACTAATAGTGACCTAGAATTCTTAAACTCACAAAAACATTATTACTATTAGAATTTCATAGCTATTAAAAACTAGCTTTAGGGCACATCCATGTATAGCTGTACAGATACAGAGTAGAGCTTTAGCAATTAGTTCTGCTCATAAAAGTTTTTTTTTCTCTTTAAGTTGCAAGAATTTTGTATTATGTTCATGTTTTTATGGAGCTGCAGGATTAACCAAAGTGGTGATTCATATTTAGTTCAAAAATAGTTTTATATGTTTTTACTGATTTATTGCCTCTCTATTTTAACTATTTTAAAGGCAAACTCATTAAGGTAGTGGAGTACAGATAAAGAAAATATTTAATGTACTCTGTATAGTAGCACCTGATAAGTTACAACTCAATTCAATATGGTTTACCTTGCTAAAATGTAATGTGTGTGGAAACTTTCCTGAACATTTGGTTCTATGCAGCCAGCGACACTCTGCGTGTCCTCCAGAGCTATTTCCCAGTGTTGTCATTACTACTTGACTAAAAGTGCTTTTAAAGGTTATTTCCAAAAACCTGATCTAGTTACCTGAAATATTTTACTTGTTAAGACCATTCTCAGCAAGAGAACGAGGAGTAGAGAGGAAGGCTGAGAACATAGGAGAGGCAGGATCTGAGTAGAATAAAAGATCCAACCCGACCATGCCCCTAAGTTATTCTGTTTGGCCAAACAAAGTGTGCAAGTCCTGATTTTCATGCCACCAGACTTACCTGTCTTGGAGCTGAGTGACTGGGGTCACGCTGCAAAATACTCATCCAGTGTGGCTCAGATATTCTCTTGGCAACACACTGATTCTTCTAGGTCAGGGTTAAGGTACACATGACAGCACTGTTACTGACCAGACAATTATCAGACCCCAAAAGATGTAATTGCTAGCAATATGAAGGGCGGCAAGAAAGAAACATGATTTTTTTTTAAATCCCATTTCACAAATGGCTGTACCTTTCTCACCTTGACGGAGAAAGTAGATCTTCCTGAAATGTTCAACTGGCTTTGTGTGGGTGCCAATGACGAACACTTGAAGACAGCAACCTTCCTGATCCGACAGTTATGTCTGTTAACTCCTTGAAGACCAGATCATGTGTGCGCTCAGCTGCTGAACTGTTTTAATGAGGTGCCACTGATTTTAATGGGGCAAAAAAGATGGATGATTTACACCAGATGTCCATAAGGGCCATTCGGGGATTGCTTTTCTGGACACATAGTACATCATGAACATCATTGAATTCTTCAGGGGTTAACTTGACCTTTCCCTTTAACACAGCACTAAAAATAATGTAATTTCCATTCTCGGTGTCTCTTTTATTTATACAGCAAAGCTTCATGACAAACCCACCAAGGTTTGCTCTGAGAGCAAGTTTCTCATTTATGTCTTTGCCATCCATAAGCCCTAGTGGGTGATTGTGAAAGTGAGAATGGACACCAGCAGATACCTCACTCCTGCCGCTACCAACAACCCCAGCGTTGAAATCATTCTGGAATGAGAGATTATTGCTGAAGATTGGGGGTTGGTGCTGCGCACCTCCTCCTAAAAAGTTTATTTCAGCTTGGATAATCAATTTATTGCCCCTTCGAGTACGAAAATAAAACAAAACATAAGGAAAAGGAAGCAAAGGTTTTTCTCTTAACACCTTGACCATTATATTAGACCATTGTTCATTATTTTCTGGGTTCTGGTGAAATGTCTGTTAAAAGTTATCAAATATGAAGTCATTGTAGAATTTCTAAGATGGAAACTTGATAGACATATACACTGGATTCTTTTTTTCTTTTCTTTATTTTTTATTATCATATTATAGTTGTACTGGAGTGCACTGTGACATTTACAGGAGTGTTTACAATATATCTTAGTTAAATTCACCCCCCTCCATCATTCTCCTTTATCTCTCCTACCCCCATTTTTAGAATAATTTTCCCGACAGGTCTCATTTTTTCATTTTCATAATAAGAACATAATATTTCATTATATTCATCTTCTTATAGCCTTTCCTTCTATTGTCTCCCTCCCACTGGTACCAACCCCCATACAGGACCTGTTTTACTTTCCTGTCCTCCATTTTTGAAAAAGAGACTTTTTGTTTGTTTAAGATAGCTATACAGACTGGAGGTATGGTTCAAGTGGTAGTGCTTTGTAAGATAGCTATACAGGGAGTTTCATCATGACATTTCCATGTGTATATGTATTAAATCCCAAACTGGTTCATCCCTCCATTTTTCTCCTTTCTATCTTAGTTTCCTTCTTATGTGATTTCAACAGGTTTAAAATTCTGTATTCATTCTTGTGGAGAAAGTGCATCAACCACACTCACCTTCTTTGCTTCCTTCTTTCACCTCCCTCTCCCATTAGTGACCTCCCCTTAGCTGACCTGTTTTTCATCCTTGCCCTTCCTTGTTTAGGTGTCAGTTCAAGGTCCAGTGGGATTTTTGCCTTGTTATTATGCCTGCACATGTACTGTGCCTAAGTCGGTGTAACCCCCCCACTGCATTTCCTCTCCCTTTTCCCCGTATCCTGTGTTGTTGAACAGTTTCCAGTGTGTCTCCTTCTGTCTTGTTCCTACACAGATGTGACATACTTCATTATTATTTGCTGTCTTTCTTTCCTTCTTTTCCTCCATCCTTGGTCTCCTCTACCAGTCCTACTTGTGGACACATGTTCTGTATATATTTCTATGTGTGTATAATATTGCTTGTATTTGTATTGGGCCTATATTCCACATACTAGAGAAAGCATGTGGCCTTTGCCTTCTGGCTAATTTCACTTAAGATGATATTCTCCAGTTTTATCTAGTTACTTGAAAAGTGACAAAATATCACTCTTCTTTGTGACTGAGTAAAATTCCATTGTGTATAGATACCACATTTTCTTAATCCATTCGTCAGTAGTGGGGCATCTTGGCTGTTTCCATAACTTGGCTATTGTGAATAGTGCCGCAATAAACATGGGTGTGCAGGTGTCTTTATTGTAACCGGACTCACCTTCCTTCAAGTATATTCCTAGGAGTGGAATTGCTGAATCATATGGCAAATCTATTTTTAGTCTTCTGAAGAACCTCTATACTGTTTTCATAATGGTTGTACTAACTTACATTCCCACCAGCAGTGTATGAGGGTTCCTTTTTCCCCACATCCTCACCAACGTTTCTTGTTGTTTGTGTTCTTGATGGTAGCCATTCTAATAGGAGTGAGGTGGAATTTTAACTTGGTTTTGATTTGCATTTCCTTTATGGTCAGGGATGTTGATAATTTCTTCATGTGTTTTTTAGACATTTGGACTTCTTCCTTTTGAAAAACTCTATTTAGTTTATTTGGGTCATTGATTTTGGGGGAGTTTAGATTTTTGAGCTTCCTGAGTATCCTGGTTATTAATCCCTTGTCAGCTGTACAGCTGGCAAAGATTTTCTCCCTTTCTGTGAGCAGCCTCTTCAATCTAGTGACCATTTCTTTTGTTGGGCAGAAGCCTTTTAGTTTCATGTAGTCCCATTTGTCAATCCTTTCTCTTAGTTGCTGAGCCATTGGGGTTCTATTTAGGAAGTCATTGCCTATGCCTATAAATTTCAGTGTATTCTCTGCTCTTTCCTGCTCTAGCTTCAAAGTTTCAGGTCTTATATTAAGGTCCTTGATCCACTTTGAGTTGATATTTGTTCAGGCTGCAAGATATGAATCTAGTTTCAGTTTTCTGCAGGCTGTTATCCAATTTTGCCAGCAATATTTGTTGAAGAGGCTGTCTTTTCTCTATTGTATGTTTTTGGGCACTGTTGTCAAAAATCAGGTGAGTGTAGCTGCTTGGATTTCTGTCTGGGTTCCTATTCCTATTCTGTTCCACTGATCTTCATGTTTGTTTTTGTGACAGTACCATGCTGTTTTTATTGCTATGGCTCTGTAGTAGAGGTTGAAGTCGGATATTGTGATACCTCCAGCATCACTCTTTTTGCTCAGGATTGCCTTGACTACTTGCAGTCTTTTGTGCTTCCATAGAAACTTTAGGGTTGATTTTTCAATTTCTATGATGAATGTCATTGGAATTTTGATGGGGATTGCATTGAACATGAAGATTGCTTTTGGTAGTATAGACATTTTTACTATGTTGATTCTGCCAATCCATGAGCATGGGAGATCTTTCCATCTTCTGTAGTCTTTGATTTTTTTCAATGGTTTATAGTTTTCATTGCAGAGGTTTTTCATTTCCTTTGTTAAGTTTATTCACAAGTATTTTTTGAGACTATTGTACATGTTCCTTATTTTCTTTCTCAGTCTGTTCATTGTTGTATACCCGAATTCTTATTTAGAACATTTTCTGTTTAAAAACAGAGATTGAGTTCTTAGTGTTGACATTTTTCCTCTTTCTGGGGTACAGGTGGGGTATAGGTGCAAGGTCATCATGCATTTGCTGTAACTCCTGAGAAAATAAAGAACTTTTTAATTTAGTGGTTATCATAATCTTTGCAGTTGAGTGAAGCTTCTATCGTTTGTCATGTATTTCCTTTAAAGTCAGATATTGTAGTGGATTGCAAAAGAAATCCAGAACCTCAAAGGCTTATAAAAAGAATCAACCAACAACGGAGGCATTTTGCCACAGAGGATCTAATCACATCTTTTCTTTCTTTTGTCTTCCACTGCAATTATAGACTTTATAATATTGGTCTCTAAAGGAAGAATTTCATTTTGCCTTAAATATATTTCTAAATTTTTCTGGTCATAAATTTAAATTTTACATATGGAGATTTTTTTATGTCTGTATATTCTTTTGTGATGCCTAAATGTTTTTCTTGAAATTTATAACAATTTTCAAGGTAGTCTTTAAAGACGAAGTCCTTGTGAAAACAAAGAAGAAGGAGGAGGAGCAGGAAGAGAGGGAGGAGGAGAATGTAGCAAGCGTGTGTCACAAATACACACACAAAAATAGTATCCTTCCTCTCATTTTCCTCTGATGTCATTGATGGTAGGGTTTTTTTTTTTTGCTTGAAGGATGATGGAAGTGTGATTTCTCTCAGTCTTAATGTGATATTTGTTTTCAATGTGAGTTTATGCACACACAGAAATATTTCACTCTGGCTCATCATATCATTTCCCTGTTGAAGCGCAAAAACCCTTCACCATGTGTTAGATAATATACTTCTCATCTTTGCTAATTACCGTATTTACTCTGATGGAAAAGGATATGAGTTTTCCCACCAATTTTCTTTACTGCTTTCATTCATTTTTTTGTGTCATTTTTATCTCGTATCTCTTATGCGTCTGGCCTTATAATGCTTGTGATAATGCAAAGTAACTGTTGCAACATTTTCCTTTATAGGCATACACCATCCCTCATTTCTTCCCTTGTAGACTCTTGTTCTGATTGTAAGCATGTGGCCAGAATCAGCACAAAGATGACCCCAGATGTCCACCTTTCCTTGCAAATACACTCATCAAAAAGTAGGAATCCTCTAAGTCTGGGTTGACCCTGATCTTGTGTAACTTCCGTAGATTAGTGAAACACAATTCAACCATTAGTCTCAGCTCTGAGTCTAATCCTCTAAAGGTCTTATGTATATACCTAACCTTTCTTTTCTAGCCTTGTCTTCACCAAGAGACATACCTGGATGATGAGCTGCACATGATCTGACACTACTTTGTCCCATCGGACATGTTAGTGAGCCTTGCCAGACCAGACCAGAGGTTCCTCCAGCCCAGGCCAGTCTAGGTGTTTAACCCACAGTACTGTGATCTAAATACATGGTTATTTAAGACATCATTTGTGATGTGTTTTGCTATTCAGCAATAACTTCAGATATAATTAGATTCAGATTCAAATAGATTCAAAAGGAAATGACTAGACAATAGTGATATTCAACACTGAGCTGTCTATGTGGGCCAGTTGAGTATCCTTTGCTTCCTCTGCTTTATTCTTGGTGAACTCTGTAGCAGTCAAGGTCTGTTTTAAATGAAGGTACATCTTTTCTCTTCTTGAAAGTCAACTATCAGTGTCAAGAAAGTTAATAAAGATGAGGAGGAATGTTCTCCAAGTCTTTGCTTTCTTAATTTGAGTAATATTTCCCTATATCTTATAATTAAAACAATTTTTTGCTTTTGTTTTTTCTGTGTTCTTTAAATTTTCCATTGCTCGCTGTGTGGTATACTTCTTTTATAAAGTTAGGTGAATTAAAATTAATTTATAGTTTGGAAACATTGAGAGTGCTGGACTGCTTTTGGAGTGTAAAAACTCAAGTTTGGCAAACTTTTTATAAGAAGTTACTGTTTGGGAAGCTAAACTAGTCAGTATTACTAAGGCAAACAATAGAAACAAATTACAGTTAGGCAATAAATAAATAAAATAAAATTGCAATAATCCTCATGTCACTAAATTAGTCCCACAAGATTTAAAGTTTCTGATTAAGGGCATCACATTAACTGGGGGAAAACATTTAACTGCTTTGCATTTCTATCATAGGATTTTGCTTCCATGTCTTTTAGAATGTTCCCCAAATACAAAAGATTTCCACATTATAAACTGTTAACAAAAAGTTTCCTTTTTCATCTCTTATGCTAATTCAACCCCACTTTTTCCTTAAACATTCTTTCATTAAAGTTAGAAGCTCTAATTTCAATGACATAATTTCATATTTAATTAAAAAAGTACCTAATTTTTCCATAAAAGGATGGTAGATAAGTCTTATAATTGAGCAAATCAACCCTCAAATCTCAGATTATTGGTCATATCTCTGAGCAATTTTATCATGATCTGGTCCTAATATCCTACAATTTATGGCTTTAAGTATGATTAGCAACTAACAGCATATCTTATCGTAACAAAAACCGAAAAAGGAAGCGTTTTGTTAAATAATTTTATACATGAACAGTAAGAAATTTGTGTGGCTGCTAAGAGCTTGTTTCTAGAGCTGTTAATGAGGCATTAAGTGGTACCTGTGACTGCTACTTTTCATGTTTTCTTTGCTTTCAATCAATACCTCAGCTAATTGCTATTCTTTATTCAGTGGAGTGTCCCAAATCTTTGCTCCTGCAGGGACAGAGCCCTGGACAGAACTGTCTCTATGCAATACTATCTAGCAGAACTCTCTGCAATGACAGTGTCATACACCTGCAATTTTCCAGTATGGCAGTTTTACCCACATGTGCTTATTGAACACTTGAAATGAGGCTGGTGAGACAGACTAAAATTTTATTTATGTTTACTTAAATACTAAGTAAGCCCTATTAGTCAATGCAGTTACATAGTTTGACTAGTCTTTTTTCACCTTTACTACCAGCCATAGACATATATGGAAGCACCCCAGGGGATCACCTGGGTTCCAGTTATCAAATTTCTGTTGTACTTACTGTATAACTGTATATCAGCAGCGATCCTATTTCCCTTTGATATTCAGTATTAAAGACCCAATCAATAAAGCAATCTATTTTATGTCTTCACCAAGTAGTGCAGGGAGTACGAAGTGGTACAACTGGTCTCAACTTTTGAGTTTAGTGGAGCCATCCCCTGGTGTGTCTTCTCTTGGGACTTCAAACTTAAAAAAAAATTAAGACTTGAAGTAATTGCAAATGCTAGATGAAAATTTGCCAAGTGCATCTTTAAGTTAGTCACAGGGAAACTTTTATTCTTTTGTTTTTGTACTTATATATTATGAGAGAAATCATACTACCCATTGGCTCATGTTTAAGAGTCTATACCAATCCTCTAGGATAGAGCCTTGACCTTCAAAAGCGTGGCCTTCATTTGCTCTATCTGAATCTTTGGTAGGATGTCTCCCATTGTATAAGACTTGTCGCCAGGTAAAAGGCAACATGAAAAGGCCAGTGAATTCCTTGGGTATGTACTGCAACTTACTTAAATCAATATAAAGCCAGTCTTTGATAAAAGGTTTGTAGGTAATCATGATAGTATATAAAGTATTTGATAAGTAAATGGATGCCCTTCCTTTAAATATACATTAGACAGAGAAAGAAATTACAAGCTTAAATCGGTACTGATTTTAGTGAGTTGGAAAAGAGTCTATGTATTTAATCAATGTGCCTCCTTTCAGGTAATTATGGGTTTCCCATGAAGTGTGATGATACACCAAGGGCTCAGGGTGGTCATAACTGCTGGGAAATTGGCCATTCATGGTGAGGAAAATTACATCACAGATGTTTATCCTGGGAACTTCATGCTTTGGGCATTGCATCTTTGCCATCTTGCCTTCTTTGTTTAAAAGTTCATCTAACCAAGCATTTGATCAGTTGCAATGGGCCTTAATTTATGGTGAGAATATCTTGCCCAACTCTTTAAGTTGAGTCCTTTAGGGATTCATATGGAACAAAATCATTTTCACATTGGGTGAAATAATTGGGTTTATTATTGGATTTATTCTGAGATATGCATCTACTTATCTTTTCTTTATTCACTCCATCTTTCAATCTCATTTCTCCATTCAGCCAGCCAAACTGTTAATAACTAACAAAAGTACCTCTTATAACTTGATATAGGCTAACTATCCTTCAAGACAAAGTGACCTTTATCACACCCAAAGTTTTATAGACTGTGATTTTTTTCAACAGTTCTTTTGGTGCCCTGAATATTCTACTACAGCCTACCATTAACTGTTGCCATCAAATGATGCAGGGCAAAGGCATAGACATTGACCTTTGCCTTCCTTCCTTCCTTCCTTTTCTTCTTCTTCTTCTTCTTCTTCTTCTTCTTCTTCTTCTTCTTCTTCTTCTTCTTCTTCTTCTTCTTCTTCTTCTTCTTCTTCTTCTTCTTCTTTTCTTCTTTCTCCTTTCCTCCTCCTCCTCCTCCTTCCTCTTCTCCTTCTCTTTCTTCTTCTTTCTACCTTTCTATATCTATCTATCTATCATCTATCTGTCTATCTGTATCTATCTATCTATCTATCATCTTATCATCTACACATTTTTCTTTGCATAGGAACCACAGTAAGGTAGATATGAGTTCTCTGATTTCAACAACTCAATCAGTTACTTACTACATGAGTCATCCTAGCCTCCTACTCTTGCTTATCTGAAAATTCTGACTGGCACAGTGAGAAAACAGACTCCCAACATCCATTGTGTGATTGCTCAGTTCTACTGCAAATGTGTAATAGCATCAGAATTGGAAATTCATGTCCCCATGGGATACAAGTTTAATAGCACAGTGCTTATATATGGTTTGCCTTTTGTCCTGTCCACTCCACTCATTTCACCACTCATTCTGCCTCTTCTCCTGGGTAAATGCAAATCTTTCTGCTGCTTCTATGGATCTCCTTTTTCAGAATGTCAGAGAGTAAAAATTGTAAGTACCTTTATGGACTGGATTCTTTCACTTGGTGACAGTGTTCTGCTGTGTCTTTTTGTGGCAACTTTAGCCCATTTTAAGATATGATTGTTTTTTGAATTTCAAGTTTTAAGAGTTTTTTGCATTTCTCAGTTGAAAATCCTCGTTTATATATGTGTTTTATAAACTTATCTCCTGTGTCTTCATTTCCTTAATACTATTGATCACAAAGTAGATGTTTAATTTCAATAAGCTTCAATTCACCATTTTTTCTTACATGGACTATGCTTTCAGTGTTATATCTAAGCATTCATCACTAAATCCTAGGTTACCTAGATTCTCCACCATGTTTTATTTAAGAAATTGTGTTTTATAGTTAGATTTTCAGTTCTTTTTAAGTTGATTTTTGTGAGGGGTGAGAGGTCTTTGTTACATTCTTTTTCCATCCAGTTGTTCCTGAACCATTGTGCAAATTCCCAGTGTTCTCCTGTCTTCACTGAACTGCCTTTGCTCTTTTGTCAAAGACTATCTTTGTGTGGATCTGTTTTCAGGCTCTCTGAATATTGTGTTTCACTTATCTATGTGATTCTTCTTTTGCCAATACCACACACTCTTGGTTACAGCAGCCCCTTGGCATTCTTGGTGAATTGGTTTCAGGACCCTCCATGGATGCCAAAAACTTTGGACACTCACACTCCACATATATGCAGTTTTTGCATAGAACCTACACACATCCCCCCATATACTTTGTATTCTCCAGGATACTAATGAACTGAACTGCTATTCAGCTGTATTATTTAAGGACTAATGATAAGAAATTAAGAGCTTTTGCATGCTCAGTATAGACAAAATTATTTAAAAAATATTTTCCATTGCAGTGGGTTGAGTCCAGATCTGTAGATGTGCAAATACAGAAGGCAGCTGTGCTATGGTTTTATGGTAAACCTTGACATAGCATGTCAGTCAG
Source organism: Castor canadensis (assembly GCF_047511655.1). Classification (NCBI taxonomy): domain Eukaryota; kingdom Metazoa; phylum Chordata; class Mammalia; order Rodentia; family Castoridae; genus Castor; species Castor canadensis. Next base: position 128,190,195 of record NC_133387.1, on the reverse strand, counting down.
TCCTACAATTTTATTCTTTCTGTTCAGTATTTTTTTTTTTTTTTTGGCCATTGTCATTCTTCTGCCTTTCCTTATAACATTTAGGATTTGCTTATGGAGATCCACAAAATAGCTTGCTGGGGTTTTGTTTGGAATTGCATCAAACATATAAATGACGTCAAAAAGTATTTATCTTAACAATTTAGACTCTTCCAGTCTCTAAATATGGACCATTACTCCGTTTATTTATTTATTTTTTTGATTTCTTTCTTTAGTGTTTTATAGTATTTTCTATGAAGATCCACGGTTTGCTAAATTTGTCCCTGGGCACTTCAGAAATTTGGTGCTGCTCTGATAAGTTTTTAAAAATCAAATTGTAAGTGTTTATTGCTACTAAAAAGGGAAGCAATAGACCTTTGTGTGTCATAAACATCTGCTACAATGTGGTCCTTGTTTCTCTAGGCAAGGTGTTTCTTGCCCTGGGCTCTGTGTCCTTTCAAGATTTTCTTTTGTCTTAGGATATTACACAACTTAGTGCATGCGTGTTTGTGTCTGTGTCATGTACTTGATGTATTTCCTGCTGGGTGTTCTCTGAGTTTTCTGGGTATGTGTGTTTTTGTCACTCATTAATTTTAGGTGTTCTCAGCTACTTTTACTGCAGACATTTCTTCTACTGCATTCTCTCTTTCTTTCTTATGTTCCAATTTTGCACATATCACAACTTTTGCAGTTGTCTCATAACTATCGGCTATCCATACTGTCTTTTAAAATTCTTTTTTCTCTGTTAATTTCAGCTTGGGAAATTTCTCTTGACCTAGCATCAAGTTGTCCAATTCTTTCTTCAACTGTGTTGACTACTGACTTCAGCGTTTTTGTTTCTAGGTCTTCCTTTTGATTTTTTATTAGATCCGCATATTTCTGCTCACATGCTCTTTAATGCTGCCTGCATTTCCATTAGAACCCAGGAGTATTAATGATTGTTATTTTAAATCCCTTGTCTGATAATTCTGTCAGTGTTATATCTGAGTCTGATTCTGATACTTGCCTTTTCTCTTCAACTGTGTTTTTCTGCCTTTGACATACTTTGTCATTTTTTTTATTGGAAGACAGACATATTGAATTGAGGAACTGAGTTAAATGGGCCATTCGGGTAGGATTTATGTTCTTCTGAATGGGACTTGGGTTGTGTTAATGTTTGCTATAGCTATAGGTATTAGAGGCTTCAAATTCCTCTCAGCCTTGTCTTTCCTCTTGATTTAGGGCTCCAGGAAGTACTCCTTCTCAGAGATAATTTGTGTTTTCCAGCTATAAACAACTGTTGTATTTGTGGGTTCCTATTATTGTGGTTTTGAATTTGGGGGATTCAGAGCATTCTGTAATCTCTTAACTCCCTCTCACTATTTTTATGAACCTGCATCAATTTTCATCTTATTAAAAAAAAACTCTTGCTTTGAGATTAGGGACTTCAGAAGCACAAAGAGTTAATATTGACAAATCAGTTTCCCAAGAAGAAAATTAGGAGTAAATTTAGTCTGAATAATGATAGGAAATTTCTCCCCTAAGGAAACTCAGAAATATTTGTAAGGAGGCTAGATTTATTGGAGTTTTACATATGTAAGCATGACATAATTTCCATGGATACCAAAGTTAAATGGTAGATACACACAGGTGGAGAACTCAAATCCAGTCAGATAATAATAATAACAAAAATAGATAATCATTGCTATCAAAAATGAATCATTTCAAGTTTCTCAAAGATTGGAATGAAACTTTAAAAAAATGCTCCAAAGCCACTGCTGAGAGACTGATGCCCTAGACAAGTTTTATGGTGATCTTGAAATTTCTGCCATCATCTCAGGCATTCGAGTTTGAAGATAACCGTCAATGACTGCTTTCAAGAGGTGTTACTTGTGGGTGAGCTGCAGGCACACAACTGTGTTCTTAGTAACGATCAAGACTTAATCCACACACCCTACCAGGTGATCACATTGTAGTAGATATGTTTTCATATGTGGTTATAGTTAGTTATCATAAAGACTCCATGTAATAGACATTGTATTTTCACTTAAAAAAGGAATGAACTGAAGTTAGGTTGGCCATGTTTCTTAGCCATGATCAGAAAGTTAATTTAGTGTCATGGAGTGGAAAACTCTCTCAACCTTAATTGTCTGGTGCTCCTGACACTTGAGCCTCATATGGTGAGCACTTTTACACCTGTCACCAGGGTCTGTGCCACTTCTGGAATTATTTTCATATTTGGCACTTTCTTGTCACATTTAATCTATACCTTAATCACTTTAAATGCCGATAAACATGAAACCCGAATGGTGGCCTAGCAGCAGCACAATGTAATATTTTTTGTTCCTGATTTTATGACTCTTGTCCCAAACCCAATTCAAAGAAAGAATCCCCTGCCCTCAAAACCAACACTCTTCAAAAATATGCATTTAAACAAGAAAATATGGAAATGTGTGGGATATGGAGGCTCTTCAGGCAGCTGTTGTATGTAGAAAGTGAGCACACTTTATGGCAGTTTTTAGTATCTGTTCCAGCTGAAAATGTGCAATATAATCTGAAAATTATACAGAGTAGTATTCATTTAAATGTGCAAACTTTATTGACAAGAAGACAGCTTCAAAAGAAATAGCAGAGCCCATTTTGTCAATTTTATTTGGAGGAATTTCTTGGTAAATAAAGACAGAGCAGTGCACACAATAACTTATGATTCAGCTTGCAGCTCAAGGCACCCAGCCAATTTTACAACTTGCATGGCAGTATAAGAAAGCAATTTCCTCTAATTAGGACACAAGACAGTCTTGATAAATATATTATGTGTTGATATTCATATACATGATGCACAAGCATATTACTATACACAGTTGTTACGCAGACATTGTTTTTGTTATAAGGAAAACCAAGTAACAATGCAGGTGACTGACATCAAACCATTTCTGGAACAAAAGTAAAGCTCATCCCCTACAGCACAGAAAGGTCTCGATCCACCTAGCTCATCATTTAATGGCCCCAATTGTATAATTGCATCTCAGTTCACTGAGCTTCTGCTTCTCACTGTTGTTCATCTATCGAGATAATCACAGTTTCTTTTCCTTCAATGTGTTAGTACCATGAGCTATGTTCATGGATTCTTCCTATCATCACGATGGACAGAATTATGTCTTATTTATTCTTTGAAAGGGTTATTGAATTCACCCATAAACCACCTGAATCTAGATTCTGAGGTTATTGGTCTATGCTAGTGGGTCATGTTTTTAAAGGAAGTATTTTTATTTCTTTAAGGTTTCAAGTTGTTCATCTATGCTTTTAAAAATATTCTGCTCAGTGTTTAAAGAGTGCTTTTGTGTTTGCAATAGTTTCCTTACTATAAGTGGAATTTCTTTTACTTGTATCTTCTCTTATTTTTGTTTAATCTGTCTAGCCACAAGGTTATTTTGTCCAAGTATCAGCTTCCCCCCCACCCCCACATTCCCCTCCCCCTCCGTACTGGGGTTTTAAACTCAGGGCCTTGCATTTGTAGGCAGCCACTCTACTTACTTGAGCCATGTCCTCAGCCCTTTTTTAATTTAGTTATTTTTCAAATAGAATCTTGCATTTTGGCCCAGTCTGGCCTCAGATTGTGATCCTCCTACCTTCACCTTCAGAGTAGGTGGGATTACAGACATGTGCCACCATGCCTGGCTTGGTTTTTTGAGGCAGTCCTTGCTAAGTTTTCACCTAGGCTGGCCTCAAACTGTGAACCTCCTGTTTCTGCCTCCCAAGTAGCTGATGTTACAGAATGAGCCATCACACCTGCAGCTTTGCATTTCAAGAATATTCTAAATTGCTTTTTGTTCTGTGTCTTGTTGACTTTTGCTTCTATCTTTACTATTTCTTGTTTTGTTTTGCTTTAAGTTATGCTCTGTATTTATCACTCAAACTTGGAGCTCAATGCTTAGCTCCATTTTGCTTTGTCTTTCTAATTTTATTCCCCACCTTATTTTGAGTTTTAACATTTGTTTAATTCCAAATATTTTATTATTTCCCTTGCATTTCCTTTTAAATACAAAGAAGTATATTATCTATATGTCATATTTATGGGAATTTTAGCTGGGCTTTAGTGATTACATTACTGTGTTATTTCCTAGAACATAAACCATGTGATTTCATTCTTGTGAATTGATTGAAATTTCCCTTGTGGTCAAGTACAGGACCATTTTGTAAATGCTTCTGTGTGTCCTCTGCTTATTTTAAGCAAATAATCTTTAATAGTTTGAGATTATTAGTAGAAATATTTGGATTACACGTCTCACTTAGGCTTCGGCTGACTTTATCCTCTTGAGAGGGAGATGTTAAAATGGACAGTTAATTGGTTTACCCATGTAATTGTTAGGTTTTGGCTAGACAACAGGGTGAAGTGCAGATATGTTACAAGAAGAGTACTGCGTCATGCCATGTTTGTAGTTAAAGACACTACTTTGCTTGAATTCTGTCTTAGTAGAAACGTTCTATTTGTTTATATTCACCTGACATATTATCTCCATTTTTAAATTGTCATTTTTTTGTATTCTTGAAGTGCACACCATATGGACCAGTGTCTCTTACGTCAATGGTAGAAAAAGGCCAGTTTTCTGGGTTTTTTTTATTTTAGTTCTATTGCGCTTTCCTTTTGTAAACTGCAACAAATACGGTCTTCCGGTAAACAAGCAAATCCACACAAAATACAAGTCTACATTTTCGTTACTAATTGTGATAGACATGGATTTTTTCTGTTAAATTTCTATAAAATTCTATAAATCATAACTCAATTTCTATACTTCTTTTGTGACAGAATGGTAACAAACAGAGGCTGAGATTAATCTGCACCATAGTTATAAGCCTCTTGTAGGAAAATATTGCTAGGTCTTAGTTTCTTTTTTAAATCCAATTTCCCAGTCTGTCTTAAATGGTGAGTTTAATACACTCAGATTCATAGTAATTACTGTTATGTTAATATTTATTTCTTCCATCTAAAGTCATATTTTTCATTTACTTTTTTTCTCACTATGAGTATTATAGTTAACAATTCAGATGGATAACATACCAGTTATATTTGTGACTCAAATTTCACAAATACTGATGTGATATTTCTGAAACCTGGGCAAAATTCCCAACAAAATAAATCATGTTTATTCCTAGAAACATATATTAAGAACATGCAAAAATAATTTGTCTATATAAAACAGTTTTATTCTGGGCTCAGATAATTATACAAATACATTGTGATGCCATCTGGGAAAGTAAAATCCATCTTGTGGGATTGTTGTGTATGTTACAGAAATTCCATTATTTCTAGTTTCAGCTTACTAAATGCTAGTAGAACGTCCCAATTATTGTGGCAACTAAAAATACCTTCATGAATTTCCAAAATACCACTTCAGGGGCTAAATTATTCCTGCTGAGAACAGCTGCTCCGAGATGGTACAGAACTCAAATTAAGTCAGTCAGAGTCCTTTCCCAACGGAGGACTCCAAGCTCTGAGAACTCTTGGGAAATTTTCAGAGGGTACCAGTGTCAATCAAAGTTTTATCTTTGGTCCAGCCGTGGCTTGGATGTTCTTTGGAAAATCTGCAGAAGAAGATATTTCCATCACAACTGAATGGGTGGTTAAGGGATCAGTTACAAAATGTGTGCTAGGAGGGCCAAAGTAATGAAGCACCAAGGTGAAACAGTGCAATGTTGAAAGAGAAAAATGCATGATTTCCATCTCACGTTGCTTCTTCAGTAGAGTTTGAAACACACGCTCTTGGAAATCAAGGGTAGTTAGTCAGGAGTTTCCTTTAAGGTTTAAGAGGAGACTCATTTAAGGGAAGTTTTAATTAGTAACTTAGTATCATGTTCTCAGTATGTTTTAAAAAATATCCAATATTCAAACCCATGAAGACATTGATTTTAGGAAACTGCAAAGTAAATAAAGGCCAACATATATTTACTTTTTATTAATTTCTATTTATCTTTGTTCTTTTTATTGAAGACTCTCTTTATCTTTATAGGAACCCAGTCTCCCAGCTTTTCCTCTTCTGATTCCCCAACAATTTATCTGACTTCATTTGCTGATCCACCCAGTCCTGACAGTAAGGTTGAAGTTTTAGACTTGGTACACCTGAGAACAAAAGAAAGTCACATACAAAGTAGGTAGTATTAAAATGAGGACTCAAAATCAAGAATTGTTGTTAGCAAGGCTCTGCTGTCCTATATCCTGTGTAGTGTTGGAACACAGTGCAGTAAATTACCTCCAAAGAGAAGACTTCAGCTCATTTTGCCCTTTCACACAGACCAGAACACGCCAAGCATAGAGAGGGAAACACACGTTTTCTTTTCAAGTGCCTTATTACATTTTTGATACTGATTAATAATTGAACTTCTAATTACATGCACCTACACACAAATATGTGTTCATTTTGCTTACCTAGAAATGTATTGAATGATAGAAAACCTCTTTGTTTATTCAGCAATTGATTTTGAAAGATGTCAAGAGCAATACTCTTAGTAAAAGTTCACATTTAAAACTGTTAAAAACAAATTAATCAAGAGGTATACCATAAGATCTCTGCATCTCAAAAATGATAAAACAGTTGGATATTACAAACTTGGTGATTAAAAAGCAAGGTAGAAATTTTGAAATCATTTGCTTTTGTAGAAGACAGTCTTCGTTTTTATCTTTCATTAATTGTTTACCTATTTAATCCAAGGAAATCAACAGTTTCTTCCTGGAGTTTTGCACAGACACTCAGGTGATGAAATAAATGTAGAATTATGGAATGTAAGCTGCAAGTGATGATCTAATTCTTGAACCAAGAACAATATTTTGCCCCTTATTTATTCCATTATATATTCTAGTTCGGCTGGTCAATCTTCTTTAATTTTATTGTCGTTATTAAGGGTAATAAGCAATTGTTTGCAATATTTCATCAAAACTGTACTTGCTGTTAATACTTGGAAATTATATGGGTTGATAAATCCTGACCCTCATTCACATTACTAAAATGTAATAAATCAAGAAAAATCAGAAAGTTTGCACCTTTTTTCAAGAGAGATGTTGGAAACTCTACTTTTGGTGTTATATGAAATTATACTTGAAAAGCTTTAAGAAATAAGTATTGTGGAAAACTTAAGGATCTAAATGAATAGAATGCCAAGAGGTCCAACCCAAGCATCTTCTACATAAAATCCATGGCACCTCTGAAATAGTTCACTATGTCTTGTTCCAATGCTAATGTCACACATGAAAGCTGCTATTTAGAAGTTAGTATGACAGATGAAAGTGATCAGAACAGTAGAAGCTGCACCTTTTGCAGAACTACTGAATTTGCAATCGTATTTCATACAGCTTTGCATGTTCATCAATAATATGAAATAAATAGCTGAAAATCTGTCCAGAGTGTGTAACAAATATAGAGAAATGATCTGAATCAATTCCAAAACTTCATTCACGTCGTTTTCTTGGTAAACTATATTTCTGGATCAGCTAGGAATCTGCATAATTTGAATAAATGCTACTTTACTATGTTTGCTGGTGTTGTTATTTTTTATTGTTTTATCAGAAAGACAGATCCTGACAAATATCCTTAGAAAATGTATCCATCCTTTCCAAATACCCTTTCTTGGTTCATTTTACTCTGGCAAAATGATGAGATATAATTACATCTTAATAGCATTTATCTAGAAAAGTTGGTTGTGGGCTTGGGAGAAAAGTCTTAAAGGGATTCTGGAAAACTTGGCTTCACATCTAAGTGAGATCATCTAAGTTAGCTTCTCCTATGCCTTTATCCCTGTCCTTGCTCCACACAGGCACAGTCTGTAATCACCTGCTGTCTGCATTTATACCTGTCCATAGATATGTATGCATTTTTACACACTCGGCCATTTTCTTCATTAGACTTCAGGCTCCATAGGGCATGGGTTTCCTTTTACGTTATTCACTTTTGTACACCTAGTATCCCAGAGACTGGGATATAAGGAAAAGGTTTTTGTTAGCCTTTTGCTCACTACTCTCTTCACAGCACACACCTAGTGGATGGCAGACTAATAAATACAGTTGTTGGGTTGATGAGTATATCCAGAATGCTGTAGTGTTGATAAAAGGAAACAAGTCATAAGATCTATTATTGTCCAACACCTTGGAGAGGGAAAAGAAATTGACATGCTTTCCAGACCTAGAGTTTCTGTAGAGTCACCTCTCATCATTTGTGTGCCCTGGAAGGTCATGGACTGGGATGGCAGACATAATTATAATGATTATCTTGCCTAACAATGGTTTTTTATGAGGAGGAAGCCTGAGTTATGTGGTGATGGTAGGAGATCAGCTAAGAATGCATTTGCTTATGCAATGCCATGTTTGGTTCTAATGCCAAGTAAGAGATTAGAAACCTTACCAGCATAATTTAAAATTAGTCATTAAAAAAACATGTCCACATCATCACTATGTATTGCTTCTTTGTCTCTTAATAATAAATGCTTTGAAATAGTAGTTTGTAGAAGAAGGGAAAGTAGAATCATTGGGGTTAAAATATTTACACTGTCATCTCCCCCATTCCTGCTCTCTTTACTGTCTATCTTCAGAGTAACCTCCACATCCCTTTTATCCTACAGTGGTATGAAAGTGTCTAAAAGGAAGAAGGTGAAAGTTTGAAAATGGATGAGGGGAAATGAATGAGGAAGGATGGAAAAGCAACAGAAATTTCCTTAAAAAGTGACAGGATAATTGAGATCTTTTCAACAAGTTATGGGCTATCTGATCACCAAATTCCATCTTCTCCCAACCCCCAAATCTATCCCACGCATGAACATTTTTTTGAAATAGAGAGGAAAAGTGCATACTCAATACACACCAAGTCAAGTCGTGTTGATGTTTCCTTCCCTTCATTTCTGTAACTGATCTTGGCACCTTAATACAATGATGATAGGCATGCAATCTTTATACGATAACCTAGTTAGGATTCCTCAAATAAATAATTCCCGTTTCTATCTCTTTTAAGGCATCATTGCAAAGAGTAGAGCACAGTGGTGTGGCCTTATGTTTCTGATTTTCCAGATCAATCTGTTTTTCTTAATTTAAATTTATAATCAGCACAGCTGAAGCTTCCTAATCATGTCAGACATGCCAATCCTTTCAGAAGCAAATCTGATTTAACATCAAGGAGCCTGGCTTGTGTTCATGGAGGAGGAGTCTTTCCCACAGCTCTCCAGAAGTTTCTGGCTACACTTAACACATTTACACAGCTGAGATTTAAACCAGCTTCCTAATACTTGCTGGACAAAAATCTCTTTCCATCCAGAAAAATAATTCCACTATCTTATCAGCCTTGCAGAGGACAGGTGACCTTGGAGTTTCTTGTTTACATTTTGGTGAAGAGGAAGAGAAACCAATGCACACAAAAGGACATTGCTATAGAAAATGTCTGGAAGGACATAGAAATAGCTGGTTTGAGGATGGAGATGTATTCCCCTAAACTTACAGAGAGAGGTGTAGGGGGAAGGAAGGAATGGGAGCTTACCTTCCCATTTTGTTTGGCATCTCAGAAGAGTTGAACCTAATAGACAAATAGCGTTGATTCTATCTTAAGGGATACACATCTTCCAGGCAGCCACTTTGTGGGTATTTTTGGCCTGTGAAACAGAAAGCCAATGAGCTTTCCTTGCTTATTACAAGCTGGAGTCCGTGTCAGGCTTCACTAGGCACACAAGGCTCTGACTTTGTATCATTAAAGACTCATTATGTCTTTTAACTTCTGTTGAAAGCATTCATCCATAGCTCAAGCTACTACTGAAACAACAGAGGCTCCTAGCACAGTAATACTGCCTTTTTTTTTTTTTTTGCCAGCTTAAGGAGCCTTTAAAGGATGGATTGGCTTTCACAATGTAGAAACAAATGCTAGCACTCAGGAAAATACGAAAGTTTATTTCTGTAAGCAACTTCAATTTTAAAGAGTGAAGGAAAACCATCTGATGTGAGTTTATCAGAGCTGGGAGCCTGAGTATACCTGAATGCTCAATTCCTATTGGGGAAATATTACATTTTCCAAAGGAAAATGCTGTGCCTTACTTATGTTTAGCCTCAAAGAGAAAAATACTTTAATAAGAATGAAACAGGCTTGGTGTATTGATCTTACCAATTTGTCAGGTATTAATATATATTTGGCAGGGAGCTAAACTCTCCATTGAATTCAACAGTGGATTATATGAACAGTAATTTCTACATTTACTGGCTTTGTTTACACTTTCATTATACCTCTACTGCATTATCTGAGGCCTTCATACAGTTTTCAATCTTATAGCCACTTTAATCTCCTCCTGCACTCAGCATATCTGAGTGAGTTTGTTGGCATAGGGGAATTTTGAAGGTTATATTACAGCACATGAATCAACAGAAAATGAAATGCACTGGAGACACCATCAGCCAGTTTTAATTCATTGCAGAAAGTTATAGATACCAAAATGCGTTTAATGTAATCTGATCTCTTTATTCAGTCCTGAATTTATGAGCAATTCACCAAGAGTCAAATGACAACTTTGTTTTAAAAATAGTAGTCTATATCGAATACCATTTTAATATATCTCTGACATATTTACATTTAAAGAGTAGGGGGAAGTGGAATCTTTGAACATAAATTTCTCTTTTCATAGAAAAGAAAAGCCCAAGAAAGATGATACTTTTGTTCATTGCAACATTATCTGTCATTATAACATAGGTCAGCATGGTGGTAACAGTTAAATAAATCCAGCTCATCAGAACAGTTGGTAAACAGGTTAGAAGCCCCCAAGATTACTGAGCATTTCATTTTAAGGAGGAGGCAAATAGTGTCATTGTGCTCAGCTGTATAAAAAACATTTATGTCAGCAAGCTTGCTCTTTGCCTAGAAGGATCAAATGGTCTTGGTTCAGACTGGTCATCACAATGGTATAGACAGTGGTTCCCAGTTGTTCCCAGAAAATTTCCCCAACAGCTACAAGAGTAGATAGTTGACATCTGTCAATTGCTGTTTGATTACAAGACACAATCCTTCATTCTGGGTCCTAAGTGGTTTTTGGTAATGCTGACCCTATGAAAATCACTAGTCCTACCTGGGAAGAGATAATGTAACCCCTCCTCACTCAGGTTGAAGAAGTCTTCTTTTTCTCACACACAACAGCAAAGACTTTTGACTGAAGAACAATGTGGAGATTGTACTTGGAAATTTGTTTAATATTCCCAAAATTTGCAATCTACTCTAAAACAAATAAATTTTCCATTTTGTGTCTCTGGAAAATTCTTATTGTTTAAGAAGAAAAGTTATGCAATTTTATTACATCTAAAGAAATAATATAGTTTGTATAGCTAATGTATCAATGGCATTTTAACTTGTTAAATGTGGGAATTACTATCATTATAAAGTAATATGCTCTACATACAGATAATATAAATTCATGCATTTATCTATGTTACTCATAATTGCATAAATATACTTTTTTACTAAGTAAGTGAAATAACATTTGAAGTTTCACTACAAATTTTATGGAATAACAATAGCATATGAATAGAGGGCTCTGATTGCTTGGTCTAATAGATCAGTTTTATAATTACAACTGAATTGTGTGTTACTATGGTGCTGTAATATTCATGGCAAACATTTTACTAGCAAGGGTCAAATGGTTAGCTTTTATTTAATAGATGGAAATTTTCATTCCAAGAATATTGCAAACCCCAAATGGACCAGTTTCAAATACCATTATTTATTTTCTTTGTTTTACTCTGGCAAAATAATGAAATGTGTGTTGCATTTCCATGATATTTATCTTAAAATAGGTCACAGAATGGTAGTGCAAAGGGAGAGAAGAATTTATCTTCAGGATCAGTGGCCAGATGTCCTAAAATTTTTGGTTCAAAAAACCAGGAGTAAAACCAATTTATTAGAATCACCCACTGTCATCTGTCCAAATAGATCTACATTTTCAGAAGGAAAGCTTGATACAATCCAGGTTAAATAAAGCAAGAAAAGGGGCTTTCACTATTGTCTCTGGAAAGGTGATTGTCTAGAGTGTTTGGAAATGCTTCTTAATGCACAGCTCAAATGTTCCCTGGCCTCATTTCAACCAATTATTCCCAACTATCTGCCCTCCGCTCCATTTCCCTTCTTTTTACTCCTTTCCAAAGCCAGTCGACTAGTTACACCCTCTCTCTATTTCCACCCACTCAAGCTATATCTATTTCTTTAAGATTTAATTATGGTTTGATTAATCAAAGGCATCCATTTTGCACATTTCAATTTGATCTTTTGAAAGGGACTAGACCTGTGCAACAAGGGTGTTTTAATTATGCTTTTATAAGTGGAAAGAGGAAAGAATGCTTCTTCTAGCTTGTGAACACGATTTCTCACAACATAGCCTATTTCAAGAGACCCGTGAAAATCGCCTACTGACATCTTTTCAGTATGACCAATATCTTGTATCTTCCCCTTTTGACTATCTATCCAGGTAAATGCCAAGCCATCTTTTTCTCTCCACATGCACAGCTTTTCATGACAATGCCAGGTTGGCCATAGGAAATGCAAGCTGCATATTACCTGGCTTTGTTTCTCTGAGATTCTGGTTTTCACACTCCTTACAACTATTTCAACTACATCTAAATTATAAAAGTGAATGCAAGCAACCTGGATGGAACTGAAGGACGTTATATTTGGTAAAATGACTCAGGCATTTATTTGTGGAAGCTAATTAGCTGTTCTCAGAGAAGCAGACAGTGGAATAGTGAGAACTGGAGCCTGGGAAGGCTGTGGATAAGGGGAAGTGGAGAGGGGATTGGTTAGTGGGTACAGCACTGCAGTTAGATCGGAGGAAAAAATTTAAATGTTGTGTAGCACAGTGGGAAGACAATGGTTGAAAACAGTGAATTAAATATTTCAAAATAGCTATTTGAGAGAATTTTGAGTATTCACAATACAAAGAAATGGCATATGACTGAGGTGATAGATACATATGACAGTTACCCTGATCTGATCATTGCACACTGTAATCCATGAATGTGTCCTGCATTCATTGCACGTCACTTACGTCATATGTGTGAATGAAAATAGAATAGTAAAATCATTAAAACTGAATGAAAAAGTTTGGGATGGGAAATAAGAACAATTGAGGGGGTGAATGTGGTCAACATACATTATTTGCATGTATGGAAATATCACAATAAAATCTCTCCTGTGATTAATATATGCTAATAAAAGTAAACTTTTAAATGTGAGCACATCAAAAATGAAAGTATACCATCTATGAGAATACAGTCTTGCAATAAAGATAATAAACAATTAAATTGTCATGATGCTGTGTTAATAGATGAAATGGTGACAATGGTGGTTGACTTCAAAGTTGATTTTCTCTTCCTTCTAGGTAAATAATAATGAGGCTGGAGTGAAGTGGGTAACTGAAGACAGTAAGGTTTGTGAGGAGGAAGTTTTAAATAGTTGTTGGGAAGTAAACATGTCCTTCACTTAAGAGCAAGCACTTAAAACTTTAATATCAGTGTCAGAGGACAAGTGACCCTACGTTTACTCTCATCGCCCCAAATCCAAAACCAACACTCAATATCTGTTAGCACTCTTTCCTCCTTCTCAGCAATTCCTTTTTCATGTCTGCCCTTGAAGTTGGTTTTTAAGGTATTAAGATTTTATTCCTTTTAGGAAAGTTCAAATTTTAAAAGATTTTTGTAGATAGAGAGTTCACAACTTCAAGTATACAGAAGACATTTTTCAACAAGATGCTTTGCATAAATAATTCAAGTGTTCTCATGGGTGGATTTTATTAGAGTTCTCTGGATAAGACAGGACAAATAAAGGTCTATCAATATTCTGATTGGTCAATTTATTGTCAAGGATTGGCTCACAAGATTGTGAAGGCCAACAAGTTCCATGATCTTCCTTCCACAAGAGGAAGGCCCAGGAAAACTCTTGGTGTATTTCCAGTGTAGACATAAAGAACTGGGAGCACAGACTTTCAAGGTCAGGAGAATACTGAGGCTCTATCTCAAGCAGAGGGCATGTTTGCCTGTCCCCTGCTTCTTTGTCTCTTTGGGTCGTCAGCAGAATGCATGGTACCCACCTGCATCACTGAGAGCAGTCTTCTTTACTCACTCTGCCAATTCAAATGACCGCCTCTTCTGGAAGCACCTCGCAGACACTATCAGAAGAAAAGGCTTCATCAGCTCGGTGGGCAAACCTAGCCCAGTCAAGTTGACATGTTAATGTTACCATCATATGGGGTCATCCGCTAGCATTTCATTTATTTTACAAAAGTCCAAAATAATCTAGATACGACAGGAAGAATACTCTACAGTTGTCAGAAATGTGATAGAACTGATCAATGCACATGACATGAATTATGCGAATTGGCAAGTGTGAATAAGAATTCATTATTTCATGCTGGTAGAACATAGTACCAAGAAAAAAGCTGTGAGGATTAATGTTTTTGAAAGATCAGAGGAATTCCAAGATGGCGGCTAGAGGTAGGAAGCAGAAAGCGACCCTCCTATAGTGAAATCTTGGAGAGACGCTGGAGACACACTTTACAGGCATAATCACCGAGAAAAGGCATAACTTTGACCCCTCCACACCTCCAGCCGGCGCAGAGAATCTCCACTTCACGTTAAACGGAGAACCGAGGAGGCCCCCGGGCCGCCAGTGGCCGGCGCCCATATGGCTTGGGAAGACGCGGACCAGGTGAGCTTCGCGGTACCGCGGTTCCCCCACAGACAAGCCTGGGCCAGAGCAGCATAGCCCCCTGGACAGACTGACCTCCACCTGGGAAAAAAAGAGAAACTGAGTGCTAAGCAATAAGAACAGTTAAGACACGCTGGAAAGAGGGTGGGGCGCCCTGAGCGCTGAAGATTGGGAGAAGGGAATCCTTCCTGGGACTGTAAATAAACGAGCCGGGCGGCCGGAGAGGCTCTGGCGGGAGCGGGGCGCGCGCCCAGCAACCAGGAGCAGGGACGCTTGTGAGAGGAGGGAAGACCCACTTCCCACGTGAACTGTAAATAAACACGCAGGCCTGACAACGCGGGGCAGTGTCGCCTTTCCCAGTGCTTGGAAAGGGAAAAGCCTGTAGCAGAGGCCCCCCTCCCCCGCACAGGAGAACTCTGAGCAAACAAAGCCTGTGGGACCAGGTGAGTGCTAAGCTCACCCCAGAGATCTGCATAAATAACGCCTCCAGCTACAGGCTGAGAGCAGCAGGCAGGCAAGCCACAGTTGCAGATACCACTCTCAGAACTGCCTCCAGACGCTTTTTTTTCTTTTTCTCCCTACCTTTGATGAGAGAACAACCGAATTACACCTGCAAGCCGAAAAACTTACTGAAACTGTATTGCATTTGAACTGGGGACACTTGGTGGGGCTTTTTTTTTTTTTCTTCTGTGTGTGTGTGAGTGTAGTTTTGTTCTACTTTATGCATCCCCTTTGATGAGACAACTACAGAACAACATCTGAGGCACCAACTCCAGGACTGGAGATTGAGACGGACATCCAAATTATTAAGACTGAAATTGCATTGCATATAAACTTGGAAGTTTTTTGGTTTTTTGGTTTTTTTTGTTTTTTTTAATTTTCTATTTTCCATTTTATTTTAATTCATTTTATAAATAGATATTACTTTCATATACTTATTTTTTATTTTTTTTATCTTTGATTTTCAATCCTCTCTCTGTCACTCTATTGTCTGTTCAGCTTACTGTCGATTAGTACACTAACACTCCCTGTTTATACCTTTGAAACTCTCTTGTCTGATACCTTGTTCTGCTTTCTCCCTCTTGTCTGTATATTTGTTTTCCCCTTTTCTTTAACTTCTTGCATTCCATCTCAGCTCACTCTTCCATTCTCAATATTACCATTGTTATTATTACAAGCTAGAAAATACTTAATTACACACAGTACAGGGACAGTAACAACACCAAGGACAATGACAGGAAGACAGAAAAAACAAGGAAACCAGTTTCCCCACAGCAAAAAATTAGTACAGGAACCAGAGGGGAATGAAGAGAACAGAAACTCAGAGCCAGACTCCAACAAAATGAAGATAAACTATGCCAAAGGACCCAATGAAGCCTACAAGAATAATTTAAAAGAAGACATACTACAAGTACTCAATGAGAATTTTATAGAGATGATACTGGATAGGGTCAACCAAAATGTACAGGAGACACTCAAGAAATTCCAAGACAATAAAAATAGAGAATTTGAAAAAGCAAAAGAAGAAATAAAGGAAACCATAGAAGCACTGTATAAACACCAAAGTGAAAGAGAGAACACAATGAATAAATGGATAAATGAACTCAGGACAAAAATAGACAACAATAAAGAAGAAAACAGCCAGGATATGGAAAACCTCAGAAAAAAGAACGAAACAGAACTGCAAAACAAAACGGAAGGCCAATCCAGCAGAATAGAACAAACAGAAGACAGAATCTCAGAACTTGAAGATGAAATGGTAATTAAAGGAAAAACTGAAGAACTACTAATTAAACAACTCAAGACCTGTGAAAAGAAAATGCAAGAACTCACTGACTCCATCAAAAGACCAAACTTGAGAATCATGGGCATCGAAGAAGGAGAAGAGGTGCAAGCGAAGGGAATGCGTAATATATTCAACAAAATAATAACGGAAAATTTCCCAAATCTAGAGAAAGATATTCCCATACAAATGCAAGAGGCCTCCAGGACACCAAACAGACCAGATCAAAATAGAACTACTCCACGACATATCATCATTAAAACAACAAGTTCAGAAACTAAGGAAAGAATATTGAAGGCTGCAAGAGAGAAAAAACAAGTAACATACAAAGGTAAACCCATCAAAATCACAGCAGACTTCTCAACAGAAACATTAAAAGCAAGAAGAGCGTGGGGTGAGATCTTCCGGGCACTGAATGAAAATAACTTCAACCCCAGGATACTCTACCCAGCAAAGCTATCATTCAAAATAGATGGAGCAATAAAAGTCTTCCATGATAAGCAGAAACTAAAACAATATGTGACCACAAAGCCACCATTACAAAAGATTCTGCAAGGGATCCTGCACACAGAAAGTGACACCCAACTTAACCATGAAAAGGCAGGCAGCACTAAACCACAGGATAAGAAAAAGCAAGACAGTAGAGAGTAACATCAAGTTAGGTACACACAATCAAACCTTCAAACAACTAAGATAACTAAATGGCAGGAATCACCACATACCTATCAGTACTAACACTTAATGTTAATGGACTTAATTCACTCATCAAAAGACACCGTTTGACAAAATGGATTAAAAAAGAAGATCCAACAATTTGTTGCTTACAGGAGACTCATCTCACCGACAGAAATAAGCATATGCTTAGGATGAAAGGCTGGAAGAAGATTTACCAAGCCAATGGCCCCCGAAAACAAGCAGGAGTAGCAATACTTATCTCTGACAAAGTAGACTTCAAACCTACATTGATCAAACGAGATAAAGAAGGACATTCCATACTAATAAAAGGGGAAATAGACCAAAAGGAAATAATAATCATCAATCTGTACGCACCCAATGTCAACGCACCCAATTTCATCAAACATACCCTGAAAGACCTAAAAGCATATATAAACGCCAACACAGTGGTGGTGGGAGACTTTAACACTCCATTATCATCAATAGATAGGTCATCCAAACAAAAACTCAATAAAGAAATCCAAGATCTAAAATATGCAATAGATCAAGTGGACCTAGTAGATGTCTACAGAACATTTCATCCAACCTCTACACAATATACATTCTTCTCAGCAGCCCATGGAACCTTCTCCAAAATAGATCATATCCTAGGGCACAAAGCAAGCCTCAGCAAATATAAGAAAATAGAAATAATACCATGCATACTATCTGACCACAATGCAGTAAAAGTAGAACTCAACAACAAAAGTAAAGACAAAAAACATGCAAACAGCTGGAAACTAAATAACTCATTACTTAATGAAGAATGGATCATCGATGCAATAAAAGAGGAAATTAAAAAGTTCCTAGAAGTCAATGAAAATGAAAACACAACCTACCGGAACCTAAGGGACACAGCTAAGGCAGTCCTGCAAGGAAAGTTTATAGCCATGTGTGCATATATTAAAAAGACTGAAAGATCCCAAATCAATGACCTAATGATACATCTCAAACTCCTAGAAAAACAAGAACAAGCAAATCCCAAAACAAATAGAAGGAGAGAAATAATAAAAATAAGAGCTGAAATCAACGAAATAGAAACCAAAAAAACCATACAAAGAATTAATGAAACAAAAAGTTGGTTCTTTGAAAAAATAAACAAGATCGATAGACCCCTGGCAAACCTGACTAAAATGAGGAGAGAAAAAACCCAAATTAGTAGAATCAGGAATGCAAAAGGGGAGATAACAACAAACACCATGGAAGTCCAGGAAATCATCAGAGACTACTTTGAGAACCTATATTCAAATAAATTTGAAAATCTAAAAGAAATGGACAGATTTCTAGATACATATGATCATCCAAAACTGAACCAAGAGGAAATTAATCACCTGAATAGACCTATAACACAAAATGAAATTGAAGCAGCAATCAAGAGTCTCCCCAAAAAGAAAAGTCCAGGACCTGATGGATTCTCTGCTGAATTCTATCAAACCTTTAAAGAAGAACTGATACCAACCCTCCTTAAACTGTTCCATGAAATAGAAAGGGAAGGAAAACTGCCAAACACATTTTATGAAGCCACTATTACACTTATCCCAAAACCAGGCAAAGACACCTCCAAAAAGGAGAACTATAGGCCAATCTCCTTAATGAACATTGATGCAAAAATCCTCAACAAAATAATGGCAAATCGAATTCAGCAACACATCAAAAAGATTATTCACCACGACCAGGTAGGCTTCATCCCAGGGATGCAGGGGTGGTTCAACATACGAAAATCAATAAACGTAATAAACCACATTAACAGAAGCAAAGACAAAAACCACTTGATCATCTCAATAGATGCAGAAAAAGCCTTTGATAAGATCCAACATCATTTCATGATAAAAGCTCTAAGAAAACTAGGAATAGAAGGAAAGTTCCTCAACATTATAAAAGCTATATATGACAAACCTACAGCCAGCATTATACTTAACGGAGAAAAATTAAAACCATTCCCTCTAAAATCAGGAACCAGACAAGGATGCCCACTATCTCCACTCCTATTCAACATAGTACTGGAATTCCTAGCCAGAGCAATTAGGCAAGAAGAAGGAATAAAAGGAATACAAATAGGTAAAGAAACTGTCAAAATATCCCTACTTGCAGACGACATGATCCTATACCTTAAAGACCCAAAAAACTCTACTCAGAAGCTTCTAGACATCATCAATAGCTATAGCAAGGTAGCAGGATATAAAATCAACATAGAAAAATCATTAGCATTTCTATACACTAACAATGAGCAAACGGAAAAAGAATGTATG
Source organism: Castor canadensis (assembly GCF_047511655.1). NCBI lineage: Eukaryota > Metazoa > Chordata > Mammalia > Rodentia > Castoridae > Castor > Castor canadensis. Next base: position 128,170,750 of record NC_133387.1, on the reverse strand, counting down.
AAAACAATTCCATTTACAATAGCCTCAAAAAAAATCAAATACCTAGGTGTAAACCTAACAAAAGATGTGAAAGACCTCTACAAGGAAAACTATACACTTCTGAAGAAAGAGATTGAGGAAGACTATAGAAAGTGGAGAGATCTCCCATGCTCATGGATTGGTAGAATCAACAAAGTAAAAATGTCTATACTCCCAAAAGTAATCTACATGTTTAATGCAATTCCCATCAAAATTCCAATGACATTCATCAAAGAGATTGAAAAATCTACTGTTAAATTTATATGGAAACACAAGAGGCCACGAATAGCCAAGGCAATACTCAGTCAAAAGAACAATGCAGGAGGTATCACAATACCTGACTTCAAACTATATTACAAAGCAATAACAATAAAAACAGCATGGTACTGGCACAAAAACAGACATGAAGACCAGTGGAACAGAATAGAGGATCCAGATATGAAGCCACACAACTATAAGCAACTTATCTTTGACAAAGGAGCTAAAAATATACGATGGAGAAATAGCAGCCTCTTCAACAAAAACTGCTGGGAAAACTGGTTAGCAGTCTGCAAAAAACTGAAACTAGATCCATGTATATCACCCTATACCAAGATTAACTCAAAATGGATCAAGGATCTTAATATCAGACCCCAAACTCTTAAGTTGATACAAGAAAGAGTAGGAAATACTCTGGAGTTAGTAGGTATAGGTAAGAACTTTCTCAATGAAACCCCAGCAGCACAGCAACTAAGAGATAGCATAGATAAATGGGACCTCATAAAACTAAAAAGCTTCTGTTCATCAAAAGAAATGGTCTCTAAACTGAAGAGAACACCCACAGAGTGGGAGACAATATTTGCCAATTATACATCAGACAAAGGACTGATAACCAGAATATACAGGGAACTTAAAAAACTAAATTCTCCCAAAACTAATGAACCAATAAAGAAATGGGCATGTGAACTAAACAGAACTTTCTCAAAAGAAGAAATTCAAATGGCCAGAAAACACATGAAAAAATGCTCACCATCTCTAGCAATAAAGGAAATGCAAATTAAAACCACACTAAGATTCCACCTCACCCCTGTTAGAATAGCCATCATCAGCAACACCACCAACAACAGGTGTTGGCGAGGATGCGGGGAAAAAGGAACCCTCTTACACTGTTGGTGGGAATGTAGACTAGTACAACCACTCTGGAAAAAAATTTGGAGGCTACTTAAAAAGCTGGACATCGATCTACCATTTGATCCAGCAATACCACTCTTGGGGATATACCCAAAAGACTGTTACTCCAGAGGCACCTGCACATCCATGTTTATTGCGGCACTATTCACAATAGCCAAGTTATGGAAACAGCCAAGATGCCCCAGCACTGACGAATGGATTAAGAAAATGTGGTATCTATACACAATGGAATTTTATGCAGCCATGAAGAAGAACGAAATGTTATCATTCGCTGGTAAATGGATGGAATTGGAGAACATCATTCTGAGTGAGGTTAGCCTGGCTCAAAAGACCAAAAATCGTATGTTCTCCCTCATATGTGGACATTAGATCAAGGGCAAACACAACAAGGGGATTGGACTATGAGCACATGATAAAAGCGAGAGCACACAAGGGAGGGGTGAGGATAGGTAAGACACCTAAAAAACTAGCTAGCATTTGTTGCCCTTAATGCAGAGAAACTAAAGCAGATACCTTAAAGCAACTGAGGCCAATAGGAAAAGGGGACCAGGAACTAGAGAAAAGGTTAGATTAAAAAGAATTAACCTAGAAGGTAACACCCATGCACAGGAAATCAATGTGAGTCAATGCCCTGTATAGCTATCCTTATCTCAACCAGCAAAACCCCTTGTTCCTTCCTATTATTGCTTATACTCTCTCTACAACAAAATTAGAGATAAGGGCAAAATAGTTTCTGCTGGGTATTGAGGGGGGGAGCGGGAGGGGGTGGAGTGGGTGGTAAGGGAGGGGTTGGGGGCAGGGGGGAGAAATAAACCAAGCCTTGTATGCACATATGAATAATAAAAGAAAAATGAAAAAAAAAAAAAAAAAAAAAAAAAAGAAAGATCAGCCATTCTCCTGTTCTGATACCCTGTGACTTCTCCAACAGGTTTTTTTGCATTTTACCTCTATGTTATATTATGGTACCACTTGAATTTGACACCTAGGCTGTTACTTATTTTTCTTCTCGAAAACCATGAATTTGTTCCCCAGCATGAATGTTAAGAACACTGGTGTTTTGGATTTGAATAAATCAGGCAATATTTAATTGATGATAACACTCATAAAAGTGTGCAGATAACATAAGTGTTGGTACCAACTGTGGTCCTTACATCATAACATTGAAATTTCCTTTGTCAGGAATTGATGCTCTTAATCACTGTTACATTAGATATGTACTAACTCAGATGTTTATAACTTTATTGCATTTCAAAATTTGCTGTTGAAATATATTGCCAATGCTATCTCAATGTGCAAAACAGAAAAAAAGCATTGATAGAAAGTCAAAATAGACATAGGGTAGTTGAGTCTGAAGGTTAGCGGGAAGTGGTGCAGAAAGGAAAATGGGGCTACAAAATCATGCATATTAATTCATATCAAAACTGTACTCATCCATTTGAGGTAATGCAAACACATGATAAAGTAAAATGACCAAATACAATTATAAGCATCAATTCTTCCTGAGCAATTATCGTTCTTTTGTAAACTGCAATTTTGGCCACTTGTGTGTACCAACCCTTAATTGTCAGTAATTCTCCAGTTTTCTAGCATTTCATAATGAGATATTTAGCACACACACACTGCTGCTGCCAGCTATTCATACTGCACAACTGAATTATCAAACAGACATAAAACAATCACAGGGAGCAGTAACTTGCAGCATATTGAAGTATTTTGTTTGCTCCTAAAATATGTCCAGTTACATTGAGAATATGTCTGAATGGAAGGTCCCAGGCATTGGTTGTTACTTTCCACTCCATGTCAAGAATTACAGGGAGCTTCCCTTTATTAAATGATAACTGATGTATTAGGAAAGTCATATTGCTTCTGCTGCCTACTTAGATATTACCAACCTCTCCATTTCTCTCTAGTATAATTTTAAATACACAACAGGAATGGAACCGTGTAATAGTATAGGAACGATCTTTCATAGAAGCATCCACGTGTCCCTCCAAAGGTCGGTAGTCATGAATGACTTCATACTACAATCAAGTCAGCTAATTGGTGACAATGTATAAAGATTACAAATGTCTTGAACCCAGGGTGTCTATGGTGGGAAGGGATTGATTCAAATGTTCTTTAAGAAGGAAGCTGTATCCCCTGCCCTTCCTAAAGGTGCCTCCTGGCTTTCTAAGAGTGGCTTTTAGTGACACTTTCTATTGGTTAGTGCATGACTCTGGGGACCGAGGGGAGAGGACTGGATTTGGACAGGTTGCTGTGCTCCTCTCCTTCCCAGGCAGACAATTTGTACTGTGTGGTGTTTGAGTACCTCATCCACTCAATGCAGACATTTAATTCACTTTACCATAGTCATTTGCAGCTATTTTTTGTGAGATCTTTTACTGTTTTCTGATTGCCCATTCCTAGGTTTACTGCCTTCTTTGGTGGACTTTTTTAAGTCTGAATATGAATGCTATTTTGGGAATGAATTATTTTATTTCTTTTATTTATCTTTTGGCATTTGCTTCTACTATGTTTGGACTATTCAATAGGGAATATATGCTGGACACAATGGCTCAAACCTGTAATCCCACTCCCTGGGAAGTGGAGAGTGGAAGGATTGAGGTTTAAAGCCAGCCCCAGCAAAAATTTCATGAGACCTCACCATCTCAACCAATGACTAGACAAAGTAGTGCTCCCCTGCTATCCCAGCCATGTGGGGAAACACAAATAGGAGGACTGTGGTCCAAGCTAGCCTAGAAACAAACACAAGAAGACCCCATCTCAAGAATAACCAGTTCAAAAAGGGCTGGCAGAATAGCTCAGGTTGAACGAGGCCCTTAGTTTAACCTTAGTACTACCAGAAAAAAAAAAGATAATTTAAAAAAATTGTTTCCTGACCTCTACCTGTTTGGAGAGCCTTCCTTTAGAATGGGGTCTTGTTAGTCTTGTTGCCAAATGCTGCATTCTGTCCAGGGACCTCCCAAGATCTTCAGAATCAGCATTCTGCCTACTTTATTTTTTTTTTTTTTGCATTTTCTTTATTGCATATCAACCAAAGCCTATCTCTATCTCTTACATTCATTCATCTTTAGAACCTCTTCTGACTTACATTGTAAATCTTATTTATTTTTTAAGTCTAACTAACATTCCATTCAGTCTACTTCTGTTTGCATATCTACCTTATGTAGCAAACTAAATTTACCTCCTTCACACCGCAGTGGTTCCTGTGCCCTCTTTCCTTTCTGAGATGATGTCATTACCCAGGAGGCCTCTGCAGTACAGCGTCAGGTCCTGAGGCTCTGCTTCTTGTTCATTGCTTACCTAATGGGCTTGGCTGCTCTGCTCAGCATCCCAGCATTAGCTATGCACCCCACTCTAATTCCCATCCTACCATCCCGTCTGAAAGCAGAGCCACGAGGGATGCCTGTGAGGAGGCAGACTGAAAAGAGATGCTTGTCCTTTTTCAGCTGGTCAGGTGACTACCCAGTTCACTTTATTTGCCCTGCATCTACCTGGGCAAGGAACAAGTGACACAAACAGGAGATGACAGTGCAGAGCAGCCTGTGGCCTTCCATTTCCATCAGCAAAATATCTGAGTTCTCTGCATGCCCAAGGGCATCACAGTGTCCAGCAGCTGGGTCAAAGGACTCAAAAGGAGGCTGAAGGGATGCTGATGGGGCAGATTTCGGAGCTTTGTAAGCTGAAGAGGTGTGTCTGCCTGGTACCTCACACAGAGATTTCACTACAGCTAGAAGAACATTGACTGGCAACCTGAGAGACATCTGTAGGATTAAGCCTTGAAATGGTGGGTGTGTAGTGTCTTAGGATGGGATATGAGTCCACAGCATATCACGAATGCTCCTCAACCCCAAAGCAAGGTCAAAGAAGAGAGAGAATAAGAATGGCTACCTTTCCCCTTCCATATTCAGTGGGTGAGTGAGTAATCTTCAAATGTGGAAAAGAAAAGAAGCTTTAAGCTGGTAATAACTGAAAATGAAGAATCACAATAACACTTGGACGTGTTCGAGTGACTTTGAGATCTGCCTGGGAAAGGTTTTAGTATGTTGTCTACAGAATAGTGCAATTGACAGAGTGCACAAGGGCAGAGATTTGAGGGAAAAAGTGTGTAACCTTTCACCCCAGTAGACTGACACAACAGAACAAAGCACTCAGTCCTCACTTACCACATCGCATGGAACTTTTCTACATATGTCTATTCCTCTCTCACAGGAGAATCTGAAGCTCTGGTACTTTATATTCCATGTATGCTCAAAGATGATTGTTGAATGAATGTGGGCACACATACATGAACAAATTAGTGCTCAAATCAATATATGAAGGTAGATGTGAAGAACACAAAATAGGGAAGAATTAGGCAAGAAATAATGATAATAATACATACCAGGTACTATTTAATTACTGATGAGGCATGTGTATTCATAGCTAAAATCAGAGTTCATCACTGGCTGCTTGTTACCCTTCCCCTACCCCATTCTGTCCCCTCTTATCCTGGTTCCTCTTTCCCTGAAGCTAAAGTTCCCAGCAATCTACAAAAGTCACCCAATTGCCTTGGAGCACTAGAATGCATGCTGCATTTCCTGGCTGTGGTCTACTGACTGGTGAGTAGCTCCTAACCACTTAGCACTCTGAAGCTGACTAGGTAAAACTTTGAATTAAAAGAGGCCTGGGTTTTTCTGGGCCATCATTTTTTTCCCTCCACATTTCTTACTTGGTGTTCCCAAGTCATTGAACACAGTTCCTTATTAGTTCTGAGCCTGCAACATGCACCCTTCCTGGGTTTAGACCTGCATCTGTGTGAGGCTCCTTCAGAAGATCAAGCCTGTGTCTCTTTCCTTCTTAAAGAAATTGCACTTGCTTTGTTGTCTGCTTTAGAGCTGCAAACCAACACTGCCATCCGCTGTTCCTTTGAATAATCTTTTCCCACAGTGCTCACCAACATGAAGAGAAACCTGACAACGAAATTAAGTCCTTTGAAAAGATGGGGGGGGGTTGGTTTTAAGCAAATGATGCAGCAGAAATCATAAAGCAATCAAACATGATGACCTATCTTCCTTGTCTAAATGCCTCCGTTCAAAATGTGGCCAAGAAAATGAGCAGTCTATACAGTTAGTTGCCTTTGTTCTGGACGTTACAGGAGGGGACAAAACCCAGTTCCTCTTTGCTGCACGGGGTTTCCAGGCTCAGGGCCATTTCCCATCACAGCCACATTCAATGCTTCAGGGAAGACCAGACTTCTCTTCCAACCCAGCAAGGGGCGTCTCCATCTCCCATGTGGAGAAAGGGGCATGTCTCCCTGAAGCCTGCCTCTTCTGAGTCTACCCTGCCTTGTTCTGCCCCACAGTTTCCCTTTATCATAAGGTCTCATTCTTTTTGGCTTCATTCTTCCTATTTCCAGTTCAGCTTTCAAATGAATGAATTTGTTCCTAAGATGCTGAAGAATTCTTTATTTTCGATCACATTTCTCTCATTGGCCCTTCATATAATATAGGAAAAATAAAGGACAGAGTTGCTTGAAGGCTTGCAGTGACCCGGTCCAATTCCCTGGCTCTTCAGGGGAAGACTTTGAAGTGCAGAGAGAAAGAAGTAAAACACAAAGCCATGGAGTTGGCAAACATCAGAGCTGTTGGCAGAACCTGTCTTAGAACCCTGGCAAAGACTTTTCCCTGCAAAATGCTTGTCCCAGAAGCAGCAGTGTGCTTCTCTGTACCCCTCTGTATCTGGGCTACACAACAGCTTAAATGGATTTTCTTATCTTTTCTCATCATTGAAAGTGACTCTACTACTTGAGTCACACTCCCCCCGTCCCCCGCCCTTTCTGTTTTAGTTATTTTTCAGGTAGGGTCTCATGCTTTTTTCCCAGGGCTGGTCTTGGACTGTGATCCTCCTACTTCCAGCCTCCCAAGTAGCTTGGATTACAGATGTGTACCACATTCCTGGCTTATTTGTTACTACACTTTTTGCCCCAGCTGTCCTCAAGACGTGATCCATCTCTATCTCTAGTAGCTGGGATTACAGGTGTGTGCTACCACTCCTTAGTGGCATTTTAAAAAGTTTCTTAAATGGCATTTTAAAACACATAGCCTTGTTCCAAAAACATCTGACATGATGCTTCTTATGACTCCTGTCTTCTCCCTCTTCTGAGAAGAAGGCTGAGTTGAGAAAGACCTCACAGCAGTTGCATGCATCTTCTACCTCACATAGGAGGGAAGATATGTGAGCTGGAGTCCTGTAGTCCTGGTTTAGCAAGAGAACTCTTGAGTGTTATTTGACCTCTCTGGACTTGGAACTCCTGCAGGAGAAACCACAGGTCCTTCACTCACTAAGACAGCACTGATGTCTGAACTACTACTTAGACTCACGCAGAGATCACTCCCCTTAGGTCCTGAAACAGCCCTGAGAGAGGCCTCGTGGAAATACGAGAGAGCTGAGTCGCTCACTTGGTGTTTGTTCAATGATCACAGCCTGCCTCGGGAAGACGTGAGGTCCCTCGCATCATAGTGTCACCTGCGGAGCTGAGGACACCTTCACACATCAGAGGCCCACAGTGTGTGGGCGTGAGGTTGAGCGATGCACAGTAACTGCAGAAGCAGAAGGCCAGGGCACTTTAAGGAGTCATTTCATTTTCTAACAACTTAGGATTTTTCATAAATAGATTGGTAACAAAGATAAAAGCCACTTGGAGGATTTAGTGAAGACCTGGTCTCCTGTGACAGGAGAACCACAGTGGCCAAAGAGGGCACTAATTACCTTAGTTATAAGGTGAAAGGTAAAAAGAAAATGATTTTTTACCAAAATCATGTGTACCAGGTGCTGTTAGGAATTTTGAGCCTGTTCTCTCCTTCTTCATAAAGCTTTGAAAGTAACGATGACCACACTCACATGTCAGGTGAATCAACCAAGACTGGGAGAGGCACTACCCGAGGTCACTTAGATGTCAGGGCGCACAGGAGGAACGAGTTCAGGTGTGGGCACCGTACACGAGGCAAGTGAGCTTTCAGCACACACTGGCACTAGGAAGTTGATTACTTTGCTGCAGTGGAAAATTCATAAGGAACATTGAGGCAGGAGCCTACCAAGTAGGACCTCTGCTTATTTTATTTATTTGATTTTTTGGCAGCATTGGGGTTTGAGCTCAAGGTTTCACACTTGCTAAGCAGGTGCTTTTTCTGCTTGAGCCACCGGCCAATCCCAAGCTAGGAACTTTGAAAGCTAGATTCAAGTTATTAGTTTTATTCTGTCTACACTGAGGATTCTTTAGTGCCTTTTCAGATAGGAAGGGTCAGCACAGGTGTGTTTTAGAAGAGGCAATCTTGGAGTCACATGCACAGGGGCATTGCAGAATAAGCCCAAGAGCCACCGCGATGGCCCAGGTGTGATGCTGATGGGAAGGGAAGAAGCAAGCTACATAGCTACCCTATGTCTTGGTGGCATGGGTGCTGCTACAGCAGCAGTCTATGGTATCAGAGCTTGAGTGCAGACTTATTTCTCCTTGTTGTGGAGGCTGGGAAGTCCATGGTCAGAGCACAGAAAAGTCAGTGTCTGGTGAAACTCACTTCCTGCTGCCATCTTCTCTCTGTCCTTTCTCATGGCAGAAGGGGCCAGGGACTTATCTTCCAGAGGCCCTGCCTCCTACATCACCACATGGGGTGTCAGGATTAACATACAGATTTTGGAGGGAAGCAAGCATTCAGTGCACTCCATCTTAAAACACAGCGAAACTAACTCACACATTCATTCACTCCTTTAATGTTTGTCACTGAGCTGAATGCTGACATTTTATACTTTGATGAAGAACCACTTTTACTAAATTAAATGTTATATTTTGAAATGCATTCATAGGCAGTTTTGAGAAATAATGCAGAGAAATCCTGTGTACCTGTTCTTTCTCCCGGTGGCAATACCTTATGAAATTGTAGTGTGGTACCTCAGCCAGGATACTGACATTGACACATTCCAGCGTTCTTACTTAGATTTCTCCAAATTTACCTGTACTCCATGGGCTTAAAAATTCTCATGTATTCTATATGCCTGGTGCATTCTTACTATAGTCAGATAGTAAGTTTCTATGGTAAATCCTCCCCAGTTGTGCAGCTCACCACAGGGAATCTAAGAATCTTGTTCAAAACTCTTCCTTCACCCAAGACCCAAACCAACAGTACTGAAACGGTATTTAAATCTCAACTTCTTTTGACCAAAACCTGTTTTTGCTTTATCCAGTGACTTTTATATCTACTGAAAGTTCTGGTGACTTTGTTACGTAGCTCTCTTCTCTCATTCAAGAAAATAGGATCCATTAATCAACAGGACATGTCTTTGGTTTCAGAAATCTGGGTGGTCCGTTGATCTCTTCTCCTGGGTGTGAACTTGCCAGGCAGGCACTCTGTCAGTTGAACCACATCCATAGTTCTCTTCACCTTTGGTTGATTCTCAGGTAGGGTTTCACTTTTCCCTGGGCCCAGCCTCAGATAGCAATCCTCTTCCCTATACCTCCTAAATAGCTACGATTATATGAGTATATGATTATTATATGAGATTATATGAGTATATGATTATTATATGAGAAGGTTGATTCTTACCATGTCTGTCCTTCTTTTTATTCTACACCTCTCTAGAATTCTCTGGTAATCAAGCTGACTAATGTTAGGAAGTTCTAACTACATTAAATGCTACCAAAAAAAAAAAAAAAGAAGAAGAAGGTAGGGGTATGGTTCAAGAAGTAGAGCACTTGCCTAGCCAGCACAAGGCCTGGAACTCAAGCCCTAATACCACTAAACAAACAAACAACCCCAGAGTTACTAGCTGGGCAAAATGACGTCTGATAAGGTCAGAGGGATTTTCAGTTCCAGTGAGAAAAGGCCTTTAAATAAGGGAAGGATAGAGCCCACAGTCTGAATCCATACCTCAGAAGACCACATCCTTGCTTTTGATCACAGACAAGCACAGTTTATCATTGTTCAAGTCCTTATTTCCTGAATTCATCAGCAACTTCGTCCTGGTTACAGGTCCTTGTGTTCTGATATGTATTCTCTTTCCCACCTGATCATTTCATTTGATTGTCCACATATGAACTCTGATATTATTTGTTTGGTTTATAAATGACAGAAAAATCAAAGCAAATTCAATTGTGCAGAAAGAGTAGGTTATTGGGTCCTTGGAATCCAAAAAAAAAAAAATAGTTCAACAATTGAACTTTGGGTCTACTGACTTGAGACTCATTGGATCCAACAGTAGCTGTTAATTATCCACGGTATCTTGAATATCACTTGTAACCTTTACAGTGTGGCTTTCTAGAAAATGAATACATAATGCATAATACTTTGCTTATTTATGTAGCAGTCCCAATGTAGTATATTAATTGAGCATCCTTAACCCCAAAATATTCCAAAACATGAAACTTTTTTGAGTCTTGCCATGATACCACAGTGGAAAATTTGAACCTGAACTCATGAGAAAGGTCACAGTCAAATTTAGGTGCACTATAAATAATGTATATAATTACCTCCCAGTTTTGTGCATAGGGTGTATAAGAAACACAAATGAATTCCGTGTTTAGACTTAGGTCTCATCCACAAAATAGCTCATCATGAAAACATTCCAAAATCTAAAAAATATCAGATATCTGAAACACTTCTGGTCTCAAGCATTTCCATCAAGGATACTCAACCTCTATTCTCACAGGTTCTAACCAATGGCAAGCCATCACTGTCACATCGTTAATCAGATTCCTTGCCACATGACGTGGATCTCAAAATTTTTGTTGTTGAGATATATGGAACATCTTCAAACTTAATTTAGCTAAACCCATAACAAAACCATAGCAAGTCCATGCTAAAAAATATGGATGAAAGGAATCAGAGTTCCACATGCACACGGACTTCTATGAGCCATTGCTAGTGTGTTTTTAATAATACGTCAATAGTCGTTTAGTCTTGTCACAGCTGGACTTCTGATTACATATTCCATTATGAAAAAAGGCTTGTGTAACCATTCAATAATTACTTAGAATTTTTAATCCATCAGGTCTCATAGTTTATTTAGTACTTAGAAAAGCTGAATTCTAATGTAGACTCAGAATATGTTAGCAGATGGTCTTCCCTTAAAATAATCATTCGCTTCTAAAATGCTTTGTGGATCAGGTGCTATAAACCTAACTAGTTGCCATCAGAAGGATCATGGCTCCAGGCCAATAGTTCTGGGCAAATAGTTCATGAGACCCCATCTCAACCAATTGCTGGGTGGGGTGGTGCAGGCCTGTCATCCCAATTATGGCAGGAAACATAAAATATTAGGATTGTGGTCCAAGTCAGACTAAGCAAAGAGTGAGACCCTATTTCCAAAGTAACCAAAGCAAAATCAAGCTGGTGGCATGGTTTTCATGATAGGGGGGCTGCCTAGTGAGCACAAACCTTGAGTTTAAACCCTAAAATTTCCAAAAAAAAAAAAAGTGTGTTTCTAACATGTGAGTGACTAAGGTAGGATTAAGATGAATGAGACAATGACATTATGCTCAGCTTAATATCCTCTCAATTTTGGAAACTCATTGCTTTTAAACTAAAGTAAGAAAATACTTTTGCTATCATTGTACATCCCATGTGAACATTTTATTTTCATATGGAGCAGGTGTCCTCTGCTAATTTTTAAATAAAATTTCATATTTTAATAGACAAGAACATTAATCCATTAAAAAACATTATTGCATGGGCATGGATGTGTTAGATTAAATCATTATTACCATCCCAAAGTTTCCACTAAGAATATCGAGAAAAAATAGCTTGATTAAAGATCCTGTATTTAGTAACACCAGAGATGGGTGTAGCAATGAAGACCAGGGGACCTAAGAATATGAACATGGAATATGAGTAGAGAATTGGGTTGACATTTTCTCTTTTCACTTACTCTGGCTATAAGCAAGACGTAGAGTGCCTGAGCTCTGCCCAGGTGAAGAACAGCTGTTTCTGGACTGAGAAACAACCAAAAATCTAAAATTGTAAATGGAGTCCTGTAAGATCTCAAATTCAAGGTCAACTTCCCCTTAAGATATTAGCTGATTCTGAAATTTTGGCTCTGGGAGAAAAAACAGATTAGCAGAAACTAGAAAAACAAGGCAGATTTTGTCAATTGTATGGTAAAGAAAAAAGGGCTTCAAGTCCAACCAGGGAGAGGAGCTCTGGAAACACACCAAGTTCTCATTTGAAAGTCATGGAGAGTTACACCCCAGAAGGAAGTGAACAAAAATTAGGCTGTTTTCAGCTTATTCCCAAGTTGACAGGTCCCCACACTGCCTAGATGAGCAGAGGGTTAAGCAACTCTGGAGAAAGAGCTCATCCATGGCCTCTGCAATGTCTTTATGCAAAATACATGGCCATCAATATAAAGTTACTGGGTTTATTAAAAGACAAGACCATAAGACTGAAAATCAAGACAGCGATCACAAAATAAGAGTATAAGAAACAAAACCTAACATGATCCATGTATTGGAGTTAGTAGACTGGAACTTTAAAGAAGCAATGATTAATAAATTCAACAAAAAGCATAAGAAATATGAATGCAAACATAGAAATTTTAATGAGATCACTTACCATCTGTAAAATAAATGGGCATTCTAAATGTCAAACCACAATACCAAAAATTAACTCAGTAGCTATATTTAGTTGCATATTCAATATAGCAAAAAATATAAGACTTGTAAACTAGAAGACAGTTTAATAGAAAATAACCATATTGAAGCATGGAGAAAGATAAACCCTTGCGAATGTGGAAAAGGGCATAAGATACACGTAGGACATTGCCAAAGCTCCAACAGGTATGCAATCAGACTTTTAAGGAAAGAATGATGCAGGAGCAATATTTGAAGGATTAATGGTTGGTAATGTACCAAATTCTATAATTTATAATGGTTGGTAATGATCTGTAAGTTCAAGAATTCCAGTGAACCACCAACAAAATAAATTCAAAGAAATCAAGACCTGGTAACATTTAAATCAAATTGTTAATGACCACAAGCAAAGATAAAAATTTTAAGCATCCAGAGAAAAAAGAAAAACTAGTAAATTTCTCAATATGTATATGGAAGCTGGTGGAAACAGAAAGTGCTGAAAGAAAAAAGTGCCAAACTATCAATTAGTAGAAAAATAAAATAAATATACACTATAATGTAATATACTGTGATGATTAACTTTGCGTATCAACTTGACTGGATTGAGGCTGCCTAGAGGACTGGCAAAGCAGATTTTGGGGTGTCTGTAGGGATGTTTCCAGAGATGACTGACATTTGGTGACACCCCACCCTGAATGTGGTGGACACCTGAATGGGAAGAAAAAGCAGAAGGGTGTCAAACTTTCTCTACTTCCCAAAGAGGTACATGTTTCTGCCACTGCCAGCTTGAGAATTTAAGCTCCAAGTTCTTCACCTTTGAACTCGAGCATGCACAGTGGCCATCTGGTAGGGTAACCTGAGCCTTTGGTCTTGGATTGTAGACTGCATCATGGATCTCTCTCTCTCTCTCTCTCTCTCTCTCTCATTCTGAGGTTTTGGCTTCTTAGATGGAGAAGTTGGTCATAGGTTTGCAGATGGCCATCTCGGAACCTTTCAGCCTCTGCAGCCATATAAGCCAATGTGATAAATCCCCTACATATCTATACACAATGGAATTTTATGCAGCCATGAAGAGGAACGAAATGTTATCATTCGCTGGTAAATGGATGGAATTGGAGAACATCATTCTGAGTGAGGTTAGCCTGGCCCAAAAGACCAAAAATCGTATGTTCTCCCTCATATGTGGACATTAGATCAAGGGCAAACACAACAAGGGGATTGGACTATGAGCACATGATAAAAGCGAGAGCACACAAGGGAGGGGTGAGGATAGGTAAGACACCTAAAAAACTAGCTAGCATTTGTTGCCCTTAACGCAGAGAAACTAAAGCAGATACCTTAAAGCAACTGAGGCCAATAGGAAAAGGGGACCAGGAACTAGAGAAAAGGTTAGATCAAGAAGAATTAACCTAGAAGGTAACACCCACGCACAGGAAATCAATGTGAGTCAATGCCCTGTATAGCTATCCTTATCTCAACCAGCAAAAACCCTTGTTCCTTCCTATTATTGCTTATACTCTCTCTACAACAAAATTAGAGATAAGGGCAAAATAGTTTCTGCTGGGTATTGGGGCGGGGAGAGAGAGGGGGCGGAGTGGGTGGTAAGGGAGGGGGTGGGGGCAGGGGGGAGAAATGAACCAAGCCTTGTATGCACATATGAATAATAAAAGAAAAATGAAAAAAAAAAGTATAAAAAAAATAAATAAAAAAAAAATAAATAAATCCCCTACAATAAAGCTATCCCATTGGCTCTTTTTCTGTGGAGAACCTTGTCTGCTACATACACAAACTCACCAATTGTTAAAGTGAAATAGTGAAAATAAAGCAAAATGAAAAACCTTTGATTGCTAATGATTTTGCTCTCTCAGGCAAACAAATATTGGGAGACTTTTGTCTTTAGCAGACATTCACTAAAATGAATATTAAAGAAAGTTTTTCAACCAGAAGAAAAATACTCCAGATGTAAGCATAAAAATGCCAAGACAGGAGGAGAATCATAAAGCTTACAAAAGTTAATGTATTCCAAAGTTTCAGCATTCTTAGGGAAAGAGTAAAAGCAATAATTTACAGTAGTTTATACACATCAAGGATACATACTTAAATCTCTAACATTATTACTGAAAGGATAATTAAAATACATAGCTAACAAATTAATAGAGTGGGATATTTAAATAATCCAAAGTAAAACAAGAGAAAAAAATGGAAAAATTAAGTCACATAAGAAAGCAAATAGAATGGAAAATGTAAATCTAAATCTATTGGTGATTACAGTATACACAAAGAATATATAAACATTTCTAAGAAAATAGAAGACAAGCCAGTGGAAAAGAGCTAGGTAGAAAATTTGACTGGGAACGTCACAAAAGAAAATTGTTAAATGACAAAGAGACAAGAGAAGTTCTCAGTTTCATTAAGTATCGTAGAAATGTAAATTACAACTACATTGAGGTACTATTACATATACCGTGTGAACCTCTTAAAATCTTTTAAAAGCCATGTTATTTTAAAAGTTTATGACAATATGGAGAAATTATAATTTTTGTTCACTACTGGTGACAGTGTGAATTGGCAAAAGAAACTTCTCATACAATGAACTTCACTAAATTATGCTATCTAGTAGACATTAGTGTAATAATTAATTAATCTCCTATGTTTATGTAATTAATCGCCTATATTCACCCAAAGACATCCTTAATGCTATCTAAATATCTCTAGAGTAGGTAACTACATTGAGGTGTACTCATAGAAAAGAATAATGCATACCATTATAAATGGAAAAAAAAACCATATAGCAGTCTGCACTAATATTAAAATTTTTAAATGAAAGAAGCCATTCATGAAAAAGTCCATATAGTATGACATTCCATTTATGTGAAACTCAAAAGCAGGTAAAAGTAATCACTGCTATAAAAAGTCAATACAGTACTCACTCCTGATGGACATGAGGTGCAGCGACTTGAAAGGTACACAGAATAATGCCCTGTCACCTCATTTAGTTGCAGGTCACAGCAGATTCATCTAGTGACCACTTTGGGCTGCACCCTGGAGGTACCTGCATGTTTCCATGTGTATATTACTGCCCAATAAAAAGTTTACTTATAAATTATTGACTTGTACTGAAGACATGAGACCAAGCTATGTGATTCTCCTCATCAATTGCTTCGCTAATATAAATACTCTAATACAAAGAATAAAACAATTGACTATTATTACATTCCCTGAGAAATTGTAGAGGCAAAATAATAATGGTAGGTATATTTAATATTATGTCACTCACCATGCCCTAGATTTTACACATCTCCTAACCTCAGACAATCCCATTTTTATATTATTACAGAAAATACTTTTTGTCTTCATATAATTAATGGAAATAAAATAAAAACCAAGCAAAGCAAACATTTCATGACAAAGTAATAGATGACACAGCCCCAAACTTGTGTGGCCATTCAAAAAGCTAAAACCTGCTAAACCGAGTAGCACGGCATGTAAAAATTTGTGAGTTGTATTTGTTTGGGGGACAGTTAAATAAGTCAAATAGAATTTATTGAAAACGCACTTTGTGTCTAACACTACCAAGAGCTGTGGAGATCATAAAAGAGCTGTACAATGTAGCTCCACCCTTTAAAACTCAACTAATTCACCCAGTGATACAAGAGGTAATCTGCAAGGCAATATCAAGAAATATAGCTTAGCTATTAGAGTATGTCAGGTATCCCATAGATAGACCAAATATGACAGACAGACGCAGGATGGAATGGCACAGGACAGAGTGATAGGAAGGACGATTGGAGGCGATGGGGGAGAAACTGGGCTTTGTGACGGTGATTGACTAACAAAGTTTCTTGGACATCTAATTAACACATGTTGTGTTGGACAACTTAAGGTTACCTGTTCTGAAATGGTATGAATTGATAGCATGAATGGCTCTGATGCCACGGTGATGATCATGTGTGAGTAATTCGTGCACAGGCTAATGGAGCCATACAGTGGACCTGCAGGGGTGTCACAAATGAGCGTTTCCGTGCATTGACATAGCTGTGGGTAGAAGCTGGTATAGTGTTTGCCCCTCACTCCACTATTCCTCACTCTTGCTGGGATGTGTGAGTGTGCATGTGTACACATGTGTATATATGTTGAGTTATTAGGAAAACAAAATTCAGCTATGCACTGGAATCACGAAAAAACTTTCTCAAAATAATTTATGCAAATAATTTTACAATGCATGATCAAAGGAGAAATTGGAGGAAAAGGGGCAACATCACTTGGGGAAGAATTTTACAGGAGGGTTGACATTATAAACACCATTTTTCAACTTCTTTTCAGTTGGAATTTTAGTTAAGAAATAATTTGGCTAAGTTATTTTAAATGCTAAATGGAATTAGATGATTTCCTGAATAATGTCACTGTAATTTACTTGTTGCTGTTGGACTTTTCTCTCTGAATTTATCAAGACTGGTCTATTAGTTTGCTTGACCTTTTTTTTTTTTTTCAGGGTAGAAACACAATTTAACACACAATAATACATACTGACTAAAATTATGGAGTTTTGTATTTTAGCTTCATTACCATAAGGAGAGAAAAACACCCACTGTAAAAACTGTGCATTGTTTATACATGTTGTCATCTGTATGCAAGTGAGTCATTTCAAATAAAGAACCCTTGACAAAGAGTATTTTGAAGGTAACTTTTCCTTTGCTTGAGCAAAGTATGTGTGGATGTACCTGACAAAAGGCCCAGTTTATACTTTGGTATTGTTATGGTCACCTAACAGCTCAGTCTTACAATTGGAAGGGATCTTAAAGGTCCAATAATTTCCAAGGGATGCTGGAAAAAAGTTCACAAGACTCCATCTCAACTAATAGCTGGGCACAGGTGGTACCTGCCCATCATTCTAACCACAAGGCAGGCTGAGATGAGAGGGTCATGGCTCTATCCAGCCTGTGCAAAAGAGTTTTGAGGTTGCAGATCATGGAAAAATGTTGGGTGTGGCAGTGAGCTCCTGCCATCCCATCTGTGGCGGGAAACCTAAAATAGTAGGATTGCAGTCCAGGCCAACCTGGGCAAAAGGCAAGACACTACCCCAAAAATAACCAGAAGCTAAAGGGCTGGGGAGTGGCTCAAGCAGGAGAGCACCTGCCTAGCAAGTGTGAAGCCCTGAGTTCAAACCCCAGTACCAGCAATAATAAGAATAATAATTCCCAAGTGATGATCAGGGATTTTGCCATTCTGTTCCAAAGTGAGAAAAATAAAGCCCATGTCATTCTATCTCTTGATTTAGGTAGCTAGGTTTTTATTTGTGAAAGTTAGAAAGTATTCTTTAAAACATTTTTTTTTGCAAAATTTACCTTTAATTTCAATGTTACATCTTCCTGCCTTTTAATTTAAGATGTAGTTTATTTTATGAAATGATATGAAACATTTGTTTTAGGATCCTTAGTAAACCCTATAAACATTTTTGTTTCTCTTTTTTTTTTAAAAAAAAAGTTCTAATGTATGAAATTTCTGTCTGAGCATCGTCACCCTAAATCAATGGTCCATGTAACCATATTCTCTCTCCACTCTGCCTACCATGCCGTGATCAAACAGCTCTATAAAGAAGAAATTCCACTGTTTTTCAGCATCATGCTTTCCACCCTCAGTTTTCTTAGAAAACTGTTTTTAAAAAGTTGGCTGAGATTTTTCTTGAAAATTTGTGTTTTGGGAAATGGAAGAAGTGTAATTCCTGTGGTAAATGAATTCTTCAAGTGCGTGAAGTACTTGAATCTTCTCTCTGAACCTTCTCTTGACTAGACTCTACTTTCTTTTTTCCTCACACATAACTGCATGTTTCTCATTTCTTTTATCCTCCTCTAAACATGTTTGAATTTGTCAATGACCCTCAAATTCTTGACACCGAGGACTGAATTAAAGACTAAATGGACATGGAGCCTAGTGGTCTGCTATCACCTCCAAGCCTCTAGGGCCTGTGGCTTTGTTAGGACATTTTAGGTCCCATTAGCCATTTTTCCAGTTACAATTTATCTTGAATTTTCAATTGGATGAGTCCTGAAATTTTTTTCTGATGCAGGCTTACTGTTCTCACCCAGAAAACAAAAGGTGTTGTAGAAGAAATGGCAAGCAAGACTTCACTTGCAGGCAGCTCACTTAGGGCAAATCATACTGCTTTCGTTAAAGAAAAGATGGAAAATAAACTCTTGACTCCTGGATAGCCATCTCTTTGTTAAAATCAGTTCCCAGTAAAGAAAATGCTGATTGATAGTTAGCAAGTTAATTCTTTCGTGGTCCTCTTCATTTTAACCAAGATCATAGTCATAAACCAAAGTAGGGCTCAACACACTGTATCTCAGGAGCTAACTCCACCTTGTTTGCCTACTTTGTAAATAAAGTTTTATTGGGATGCAGGCCTGTCCACTCATTCTTTTGTTGCCTCTGTTTGCTTTCCTATTACAGTGAATTGAGTACATCCAAAGCAACAAGCTAGTTCCCAGCAAGAGGTCAGAACTGGCCAGAAGAAGAAACGAACAATGTCCACCTACTTGTTATAGATTTGACATTTGTTTGAGATAAGGCTCGTTCTGTACACAGCTGAGAACTCAGAAGCCACCATCCTGAGCAGCTGTCCAGGAGGCCAGGAAGACTCACAGTACGTCTCGCGTGGCCATTTATGATGGGAGTTGTATTAAAATTCTTTTTGTTACAATGCTCAGATCCCCCCTCACTTTGAGAATAAGGATGAGCCAAAGAATCCTATGGTCCCCTATGTAGTATCCACCAAAAAGATCCTTAAAAATAGGGTATAGGTCCAAAAGAAATCAAAGTAACACTCATACCTGCTTTACAATTTTTGGGTAGATAACAGTATCTAAAGAGATACCACCACTTAAAATTAAATCAGCTTCTGTGTTATCAGCTCTGTTATAAGGAGGCTGACCCAGCAGGTGCAACTCATATCTGGGCAGTAGTTTTAAAACTTTCTTGTACATTGTTATAATTTGGAAACAAGTAAGATACCAAGCAAGCTTCAGTTTCTTTCTGTGAAATGCTTCCAGCTTCACAAGGGGAATGTAAGAAATAAAGGAAAGAAGGAAAAACACTAAAATTTGAATTGATGTGAAAAATGTCTGTGTGTAATTTTTAATTTTTAAATGAAACCAGCAGACAGTGGAAAACCACTTTTGCCCTGGGAGGACTTAGCCTGGGAGGACATAAACAAAGCTACAGTCTAGACTGGGAACACCCTGATGGTGTCTCCAGCCTGATCTCCTCAGTGGTTCTAGGTGTTTCCGTGTCATCAGAACCTGCTGTACTGTACTCAGTTCTCTCAAGATGATGTCACAGATCCTTCCCGGGAGACCTCAAAGGTAAATGTTCAACTGTCATACCAACTTTAGAGAAAAAAAAAAGCCTTGAAAACTTCTATTTCCCCAGAATACAAGACACCCATGTCGTATGATCCTCATGACTGGGCAGACTGCTGGTCTGCAGAGTCCTGCAGAGCTGTATTGGGGCAAAAGGAAAAATGAGTGATCCTCTCTGGACAGCAAGACATCTTTCCATAATTTGAACCAAGTGGAAAAGTTAGTAAAAAGCACATTTTAATAACGACTTATGCAGAATCCCATATTGCCCGATCTCTGCCAAGTTTGGCAAACCTGACTGGAGAAGAACACTATCACCCTCTGGGCCAGGAACCAGGGAAGCACTGAAAATGCCTGTCATCGTTGCCTGATAATGCTGGCCCATAAAACACACAAAATACCAACTTGTCCTTATCTAAAATTTTGATATTCTGTTCACTATAGATTTTTAAACATTAATTGTGATGCATGAAATTATTTTTTATTACCAATTTTTGTCTCTTCTTTAAATGTTCCTAAGATGAGGACTTCACTTGTCTCACCCTAACCTTGACCCTATTAATATGTTAATAGATTTTGCCTAAGATGTTATGTTGCTCTTAAGAAGAAAAATAATTCATGTGTCTTCTCCAGTACACGTGTCTAACCCGGTGTCTTCCAAATGCCCTAGAAACAAAATTCTAGAGGTATTAATAGGTATTTTGCAAAAAATAGAAACATCCTGTCACCACGGAAGTGTGAGAAATGGCATATTATGTCTCTCTGTCTCTGCCTCTCTCTTATTTTTCTAAAAACTCACAGTTATATTGGCATACTAAAGTTTTGAGAAACCCCTCATTAAAGAGAGCTGTTAAACACATTTAACCAGACTTACTTGATGTTTTGTTCATAAGCATCTATTATCATCTTGTATTAGTCAACTGTGTCTGGGTAAAACCCTAAAACTTGATAGTTTAAAATGACAATAAGCACAGTTGCTGTGGGTCAGGAATTTGGGAGCACTTCAACCGGGAAATTTTAAGATGGGGTGTCCATGAGGTTCTGTCATGATGACCACATGGCTTCAGTCATCTCAAGCCTTGATTGGGGAAAACCAGCTTCCAAGGTGACTTCCACTGTGGTTGCTAAGTCAGTCTGACTGTTGAAGGAGGTTTCAGTTCACACAAAGCTTCAGTCCTTACATGTGATAAGTGATGTCTCCCCAGCAAGTGGTCCTTGAGAGATGGAGCCAAGCAGAAGCTATCCTGTTTTGCGACAGCATCAGAAGTAGAATATCATCCCTTTTGCAGCATTATCTTCCTGAAGTCATGAGATCAGCCCACACTCCAGAGGACAGAGGTATGCTCTACTTTCTGATAGGGAGAGTGTTGAAGAAATTTTGAATATACTTTAAAAACCTTCACAGGACATAGGCTTGGATGTTTTGTTGCAATTATTTCTTCTGTTTTCTATCCAGATATTTTAACTCATTGAGGCAGAAATCCAAGTTTAAAGTCAGACCTGAAAATGACTAGCTATCCACTCTACTGTACAACAACCTTAAGTGATTGCAAGGGGCATCTTCTCCTTTGCCTGCCTTCTGTGGTTACAGCAATCCACTTTTCTTTGATGGTAACCGCTTTCCCACAACACTGTGTGTGCCTGGTGGGATGGTTAGTCATGTTGCCACCAGTGCCACCATCACCATAGAGATGGGCATAGGACCAGGTGGCCAGAGACCTCCATTCCTTGGCTGCTGGTGATTGCATTAGTAATAGGCACACAGCCCAAAAGAATTCCCTAATATTTGAGATTTTCTGCTAAGAGAGTAACAGAAGCAAAAATCACAGGGAAGAAAAATAGACAAGAAGGAAAGAGACAAAAAAGGGAAACAGAGAGAAAGTCCTGATGTTTCAATTATATGGATCAATTCATTCTGATATTTTTAAATCTAGATGAGTTTACTTCATTTGCAGCTGAAGGGGTTCTAACAACTCAGGTATGTTTCACCATAGACCACAAAGTGGTCTTTAAATAGTGCCCTGCAAGCAATATGCAGAACTATGAATAAAGAAAACACATTAATGGGAAAGTGATCTAGGAGAACCAAAATTATAGAAGCTTTTAATTTTATTTTTTTACATCATTCAGGGTTATTTTATTCATTTTTCCTACCCCTGAGTTATCTCCTGTGGTTACTCTAGCTTTTCTAGACACTGTTGTGAGTGGGCAATTCAGATTTTATCTTATAGAAAGCATAATCCAGTTTGACACCCAAACTATACTTTAAAGTCAGATTCTGTTAACCTCTCTGCTACCCCCTTGCAGGACAGTCACAGCTTTTTACTATGTTCTCACTCATATTTGCACCCCTTATTCCAATAAGAAAGTGTCTTACCTGACTGGTACATCTGCTAAGCAGGCATTGGTCTCATTGGAGGTTCAATTCTTAGCTTCTTCCAGGATCCTTTTGTGGAGATTCGCACATACACTTCCACACATTTCCTGGGATTCTCACTGGATTTTTTAGCATACAAGATACCTGTTTTGACTGGCTGCTCATGATCTAATGTCTGAATTCCGGAGGTCCACTCCCACAGGGTTCATTTGTTGGCTCCCTTTGTCCTGCAGCCCAGGACAGTCAAAGTCTTCTCTGAGGTCACCTCTTACCAAGAGACCATCCACTGTCTTGTTCCACCCAACTCCAGAGGGGCCTCCAAGTCCCAAGACAGTGTGGGATTTCCTTCAGTGGATGCCTACAAAGACTTTGGGACTTACCTTAGAAAGTGGTTGTGTTTACATTTCTTGTCTCTGGAGTTTCAGCCAAAATTCAGTATCGACAAGGTCCATTTTAATATTGGGACTCTCACAGCCATGGCAACTTTAGTTTTTAGAATACATTTTGGACAAGGAACTTCACCCATCATTTCCCAAGGTATTCCTAATGACCCACAGCATCTGATTATTTCAAGGCTGGCTTGGAAGTGGTTTGTAAGCTAGATTTGTGAGTCAGGAGTCTGCATTTTTAACAAACTCATGAGAAGTTGAAAAGGAGACAAAGTTCCTGATATGCAGTTCATGTTGTCGAATGCATGTGACAGCGCTCTCCTACATGGATTCCCAAAAATACGACTGACCATTGGAACTCGACTACAAAACGTTCTTTAACAGAAAGGGGGAAATGCAGGGCGCCAGAGTCAGACAGAGAAGCTCTAAAAGACTCCTTGAATTAAGATATACCAATTCAAAATATGCATTGTTAGCCTACCTTGTAAATGGGAGATAGCATTAAATTTTGTAATTCAGATAATACGGAGATTCTTCTTTAAGGATTACAATATGGTAGAAGTGATGAGACGATGTAATACAAGAAGCTTAGTGAATGAAATGTATAATTTCCACATTAATTTAAACACTACATTTTTTTAAAAAGCTCACCTCTTTAAACAATATTGTTGAGAGCTGATCGCTGATACCTGATTTTGGATTTGTAGTTATTTGGTTTCTATTAAAAAATGTGAATGGAGTGGCCTTCTTTATCCATTGTGGCAGAATCTTCTAACCTTTGAACTGAATCAAATGGGTTTTCCTAAAGGTTCCTGCAAGCTAGTTTGGTACAAAGTGTTCTTTTATTGATTTTTTAAATGCTTTAATCAATAGTGCAAACCATTCATACCTAATTTAAGTTCTCCCCTTATAACTGCTTTGTACTTCTTCTAAAATTTGCCTCTTAATGTATCCATTTTTACCTGTGGTTATAATCTGGTTTGCCCTCCAGGCAAGATATTCAACACTATAACTTTAGTGCAATCAATGAGTCAGTTCTGAAACTCAACAGATGTTACCCTGCAAGACAGGTGATGTTATATGATGCTTTGTATATTGAACAAGTTCTATTTTCTAATACCATTATTGCTTAAAGATTGACTCAGAAAAAGACATTAAATCTGAGAATTTCCAAGTTCCTATGAAGTGTACTTTTTTAAAAATTTGAGAATATTTTCAAGGGTTTTTTTTAATTTTTAACTTAAGATCTGGCTTTAAAATGTAAGTATAAACTTAGTTTCAAAAATTTTGCTGGAAGAATTAATAAAATCTTTAATTATGTTTACCAGGTATCATGTAAAAGAATGTAACTCTTTTGTGGTAAAAGAGAACCAGTCCCTCTTCTGCCTTGGGGTTTTCACTTAGGTCAAGGGCAGAGATTCTGGAGAAGGTTCCACTAGACACGAAGGGAGCAGGCAGTGGGAAGGCAAAGGTAGGTTTGAGGTTAGATTGTGTCAACACTCAAAGGAATGTGTGAGTGTGTGGTCTTCATACAGTAGACAGAAGGATGGCCTCAAATTGCTCTGAGTGATGGTATGACATGAACAAATCTTTGACTGAATTATGGGAGAAGACCTTAAAGCAAAAAGTTAGGAACAAACAAGCTGGTAAGGAGGCTGGCACAGTGATCCCAGTCACATATGACAGGTTATTAGTAGGCTGTTACCCCAAATGCTTACAAACTTGGGGTACAACTGATTGTTAGCCTGGAAAACGCCACTGGTTAATTGTCAGGTCAATTGTGTTTGAGGCATCTGTGGAGATTTCTCACTAGAATCCCGTTTAGACCAGAGATAATCCAGACATGAGTCAAAGACTTCAATGCCATTTTGATGGCTTTTTGGTTTTTTTGGCATCCATCCAACCTCTCTTGGTGCCCTACATGAAGCTTCCAAGTTTCATGGTCAGAGAAGTCCAGGCAATGAGAATGTTGGGAGTTTGGATATTTCATAGTTTAAAACTTAATAGCTGTTGATATTTCACCTAAAAGCTGGTATGTTTCCCAGGAAAAGTTTTTCCCTTCTAAGGAATATTTATGGTTTCACAGTTTGGGAAAAGATAAATCACAAGACGTGGATGGTGTGAATCAAACATGCTTGAGATTGATAGTTGACCACAGCAGTTGAGTAGTTTTTGGCATAGATTTCCTTTCTACTTTGGTTCTAAATGGTCTACTTTTATTCAGATGTATGCGATAATCACCCAAAGAAGTATTAAGAGAGATACGATTTAAAGAAAGATAGCACAACGGGTTGGAATGGATGATAGGTGTAGCTTTGGTATCACACAGATACCCATCCAGAGAAGACCCTTGAGCAATAAACGAAGGCTGTAGAGCCTTGCATGAAATGATTTGGGTAAGCACTACGGTGGCCCTTGCCACTCAAAGTTAGTAGAATGGAATTAGAAAGATTCAGGCTTTGTGTTTACATGCAAAATCATTGAAATTCCTTCTTCCAACAAAAAATAGATTCAGATTCAAGTGTTTAGAAAGTCGTGTGTGTGTGTGTGTGTGTGTGTGTGTGTGTGTGTAGTATTAGCTTTTACTTGGCAAAATACTGATTTTTGATGAGAGAAACCAAAATCGTTTCAGATTATGTGTTACAGCCCTCAAGTGCCTTGCAGAACTATCTTCCAGCTTGGTGAGTTGTCTTCTTTCTTGGTTCTGTTTATGCTTTTAATCTAGCTCAGGAAAATGAAATAGATCCCAGTCAGCCCACATTTTCTCCTCGAGTTTTATGAACGCAGTGGTTTGTTCACAGTGTACTAACACAAAGCAAACCGTCTTTCTGTTGGGAATGTCTGAGCAGTCCCTTCTCAGCTCCGTTCTGTTGCGGGACTCATAGGCATTTTGCAGGAGCGTGAATTTTAGGACTACAGCTTGAATGCAGCTGTGTCTTTTCCAATCCAGGGCCAAGAGACAAAATGCAACATGAGATTTTTAAACATTCCAAGGCCCATCTGCCATGTAACCCACTTATCTTTGTGGCTGCAAGTTCTTTATTGATCCAAAATGGTAAAGAAAGAGGGGGAAAAAAAAGCAACAAAGGGGGAAAATGCAGGGGGAGAGAAAAGCCATAAATCCATTCTTTTGTTGTTCTTCCAACAGCATCTGTGAGCAATTGTCACAATTACTAGTCAAACTGCATTTGACTTGTTGCCAACATGAATTTTCCAAAAACCCAATGTAAACAAACTCTTCAAGTGCTTCCTCATTTGCCAAGACGGTAATTATTTACTTTGTTTGGGCCTAGCATTAGCGTCAGTTCAGCTTTACAGCCTGTAATGTGTTTGTTAATGAAACCGTGAGGTCTAAAGCTACATATTAACCTTGCCACCCTTCAATTTTGAGCTCAATAAAGTTGCACCATGGTTTTGTAAACTAGTGTTGGGGGACAGGCAAATGATTAATTATATTTTTCCCTTTTCCTTTATCCAAGCAAATTGTTAATCTTTAAACCTGCCTTGCATTTTAAAGTTAACAAACCAAAATCCAGCCTCCCGGAGAGATATCATTTAGACAGGACACCCTGGCTGTTTGGAGGCCAGATTTGGAACGCCAACAGTGGTACATGCAGTGATGTTTAGTCATTTTGCGGGCACCATGTGCTTCCTGGGAGGATGGAAAATCCCCCAGAGAATCAGGAAATATCTATTTGGTAGGAAAGTGATGGAATGCATGGTTTGGACCTTGTATTCATTTTATGGAAACAGAATGAGAGTCATGTGGTTTGAAGATGCCTTGAGAAATTCAACTAGAAAAGAGATAAGAATTCCTGGTTAAGGTGACAAAGAGGAGGGGGAGAAGGAGACTTGTAAAGTCTAAGGATATAGTACTATTCTTCCAGTCACAGGGGAATTTGCTTCTGTCTCTGGTCTGCTCAATAAGTACTGTGTACTGACAGTGGCATAGACCACACTCTGCCAGTGACAGAGGCAGATCAAAGCCAACTTGTCATAGAACTTATGTTCCAATGAAGAGTGGGAAGGACAGATAAGAATCAAGGAGACAAACAGGCAAATTAGTTTCAGATAAGGGTAAATATTACATCAGTGAAAAGAAGGGATGAGACACAAAGTCACAGGTAAAACCACTCTTGTTCAGATGGTCAGAGAAGGGCTCTCTGATGGGAGAACATTGGAACTGAGACCTGAATGATGTGAAAGAGCCTCTATTAGAACTATAGGACTAAACTTTTCAAGAAGGACCAACACCAAGGGTAAAAGCTACTTGTTGTGCATTAAGACAAGGAGGAAAGCAAATGCTGGTGTTCTCAATAAGCAGGGAGGTAGGAGGCGGTGAGGAGGACGGTAGGGAGGAGAAAGAGGACATAGCTTGTATATTGGCTCCCAAACGCCTTTGGATGTGAAAGGAAAGAAGTGATAGGGCTTTAGGATTACAAAGGCTACAAACAGGATTTCCTCTGAAGATCAGTGTGGCAGTTTTAGTTTGTTTTGGGGAGTATTGACCTTGGGCAATACTAGATTAAAAATTTCTCAGAAAAACGACACTTTTCATAGTATCTTCAGGACCACCTCCTTCTTGGAGCACTGGAAAGCTTAAAGGCCTCAGGAACCATCTAGAAATTTGACTTACAGATGAAATTTAGTTCTCAACTATGGAGCTGTGACTACTTGATTTACCTGACTTGGAAACTGACTCCAAATAGAGGTGTCTATTTTATATAATGGAAAGCTATAGTGTTTCAGGAAGGTCAGTGATTACTTTCTCCCTTATCTCCAAGGGGGTGTGAGGAAATCCCCCCAAAGGGATAATTTTGTTTAGTATCAAAAACTGATGGCTGTGTTTGATTATGTAGCTTTGAGCTCAGAAGAGGCATTTTATGCAAAAATCAATATGAATTATGGAAAGGAGTGAACATTTTAGTTACACAGTGTAAGAATTTTATAGTTAGCTATAGTGAGGAAGGAAACCACAGAAGGCAATTTTAAGAAATCTTTCAGAAATCCTTTTCCTGGGGAAACACTTTACACTTAGCAGTATAAGTTGATGAAAAAATGTACAAATTGGACATTCTCAAAATAAATGGAGAGGAAGAAAATGTAGAGAATCCTATGAAAAATATCAATTTCTTATGAAAAAAATTGTATTTTAACTTTCTTATATGCCCAGAGTTCTTATATTCATGTCTTGTGGATTTTATTTTAACATATTTATTTTGAGTTAATCTTAGCTTATAAGCTAAAATTTTCAACTTGTCACACCGAAAATATTTTTGAAACAACAATTCTTCGACCCTGGTCTGCATGAATCACGAACAGAGCCTAAATTGGTGGAAAATTGGATTGAGCTCTGAGCTTAAAGATGAAGGAGACAAAAACATGACCCAGTGAAGCATTTGAGCGCCTCAGTCTTATCTGTGGATGTTTTGCAGCAGGCGTGGAGGCAGTATTTGTTTACACTGATTTGTGCAATCGGCAATGACATTTTATTTGAGCTGGTATCCTGTATCCAAGCCAGAACTGCCACGTGTAGGACCTTGTTTCTCTCTGGTGCTTTGGTTCAAATGTGATACTAAAGCAACAATGCCTCTTCTGAGGCCAGCCTGGCAAGCCCAGGAGGGTGCAGAGCAAGAATGATAACAGAAGACAATGACAGCTCTGTGAGCTCCCCTCTGCATAAGGAACTTAGCAAACTTGAACTCTCTGGCTTGGGAGTGATGTCTG
The DNA here is from genome assembly GCF_047511655.1 of Castor canadensis. Taxonomy (NCBI): domain Eukaryota; kingdom Metazoa; phylum Chordata; class Mammalia; order Rodentia; family Castoridae; genus Castor; species Castor canadensis. The sequence goes on along the minus strand of NC_133387.1, from coordinate 128,142,112 downwards.
GCTAACAACCCCAATGCTTTTGCTTCTCATGCAACTCTTGAAAATTCCCAGTGATAGCTGGGTTTTTAGGAAGAATCAACTCCTGTGATAACAATCTCTGGAAAGTATACAAAGGCTCCTCCTCACTGTTTATGGCTGGGCTTTTAAAAGTGAGGTAGGTGTCTATTAATGGTCCTGTGAGTCACATGCCTTCATGCATATAGGTTAGCCATGCTGTACACATGTGTGCACACACACAAGACTCGTGGAATTTTCCACTTTTTCTTACTCCAAGTCCTCCAATTCTTTTTGTCGCTCCTTCTCCTTCACCCCAGCCATGGTTTCTAAAATGTTCTCTTCAAAGTCTGTTATGACAATCAAATTGAAGCTAACTTCAGTTAACTTGTGAAGCTAAATGATCAGTGAAGTATTAGTGGTTTTAAAAATGTTAGGGCTCACGTGATAGATCACCTGCCTACCACCCCAAGTCCCTGAGTTCAAACCCCAGTACCAACAACAACAAAAAAAAGTATTTTATGGTGGTGGGTGCAATTCTTAAAAATTTTATTTTAATCTATTTTAAGGCTGGGTACAGTGGTGTGCACTTGTCACCCCAGCTATTTAGGAGCCATAAATAGGATAATCACAATCCAGGCTGGCCAGGGCCTAAGTGTGAAAACTTATCGCAGAAATAACTAAAGCAGAAAGGGCTGGGAGCATGGTTCAAGTGTTAGAGAGTTTGCCTACAAGTACAAGGACCTGAGTTCAAACCCCAGTTCCGGCCAATATAAGTGTATATATGTATAAAATCCACTTTAAATGTTGCTACCCAGCTCTGGAAAGTTAAGAATGTGCAAAAAACAAAGGTTCAAACACGTGGAAGAAAGAAAGTTACATCTATTTAACAAAAGTGTTTGCTTCTTTTTAAAATGTCCTTGTAGAAATGACACTGCCTCTATTTGAATTAGATTGAGTCAGCCCAAGATTATAACTGACTTATGAAAACAAGTCTTAATTTAATCCTTTATTTAAATTTGAAGAAACTCCTAGAGACAACACAAACATTTCAAACTTTTTTTTTTATTAACTATGGCTTTCACTAAGAAAACCACATGTGGTTTAATTACTCATGTATGTTTTAGAATTGGAGTGGCAGGGTATTATATCTTATGCACTAGACACACACAGGTTGTATGTTCTCCATTTATCTGCCCATTTCACAGTTCACTGATTCACTTTTACTAAGCATCTACATGAGAGAAGTAGTCAGTGAAAAAAAAAATCAGACCCAAGCTCAGAGCTTGCTTATATGCATTCACTATACACACTCACACCTGTGTGCGCATGTACACAAAGTACTGCCATTTGTTAGATAGTGACCTTGCCTATTCGTAATCTGGTGTCAGACTGTGAAAAAACAAACCCTTATTTTCAGAGTTAGGCCCACACAATAACAGATTTTTCTGATTAGATATGAAATCATCATGAAGAATAAAGAATTCTCTTCTGATTTTAGAAGAGACTTAATAAACCTTGTAGGTTGAAAAGAGTCTTAGGTTTATGTAACTTCAGCCATCCAGTTATCAAGATAAACTTTAATTATGGACTTTAATAAACTATAATCTATGATGTCCACCTCATTGCTAGCACCTGAGACGTGTGAAGGAACCAATTGCTCATGTCACACAAATGTCCGCATTGGTATTTTGTGAGTTTCATACCTTTTATATGTACATTATCTGAATTTAAAAATCTTTCAGGACTGGTGGTCCAATGTCCTGGATATAAGTTTCTTTTTAAAATGATGGTGAACAACTTGGGCTCCATGGTAGTTTCAGGCCAGCTTAGGCTACAGTAGAGAGACACTATCTCAAGAAACAAACAGAAAAAGGGAAGGAAAGGAAATGCGTATATATACACAATGAGGTATTATTCAGCCATAAAGAAAAATATTATGTCATTTTCAGGAAAATATTTGGGGAGCATCATGCTAAGTGAAATAAACCAGACTCAGACAAATAAAATAAAATAAAATGGAGGTGAAGTCATCTATGTCCAAATGGATAAGAAGTACATTCGTTGATACCTTCCTTGGTTGTGAGGTGCTCGCCTGGGTTCAACTTTCAGCTCAGCCTACTTGTATGGATACGGTGTCTCCTCTGTGTATTTTTGGGTAGGGTGGTTTGATTTTAAAAGCTAAATCAGCAACTTCTGTCTGTAGGCTGAATAACCTTGTAATAACATTTATAATACTACATTATGGCTCTGATTTTACCATCAACGTGACAGTAAAGCCTTGAAGACAAGGACCCCATGTTATTCATCTCTGATGCTCCAGGACCTAACTCTGTGCCGAGACAGAGGAGAGCCTTGAACAAGTAGGACCTAAAACCTAGACGAGGAAGGGCCAGTTATGAAGGAGACACAGTGTGTTCCCAATCCAAAGTGTATTTTGAATGCAAACACACACTTTCAATTTCTGAGAAGCATGTTATCCCTGAGGGGTAGGATCCAGTGAAGCTGAAGAATTTGAATATTGGCCACTGTGGATTGAACTCTTAGTGTGAGTCTTTGTGTCAAGTGCCTTCTAAAATACCTCACCTACTACTCCCAAACACAGAGGACATAAGCCAGAATAACATGCTGGAATGGTGTGATACCAACTCTGTGGGAATGAGGATATTGTCTACTTCCTACTCTGTCACTGATTTGTGTCTGGGACGAAGTGATCACATCACCAAACAGGAAGTCAGAGAGGACCTGAGCTCCCACAATTCTTTTTGAGAAAGAGCTCCTGACTAACCTAAGGACCTCCCAACAAGGCCTTACCTCCCAGTATCACAGACCCATCAACCTTTGGGGACAAACAACATACAAAGCATAGCACTCTCCTAAAGTCCTGAAGAGAGATGGTTTGATTTATTTAGCATTCAGAGGAGGCTTTGTGAGTTTTATATCAGAAATTGCATCAGAATATTTGGAGATAAAGCCAGAGTGCAATGGTATAAACCATGGAGATGAGGGGAAGACAGTGCAGGCTTTTCTACGAAGTCTGAGGAGAACATGAGAGGGAGGTGCACTTGGTGGAGAATTGGGGCTGAGGGAAGATTTTCTTCTTACCACTGTTGTCAGTGAGGAAATTGAGTTCACAATGTTTAAACTGAAAGTTTAAAGACAGGAACAGGAAGAAGCAAAAAGACATGAGACCAAGGTCAACAATGTATAATTCTATTGAAGTCTCTTTTGTCTGCCTGTTGATACCCTGCAAGATTCACAGTGCAAGGTTTTGCCTGTGCTTCTACGCCAGCTCTCCGAAGCTTATTTATTTGTTCATTCATTTATTTGTTTGCTTGTTTGTTTGTTAATTCATTTTTGCAGTACTGGGAGTCGAACTTGGCCTTGCATGCTTGTTAGGCAGGTGCTCTACCACTTGAGTCATGCTCCCAGCTCTCTTTTATTTTAGTTATTTTTCAAATAGAATCTTGAGTTTATGCCCAGTCACCCTCAACTAAGATGCTTCTACTATGCTTCCCCATGTGCTAGAATGACAGTCACACACCACTGTGCTCAACCATTGGTTAAGATGGAGTCTTGTGAACATTTTGCCCTGATTGGCCCCAAACCATCATCCTCCCATTCTCTGCTCCCCGAGTAGCTAGGATGACAGGCATGAGCCACCCTGCCCAGCCTCATTCTCCTCACTTATCCAAGACAGTAAACATTTATTTTAATTACCTTTATTACGGACAAAGATTACTAACAAAATATACTTTGTTGGACAAAATTTGGAAAATACAGATAAACCAAATAATTTTGTGTGTTAAATTAATTCTGAATGACTTCATCATCCTTTCCACTGTAGGCACTGTGGTGGTCATGACCTCTCTGAATGAGCCCCTCTTTCCAATTCTTTATATTTTCAAAAGTTATGTTTCTTTTTCTAAAACAAACGTAAGATCACATGGCAAAAATGAGCACAAAAATCTGCTTATACGAAACAGAATTTCTTAGCAAGATTCTCTTCCCTGTTATTCCATGTAATTCTCTCCCCATTGTCCAGAGGAGGATAACTAAGTAGGAAGGACTAGTTGTAGCTTGTTGAATACATAGTATCTTACTGTTTGATATTTTAGTGAGTTGAGTTTTTTATGTTACACACAAGCATCCATGACGATCCTTAGAGAACTAGGACAGAATTGCTTCAGAACATGCACCAATTTTTGTGACTCTGATGATGTTTTTGCTGATTGTCCTCCTTGGAGGTTGTACTAATTTATACTATGACCAGCAGTATATGAAAGTGATTGTTACCCTACACCTTGGCTAATACTAGGAAATCTCACTTTAAAATTCCTTTCCAATATGAAATTTTATTCATACATACTTCTTTAGGGTGCTGCTTTGAACTTTTACTTGCAGATTCTTGTGTGTGTGTTTTGGTGGTACTGGGGTTTGAACTCAAACCCTTAACCTTGCTAGGAGGGCACTCTACCTCTTGAGCCAAATCCCCAGCCCTGACTTTGGACTTTTGTTATAGTGAAATTGAGCTTATTTCTACTGGTTCTTTCTCTGTCATTCATTGGTCATTCGCTCATAAGTTTACTTGATGTGTCTTATACTCAACTTGCATTTCTTCCTAAGTGCTCTGTGAGTGCTCTTTTAGTTATATACTTAAATATGAACCATTTATAGGTCTTTATACTTGTAAATATTTTCCCCTTTCTGTCATTTGCAATTTACTTTATGATGACTTCAGTTATGCATAAGTTTCAAAGACTTGATGAATTAAGCCTTTTTCTTTGTGATTTCTACCTTTCGTTTTAGGCTAAAGGCTATGTGAATGACAGCTAATGTATTTATGGTTTTACTTTTTATATTTGAATCTTTAAAGTACTTAGGATTAATTTCAATGTGTGCTGTCAGGTATACAATATGAATTTAAGATTATGCTTATTTTATATTTGGCCAGTTGCCTGAACACTATTTACTGAATAACCAAATTCGCTTTTTCACTGATTTGAAGTACAATTTTATCATAATATCACATTCTTACAAATTGTTCTAAGCATTACTATATTCTCAGTTGTTATGCCTGCTATTTCTTGCAGCAACATCACAGTTTTTTTTTCTAGATTTAAAATGTTATTTGGACAAGATTTCTCATTTACAATTTCAAAACTTTTTGTACTTTTTCATATTTAGTACAGTGGTTATGGACAGTCATATCCATACAATAGAATACCATTCAGCAATTAAAAAGAACAAACTTCTGACACTCACTATACACCTTGGGTGAGCCTCCAAAAATCACACTAAGTGAAAGCACAAGATACAAGTGATCCAACCATATATGATTACAATTTTGTGAAATGTGAGGAAAGGCAAATATATAGATGCAAGACGCAGATGAGTCCTTAATAGGAGGAGGGGCGGTAATGAGAATTAGCTGTAAATGGGAATGAGGGCTCCTAGTGGAAGGGGTAGACAGGTCATTAACTGGTTTGGAATGATGGTTGCTCCACACAGTGAGGTCAACACGTCAAATAAGGGAGTTTTATGATACGTGAGGTACACTTCAGTAAAAGGAACCTGAAGGAAAATTATCACTGTTTTGTTTGGGATTAGGCGCCATTGATGTATTACTTTCAGAACGGACCTCTGCTAATGCTACCTTTTCTCTTCTAAGATACGGTGTTTACGTCCCAGGAAATTTTTATATCTTTATTCCTACAAAGTGGTCACTTTTTCCATTAACCCTTAGGTCATTAGATTTTTTGTTTGTCTTATTTTGGGTGATTGCTATTATTGATGAGTTAGTGATGGCTGGTGATACAAATTGGGACTTTTGATGTGCTAGCAGTTCGTGAACTCATGTATGAGTGCTAATATTCTGGAATGCACTGAGCAATGAGTTACGATAGCAACCTGACTGACCTCTGGCCAGGCCTTGACGATGGCAGATTACAGATTCAGCCACACATTAAATAATGTCACTGTACATTTTCCCTCCTACGTTGTTAGATGGAGGCTGCTTGGTTCTGAAGATTTATCAGTATTTGCTTGTCAATTTGGCTTAAACTTAGAATATTTTACTATGAATCTCAGTCCTCAATCCCACGCCCTTCCAACCCAAAAAGAGAGCTTTAGAGTAGGGATTTGAGAAAAGCATGCTTAGTAAAGGAACTATCCTGTGCGTAGTAGCAGTGATTGGCCTTTCTTGCATTCAAACAAGTGGCAAGAGATCATAGGCAGAGCACTGGTCCTCAGGTAAATTAAAGAACCATTTGGCTGGGAAGAGAATAATTAGCACAGGATGTTGTTGGTAATCGTGGGGCACAAGACAGTTATATTTACACACATATCCTAGCAAACACTGAGCAGCCTTTTTTTTTTTTTTTAATGACCTGGACTTTTTTTTTTTTTCCTAGCAGCCTTTACTGCTAGGAAAACATTAAAAATTTTGGACATGTTTTCCATTTAAAGACACTCTATTGTTCTAATTGCACACTGTAATTACCAGAAGAAGTTCCAATGAAAGAGAAGTGCTGGTGACTTTACAGAAAAGGAGAGAGAGAGAATAATACCAATTCAGGTGGATGTGTGGGAGATAATTTGGACAAATTGCTAAGGCTTTAGGTTCATAGATTTAGTTTCCTGTGGAAAAGTCAGGTGCAACAAGCTCAAAACAGCAATCTTAACCTTAGCACTTCTGCCATTGCTGACAGATTTTACTTATGTAATTTTATTCTAGGAACTAAATAGAAACCATCTATCTTATTGTCATATTTTGAGCCCAGCAAGTAATTGTGTTATCACATATTCTATAGTTTTCAACCTTCTTGTTCCAAGCTACCAAAGGTGGCCTTGGAACATTTGAGCAGGGAAGGAATTTTACTAAAAGGATACTATACCATCCTGTCTATTTAGAGTTGTAGTAACTTTCACTAACCTTCAGTCCCTAGATATGACTGAAGATTGTAAAGGGGCTTTCAAGGAATCTGCTGTCCAGCTAAGCACCACCCACTGCACAGAAGCTACAAAATGTTTCCCTGGATAATGAGGGTCAGTTCTCCAGCCAATATTGTAATCTTTGATGCTTGCCACCTTTTGATCCAAAGACCACAAAATTGTTAAAATGTGGCCTGTGTTCATTATTAGCTTGTTGATGGCTCATTGTGGAGTCATACATCTCAGATGTATGAAACCTCTAAACCAAGAGAACCAAACCCTGGTGGGCACTGGGGTCTTCAAAGAGCTCCATCAATAGTATTTTGGAACTTGAAAGCTGAGGATTAATTTGTGCTGTTGAATCCATGCACAAACTATTTTCTGCTTCCTGGTTCTCTTGTCCATACTCTGATAGCTTGGCATCCTTTTGGTGAGGGCTTTCTTGAGATGCAAATATCCTCATGCATAGGGTCTGTTCTCACAGATCTTCTGAAAATCTGCTAGTCCCAACTCTTAACTCTAGGCCCAGCCATTGGGAATTCCCACGAGTCGGGTGTGTTGGAGGTTGTTACTAGTTGGTAACTGGGAGTGCGAACAATCCATTTTGGAAACATGGCATTTGCTTAACACTGTTCCCTATCATAACTTCATCCAAATTACAGGAATTCAAACAGTTTACATGTTCAGAAGCATGCCTCCCCTGATTGCTTTGCTTTTGCCAATTCTGCTTTCAAGGTTATTTTCTATGTTGACAAGCATCCTTGACCAGATATCTGGACCAAGTATCAATCAGCACTGGTGCTCTGAAAACACACAAATGCAGGAGACTCACAGAATCATCTCTCCACATAGGCCTTTCCATTTATATATTGCTGGATTGGATCGCTAATAATCTGTTTGAAATTTTGCATCCATTTTCATGTTTGTGGTTGACCAGTACTTTTCCTTGCTTCTAATATGTTAGTCAGGTTTTGGAGTCCAGTTGCTTTAGCTGAGAGTAGTATCTTCTGCTGTTCTCTAGCATAATTTTCATATGATTCACATTATTATTTTGAATTAGTGGAAGTCACCTGTAATGTCATCAGTGTTTGGAGTTTTCTAATTGAGAAAGTTTTAAGTTTATATTTTTATGAATTTTAGGAGATATGAGACTCTACAGATTTTGGGTTTTTTCTTGTTTCAATTTTGATAAGTTTTGTGCTCCTTGTTTCACTCAGGGATTCCTCCAGTGACTTTTGAGCATCCATTGGTTAGCAGCTAGTGTACTATGAAAGAGGAGTTAAAAATAAACCAGGTATAATATCCGACCACAAGAAAATTATGTAGTACAGGCTCACAAAAAAGAAATGGCTCTAGAAACATCTGATTTGGGACTTGAGCCTCACATTTATGTGGATTGAGTATATCAAGGTATTCCAAGAAAATAACTGCCAGCCCCAGATTTTAATCAAAGTAAAAATATCCTATTATAACTGGGATTTGGGCATTCATATAAAACAAAAACTGGAATCTCTCATATCACAAGCAAAATAAAGTCCCAATGGATTTCAGAGCTAAATATGAGTGGGCTGCAGTGTGGCTCAAGTGGTAGAGCTAGTATGAATGACAAGGCTGTACACCCTTCCCCAGTGTTATAAGAGGACAAAGAGCACTCTTCAACTTGGTTAAAAGATTTAAATTTGGGCATATCATTGCTGGCAAACATGTGCAGAAATGGAAATTCTCAAACTGCTCGTCAGAGTGTAAATTTGATTCACCCAGCTTGATACAATTAGGTAACCAATTGTGTACACTTCTCCTGTGCTCTAGCAGCAACATTTGTAATAGACAAATATTAGAAGCACCCCAAATTTCCATCCATGATAGAATGGCTAAATAAATCATAACAAGTTCATGCAGTGAAATACTACATGGCAATGAACGTAGCTAACATGGATTGGTTTTAAAATTATAATATTAAGTACAAATAGCACTATACAAAAGAAAACATACCATATGAATATACTCACATAAAGTTCAAAAGTCAAGAGAGTCATTACCTCTGAAGACAGAACGAGGGTTTGATTCTGAAGGGACGTTGCAGGAAGGACATTTCGATAGCATTTGGTATGCTCTGTGCTCTGTGCCATCCTGAGGGAAGTGACGGATGTTTCTTTTGAAGCTATTTGTTAGTAAATACAAATATTTGGGGGCTTTTTCTGTAAGTAGGTTATATTTCACATAAACGTAATTTGAAAAGTGACACACAAAACAAAAATACATGGGCACTTACCTCCGGAATGATATATTCTAATAGTGTGCTATTCTGTCATTTGAAAAAGAAGAGGGTGGGGGATCAGCCCATCAGTTTCTCCAGGAAGTTGGCATCTTGGGCAGGTACCAATCTAACTGGTCAAGCAGCACCTGCTGGGACGAGCCTTATGATGCCATGATTATAGTAGTTGTGCGTATTATCATCCCCAGCATGTTACAGCTCAGTGACGAACGTGTAAAAACTGTTCGGTGCATGTTTTATGAATTAATGACTGAACCAATGAGGCAGTATGAATCAACAGTGCCTCTCACTGAAGCCTTCTGACCCACTGCACAGCCTGCAAAACCAGTTGACTTCCTTGGATTGATCCCTTATTGGAAAAACTACAAATAAATGTGAAGGAATAAAAAAGGAGGAAATAACTGAGACATTCCAAAAAATCACTGCATCAGTTCACCGAGGCAGGACCCCACCTGCTGTTTTAAGAAATATCAGTGACTATTCTGATACATTTCTCCGATATGGTACAAAGCACATAGAACACTGAATAACCCTGCACGCTAAACTCAAAACTATTTAAGAGTGTGGGAGTGTCTTTTTCTTTTCCTTTCACATATTTCTAAGAGATTTCTGTCAAATAGGCCACACCAATCCCTTTCTACCACTTTTGTCAGTTAGATTCCCATTCAGAGGCAAAAAAAGTTCTCCATGGTGAACAAACACATAATTAAGATTTACTTTGGTTCAGTGAAAATATGCCTTCTTTCTAAAGAAGTCCCCAAGGCTAGGCTCAAAGTAGGCAAGGTTAGATATGGTGGATTTATCAGTAAATTTAGTCCAATTTAAGAGGCATGCCTTCAAACCTATTAAAGATAGTGCTTATGTGATATCCTGTGATGTCTTCCGCCCAGGGTTTTGGCAATCTGTGCAGTTTACTTTAGCCTTGAAAGTGGATTTATACGGGAGAAAAGGAAAGTGCTGAGAATTCCTTTTTCTTGGTCTCATATCCTCCCTTTGACCGCATAATAGTCCACAAATTCACACAAGCAGTTCCATATGGAGAGGGGAAAGTCTAGCCAAAACAAGTTGTTCAGCTTATTAGCCCTGGGCTGAATCAGTTCTCAGAATATCTGGCATGGCAACCCCGTTTGAAAAGGAGGAGTGGGGTAGCTACGTTGGCCTTTTCATTCTCCCCTAGAGGTTCAGAGGAGAAAACAAATGGTTAGGAGACAGCTCTGTGCTCCACTCCTCTCAGCATTTGAAAAGCTCCCAGGAGCAACAACACAGATTTCTTTGCACTTGACTGGCTGCAGAGAGACAAGCACGTCGCACAGTCTTCATCGTCGTCTATTTTCACATTCGATTCTTCTTGGACAAGACTATCAAGTTGCTTTGGTGTGAGTCTTGGCAGAAAATATTTCTCTTCTCCAAGAATGTGAAATACTGTGAACAGCAAAATAAATTGGCCCCAACTACAGGATCTATCAGAGAAGAGACAGAAGATAGCAGAGCATCCATTTTAAAGAGCTCCTTGACAATAAATTAATATTTTTGCAAGGGGTAGGGAGTGTCAAATTGCCTTCAAATTTAATTGTCATACACTTTGAGATTCCTTCCCCCAATCAACTTTGTACAGGAAATCCTTTCTTTCAAATTTTCTGATTCTTTTCACTGATCCCACCACTACCATGGAGTCTCTGTTTTGGAAAGATCTGAATATCATCCTTCTTTGCATCTTCTACCTATAAGACTATGTTCAAAATAAAGAGGATACTTCAGTAATTGTTGGTTATATGAAAAGGACTAATAAATCTTAACCTACTAATAACTCAAACATCCCTACTTGCTAAAAAATAGCTGCCTTTTGTTCCAAGTTGGAGTATTAATTAGCACATCATGCAGTTATTTTGCCTGCCCATTTTGGTGTTATTCAGATACATAAAATAGCAAGCATTTTCATTTTCCACCAACTCTTAATCATCGTGTACATTTTCCAAGTCTCCCTTTCTTCCTTCCCTCTTTCCTTCTTTCTCTCTTTCCTTCCTCCCTTCTCTCTTTTTTTTTTAAAAAAGCACACACATTCACTTTCAGATAGCCTTAAGAGAATCTTTGAAATTAATTCTGAACAATGTAAAAAGTACGTGACACATGACTCCTTCATAAACATAGGTCATGAAAGAATGAGTTTTCAAAAACATTTTGTTGACTATCACAAATTTCTTGCTATCTGCCTTTTTTTTTTGCTAAAGATGTTATTGACTGTCTCTTGAGAAAACGCCTTTAATAAATAATTCTGATTTCTTCTGCTTTTTAACTAACCTAATCCAGAATGCTACTCACATGGAAGAACCTGGCGGCAGAGCATGTGTTAAGCTACACATCCATTGGCCTAAAAAGTAATTTTATGTACCATTAATCCAAACCACCAAAACCCAAGAGACTAAATGACAGGCTCAGGCAGTAGTTCAGAGCAATTGTGGCAACCACCCGCAACAGAGCTTATTTTGCTTGGTTGCAAAGCATTTGCATGGTATACAATTTGCCAATAATTACCCTGATATTTTCACGGGACCTGGCTTGCATATTTGTAAATGTTTGTGGTTGCTAAGTTACCAGCTACAGTTGTTTGTGTTTGTGGACCATGTCATTTTGTGACCAAAGGAGATGCTTTAGACTTCACACAAAAGACTCCTACCTTCTGATGGATGGATGCTTTCTCAAGATTTTCCAATAGAAAAATTTTAAAACATATGTACACTGAAAACTTCCAGCCCATTTAGTGACCGAGTATTTCTGGCTTACTATGTTGCTTTTTCTAATCCCAATTTATACAGAACAAGATCAGATATCTACTCATTCCTTCGCCTATTCATTCTCTGATTCAGCATATTTCTGCAAGACCTTATATTGGGTCTTTCTGACAATTTGAGGATGAGCTCCTTCTTCTCTTAGGAATCTAGTTGAGGAGATGAGACCTATAAAAATAATCCATGTGCACATGTACCCTAATGGCCCCCAGGTCTCCCTAGCCAAGGAAGACTGGAACCTCCCACTTGCTCCCAGGAGAACACTGGCTAGGAGGCATCCCCTCACCCAAGCATTCCTTGGAGAGACCAAAGTGTATTTCCCATGTTCTCACAAACCAGGTGGTCAGCCTCAGGCACTAGGGGCTTCTCCCTTGCCTTTCTTCTTCTCTGTTGGCTTCCTCTTATCATGACTTCTTTTTATAAAGCCCCTTGAGAAGGCATCACATTCAATCACTTGTGCCTCTGAGTGCTTCTGTTAGCTAAGCACCAATTTCTTCTACAGATAAGGGATGAGCGTGACAAGAAACCCCACTGACTCTTGGCACTGTGTGAGTGTGTGAGTGAGTGAGTGTGAGTGTGTGTGTGCTTACATGTAGGTGACAGTGGGAATGAGAGGTAAAAATAGTGACAAATAAGGGTAAACAAGGTGAGACTGGCGGATAGAATGAGAAATAGTGGTCTGAAAAGGCTTCTCTGAAGAGGGAACTTGATGAGACTTCTCATCTGACTTGATGAGAAGTTGCTGCTGTAGTTAGCATTCATAACAGAACATTGGTCACATGTCCAAGTGTTGTTTGCCTTTGTGGGCTTCCACACAATGCCAAAATAGGTTGTGGATTGCAGACACACCCCCAATCCGCACCACACTTGGCTATCCATATACCAAATAGCACACTTGTTTTCAATCTCACGATGCCTCTAGTGGCAGCTCTGGAGTTAGCAAGAGACATCATGATGGTTTCAGTGTGTCTTCATCTCCCTTCTTCTATGCAGGTGTTGCTTAGGCTTTGTGGGAACCAATGCCCATATAATCAGGACTTTTCTCAAGAAAAAGAACATAAAGTTATGAATACAAAATTGTGTACAGAGAATTGGGAATGGATGGAGTTCTATTTCTGTCTGAAATGGGACACCCCATGCAGAGCAACCTATATACATAGACTGGTAGAGTTGTCCTCCGTCCCTCTGAATCTCAGTCTGAGGCCTGTGTTGCATGTACCGTGTGATAGATAAAGGCAAAGAGAGATGGGCTGCATCCCCGCAGAGGAAATCAGTGGGTGCTTTGTGCGAGAAACGCTACGTGGACTGCATCCTCAAAATGAGTGGCCAGCTTCACCGAGTGCCTCCTTTGCTCATGGTGCTGCCATGTCTCCTATCAATCACCCTGTTAAGAACATCCCCCAGTGGGCTACTTCACTTTGCAGATAGATGAGTAAGCTAAAGGCTCAAAGTTGCATAAGTATTATACGCCTTATGAGAGCCATGTTTCCCACTCTGACCCATCTGGGTGGAGTGCAGTTGAGAAGTTGAGTAGTGGTCAGTGGAGTTGGCTACTAAGGGCTTCAATGTCATCAAGAAGGTAGCATTTTATTGTATTTTAATAATGCAAATGAACAACAACACAACGCATGGCTGTGTACCACCAGCATGACCTTTAGGTATGTGACCATTTGACTAATGTTTGAAACCTGACAATGTAAAATCCACCCTTTGCCCCCCTGTTAAACTCTTACCTTTGAAGAGACAAAACTGAGAGTGATTGTGATTACTAGATTTGTTTCTGAAGCAGCTTTAGAGAAGCAGACAGCATGGCGAAGAGGGTGAAGAAACCTAACATCAACAAAATGAGGAAGCCTGGAAGTTTTTTGTTGCACCTTGACTTTGAATCATGTGACTCAATTGCACGGTTGAGGGAGACAATTCAGAGCCAAAACCACGCAGACAAAGGAGCTGAGATCTGAGTAAGGAAGAGCCACTTTGTTTTTTTGATTGAAACCATCTCCAGGGCACACCTTAAGCAGGGAAAGAGTGTGGGAGATAGAGAGGAGGGAGAAGTCTGGGAAGTGGTGGATGACAATAGACTCCCGCCCAGCACGTTGGTCCTGCAGTCTCACTGCTGGTGGGCTGTCAGCATCCTTCCAGCTGCTTCCTACTAGTCCCTGCTAGGCGTGGATGGGAAGCTTTGCATACTTTGATTCAAAATGCATTTTGTTATTTTCCTTAAGAGGTTTCTCATCTGGGATCCTGTGAGGAGACAGGCAGAGGCATGTGTTTCTGTTTTTAAGACTACAATAGATGTTGAAAATAAATGTGAAAGGAGATGCAAAATCCAGTTCTGGTGCCAGAGAGAACCTTTGGTCTCCTTGGCTTTTTAAATGGTGTCTAGCTTGGTTAACATTTCACGAAGTTGTATAATCTGCTTATTGATTACAGTTGGTAAATTCACTAAGATTGTCAGGGAGAGTCTATCACAGAGTGCATCACTACAATTAAGTCACTCTAGAGTGTGGGCTTTTGAGGGCAGTAAGCCCATCTTTGTATCAACCATGGACCTAGAGTAGTGTTTCCATTCAAGTATGTGGAATGAATGAATGAATGAATGATTTGATCAAACCTCTGAGTGAAATCAGTCTTGTCATGGAGCTCTTCTGCGAATGGTCTTATCTGTGTTGATGCAAACCCAGGAACCTACATTGTCCATGAGGTAAAGAATGCAACTTTGAAGGAAGAAATATGTAGTTGAAGTTGAATCCTGAGTTTTGCTTGTAGGTGAAGAAGAGCTGCACACATCAGGTCATGATGAGTGTCAAATGCCCGCCATTGCAAATGGAATAAATGTGGTGAAATGGTTATGCAAATTTAATGTGTTAAAAATGTTGCAGTGACTCCCATCCACATTCTGGAAAACACCACACACATTGATCGCATTTGTTTCACCCTTTCAGAGAAACTGCCCTGCTTTCTTTCAAAGAACACTGCTGAGTCAAACATGGGTTCAAATTCCACCTTCTCCGCCTTCCCAGCCATGGGACTCCAGGTGGCTTCCTTGTTTTTCTAAGCTTCTGTTTCTTTTTCTGAGATGCTCAGGGATTTGATTTTCAAAGTTTCTCATAGCAAAACCTAGAAGAGAAGGAAATTTCCATAAAATCCATCTAAACTTGAATAATTCAGAACTCATCATTTTCATCATAATTATTGTCATCTTTGTTCATCTGACATTTCCTGCATATTGTGTGGTAACTGGTGCACTGGACCAAATGTTTGTGTCCCCAAAATTAATATGTTGCAACCCTAATCTTCATTGTGATAATATTTGGAAATGGGACCTTTGGGAGGTGATAAGAATTAGATGAGGTCATGAAGGTAGAGTCTCACGATAGAATTTAAGCCCTTATTAAAAAAGAAAACGAATCCATCAGGTACTGGACTTTTCTTTTTTGGGAGACTCTTAAATGCTGCTTCAATTTCATTGCATGTTATAAATCTGTTTAGGTGATTAATATCCTCTTGGTTCAATTTTGAATGGTCATATATGTCTAGAAAATTTTCTAATTCTTCTAGATTTTCCAATTTATCTGAATATAGATTTTCTTTTCTTTTTTCTGTGTGTCTTTTTTTGAATATAGGTTTTCAAAGGATTCCCTGATGATTCCTTGGTGTTTGTTATTATCTCCCCTTTTTCATTTCTGATTTTATTAATTTGGGTCTTTTGCTACCTCATTTCCAGTTAGATTTTCCAAGGGTAGGTTAATTTTGTTTATTTTTTCAAAGAACCAGCTTTTTGGTTCTTTGTATGAATTTTTTGGTCTTTATTTTGTTGATTTTGACCATTATTTTTATTATTTCTCTCCTGCTAGTTTTGGATTTAGCTTGTTCTTATTTTTCTAGGAGCTTGAGATGCAGCATTAAGTCATTTATTTCAGATCTTTCTGTGGTTTTAAAATATGCACTCATGGCTATAAACTTTCCTCTTAGGACTGCCATTGCTGTGTCCCACAGGTTTTGATAGGTTGTGTTTTCATTTTCATTAAATTCCAGGAACTTTTTGATTTCCTCCCTTACCCAAGTATTGTTCAGCCTCCACTTGTTTGCATATTTTCTACTGTTTCTTTTGTTGTCAAATTCTACTTTTACTGCATTGTGGTCAGACAGTATGAAGGGGGTTATTTCAATTTTATTATGTTTATTGAGACTTGCTTTGTGCCCTAACATATGGTATTTTGGAGAATGTTCCATGGGATAATGAGAAAAATGTACATTGTGCTGTTGCAGGATGGAATACTCTGTAGACATCTGTCAGTTCCATTAGGTCTATGGTGTCATTCAGCTCTAGAGTTTCTTTGTTCATTTTTTTGTCTGGATGACCTATCTATTGGAGATAGAGGAATATCAAAGTCTTTCACTACCACCATGTTGGGGTCTATCTGTGATTTTAAGTTCTTTAGTGTATATTTAATGAAACTGGATGCACTGGCATTGGGTACATATAAGTTGATACTTGTTATTTCTTCTTGATGTATTGCTCCTTTTATTAGTATAAAGTGTCCTTCTTTGTCTCTCCTGACTAATTTAGGTTTGAAGTCCACTTTATCTGATATAAGTATTGCTACTCCTACCTGTTTGGGGGGACCATTAGCTTGGTAAATCTTCTTCTACCCTTTCACCTTAACACAGTGTTTGTTTCTGTCAATAAAGTGGGTTTCTTGTAAACAACAGATTGTTGGGTCTTCATTTTTAATTCAGTTTGTCAATCTGTATCTTTTGATGGGGGAGTTGAGCCCATTAACATTCAGTGTCAATATTGAGAGTTATGTGCTGATTCCTGCCATGTAGTTGTTTTTGTTGTTTAAGGATTTGGGTGTGTGCAGCCAATCTAATGCTACTCTCTGAGTACTTGTCTGTTCTTCTCAAGAGGTTAAATGTTTCCTGTCCTTTTGTGGTACTGTTTGTTTTCCTATTCTGTAGTCGGATTCCTTTCAGAATCTTCTGTAGTGGTGGTTTGGTGGTCATATATTGTTTTAGTTTCTGTTTATCATGGAAGAATTTTATTCCGCAATCAGTTTTGAATGACAGTTTTGCTGGGTAGAACATCCTAGGACTGAAATTGTTTTCTTTCAGTGCCCCAAATACTCACTACATGCCCTTCTACCAGACCTTAAAAGAACTAATACCAACAGTCCTTAAACTTTGCCATGAAATAGAAAGGATAGAATACTGCCTTACTCATTTTATGAAGCCAGTATTACACTCATCCCCAAACCAGATAAGGACACATCAAAAAAAAGAGAACTAAAGGCCAATCTCCTGAATGAACATAGATGCAAAAATCCTCAATAAAATAACAGCAAACCAAATTCAACAGTATATCAGAACGATCATACATCATGACCAAATCAGTTTCATTCAAGGGATGCAGAGATGGTTCAACATATGCATATCATTAAATGTAATACAGCATATTAATAGAAGCAAAGACAAAAACTGCTTGATCATCTCAATAGATGCAAAAAAAAGCCTTTGATAAAATTCAATGCCATTTCATGATAAAAGCTCTGATGAAACAAGGAATAGAGGGAAAGTACTTCAAAATAATAAAGGCTATATATGACAAAACTATAGCTAACATCAGCCTTAATGGGGAAAAACTGAAACCATTTCTCCTGAAGAGACAAGAGTGCCCACTCTCTCCACTCCTATTCAACATAGTCTTGAAATTTCTAGCCAGAACAATAAGACAGGAAGAAAAAAATAAAAGGAATACAAATAGATAATAAAGAACTCAAACTATCCCTATTTGTAGACAACATGATCTTATACCTAAAAGACCCAAAAAAACTCCACCAAAAACCTCCTAGACATGATAAACAGCTTCAATGAAGTAGCAGGATACAATGTCAATTTACAGAGATCGGTAGCCTTTCTGTATACCAGCAATGAAAAGATCGAGAAAGAATATAGGAAAACAATTTCATTTACAATAGCCTCAAAGAGTCAAATACCTAGGAATAAACTTAACAAAAGATGTGAATGACTTCTACAAGGAAAACTACAAACCATTGAATAAAGAAATAGAAGAAGACTACAGAAGGTACAAAGATCTCCCATGCTCGTAGATTGGCAGAATCAGCATAGTAAAAATGGCTATATTACCAAAATCAATTGACATGTTCAATGCAATTCCCATCAAAATCCCAATGATATTCATCACTGAGATTGAAAAATTAACCTAAAGTTCATTTGGACTCACAAAAGACTGCCAATAGCCAAGCCAATACTGAGCAAAAAGAGCAATGCTGGAGGTATCAAAATACCTCCAGCAACAATAACATCATGGTACTGGCACAGAAACAGGCATGAAAACCAATGGAACTGAATAGAGGACCTGGATATGAATCCACACAGCTACACTCACTTAATTTTTGACAAGGCACCAAAAACATATGATGGAGGAAAGGCAGCCTCTTCAGCAAATTTTGCTAGGAAAACTGAAACTAGATCTGCCTGAAACTAGATCCATGTTTATCATCCTATACAAGTATCAACTCAAAGTGGATTAAAGATCCTAATATAAGACCTGAAACTTTGAAGCTAGTATAGGAAAGAGCAGGGAATACCCTGGAAGCAATAGGCATAGGCAATGACTTCCTCGGTAAAAGAACTCAATTGCCTCCAGTGACTAAGAAAACGGATCAACAAATGGGACTATGTGAAATTAAAAAGTTTCTGCATAACTAAAGAAGTGGTCTCTAAATTGATGAGGCCATCCACAGAATGTGAGAATATATTCACCAGCTATACATCAGGCAAGGGACAGATAACCAGAATCTACAGGGAGCTCAAAAAATTAAACTCCCAAAAAATCAATGACCCAATGAAGAAATGGGCAAATGAACTGAACAGAGCCTTTTCAAAGGAAGAAGTCCAAATGGCTAAAAAATACATGAAAAAATGCTCACCGTCCTTGGCCATAAAGGAAATGCAAATCAAAACCACACTAAGATTCCACCTCACTCCTGTTATAATAGCTAACATTAAGAATGCAAACAACAAATGTTGGCAATGATATAAGGGAGAAAGGAACCCTCATACACTGCTGGTGGGACTGTAAGCTAGTACAACCACTATGGAAAACACTATGGAGGTTCCTCAAAAACCTAAAAATAGAACTGCATATGATCTAGCAATACCACTTCTAGGGATATACCTGAAGGCACCTGTATGCCCATGTTTATTGTAGCACTATTCACAATAGCTGAGCTATGGAAACAGCTAAGATGCCCCACTATTGACAAATGGATTAAGAAAATGTGGTATTTATACAAAATGGAATTTTATTAGTCACAAAGAAGAATAAAATTCTGTCATTCACAGGTAAATGGATAGAACTGGAGAACATCATCTTAAGTGAATTTAGCCAGACACAGAAGGCCAAATGCCATATGTTTTCTCTCATATGTGGAATATGAGAGACACAAATACAGCAATATTATGAAATACTGGTCACACTGAGGGGACATCACACACAGGAGTTTTAGAGAAACTAAGAACTTAAATATACTTGACATTCTCACTATGCAAGAATGAATATAGAAATCTTAAAACAACTGAAACCACCATAAGGGACTAAGGTAAAGTGAAGAAAATTACAGGAGATAAACCAATTGGGGTTACAATAAATATACACCTGGAAATGTCACAAGAAAATCCCTGTGTAACTACCTTTAGCTCAAGCAAGCTAAAATGTCAAAAAAAAAAAAAAAAAGACAACAGGAAAAGACAAGACCATTCTTCACCTATATGCGCCAAGAAAAGGCCATGTGACAGAGAGGCTAAATATGATCAAAGTATATTAGATGAATATATGAGAATGTCATAATGAAACCTTTTACTTTGTACAGTTAATATATGCCAATGAAGAATAAATTTTGAAAGAAATGACCATATGAGGACATACCAGACAGAAGCCTATCTTACTCCATCTGTATGACCATGACAGAATACCTGGGACTGAGAACGTCATACAGAATTGTGTGTTCCTCACAGTCTGGCGTCCAAGATCAAGGGCTGGCATAAGATGAAGGCCTTCTTGCTTCAACTTTACATGGTGGAAAGTTGAAGAGCAAAAAGAGAAAAACACCATGTCCTCACGTGGCAGAAAAGAGTAGACACACTCCTGAAAGCTCTTCTTATAATTGCATCGATCAATTCCTCTGACCTAAACACAGCCCAAAAGGTCCCAGCTCCTCACAGAACCACACTGGCAAGCAAGTTTTGAACACATGAATTTTGGGTGAAGCTTGGAAAATAACAGAGTTCTTTATAAGAACTTTATAAGTTCTTTATAAGAAAACTGTGATGGCACCCTGATCTCAGATTTCCAGCTTCCAGGATGGTGAGAAATACATGTTTAAGCAGCCCAATCCATGGCATTTGATTATAGCAGCCTGAAATAAGACAGTTATTCTTCAATAACAACAGAATCGCTATTTACTGAAGTGCCTAGTATACCAGTCACAAGTATAGCCAGCTCCGCAGCTTGCTAATTATGTGCTGTTCTCTTCAGTCTTTCATTGAAAAAATGAGGACGAACGCATACTTGTTGTTTAGTGCACAGAACGTGCTTAGCACGGTTTAACACGCTTGGTAAATGTTCGGTAGAGGCTAGCTAATATTTTCAAGCATGCGTTACACATCAGGCTTTGTGCTTCAAATGCCTTATCATATTTGATTTCAAGATACCTCAATGATATAGGCATTACTGACCTATTGAAATTAACACAAAATAAACCGTAACAATTTACAGAAGTGATTTATTTAAGAATACCATTGTGCAATGCTGGAGCCAAGATTTAAGACCAGGTGGCTTCAGTGCCTAAGCTGTATCCTAAGTCATCATCACTTTATTGGTTTGAGGTAGGGCTGAGGCAGTGATATATTTTAAAAATTCTCTGGGTAATTCTATACATAGCTGGGACTGAGAACCACTTATTATCTAGACATTTTCAGTCCCCATCCTCCAATCCCACTACCCAAAGAACAAATTAGAGCTGCTCAGAGTAATGGCCAGAAAAATTTATTTTCAGTAATCAAGACAGGTGATTCTAATGTTCAAAAAATTTTGGCTTTCATTACCGTGTCTGTTTTTCTCAAATGACCAGTTGTTTAACATCATGTATTTCTTCTTTCCCTATAGGAGTATCTGACATTCAGTTCAGTGCCTTATGAAATTAGTAAACTAAATTCACACTGGTTGTTGGATGGTTGAGAGCATTGTAAGATTAGGTTGTTGAGTAAGATTTAGGGTTTGGATTATGGCTGAGAGCACATCCAGGTAGATGAGTGACAAGTGATTGATGATGTGGAGTGGTTTTAAGGCAACTATACTTCTGGGTAGAAAGGTACAGAAAGTGGGAACATAGCCTAAGCTGTGCCCTCCACAGCTAAACTACCTACTGGAGCTACTTCAGAAGAGTGTCTTAAACAGTATAACAAGCACTGATTGCTTGTCAGCCTACAGATAGGATACATGACCGTATCATCTTCTGAAGTACATTTCCTCTCTGTTTCTACATCTCTTGCACCTTTGGAAATCTGGACATTGAGAATGCACACAGAGTCTACCCCACCTTCAAGGGAAGGGCTCAATTATGGCAGATCCTTTCAACTGGTAAGAGAAACTGAGCCTGAGGGGGCCTGAGTGAAAGCTGGCTTAATCCTAGGCTCAGGACTCAGGGATAGCTGACTCAAAGCAAAGACCTGGCCATCTGTCCCAGCTCAGAAATGCAAACTGAATACAAACTCCATGAAGGTTTTAACATGGAGCACTCTTTTGGCTTTGAAACAAAGCCTTTTGGGTTTTTGCAGTTTTTGTTACAGACACTTACAAACTAACAACAAACAAACACTAGTCCATTGCCCTCTGGGAAAAGAACAATAGGAACTGAAAACTCAGTTTTCATTCACAGATGAAATGTGTGAATGAAATGACTGGTTATTGCTCTCTGGGAATGTTCTCTGTTCATTCACACATGTTTTTCATTTACTGGAAGCTGGTAGAAATGCATATATGCTATTGGTTCTGACAATGAATATTAGAACATCTTAAGAGACCTTTGAAGGTTGCAACCAAAATGAAATTGACACAGTTATGAAGGATCTCCTCATCCCCTATTCCCTCCTCAAATAGCTTCTGTTACTTTATTGATGTTTTTATGCCTAGAAATGAATAAAGAAATTGACAATGGATCAGACTTTTATACAAATTTAAAATATTCATGGATGACTTTATTCATATAAACATGATACATACCTTTTCTTTTCTCTTTTTTTTCAGTTTATCCATTTATTCATGTTTTCCTATGCTAGAATTCTTCTTTGTAAGACTTACACTGCCAAGAGAGTTTAGTACCTAATATGCAATGACAAAGATCTACAAAAGTGATTTACAGGTGATTCTCAAATGATGTTCCCTTACTTGTGAAGGAACTCAAACTGTAAGTATGAATCATCACAAGACATTGGTTCAACTACACAAGTCAATCATGATTTTAAAAATCTAAATTGTGGTTAAATTTAGGTTCTGTGAATAGTTAGATACAATTCTAGAAGACAAAGTGCTATTTGAATTATTTTAATCAAACTGAAAAGGCCAGTCCTACCCAGATTTTTTGACTTTCTCTCTGAGACCTTTCTTTGAGAGAATTTCTTATCAAGTTACTTTTTTTCCCATTTCTCCCTTCTCTCTCCCGTCCATTTCTTTCTCTCTGCTCTCTTTCTAAATCCCAGGCCCAGGTAGCCATGTGACCCAGGAAGCAAGCTAGCAATGGGAAGAGTCAGCCATGGTGGCCAGGCCTGCACAAGTGACAGGGCATGCCCCACCCAATCAGCCTCAGGTCTTATTTATAAAGTGAGAACAATGGGGTCAGATTTTAAGGCTAAAATATTTACTAATTAACTCTTAGTTTTGGATTTTTTTGGCCCTGGGGTGGTTTTCTGAGTTTGGGTCATTGTCTTTTTAAGAGAAACACTGAGTAAGCTACTGGTTCCTGCTCTAATGGATGGAGGATTTCTGTTTGAAATTCCTACCTTTTGCTCTGCCTACCTCCTCAGTTTGGGTTTTTTAATTATTTTTTTAATTCACTTATAGAAATCTCCCCACTCCAAACACAATTGTTTAAGATGTGAATTGCTCTTGGTTAAAAAGTGAATTAGGCTTTAGAGGGAATTTAGGCTAACTCTAGAATTTCCTGTGATGTCCTCTGGGCTTTGGCTTCCTAACCTTAAACAGAGATTAGTGGAACTGGAAAGTGATTCCTGTGGTCGCCATTTATCTGCTGTCTATTGGAGGAACCAGGGATGTGCCTGTGCCCAGGGATCTGGCCCTGCCTATCAGCACCAGCCTGGGAGCCTCAGCTTAGAGACTGGGAGACTTGAGCACGTGCCCAGGCAACAGCACTGGCACCAGGCACATCTGGGAGCCAGCTCTGCCCAGCCAGACTGCAGAGTCCCCTCTGCCATTACAAACCAAAGGCACCACTCTGGCAGCTGCCTAATATGTTGTCTTTTTTTTTACACTAGAATATAAGTTTTAAATATATACTTGAGATAACGAGAACTTAACATTGCTAATTAATCATTGGTTTTGTTTTGTATTTTCCTTACAAAACTTTAACTGTTCTCTGTTGATAATTTTACAACATACAACATAAATAACATGTTTTTTAAAAAATATGCCCCATTACCTACAGAAAAAAATTAGGCTTACTTACAGCAAAGAGGATAAAAAGAAAAAAAAAAGGAATGGGTCCTTATGTGTGGGTATTTTAAATAGACAATTAAAGGTTTTATTCTTAACAATTAATTATTTTTATTTTAAAATTAATAAAACTTTGTTCTCTATATTTCAATGTAGCAAGTCAGATTCTAAACTTGTTTAAGGTCATTTCCAAACTGCAGATCTGTGAATGGCTGATCTTGAATTCAGATCAGAGATTGAATTCTTGGCTGTCTAGGTAATAACAACGCCCCTTTATGAGGACATCCAGGATCTAATTATAAATACCTGGAGTAAACTGGACAGTAACAAAGCTTAAAGTTTTACTGCCCTTTGCCCTAGCCCTAGTAATCCTAAATTTAGATGAGCTTTTAAAACTAAAAGACAGAACGTTATATTGAAGGGGAAAAATTCTACAACCTGTAACTAATTCTCTAAAACTGTCAAGTGATGTGACATCCGAGGAGGCAGCAAAATTTTTTAAATCCCACCTTAGCTTTCTTCAATTTGGTCTTTCATTAGCATGCCTAACTCATGGACGCCTGTCTCTCAGGGGGAGATGTCTTTTATTCCTATAACATACAAGCTGAGCTTGTATGTTGCATGTCACATGTCTTCGTATTTCATTTGAGAGACCCTTTGGAGAGACCACATGGTCACTGGAAATGGTGCCACCATGGTGGAGCCACCATGTGTCCAACACCATCTTGCCACTCCCTAGGAACAAGAGACTCATGGGTGACTCCATCTTGCCATCCTGTAGGAAAATGGTAACAAAGTTGTGGTTAAAATTCTCTCAATTAATATAGTTTTTATACATGTTGTTTTTACTGCATTGATCTGTTAAGGATTGGATGAAGTGCAGTGTTTGTATTGGAGATCTGTTGTAAACTACTTAGGAATCTAGATAACTAATCTGCTAAAGATATTGACAAAAAATGATTTGTTTAGTTTGTAAATTCTAAATTAATGTAATTGCTTTGTGTGTTATTGTATGTTTTCTGTGTATGTCTTTGTCTCCTACCAATTATGGCCACATAATTTTCACTTTTTTTGAGCTCATTCTGTGTGCTTAGATTCTTTGGCATGCCCAGATCAAAACATCTGTGTGTGTGTGTGTGTGTGTGTGTGTGTGTGTGTGTGTGTGTTTAGATGTCTTTAGGAGGGTTCTCAAACTGCTTTTATAAAGTTACTGTGCACAATTATTTAAAAAGTTATCTAAAGTTCTAATCCCAATCAGGCCTAATTATTCTCTGCCTTAGGACTAAAAAATTTATAAACAATAATCTTGATCTGTCTCATTCTACCATGAGTGTAATTTACATTTAACTCTTATAATTAGGTTTATTGACCCATGTGTTCTTGTAAATTGCTATTATTAAAAGATTGTTTAATTTAATTTTCTTCCTAAGTCTTTTAAGGTATAAGGTTACTAAGAGTTTTATTTAAAACAGTGTCATCTAAATTTGGATTTTTAACAAAGGTTATTTCAAGATACAAATTAAGGTCTTAAAGCTTATAAGTTTATAATTTAAACTTTGCCTAAAAGTTTTTTAAGATCAAAATTTAAGGTACCAATGTGTCAGAAATTTTTGGTGCTATAGACTGATACAAAATTTTACCAAAACCAAACAAAAGTTTACCGTCCAGATGGGAGACTGGGGTTTATTTCCTATCAGCATCCAAGCCAGAATGTCAGTCGTTGGATTTCCTAACTTTATGCCTACTTGCTTATCTCTGTTTCTGTATTTAATTATTTAAGACAATAATCTTGATGGTCTATTGTTATCTTTTTCAAAAAATGCACTTGTTTACCTATTCTCAGTTTACAAGCTGACTACAACCCCATGGCCTGATGTAAAAACTGACCATGAGTTATGAGCTTGTATCAGCCAAGCTCACTCTGGTGTGATTTGGATTCTGTTCTGGTTACAGAAATTCATATTAAGAAGTTTCCCTTTTAACAATCCACAGATTGTTTCCTTTACATGTTGTTTTGATATCAGTCTCTTTGCCCAGTGCATAATAGTTCTGATGTTTTAATAGTTGGGTCAACATTAGGGATGAGCATCCCATCTAAAAAATGCTTGTGCTGGGGTGGAAGAGAAAGGCCTTAAGAGAATGGCTGACTCACAAGACAGGGTACCCCGCCACTAGCTTATTCCACAGATGTGTGACTGAAACAGGTCAGAGGACCTGTGTTGAGGCTTTCAGGAGGTTCAAGAAGCCTGCTTTGAGGCTGTAGAAAGTTCTTATTTTTCTCTCTCTGAAAGGGTGTCTATCCACCTCCCCTTTCCTCTCTCGCTCTTCACCAGCCCGCATAGAGAATTCCATGCAGGAGTAGAGGGGTTAAAGGATTCTCCTCCTCCTCCTTCCCTCTTTCTCTCTTTCCCCCAGTCAGCATAGGAGAAACCAACATATTCACTTGGCCGTATCCTTAAGCACTGGGAGATGCTTTGGTCCTGCTAACCAAAAATAAGATGACTAGTTATCTTCACAGCACATTTAATATCGTTTACTAACCTAGTCTCTTGCCAGACACAAAAACCCTAAGGTATTGTTTTGATAACACTAAAGGAACTAAGTTCAAA
The DNA here is from genome assembly GCF_047511655.1 of Castor canadensis. Classification (NCBI taxonomy): domain Eukaryota; kingdom Metazoa; phylum Chordata; class Mammalia; order Rodentia; family Castoridae; genus Castor; species Castor canadensis. The sequence goes on along the minus strand of NC_133387.1, from coordinate 128,115,760 downwards.
CTAAGTAAAAATTCTTTTAAATGGTTCTAATACTCCTAGTGCCTTATACATGTATCTAAATGTCATAAAAATCATTTATAGAGTTAAAAGTATATACATGTAAACAGCTATAGTTCTTTTTTCTAAGATACCTTGCATCTAATAAGGTCTTTGACATTTCTTTGTGACAAATGCTAAAAGTTCTTCTATTTAGGCCTGACATCCATCTGTCAGATAAACCAATGTTTATCTGACATTGGCTAGATAGACATTTTTATGTACATAATATGAAATTGAGCATCAAAACAGGAGCTATTTAAAATTATTGATACTGCCTTTCCTTAACCATTGGAAAATTTAGGATTTTTAATTGTCAGTACTGTATTGACAGTACTGACAACCACTAACTTGTTACTTTACCTAACCAAATTTCAAGGTTTAACTTGTGATGCTGTTACTGGATCCTTTATAAGTTAGAAAAGGGACAATATTCCTGATAGGTAGGGTCTACAGCCCCTTGTCAGCATGTGCTACTGAAAATGAACCACACCCCTTCAGCAACCCCCAAAAAGGAGTTTTGGAAATTGTCCCTCACGGAGTTTAAAGCAGGCAAGGTTAGGGAGAGTCTGGGGCTGCTCCCCCTCTGGCTCAAGGGCGCCTCCCCTTAGCCCACAGGTGAGAGGAGCCAGGTGATGATGCAATGTCTCCCCACCTCCACGTTCAAGGTGGTATAAAAATGACCTACCAGGAGATCCCAGCCCTTCTTCTTCTTCCCTTTCCTCACCTGGAAAAATGGGTGACTCCCCTTCCCTCAATAAAGCTATTTGACCTCACCCCATCCTCATGTTCTGCTTGGTTCCTTCCAAGGACCAAGATCTTCTGAACAATGATTGCCTATATCATTTCCACAATTGTTTTTCTCATAAAACTAAAACTTATTGTTAGTAATAACTTCCACTGTCCTACCTCCAGCACCTGGCAGCCACCATTCTCTTTTCTTTCTCTAAGATTTTGTCTATTCTAAGCACCTCATACAGTATCTCATACAGTATTTATCATTTTGGGGGGATTGGATTATTTCACTAAGCATAGTGCACTCAAGGTTCATTGATATTGTAGCATATGTCAGAATTTCCTTCCTTTTAAAAGCTGAGTAATATTCCATCATATGTATACACACCACATTTTGCTTATGGTTTGTCCCCCACAGGTCCATGTGCTGGAATCTTAGTCCCCAGCATCAGTATTGAGGTGGTGGGATCTTTAAGAGGTAGGAACTAGGAAGGGAGGTCATTGGATCCATTAGGTTCACACTCAGGCCATCTTGAAGGTCTGGTCAGGTCTAGTTCCATGAAAGTGAGTCTGGCCTCTTAACTTGTCTCTCAGTTATCATGTGACCTCTGTCTTCATCTCACTGCACTGCTGCTACTGTGCTTTCACCCACTGCAAAGCCCTCAGCAGAGCTGAGCAATGCCAGCACCACTGTAGTGCTGGCCTCACAAGTGAGTTAGAGAGTAGTCCTGACTCTTCTGCTGGGGAGGGGGGAGTTGGAGTTTGAAAGTGTTGTTAGTCATTTAAATGTTTGGTGGAATTTATCAGGGACACCATCAGGTCCAGGAGTTTTCTTCTTTGATTTTTCTTTTATTATTACTGATTCAATCTCCTTTCTAGTAACAGGTTCACTTGAGTTTCCTGTTTTGCCATTATTTGTTTTTCTTAGAAATGTGTCCATTTTATGTAGACTATAACATTTGCTGGAATACAATTTTTCACATTATTCTTTGTATAAAACTTTGGATTTCTATAAAGTTGGTAGTAATGTTCTTATTTTCATTTCTCACTTTAGTGATTGAGTCCTCTCTTTTTTGTTATTCCACCTGGCCAAAACTTGATAGCTTTGTTGATCTTAACACAGAACTTAATTTTGGTTCGATTAACATTCTGTACTGTTTTACTCTTCTCTATTTTGCTTATCCTGGCTCTAATTTTTATTATTCCCTTCAAATATCAACTTTGGGTTTATTTTTATTTTTATCTAGTTTCTTCAGTTTTAAAGCTAAGTTATTGATTTGATAGCATTCTTTTAATGTTAGCTTTTATTTATGTTTTGCAAAACTGGGATTTGAACTCAGAGCTTCACACTTGTTTTGTAAGCACTTACCACCAGAACCATTCTGCCATCCTCTAATATTAACTTTTATATTTATAATTTCATCTTTACAACTGTCCCATAAGTTTTGTTCAATTGTATTTTTATTATCATTCATCTCTAAGTGTTTTCTAACTTCCCTGTGACTTCTTTCATTGGTTGCTTTTGTTTGTTGGTCTTTTCTTTGAGACAGGATATATACCAGGCTTGAACTCACGATCCTTCCCCACTCAGCCTCTTAAAGTAGCTCAGAATACAGATGCGTACCACTGTGCCCATTTTTCATTGCAGTAATAATTTTCACTAATTTGTGAATCTTTCTGCTCTACTTCTGCTATTGAGGATAGGGGCTTACAATAATGGGAGGGAGGTGTAACAGTAATGGCTTCCTGCCTTTGTCTGTCCTTCTCTAATCAGAAATAGCATTCAGGAATCACAACATGGAACCCCAAAATTTGGAGGACATGGTCCTTTGTGCCCTCCCCCACTCCTACAAGGTGTGTACAGGTTTCTTTAGGAATATATGCACAGCTACCTGCCACGGGGATGGAGGTGGGAGAAGGTAGCTATTATGGCACCAAAGGCTGAAATTGATTAAAATTAACTATGATTTTACTGTCCAAACTTTTGCCTGAAAGCAGCAAATCTTCAACAGGCTCTAGAGTTCTAAAATATTTATATTAGATGGATTTTGCCTGTGTAGTTGTTACCTGGGTGGGGAGATATTTCTGGTTCTTCTTACTCCACCATCTTCCCAGAATTCTCTCTATTTATTTCCTCCTTATCAAGTTTGGGCCTTTGCTGGTCCTGATCTTCCAAATCCAGAGACATCTCCTAAGTCACAGTGGAACCAAAGAAGAAAATATAGTGGGAGAAGCTTGGAATTCAAGAGAAAGAAAACAAGAAGACTTGAAACAACAAGAATGGCAGAGACATGAGGACAAGTACAACACACGCATAGGCAGAGTAAACACAGTTCTGAATCAAGTGCTGTGTAAACACTAACCTGGAAACCTCTGCTTGTAGCAGCTGACCTTGCTGCTTAAGACATTGAAAGACTGGAGATGCCATAAGGCATGGAGCAATGGCACTTTTACATTAAACATTTTTTTTTGCAACTCCCTGGAAACAACAGAACAAGAAATAGAAAGAAACAAAGCTTGTCTTCATTGAAACAAGGAAACCACCACATCAAACCACAGCTGAATCACACCTGCAGAACGCTGTGAAACAAAGAGTAAGGCAGAGGAGGACTCTGAGGACTGGCACATAGCCCTCTAGATGTTGAACAGGACATGTATCACAGCCCAGAATGGGTCATCCAAGAATCCTGATGTGAGCAAGATCAAAAAGGGAGAGGATTTCAGTGAGCCACTTAAGACATAGATATGTTCTCTCTAGACTCATTTTTGATGCCTTACAGCAGCCAAGGAGGAAGAATCTATTGAATGGTAAAACCATGAAAATATAGCTTTCCATTGCTCCTATCCAGTGTTCCCAAGTGAGTGAGAAAGAGGAAGAAAAGAATGTAAGAGCCAAATGAGGGCCTAAAATGATAGGGAACCTCAAGTATTTTGCCATAAGCTACTCTACCAAAGGAAAGAATGCATTTGGTGAGAGGCCCACAAATCATGAGCCTCTGTAGCAATTCATGGTGGCTGATCTGAGGACTTAAATCAATCTTCATTTGGCCACTGATAAACCCCCAAGATCCACATAGTGAGAATATGCTAAAATTTTGTATTTAATAATTGTAGGAATCTATACAATTCTTAACTAAGAATGCCATGAACGAAATTTTACTCCTGTGAATTAGAATTTGCTGACTTCTAATGCAAAATCTTCACAAAACTTAGGGGATTCTCTCAAGGAGATACTTTAAAATTAATTTATAGTCAAGTTCAAACAAAGAATGGAGATGATTAATGGGGATTCCATTAAAAGAATTTTGCCAGATGGCCCAGAACGTACCATACTGGAGCAAGGGAATAGAGTCATTTCTTTGTCTTGGTACCAGGTGTCAATACCTATTAAAATTGATGTATTGGATGCCTGGAGATAAAACTGTAACTCTCTGAAATTCTTATAACTCTTATTTTTCCTCTACCAAATACTCCTTACACACTTAATTTCTACATCTTTCCTGACTCACTGTCCAATGATTTAATTTTTTCCAAGACTTCATAAAGCACTTTTCAAATAACATACACAGCCTATACTTCGGTGCATATTGTATATGTAATCACTTAATTGCTTCACATAGCCTAAGAAATTCGTTGTTTGAACAAAACAAGGCACTTTGAACAGCCTTATGTAGTCTTTATGTTACTCAAATAGTAAACTCACCTAATAACAGGCTGAGTTAAATTAATATTTTAACTGTGATTTTACCTTAAAATTATATTTAATGACCAGTGAATATATATTGTCTTGTTTTTACATAGTTTATTTGTGAGAGAAATTATAAGTTCACAGCAAAACTGTGTCAAAGCACAGAAAATTCACACCTGTCTCCAGTTCCATACACACACAATTTGCCCCATTATCTTCATCTCACATTAGATTAATTCCTTTGTTTTTAATTGGTAAGTTTTCTTGATACATCATTACCAAAGTCCATAGTTCACTTTAGGATCTGCTCTTGGTATTGATCATTCTGTGAGTTTGGATAAATGGATATGGCTTTACTATGGTACTATATCACAGACTATGTCCACAAGCCTGGAAATCCTCTGTGCTCCTCTTCACACACCTCCACCCGTTCCTTGCAAGTCCTATGATGCTTTCAGTGATGTTGTCTCTTCCAGAATGTAGTGTAGTTGGACTTATGCAGCTTTTTCACATTGGCTTCTTTCACTAAAGACTGAACATTATTTTCTTTAGCTCTTCTCACAGTTTTTTCCCCCATGGATGGGTAGCTTATTTATTTTTGTACTGAATAGTAATAGGCCATTGCCTAAAAACACCATGGTGTATTTATTCATTCATCTGCTGAAGGGCACTATGGTTGTTTTCAAATTTTGGCAATTATGAATGAGACTGCTGTAAGCATCAATGTATAAATTCTTGTGGTCGCTTTTTCAACTCATTTCAACAAAAGCCAAGGGAGCACAATTGGTGGATTAAATGGTAAGGATATGTTTTGTTTTGTAAGAAATTGCCATCGTGTCTTCCAAAATAGCTGTACCATTTTGCATTCCCACCTACAATGAGTAAGGGCTCCTCTTGCTCCACATTTTAAAGTATGTTTGTTGTCAGTGGATCAGGTTTTTTGCCATTCTATAGTGGAAGGGTGGCATCTCGTTGTTGTTTTAATTTGCAATTCTGTTCAAAGTTTTTGCATATGCTTATTTGTCATCTGTATATCGTCTTTGGTTAGTTAACCAGACATTTTGTCCATTTTTAATTGGATCATGGGTTTATTATTGCATTTTAAAGTTCTTTGACTATTTTTAGATAATATTTATCACATACACATTTTGCAAATATTTCCTCCTGTTTCACATCTTGTCTTTCTTAACAGTGTCAGTTTCATAGAAGTTTTCATTGCAATAAAGTTACTTTTCAAATATTTGTTTCATGGATTGTGTCTTTGGTTTAAAGAGCCCTTGTCAAATTCAAGGCCATCTAGATTTCATCTTGTGTTTTATTCTGGGAGTTTTATAGTTTTGTGCTGTACGTTTACACTTTGAGTAAATATTTGTGAATGCAAAGTCTGTGTCTACATTATCTCTCTCTTCCTTCCTTCTTTCCTTCCTTCCTTCCTTCCATCCTTCCTTCCTTTTAGCTTTTGGATGTCAAGATATTCTATCACCATTTTCTGGAAAAGCTGTCTTTGCTCCATAATGTTGACCTTGATCCTTTCTTAAAAATCAGTTCACTATATTTATATTGGTCTATTTCTGGCCTCACTATTGTGTGTGTATCGTGATCTATTTGTCCATGTATCATCTTTTCAAAAGTGAGAAGGACTATAAGATTTTCAAGGACAGTGATTGCTACATTCGTCATCGTGTGTGGAAGAGTGCATAATAGTCTAAGTTTGATAATACCATAAAATTGAAGGATGAGTTAAAGTTAAGTCTTCTAACTTACAGGTTTCATTTAGAGTGTATCATTTCAATATTGCTGGACTAGATTTGCCAATATTTTGTTAAGGACTTTTTATCTATTTTCACAAATAATTTTTGTCTACAATACTTTATCCCCTCTTCCTGTCTTCCTCCTTTCTCTCTCTCTCTCTCTAATATGTATACTTACATAGAGAGACATAGATATATACACAGTCTATATATGCAACCTATATATGCAACTTGAACAAATCTGAAGGACTCACACTCTCTGATTTTAAGGACTATTATAAACTACATAGTCCGATATATTGCCAAAAGTAGATTGGTCTATAGATGAGAATAGAGAGTTCAGAAATATACCGATAATTTTTTGACCAACTTTTATGACAACAAATATGCCAAAGAATTTCAATAGGAAAAAAAATTCTTTTCAACATATCCCACTGGAACAACATGATACCCCCCCCAAAATAAAAACTCATCTAAACCACCCTCATGTTGTACTCAAAATTATTTTGAGATGGATCATAAATGTAAGGGCAAAGGCTAAAATTATGAAGCTTGTAGAGGAAAATATCTTCATCTTTGAAATAGCAGACAGGACAAAGAAAGCACTAATCATAAAATCATTTTTGGGTTTTACTAAAATTAAAAACTTCTGCTCACTTTAAAATATAATTATGGAATTCATAAGAATACGGCTGACTGGAGCAAATCCTTACAACAGATAAATAAAACATACAACTTCTGTTCAGATTATACAAAAATACAATGGAGCCATTCAAAGACACACAAATAATACAAAATGAAAAATGTTTGAGCAGATATGTCAATAATGGCTGGTGATAATACAAAATGATCTGATCAATTTGGAAAATGGTTTTGAGTTTCTCATTTAAAAATTTATGCCTATGACCTAATAGTTTCATAATTCCATCAATTTACCCATAAGTAGTAAGAAGATATGTCTAGAAGAATACTTGAATGAGAATATTTAGAATGGTTTTATTCTGAAGGCCTCTAAGTAGTGACAATCCTAATATCCATCAAGAGGAGAATATATAACCATATGCTATATTTATATAAAATGTTAAATTTATATAATGGAATGCCACTCAACATTAACAGGAATAAACTACTGACATGTGGAACAATATGGATGAATTCAAAAACAACATTATGACGAGGAAGGCAAATCAATTATTCAAAAATGCATAGCCTATGACTTTATTTTTATCTCCTTTTCATTAACATATATTAATTGCACAAGGGTGTTTCATTGTGATATTTCCATAATGCATGTAAGATGCTTTGGTCAAATGCACCACCCTATTACTCCTTCTTATCTGCTTAAATAACTTTTAACAGGTTTCATTATTCTGTTTTATACATATGTATGAAGCACTTCACTATGATATCACTCATGAAAAATTTTATAATAAGCAGAATTGGTCTATGGGGGAATAAATCAGGAGTCTGGTTGCCCCTTTTGGGCATAGGTGTTATCTGGGGGGATAGGAAACATGAGGGAACTCAGGTATATATATGTATATGCAAATATTTGTACATATACATATATATACTTCATTTAAAAACTCATCCCGCATACACTTAATATCTATTCATTTAACTGTACATAAATTAAACTTCAATATAGCATATGTATATTCAATATTCATATCCTTCATTAATGCTGTAATTAATTAAACCTGTAATTTTATACCTAGGCAAGCTAACATTTCTGTGAATGAACACATATTTGGGTGACAAAGGACTCAGACCTTTCAACACCCACAAACTATTGTAAAGGACCACTCAGGAGAATTGCTACATAAATGCACGCATAGCAAGATCAAAGTGCATAAAAGGCCAAGGATGGTGGCACACATAGGGCAAAACAAAAGTAAAACTCAAAATAAAGAGAAATTCATGTCACAAAGATGGCACAATCATGCATGTAAAAAGTCAAAGAACATCCCTAAAACAGTTCATCATAAGACACACAACAGCATCAGTATCTCCAGACAGTCAATAGTTTATTTTATACCAGCAAGAGGAAATAAGATCAACATTCCTTTCACAACTGTAACAACAGCAGCAACAAAAAAAAATTAACAGGAATAAATGAGACAGAGGCAGAGTTTGTGTGATGAAGCTGTGATTTACCTGGAGAATATGAACAAAAATCTGAAAAAATGGAGATAAATACAATGTTCTTGTATAAAAAGAGTTAGCATTATGAATGTGCAATGAGTCCCTAAATTAACCAACAAATCCAACCTTGAAAATCCTGGTGGCATGGTGCCTTAGATATTTCACTAAGCGATCATGATGTTCATATAAAACTAAAGAGACTATATAGAAAAGTTTTTGAAAAATAAGTAACAGCTACCTTACCAAATATTAAGACACATTGCCAAATTATTATCTTTGAAAGGCTGTTGTCTTGTTAGCATGACAGGCACACTGGTTGAAGGAGCTAAACTTGTGCTGTACATTATTTAGTGTGCTCCCGAAGTTCATATGCTACAGGTTTTACTCCCAGTCAAAATGTGACCTTATCTGGAAGTAAGACTCTTGCAGGTATCATTTGTTTAGTTGCAAAAAGCTTAGGGTAGGGTAGGGCTCTAATCCAATAGGACGGGTGCCTTTATAAAGAAGGGGTAATCTGAGCACCGATGTGCCCACAGGGAAAGTCATGGGAAGAGGAAGGCAGTCTGGGTGCTATGGTTTGAATGTTTTTGTGCTTTTCACAATTCATGTTGAAATTTATTCTACAATGCAACAGTATTGGGCAATGTGACCTTTGAGAAGTGATTAGGTTATAGGGCCTCCTTCATGAGTAGGAACTGCTGCCCTTATGTAGGGATCAGTGGCAAAAGTTTGTCTCTTAGTCTTTCTGCTTTCTGCTATGTGAGCTTCCTCTCATCTGGAAAGTTCAGAATCCAAGATGTCATCTTGGAAGCAGAGAACAGCCTTCATCAGACACAGAACCTGCCAGAGCTTTGTCTTTGGACTTTCCAGCCTCCATTATGCAAGAAATAAATTGTTGTGCTCTATAAATGACACAGTCTTAAGTGTTATGTCATACAAGGAAATAAGACAATTGGGGTGATGTTTCTACAGCAAAGGAACAGCAAAATTTACCAGAACACCCTTAGAATCTAGAAGAAAGGCACAGAGAGATTCTTCCTACAGCCCACTGATAAAACCAACCCTACCAGCCCCTTGCTCTTAGACTTCAGAATTTGAGTCAGCACATTTTGTTCTTTAAGCTAGCCTACTTGGGATGGTTTGTTATAGCAGTCCTAGGAAGCTTTTACAACTGGAAAGAATGGACTATGAACAGTGCTGAGATAACTAGCCAATCCTTTAGAGAAGTAAACTGGATATCTACCTCTCTTTCCATAATGAATTTAACTGTAGCTTTTTCAGTGTTTAATGTTAAAGAAAAGTATTGGAAGAAATATTAATGAATACATTTTTCAATCTTAAAGAAAATTTTATCAATATACAAATTCCAACAACTGTAAAAAGACTAGCAGTCATCATTTTTCCACCACTCAAACTAGCAAAAGTTTAAGTTTAATTTTTCATAACATAAAGCATTTCTGGAAAATGAGGCTTTAAAACACAGTAGATCTGTCCTTTAAAGTATGATACAAAAGTAAATAGTATATGTCATGCTTGGTATGTATTCTTTAGCCCAATCAACTCACACACATGTGTTCTTTACCTCAGGAAGTCAATGAAGAATTCATTCCAAGCACATGACTGCTTAGATACCAAAGTTGTGTGTGTGTGTGTCTGTGTGTATATGTGTGTATGTGTGTATATGTGTGTATATGTGTACGCATGCATGTGTGTGCATGTGTGTATGTGTGTGTCTGTGGTGTGTATACTGTGTGTATGTATGTGTGCATGTGTATATATGTATGTGTGTGTTCATGCATCATTATTTAGAACAGAAACACTAAAATTTCTTCAGTTGATGTTGATTAAATAGCTTTCCACTCATACAATGGAACTGCCTTCATTAACTGTATCAACGCATCTTTTAACAACATGGAAAGATCTCCAAGATAAATTGTAGAGTGCAAAGAAGTAAACGTTCAGCATGATCTCCTATGCCCTCCCTCCACAGACAGATTAGAAGCCTAGAAAACACTGATCTTGAACACAGACATAATAGTGACAGAATTTAGGCTACCTTCAATTTTATACTTTCCTGTATTATTTGAAATAACATGAGTGCCAATTAATAACTATTCTAAAACCACTTTCACTATTAACTTAATTATGAATAAACATGTTTAAAATATTTATTCTGTTTTCCCCAGTAATTCTGTTCTATGAATACACTTTAAATAATCAGAGATGCACCCACGGACTTCCATGAAAGGATGATATTTGTTCATAGTTTTGAAAATTAGCAAACACTAGAAATATGTAATGACATGGGATTTGTAACAAAAATTATGAGGTTTCTAAGTAAACAGTATGCTGCCAGGAGAAGTGTTGCATGTCTGTGGTCTCAATTCTTGGGGGTGCTGAGGCAATATGGTTAATAGGGTTGTGAGTTCAAGGCCTGCCTGGGCTTTGAACATACTGAAAACCTGTCTCAGAAAAAGTAAATACTGTAAGCCATAAACACAGTATTACATACAACAGTATATACTAGATGATTGAAATTTTGTGGGAAAACGTAAATATGTACAAGTGAGAAAAATCATTGAAAGGCATATGACAAAAGTTGAGATAGACTTATACTACTAATATTTGCTATGTGTTTGAGATGATAGATGGACAGATGGATGGACAGACAGACAGATAATATGGACCAATTTATTTTTGTTCCTCAGTAGAAATGCCCGTATTTCAACAAGAATCAAAGGAGCATCCTGTCACAGACAAACAGCGCTTTCCAGGAAAACAGTATCTATCTTCATCCCTCCTTGACCCCCCCTTCCTACTTTGGTACTTGAGGAGATTTTAATTGGAGGACTTGTGGAATGTAGTTTTTCTTCCAGCAGCTGTGTTTATGGTATGTAATCTATTAGCTGCTTATATGCCAGCATTTAAAAGCATTCTGATGGAATGCTTTTACTCTTTCCCCGTGTCACCCTCTTGACCTGCAAATGTACATTGCAGTAGTGAGATAGGGAGGCATAATGCCTGCTTTGACATTTGTTTGCCGTGCATCCAAACATATTCTGGGATGCAGATTCAGGTTTCCTGGCATTGAGACAGACTGGCAAGTCAGCACTAAGATGTATAGTTCCCATACGCCAGGGGTGAAGGAACATGGACTTGCTGAGCCTTTCCACTGAGTTTTGTGCTGTGCACTTTCTTGTTAACTTTCCCTAGTGTTCACTGCTGCACATCAACCAAACCACCTAAAGTACAATGTGGGCCACAAGATAAACGCAGTGTAATAAGAAGAACAGGATGGATCTCTTCTCCTGGACTCCCTGTACATCATCTGCTTGGTTCCACCTTAAAATACAGACAACCTAGCAAGCACAAGGCCCTGAGTTTAAATCCCAGTATTGCTGAGAAAAATTAATCAAACAAAAAAATACTACACAGGCAGATGGAGGTTTGCCTTTAAGACCTTCTGTCCTTCTCCCCCAACTGGCTTCTTTTATGATATCTGAAATTCTGGTTCTAAGTCCTGCCTTACCATTCATTAGCTCTAGGAATTTCAGTATATTGCTTAATTTTCTGAAGCACTGCAATGCCAATAATATAGAGTGTCTATATCATAGGGATTTGTAGAACATAAATAAGTAACACGTGAACCAAAATAAACCTGAGGCATAAGAATTATTCTATACATGTTTATGGAAACAAACCAACACTTCATATTTTAAGAATGATTCTTTGGGGTCATAAAGGAGTATTTTTTTAAAAAAATTACTCTGTTGAGATGAAACTATCCTTTGAGGTAGCTATACCAGGTACTATGAGGATTCACCATTCAACTCAGGTTAGATGATTAAAATCTCTGGACTTAATAAGAGCCACTGGGGAAGGGTCACAAAATAAATTCTTGAGAGAAGGAAAGAAGCAAAGTCTTTCACTGGTCAATGGGTCTGATCCTTTGGCATCAATTATTATCATTTAGCTTGGGTAATTTTTCTACTAATGTTTCTGCTAAACATAAGGAAATAAATTTTGTTTGATAAACAGTTTATATACTAATTTGTTTAACGATGTCTAGTCTCTTAGATTTTAAACACATTTCATTCCTTTTTATTAACCAACTCGAAAGAAGAACACATTACATATAACACTAAGAATTCAGATCAAAATGTAATGGTGTTTCCTACCCTTAGTCAGTTTTGGAATTTAAGCTTGATCTTCTTAGTTATTATACAGAAAAAGGGAAAGGAATAAACATAGAGCTTGAGATCATTCAGATCTTCAATCAAATCTTGCTCTGCCATCTTTTGAAATGAATAGTTTGGGGGAAGTCTCTTGGTCTTCATAGCTTTGGATCCTTATGACTAATGCAGATAGTATAACCTCAGAGGGAGGTGGCAAGGAACAGATGAGCTGATACATGGGAAAATGCATCTGTCATAGGGTTTGATATATTGGAATAAATAAGTCATTATAATTTTAATTATGATTCTGTTGCTGTTTCTCCAGATACTGTCACATCAGTCATATTCTCAACAGACAGAGGGAGACGGAACCCATATAAGCTGGTCAGGAATGATGAGTGTGAGAGTGCACTCAGTAGCAAACTGCTTACTATTATTATAACTAGAAATAGTTATAAATGTTAAACATTGTTTTCTGTTCAAGATAATTTCAAACTCTAATGTTTTTATTTTTTTGGTAGACTAATATTTCAACCTGGGTCATGAACACAAATGCTGAAATACATCAATGCCTTCCAGTCAATCAACACCAGGAAGACACTCCTGGATGGAAAAAGATGGGTTTATGAGCTCAGTGAAATGAGGGCAACACAGTAGAGGGAACTGTGAGGCCTCTGAAGATGATGGGATTGGAAGGGACTTTCTGGGACTTCAGCTTGGGGTAGGTGACTTAGAAGCAGGTTCCAGAGAGCTTTGCACTGAATTGGATGTTGTCAGATAACAGCGTAATTCTATGGTTGGGTACTGTTATGATCTGGATATGAAGAGTTCCCCTAAATAGTTCATGTGTTACAGGCTTGGTGCGCAAATGGTGGGGTGCTATTTTGGAAAATTCTGGAAACTTTAGGAAGTAGAACCTAGCTGGAGGAAGTAGATCACTAGAGGTAGATCCTTGGGTTTTTTTTTTTTTTTTTTTTTTTGGTCCCTGTCTCCCACCTCTCTCACACACACTGTCTCTCTCTCCCTCTTTCCCACTCTCTCCCTCTTTCCCACTCTCTCCTTCCCTCCCTCCCTCTCTCCTTTCCTTCTTTCTTCCCTCCTTCTCCCTGTATCTCTCTATGCTTCATGTCTGCTGTGAATTGAGTAGGATCTGCCATCATGAGTAGGGTCCTTTCCCCATGATGCTAAGCCTCACCATAAACCCAGAAACAATGCAGTCATCCAAGATGGCCTGAATCCTCTGAAACCATGAGCCAAAGCAAGTCTTTCCTCCTTTAAGTTGATTTCTCAGGTATTTTGTCACAGTGATGAGAAAAGTAACTAATATAGGTATCAATAAATTTTATCTAGGAGGTTTGAGGAATAAAACACCCCTTAAGCAGCAGTCACTCACTTCATTCGGGATAGGGAGACATGTGGCCATTTTTGTGAGTTATTCTTTTGTGAGCAGTCTTCTTTTTGTCCTTATTCATCATGGTCACACAGTGACCTTTCCTGTTGTTGGTGTTCTGCAAAATTCAATAGGAGAGCACAGTAGACTAACAGGCTGAATGCCAGGCCAGCTCCCGGCAACACCAAGACCTAACCAGTGGTCCAGGCCAGGTCCTGGCTGCCAAAGGTTGCTTTTCTTTCTGTTTCTCTTTCTCAAAGGCCTCACTTACAGGGAAAAGGGAAGTCCTATCCATTTATCTGTCTAAATCTCAGCAAAATCGTACCAACACCAGCACTCCCCAACTTCATTCAATGTGATATGATTTTACCTTCTTCATCTTTTAAACCAGCTCATTTTTAAATGAATATAATTATAAAGAATCTATTATTACTAGAAATTAATAGCAATATTGCATAAAATGGGAGGTAAATATAGCAATAAAATAATATAAAGACAATATCAGCAATTCGAGTTGCCCACTGACGGCTCTGTTTTAAAGAGATCTTGAACACATGTTAAAACTATCACCAAATGGAGACTTTGTACTTGATATAATTTGAAAGATTAAAAAATAAGTAAAAAGCAACTAGATTTATTATTATGATCACCGACACTGTTTAATATCAAATCTTCATGCCATCTAAAATAATCACACTTGCTACCTATTTCACTCTTGAACACCTCTCACACTGTGGTAAATACCAACCTGTTCCCTTCTAGACAGAGATAGGACTAGCTGACATAGCCTAAAATAGTCAGAAAAGCCATTTTTACTTTTGGTGATTCATTCCTGTTGCCATATTAAAAACAGCATGGCTATGTGACTTGAAACAATAAGAAAGAGAGTTGCTATAATTTATTTTATTAACTGTTTAGTACGTATTGTTTTGCCAGGAGAGGGGAAGGACTTTCTGCACTTTGTGGGGAGTTATATAAAATCTAATTTTTAAATAAACATCATCTTGCAGATGCATTTTCTTTGTTCAAAATGCCTCCTTTCATTTCTAAAGCAACAAGATCAAATACTGCAAAAGTAAAAAAACTGAGCCAAAAACTGGACATTTGAGTATCTCTCTCTCAGTAACTCTGTGATGTTGGTTACATTGCTGCCCTTCATCTTCCTCATCACTAAGAAAATAGAAAAGTTCTCACCCAACTCAGGTGACTGTGGCAAGGATAAAATAAAGTAAAATGCTGAGTGATGTTATTATTTCCCAGTGAGACTTGAGGCAGCATGTGTTGAACTCATCACCTTGGAAGGCATTCTTCCACAAAAAATTCCACAGAGCGGTTTTGATCACACAATTGTTAATCGTAAGCATGCAGCTTTGCACACCCACCTACACTGTAGCTGTGTTTTCCTTTCTTTTGAACTTTGAAGGCCTTTTTTTTAGTCCCCAGGTGGAGTCATGTGGCACTCTGTGTTGTTCCTGATGACTTTGAAAACTCACTCCACCAGAGATGCCTCACCGCCCCACCGGGGACTCAGAGTAGCCAGCTTTCCCATATGTTCCTCCATCCCCTCTCTCTAAGTTCTTTTGCTGCCTTGCCTGCATAACAAATACAAATATGGCTCTGAACCTGAATTTCTCCCAGATGAACAGACTTCAAAGTAAGTGTGAGGTCACAGGAGAAGGCTTGTCCTTTCTCCATCTGTGTGACCATTGCCAGGTACGTGTCTGGCTTCCTTAGTGACTGAGTGATTAAAAGAGGTGACAAGGTAGGGAGGAAAGGGAGAATCCAAAGAGGTTTGTGATTATCTGGAGCTGGAGGTGAGTGAGGGAACCAAGTCAAAATTAAATTTTCCATCTGGAACAACAAATTAGGTTGAGAATGACAAATTTAGTGCAAATAGCAGGTTAGAAGCAACACAGCATCAACACATATGCTCTGGCTTCTCATGCCATTATCTAACATGTCAATATATCACTATTATATCCTCGTTACCAGCTGCAGCCCACGCTGGAGGAGGGACCATTATTGACTTGAGAAGCACGTCACTGACTGATGAAGTCCATATAGGGCAGCAGTCACCCTAGGCTTCCCATGATGTCAATGGAGTAAGACTTGTTCCTTTATGCTGTGTGTGAGTAGAGCTTAAGATATGATGGACTGAGGTGAAATGGCCTCTGACTGTTTTGCAGGAGCTCTAATATCATTCCCAGGCTGGGAATATAAAACTTATCTGCATTTGTTTTCTGGTTACATTTATTTCTTTCTTTTAAAAGTACTTTTCCATTTTTCCTTCCTTGCCTCTTTTTCTTTTTATTCTCTTCCTCCTGGGCTAAGGAACATTTCCCCATAAACACTGTGTTTCTTTCTATTTTTAAGCAATCTATAGGTTTTCACTGGATACCTATTAGGTTGATCCTGATTTGAAGGGCATAGGTCCAGTGTGGGGAGCCTGCTTTAAAGTAATGGTGACTGACAGGGGGAGAGAAAATAGAAGAGAAAAAGTAACAGGTGACAGAGGACAAAGTTCATCAGACAGACCTCCATGTAAAAGGACACATTAGCCATTTCAACCATGTGACATTGTGTGGCAAGATGCCTGTCACAAACAAAGTGCTCAACAAGCAATGCTTACAGAAAGACAGACACTCACTCTCCATGGAAGATGTTCACTGCCATTTTGCAAGTTGGATAATTGGATAAGTGCATGGGATAAGAAAATGGATGCACCCTTGTTTGAACTCTACATCCTTTTCTTTACATTAGGTGAATGTGAGGAAAGTTGAGGAGATTTAATACAAATTACTCCAAAGCAATCTTTCTCTGACACTTAGCCCTTAACTAACAGGAATATAAGGCAAGGTGTCACATTGCTTTGTGGAGCGAAGTGATTAAGGATCACATTTGAGTACAAAACAGTTTAGTTATTGGCACAGACTTGGGAAAGCTCATATTTTGTTTCCTTTTCACCCTTTTAATCACATTTGGCCATGAGAAAATAGGCTTGTTTAGAAAAACACATTTTCTAGGTCTTTACAGTTTCATATGATATCTTGCCAGAAACACACAAGTCACAGACTTGGTATTAGGACTGAGAACCCTACAGGATTGAATATAGGACTGCCAGACTCATTTGGGCAAAATCAGAGTCATTGAATTACCTCTTAAACTAATATCTGGTAATTTCTGTTTGGTTGTTTCATTTGGGAGCTTGCTTTAGGAAGCTCAAGTAGTGAAAAAGCCTATGCAGTGCATAAAGTCATTATCAGTTTGAAATATTAACCTATCTTTTATTGATTTTCCTTCGCTTGGCCATTTTACTTTACTGTGTCTGCAGTTAAGCATTTCTATGTTTTAATTTCTGACTTCATCATCAAGAGCATCCCCACAGTGAAATTTGTTCAGTATTTATAAATACTTACTGATGTTGGTGCTATCAAATCTTAGTGGAAATACTTAATGATTTTATTTGAAAAAATCATGTGTGATTAGATGCATGTGATTAAATAATGTGCTCATAAAAAAGTTAAAGAAATGCATTATTCATTTAGAAAGATCTAAATCCCATATAGCTGTCTATGGATTTACTGACAAAACTTACTGCTAAAATTGTAGCATTGGAATCGAACTATTTCTGTTGTACTTAACAATTTAGTGAATGTTTAGCCATATTTGAAAAATGAAAATTAAATTATTATAAATTTAAAACCATTTTCTTTTTTTAAACCATTTTCGTTGGGTGATAAGCAAGCAGAATGTCTTTTTCTTCAGCTACCTGGTAGTTAATTCACTTCATAATACATGAGCTCACTGGAGGTGGGGTGTATGGTAAGCCTTGCCTGTAGGAAGCTGTTCTGTGTGAGGTGAATATGAGGTAAACATCTGTTCTCTGCTTCTGCTCTGGCATTCTTGCCAACAGACCATATCTGATAGACAATCTAAACTGTTCTATTTATTTTATTCTGGTGGAGGGCTACCAGAAGAACAAATCTAACGTAGCCATTGGAGCCATTTAGGATCATTTGTGATTTGCTTTCACCCATCACCTGTGTGTCCCAAGCTTTTCTGTTTTAGAAAACCCTAAAACTTATTTTGACAGTGACACTCTTATTCTTTCACTTCTCAACTTATCTAAAATTGAAAGAGAAAACAATCCATGTATTTTATCTTCATTTATACCCAACCCCTCCACAGGGCATTTTGAGATGTAAGTTCATGTCCAGAAATTTGTTTGACTCTTCATTTTTAAATGTAGAAGAAATTGGCCTTTGTCAAAAGTAAACTAATAGGCCTAGGAGGCTTCATTTTTACTCCAGATTATAAAATAACAATCATTGCAGATTCCAGATGTGAAAGTGTTTCTGGTATTTCCACTGTTAGGCAAAGACAATTGGATTAATTTAGGTGCTACACACACATACACATACCTGTAGATATATAGCGATATATATCTGTATCTGTCATCCAAATATGATGTTTATCTTTAAAATGCAGTGACTCTCAGGGTTCTGAATAGATTTAACACGTAGAATTTGGATTGAGAGAAATCATCTTTAAACTCACTTAGAGATGAGTTGGCATCTAACCAGAAAAATAGAAGGCACACCTGATATTTTACCAGAGAGATTTAACATGGACTTAGTAATAGAGCTGTAGGCAGAGAATATAGGATAGGCTCAAGTCTCAGCCTTTGTGTGAGACTGTTGCCTGGATGGAGCTGGCACCTCCAAGGGTGCAGTGGGGCTGCTTGTTGCCGGGAGGAAGGGCTTGTGTTCCAACAACTCAGGCCGCTCCATCAAGGAAGACAGGTGAAGAACTCCTTCTATCATACTCCTCACTTCAGCCTTCATCTAGTGTCCATTATTAATAAAACTTAGCAAATGAAAAGTGTAGCTTGTGGGATTTCATTCTTAGCATTGCAAAGCAGAAGACAGAGTTGGGCTCATATAGAGCAATAGTTGTAGAAGGGGCAAATATCTATAGAACCTTGGCTGTTGATCTGTTTTGGGATAATCAGTCTCCATGACTGTGCTTTGCAAGTCATCTTTTTAAAAAAGATATAAATATAGAGCTATAGATACAGATATATAGAGAGATTTTCTTAGATTCACACACAATTTTACATTTTAGTACTGTGTGGGGACTCCCAAACTCATGTCACTGCTTTTGTCCCCTTGCTACATCTTGCTTCCTTCCCAATACACACATTTTTACTTACGTTGGCCCTGAGAGTAAAACGCAGCATTTCTTCAAATCCATTCTTGGTGTGATTCAAATTTATTTTTTAGCTATGAGTAGTTAAAGCATAGTTTAGGAAATGCAAAATATCGGCTTCCCAACCACACTTGATGCTCCAGGATTTCACTCAGTTATAAAGAAGTCCTTTTTCCACAGGCTGGTGACATTTGACCAAGGAGCAAGCAGGCATCCTCACCTGATGCCCCCTGGAGTTAGCTGGAGTCTAACTAAAAAGTCTAGTTTTCAGTCACCTTCTTGTTTTTCAAGTCTTTAGTAACCTGAAGACTGCTTCTTCTGTTATTAAAAGAATACCTTACTACTCTTCTTCTACATTTGCATATGGTATTATATTTGCAACCCATTTTACACATCTACATATCTAGCTGTATAAAATAAAGTTACCTTCTTGAAAAGTTAACAGCTCCTTAAGATAATACAATAAAATTCAAGTTATGATTTTGTAAATCTGTATTCTTTATGTAATGAATGTTTGAAAACAGAAGAGTAGAATGGAATTACAAAGGGAATATGGCCAAAGCTGTAGGTAAAATGTAGAGGCATTCAGCCAGGGTTGAAAACACAGTGGTTGAATATAATACTCACAGGCACAGAGTCAACCTTGCTGTTAGTATCCCGTGCACTTGGTCAAAACTCTAGACCTAACTGAGCCTCAGTCTCCTCATTAGAAATATTGTTAGCATCTGTGTCACACAATCGTGAAGATTGAAGACCTATGTAAAAGAACGTAGCATCATACCTGTCATTCAATAAATGCTCAGAGTACACTAGAAAGCCAGTACTTTCTAGTACTACGCCATTTAAACATAGTTCTTTATTAAATGTGATGAAATGCTTCTTACTCCTTTTAGTCTATGGAAAACATACAACTAAAATCCAGTTTTCTTTCTATATAAGCTTGCAAAGAGATGGTTCTGGCTCTGTGAAACTTTGTCTTTTTATTTAAGGTGTGTCTGCATGGTTTCAAAGGCATTTTGGAGAATATTGCTCTATGTCAAGACTGACCACCTGTAGGAGAAGTTTAGGACAGTAGATCTGATAAGAGGGAAATTTGGAAAACAATGGGACAAGTCACCAAGCGTCCCTTTGACTTATCTATGCCAACCTGCATTATACAATATCCTCTCCTCATTCACACTTTCTGATCCTAGAGCAATGAGATTGTAGATGAAAATAAGATAATTTTCTTTAGGGAGTATTATTTTATTTCCTATAACCTACCTCCCCATATAACTACTCTGCTAGAGACATTATTCTGGATGCTATGGAACAGGTGAAAATGCACCATGACCACAAATACTATTTTTTATTCTCTTTTTTATTCCTTTGGGGACCTGAGGGTACTTTTTGTTCAAGAAACTTTGAAGGTCAAAACACAATTTAAAAATTGACTAATTTGGATTCGTGATGGGTCGTCATTCCAGTCCTGTTTGCTCAGGACCTAGTCAAACAAATTAGAAACTAAGGTAGAGAGACTCTGTGTCTTCTTGGAAGCGCTGTTGGGCTGAGCACCTCCTCACCTGCCCTTCCAACAGTTTTTAAGCCAACACCTCCTTTAAAACCAAACTCAACATGTCTTGCTGTAAGGACCAGTTTTATAATCCCCATGCCTGTCTCTGTGCATAGACCTTCATCACACTTTCTTGGGATAAATCTGTTTCCCCTACCGGACCATATGCTACAAGAGGGCAGAACTGTGCCTTATGGGACTTAGCATTCCACAACTTAACTGCGCCTATCATAGAGAGAGTGTGAAAAAAATTGACACAGGGTCCAGCGTGGTGGTACACATCTGTAACTCCAGCTACACAGGAGTCAGAGATCAGAGGATCATGACTCAGGGCCAGCCCAGGGCAAAAGTGAGCAGGACCCTATCTCAAAGAAACAAGCTGACCATGCTGGCTCCCATCTGTAATCCCAGCAAGAGGCATGCACAGAAGGCATAGGTAGGAGGATCATGCAAAAAGCCTAAGACCTTACCTGAAAAATAAACCAGAGAAAAAAAGGGCTGGGTGTGTGGTAGAACACCAGCCTAGCAAGGACAAGGTCCTGAGTTCAAATCCCACTGTCGCCAAATTAAAAAAATTATGTAGGTAAATAAGCTCAACTTGTTAGGTCTAAGGAAATGAGAACAGTGAGGAATTGAAGAGACAATGGCATGGCTGGATGGAGAGAGCTGTTGACTTAGGTTTAAGGAAATTAGAACATTCACTAAGATAATTTGATAGAACAGCTGGGAATTTTTGTCTTTTACTCACTAGCTATAATAAATTCAGTGCTCAACTGGAGGTCAGGGTGATCACAGAAGAAGAAAATGGGATGTTTTTCAGAGCAGTAATTAACATCTTCCAATGTGAACACACTTTCCTGATTACAATGATGCAAAATGTAATAACAGAGTAAATAAAAATTTGAAATGCACATGTATACTTTATGCAACTTATAGAGTACCTGCTATCTGAAGAATGAGCAGGCTGTTTATAGTGATGGAGTTATAAAAGTTTCATGTGTACACAGAATCAGTTTGCAAAATGTCATAAACTCTGTAAAATTGTAGATTTCTTGGTGAGGCAGAGCAGGCCATTTTCAATGCACCGCAGTGCTTCCCCAGTCTTACCCACCTCTGCAACATCATTTCCTCCAGGTGACGTCACAGTTCCTGAGCTGGACACTTGCTCTTCTACACCTGCCATCCTGCAGCCTCTGCTCACATGCCAGCCTCTCTGTGGAGGTTTCCCTGGTTTTCCTGAGTGAGTAAATCTGTGCTCTTGCAGGTAACTACATCCTATCATCCGTCCTTAAGTCTCCAACACACAAAAATGTACCCTTGAAACTGGGAGCCATGTGGTAGCTGTGTTTAAATTTTTAACCATCTAGCACCATGCCTACTATGGAATATGTGCCAGTGATTAAATCAATGCTACAAGAGGTTGCAGGAACTCTTGTAGTAAATTTTATCTTTGTATATGAATGTGGAGTCTGAATGGTTAGCAGATGACAAGAGGTTAAGCGCTAATGGATAGTGTGGATGAGGAAACCCAAAGAATAGGAGGAAGGAGTGTTTAGGGAATTTGAAGATCCAGAATTTTGGGCATTATTCATTTCTTCAGAGTGGCCTGTAAAAATGAGAAGGAGGAAGAAGCAATTGTGTTCTGATCAAGTTAGTTGGAGTCAACAGAGGAATTGCATTTTTTGAAGATTTGTAGGTGAATGTGTTACATTAATTACAGTAGAAGGGGATATCTAGAGAAAAAAAGAAATAAGAGGAAGAAAACAGGCCTCAGTCAACAGCAGACGCCTCAGCCTCAGTGGGCAAGGCCTGGGCTGCATTGCAAAGTTTGCCACAGTATAAATCTTCCTAGTGATAAACCCAAGGAGATGAACAGCACACAGCTTTCACAAATCAACATTTGCTAGGTATATGAAAGACCCATTTGGAGTTCAGACCTGCCAGTTCAATACCTTTTCCCTCAATAACCATAGCCAGCAGAGGTATTTAACTTCATGAATTATAAAATGACAAGAAACATTTCTGTATTGGTTGTGGATTCAATCCCACAACAGGTTCAAAAGTTCAGAAGCTGCTAATACCCAAATTTATCATAGTACACGTTACCACATGAACAGCATTTTTAAATAATATATACTTTAAATTATTGAAGGTAGGCATCAACAGGTAAGAACAGGGCGTTTTAAAGTACTGTCTTGCTTCCTAAAATGTTGCAGCACTTTTCAAATATTCCTCAGAGTAATGAATAATAAAACTATGCAACTTTAATATTAGCAAATAGCTATTTTAAAGGGATATTTTAGATAGCATTTCTTCCAAATGTAATAATTAAAATACAACACTTATTATTCAATAAGTAGTCCCATAAACAGGATCTCACTTAATTTTCATGATTTTCTCAAGTGATTTCTATGATTAGTCTTTTGGTGAAGATAAGAAAACTGGTGATAGGGGAGCAACAAAAACAAGCTACTCTTATTTTATCTTCACACCTCTGCTTCTTCTGTTGCTTTTGCCTGGAAGGTTTTCACCTCCTTCAATCCACCATTCTAGTCTATGCTCTCTTGAAAACCAATTTAAATTTCTTCCTCATACTTTCCTGCAACCTTCTGGCTCTTCCAGCCCTCATCTGGCTCTTTCTCTACAATTATTTGCTCATTCACTCACTTATTCATACATCAGGACCTTGATACACATGGATACCTGGTTCCAAGCCACCCACCATTGAGGAACAACCACGTATGTGCAGGACGCACAGAGGTCCCCTACTCTGCCATGCTGGGTTCATTTTTCCCAAACAGCGGCCACTTCTCAACACATCTGAATTTTCACTTTTTCATTTTAACTAAGAACATCTTACTTTGCTTTTTTAGCATCATTTGCCTTTTGGGAGGCATATTTGCAAAAAAATTAAGAGCAGAGGAACACTCAACAGATCACACAATGATTTAAACGCAATTGAGGATAACATAGCACTGACTGGGAGCATCTCCACGTCAATGGAGCTGTGGCTTTCCACACATGAACTTAAAATTCTTATTTTTGGAATTTCTTTGTATACTTATTTATTTAGCCATGCTGGTCAAAACCAAGTGCAAAAAACCCATGAATAAGGCGGGCTTACTAAGCATCCATCAAACCTTTGCTAGGCATTATTACGTGAAATCTGGGAAAGATGGCCTGAGATTCACACTAGTTTATGTGCCTTTGTGCTTTTGCTTCACACAGTAAGCTTGTCTCCCTAACTAAATCTAAACTGCTCCAGGGCAGGTACCCACATCTGAAGTATCTGTATATGGATACCGAGTCTGAGTGGTGAGCTGAAAACAAGAGATTAAGCTCCAAAGGATAATTTGTGGGAGGAAAACCAAAACAAACTAGAGCAGGAGGAATTAGTGTTTAGGGAATTGGAAGAAGTAGGAGCATTTTGGCACTGTTAGTTCTTCAGGGTAGCCTATAAAGATGAGGAGGAAGAAAAGACGACTGTGTTTAGATTGAGTTAGTTGGAGTTGTAAACTGAGGTGCTCAGAGTCCTGTGATGTGGGAAAGAGAAGCAGCCTGATACAGAAGTGTTAGTGTGGGAGTGATCTCATTTGGTCCCCACTAATGAGCATGGGATCTCAATTCGCAATTAAAAATATAATACAGAAAACACTGCTGGCCCAAAAAATCCTCCTAAAAGCTGTGTTCAGCTGATGGAACACCAGTTTAAGACCTCTGGGAAATATTTACTTACCTTATTACATACTGAACACCATGCCTAATGTTGTATGTTGTCTTGTCTGGGCCATAAGGTGCTCAGATACATAGCCACACATTACTCTGGCTTGATCTGTTAGAAGTTTTGGGTGAGATTCAAATTTGAATCACTGGAGTATGTAAGCAGATGGCCCTCCCTGGCTTGCATGGCCTGATCAGTAAGCGACAGGCCTGAGGAGGTTAAAAAGCTGGCCCTCCTCTGAGGGAGGAAATTTATCCTGTCCATAGTCTTGGGACACAGGAATTTGTTCTGCTTTTGGACTCAAATTACAACATCCGCCAGCTGTCTTTAGACTGGAACCACACCATCAGCTCTTCTGTGTCTCCAGTTTGCAACTCATTCTGCAGATCCTAGGACGTGCCAGCCTCCATAATCTTTTGAGCCAATTCTTTATTCGTATTCTCTCCCCCCTCTCTCTCTTCCTCCTTCCTTCCCTCCTTCTCTTTCACTCTAATTCTTGTTTTCCCTCTCTTTCCCTCTTCTTCTGTTCTCTCTTACTGGTTTTGCCTCTTGGGTGAATCCTCACTAATATACTATGCTATGGGCTTTACACACAAATTTGTTAACCAAATTTGGCCCTATTTTAGTCCTACCCAGGTAAGGAAAACTGACGCATGGCAAGTTAAAAGCACTCATAAGACAAGAGCGAGGGTTAAAGTTAGAATTCCATATTGGGTCCAGGGCTCTTTCCTACAACATGCAATGTTTCTAGTACTTGAAAAGAAACCTCCTATGCCTAAAAAGTGGTGTCAGTCATGGCGATGACAGCCAGATTGCTGAGGGTTTAAGAGGTTGATAAAGAAAAGAAGGTGGTACCTTCAGATATCTCATTCAAATATTTGACACTAGAAAATAAAAGGGAAGTAAGATGCTAATTACAAAAGGAACCAAAGTCAAAAAATGAGATTTTTCACTGTATGAGATCTTGTACATGTTAGAAGGGAATAAGTTGCAAACAAAGGGACTGAAGGATCTCCAAGTTTGTTAAAGAACTGTCTCCCTCCTCCTCATATAGAAAACAAGAAAACAATCCCAGTCATGCCTGTCCCCTAGGCAATACCAGGTGATCCTCTGGGTTGTTTAAACCTATCCTTCATTCCTCACTGCCAGACAGGGCATTTCCTTGTCTTGTTGATGAGCAAGGCTTTCTGACAAATATTGACCAAATGCATTTTCTCTTTTCTTTCATCACCATTCAATTTGCTTAAATAAAAAGTCCAATGAAAAACGGCTTCCTTGAATATAGCTATGCTGCATCTATTCTCTCCGTTATTTTTGGATGTCCCCCTGGAGTGATTTGGTAATATGCATGTAACTCCCTATTCACCACATCTAATATGCAAGTCTTAAATTTTTAAAATTGTCTGGGCAGTCTATGGATAGTACAGAAACAGGGCAGGTTGTCCATTTGTGACTTGAAATCTGATACTCTGAATCCAAAGGAATTAGTCACCATATCCATCTCTATTGCATTCCCTGTCTCCTTTTTCTCTCTGTCGGTCACCAGACGGTAATGTTCTCAGATCAAATTTTCTGTATAAATTGAGAGAACACTTAGCTGATTTATGGGGCTTTTAGCTCTTATATACTTACCTATTCGATAAAAGTAAGTACTTACACCACGTGACATGTGTGCTACCTTCACAATATGAGATTTTCCCTTCAAGGGATTCAGGCATCAAATTGTAATGAGATTTCTTGTAGCTAATACATCACTTAAGGGCAAACTGACATTCTGAATCTATTTCCTTCTTTCTTCTTTCTTTCTTTCTTCTTCCCTTTTTTCCTTTTCATACGTAGAATTCAAGATACAATATTCTTTCTAAGGTCCTCAAAGTTATTAACATTGTTATTTTATTTCTTTTAATGTAAACCTGTTGAACATTGTATGGGAATTTCAGCTTTGCATTTAACAGTGGAAATTGAATACTGACTTGGTCTTTTATTCAACATTGCTAATTTCCAGGAGTTAAATGAATTAAATACTGCCTTTGCATCATGCCACAGGAAAGACTTGAGGGCCAGTTCATCCTATAGTCATGTTATTTTGAAGTATCAGTAAACAAATGATAAGTTAGCAAACATTTACTTTACAAAATACTTTAGATTTATAAAGAGTTGTAAATAACTAACAGTAAATTCCATAAAAATCACTCTAGTTCAGGGCTTCTCAGTATCAGTCTTATTGATATTTTGGGCCAGATCTTTCTTTGTTGTGGGCTGCTGTCCTGTGTATTGTAGAATGTTTCAACAGAATCCCTGATTTCTACCTGCCAGTGACCTACAGCACCAACCCTCAGTTCTAACTGCTCAATGTCTCAATCCATTGCCATCGTCCCAAGGTAAAACCACCACCATTTACAGTCTCTGCTCTAATTGAAACCACCTTGAGTCCAGCATCTATTCACCCTATCCATTGTGAATGTAATTTTAGCAAGGTTAGCTCTTTTATGACTTAAAAATACGGGCAGTATTGCTGTTCCCCATTCCTGGTTAGGTAGGGATGTGAACACAAATAAATTAGTACACATGGTATTGAACATTTTTAAAGTTGTCAAACCAATTTCCTATACTGCAGTTCTGGAAGGTTCACAAATTAAAGCAGATCTGAATCAGAATTGATTCAGTAAGGAATAAGGAAAGCAGGTTGCTGGCACTCAACCCTCAACACTATTTCCTTTTGGCGTGACCTAAAACATAGCTCTGACTAGAGATTCCAACACCCAGGGCTATTCAGTATTCATTATCTATCTTCTATCACAACTCAGACTAATAGTGTTTAAAACTGAACTTGCTGGAGTCCACTGCAAAACTAATACTGTTTCTAGTTCCTCAATTTCCATTATGGGGGTCACCATTCTCTAAAGGTCACACCTGACTTGTCTGGTTCTTCCTTGTCACTTCCTATTGGTTTCTCCCATTGCTCCTTCTTTGCCAATGCCACTCCAGTTGAACACTACATCTCCATTCCCACAGACAGCATCTTCATGGACAATGACTGAGCAACACCTACTAAAATCTCCCAGCTCTAGTCTCCCCCTCTATCACTCTCTTCTGCATGCTGTTCTCAAAGTGCTACCACTGGCATATGACTTTTCCTAAGTCTGCTCCCTCCTCAGAGATTTATGTCAGGTCTCTTATTTATGGACACAATACTCATTTCTTAACATGACATTCTGGGTGGCCCTTCTATTTGTGACATTTTGTTTTCCACTTAACATGGTTCTTTTTTCATGTTGAGTAGGCCCTTTTGGTCCTTATTTTTATTCTACTCACCAATCTCTGTACCTTATGGTTCCTGATCTGGAATACTCTTTCCTCTTTGCCTCAAATTCATCTTCATACATAAAATAACAATTACCATTTAATAACTACTCTTGCCAGGTATGGGACTAATTGTTTTGTGTACATTACCTCAGAGACTCCTGTCCCCACTCCTAAAGATCTGAGAAGTTAGCAAAGTATCCAAATGCATGCAGTCTGGATGTGGCAGTCAGAATTTGAATCTGATTTCACCTGAGTTCTCAGGTATAAGGGTAGTGTGCTATACAATCACTCAAGATTTTATATATTTGGTTTAAAGTAGAAAGTTGGTAAGCATGATGGAAGAAAGGGGATGTTATTCTCTGAGATGGCCTGCCCTTCAGACAGGATGTCTAGAAATAGGCTCAAGAGTAAATTTGATTATCTATAGGTTGTTTAATTGTGAAGAGAAACAGAGACTGTGACAAAGAAAAGTGGCAAATTCATGTTATATAGCTAAGAACATGAACTCCACCAGTACAATGATAAGTTATCCCAGAGTGCAGATGGGAGACATCATTACTAGTCAGAGATGTCAAGATTATAACCCAAAAGAGGACAAAGGGAGAGAGAGAGAGAGAGAGAGAGAGAGAGAGAGAGAGAGAGAGAGAGAGAGATCCTGACTCTATAAGTAACTACAAAAGATACCATTTTCTAGCAAGAAACAATTAATAATAAAAGAAATTTCTACCTACTGTATGAAGGAATAATTGGTTATAGATATTTTCTTAAGTTGAATTTAATAAATTTTAAATGAAAACAATTTATCATTTGGGTTCATCTAAGCTAATTTATTTACATTTAATGTCCTTATAAAGAGCTCAACTTAAGGTATCATTAAACCAGAAGAATTGTAATGTGAGAGAACATGAAAATTTGAAAGACACTAAGTGTATAAGATAGAATTTCTTTTGATTGATTTTTCTAGGTTATCTATTAGATAATAAGCCTCTTAGGCAATTAGTGCTCCAAAAAGAACAGGATTCTCTTATTGCCTGATGGATAATATTATATTAGACACTGTGGGTGAAACAAAAAGGATTAAGTTCCCAAAGGAACTCAGAATTGTGTAGGGCAATTACAACAAGCTGACAAATCAGTACAACCCACACAAGATATAATTGTGCAATGGATGTTCCAGAAGGACTTCAGCCTTTCTGAGAAGGTATGTTTGATTTCACCATCAGAGGAGTGTTCTGAAAGAAGAAGTACTTGAAGCAGGTTTAAAAGGACTTAGAGGAAGAAAAGGCATTTTATTTAGGGTAAATAATACAACCAAACATAAAGGTGGGAATGGAGAATCTTCTGGGGTCTTGCCCAATCAGCAGCGGCAGGTAAGGTAGGAAATTTTAACAAATTCTCCTGAACACCGCCAGGTATTGTGCATGGCACATCAGGTTGGATGAGACAGGCCTGATGTCAGGAAGCAGGGAAAGCCAAAACAGGAAAAGTTATTTGAGGCAGATTATGGGAAACTTGGATCTGACCTCCAGACCAAGAGATGCTCAGAATACTTAACCATTTAATATTTACAGCAGGGACCCATGCTGTGATATGACTGATTAGATATACTTTATGTCAATGAATTTCATAAACTAATGGAGAATATTTAGATGGTGATTATAATGCTCCAGGAGAGGGTAACACAAGCATGGGAAATAGATTTGTTGACACACATGTGTTATCAATGGCTTATACTTTTTAGTCTCATGGGCTAAATGTATCTGTTCTTTAAAACATGAGAAAATCTGATTAAGTACTTGTTTTACACAATTATACTGGAAAAGATGTGATGAGAGCTGTGATGGAAATATTTCAGGAGTTATCTGATTAGGATATGATCCTTGAGAAGAAAACTGGAGGATTAAACAAAGTTCAAAAACAGTTCAAAATGAGTCACAAATAAAAACAAAGCTTAAAAATCTAGGATTAACTACACTAACTACATTCCAAAAATTCAGCTGGTAGAATTTATGTAATTTCTCTCCTACCTCCCTGTGTTATTTTAAGCAGGATTGAAGGCAAACAACGAAGATGTGTAACACCTATTTCTTAAAATTAAAAAAACAAAAACATTCAAGGGGAAATTAGTTTAAGGAATTTACCCCGGCATGCTGAACCTTGCAGACTGTAAGCATCAAGAAATTTTATTCTTTTTCTCAAACAGTACAAAAATAAACAAAAATTTACACCCTAATGTCACCATTTAAAAAATGAGAAGGATAACAGTAATTATGCCAAGGCAAATACTGTGTCAATTCAATACAAGCATACTGAACACCAGCCAACTTGGAACCTCTAAAGAATCTCCTGATGCCCAGGCGCCAACACAACCCCATCTGAGCCAAGGGTAAAACTTGAAAGCACACCCTCATCTGCAGTCCCATTTGCTGGGTGTCAGGGCTAGGGATTGAATTCATACCCAGAATTTTGCCTTAAGAGTCACCTCCTATGGCAGGGGATAGAAACAAAGGGCAATGATGAAACCATTGCAAAAGGGGGACCCCATTGTTATTTGTGCCATCTTGGAGATACAAATGGGAAAACTAAGATGGCTAGTTTCCAAATTAATTTCTTTCCAGATAGATACATACTTGCCAAAAGGATCAGTCGGTCTAATGAGGCAACTTATCATACCTGAACTTGGTTTCATGTGAGTTACAATGGTGGAATTCTCTTCTTTTTTTAAACTTGGTTGGTGTAGAGTGCTAGTCTAGTCAAAAACCATCAAAGTAGTAACAAATTATACTCAGTATTTGGGTTATTGTCTACAAGAATTTTGGAGGTGTCTGCCCATGCATAGCAATGCTCCTGAATGCGGTGGAGAAAGATAAGTTTAGTCCGAAAGGCTTTTCTTGTCCTAGGTGGGTCAGCATTGAGACAAAATGAGAAAATTACCTGAGTATTGTTTTTATACAGCCTAACAGTCTGTCATGGGGCAGATTGGGGAGGCTGATTAAAAAGTCATTGCCTTACTATTTTTTTCTTTATTCATTTATTCATATGTGCATACATTGTTGGGGCCATTTCTCTCCCCTGCTCCTTCTTTGGCCCTTCACTCTTCCCCTATTCCCCTTGCTTCCAGGCAGAACCTGTTCTGCCCTTTTCTCCAATTTTGTTGAAGAGTAGACATGAGCAATAATAAGAAAGACAAAGCATTTTTGCTAGTTGAGATAAGGATAGCTATACAGAGAGATTCCTAGCATTGCTTCCATGCACAAGTGTGTTACAACCTGAATTGATTCATCTCTACCTGACCTCTTCACTACTTCCTGGTCATCTCCCCATATTGACCTCTGTCACTTTAAGGTTACTGTATTAGCTCCTCTGCACTGGGGACATCAAGCTTTACTATTTGTAATAGAGAATTATCTAAAGGAAATTACTAGCACCATATGGACTATGCAATGTTAAAGCCACTTTATAGAGATATGTGTGAGTCCAGAAGTTGTCTCAAGAAATGGGTTGTGGCTCTTATTTTCCATCTTAGCTAATGCTTCAGTCTGTCCTCCATAGGATTCTGTGTAGGTTCTGGAACCCTGGCACAGTGAATAGGATTCAAATGAACTTTTCAATACGAAAATGAATGCCACTATTAATGCTCCAAATCACTATCCAGTGGCATTTTCCACTGCGATACTATGGAATTTTTTTCTTGGCCCTAAAATGATTATTTTGTTTTGTTTTGTTTTAAATTCAAAGGAAAGTCGGACTCCAGTGTTACCAGGGAGGATGCTAGAGATAATATTTATCTTTTCCTTTTCTTTCCTTTTACTTTCAAGTATTACTTTGCTTTATGCTTTTGCCAGTTGGACTACAACCAAGCTTCTTACACAGAGTCAGTCAAAACTAATCTATTATCTTCCCTATTGGAAAGGGTTATGGATTGTCCCCAAATGTGACACTTTTCAGAAGACAGATACACTTAGAAAACTCTCTTTCAAGAGACCATTATCAGTTAGGAAGAGTTGGCACCTCCTAAAGACTGCTCTGCAAAATGCCAGTCTCCCAAAAGGGTGGAGCTCATTTTCATTCTCTGCTGTCAGCCATCTATATCATGGCCACTGCAACACAAGATAGAAAAAAGACTGTTCCTTTGCTGACATGTTTATAGATGAAATTATCAGAGAGAAAATATATGGCAATGCAGAATATCTGCACACATCAAATTCCCGGCATACAATATGCTGTCTATTCTCTACCAAAAAAATAACTAAAATAATTTTTAAATTATGCAGCATAAAAAAAAAACCTCTCATACCCTGGAATTCTTCAGATAAATTTTTCATCCGATAGATTGGAGTAACATTTGCATGGTGTCTGAACTGCGGATTCAGAAAAGTTGGATATGGAGTTCCAAATGGAAATTGAAGGACTGGATTCCAGTCCCAAGCTCACCATTAGCCAGAAATGGGAGTTAAGGATTTCATTTCCCTTAGCTTAGTTTTCTAAGTCTGCTAAATGAGAACAAGAATATCCCCATTCCTCTTCCTCAGAAAGTCCATTGTGAGATCTGAGGAGAGCGTGTAGCCCCCCCTCCCACACCCGCCTCTCACATGGACTGCCCATCTTCTGGGAAGTGATCAGCAGTACCGAAGGGTCCTTGAAACCACAGGATAAAAATGGTGCCTCTTAGAACAATTGAAAGAGTGTTTAATTTCTTTTTGCTTTTTGATAAAAATGAGCAATGCAGTGTCATGGATTTTGTATAACTTTTAAGATAAAATATAAGAGTTCAGAGAATTTTTTTTTTTTTTTACTTTTGGAGGGACTACTTTGGCCTACACTCCCAGAACACTGGTGTTAACCACTAATTCTGATCTGCTGTTTGTGATTCTTTACTTAAAAACTTTCATAAACCCTAGAAAGGGAAGGATTTTAAAGATTAAATGATCTCTACTGTATTGTGTTGTCAGCTTTCAACACTGTGACAAAACTTCTGACATAAATCAACATACACAAGGAAGGTTCACTGTGGCTCTTGGTGTCAGAAGTTCCAGTATGGTCTGTTGGCTCTGTTGTTTTTTGGAGCCTGTGGTGAGACAGAACATCAATGTGTGGAGTGTGTGGTGGAACAAAGCTCACGGGGCCAGTTAATCAGAGAGAGAGAGAGAGAGGGAGGGAGGAAGCGGCTAGGGTCCCAGTGACCTAACTTTTTTCCACTGGGCTTCACCTTCCAATAGCGCTACAGGCTGGCAATCAAGTCTTTAGCATATGTGCCTTTGGAGGACGTTGAACATCCAAACCACATCTACTCATTTGTGCTGTTGGTAGTAATCTCCATTACTAACTTTACCAAGAAAGAAAGAATCCTCAAAAATATTTTTAATCTAATTTTTTCTCCTTTTAATATAGAATAACTAGTTTGTTGTGTTTGCAGTGTTGGTTTCATCATTATCTCCTGTTTTGCCATGTTTTTATTGGGCCCATTGGTCAGTAAGACAAATAGATCTGAGAAACAGAACTGGATAATCCCAGAAATGAACAGATTGATAAATTAGTGCTGTCATGCTGCATCCACTTTCCCATAGGGTGAGACTGGCCAGAGCTGGGCAGCAGGAGTGTGTTCTCTGATTGCCCATTCTCTGCTCTCAGCTCCATCTCCCCTTGCAGGTTACACAGGCATCTGAGCCTAAAGGTGGCCTCACTTTTGTAGTAGATGTAACACAAGGTTTACTAAAGAGTCATGAGGATATCATCTAACTGGATAGAGATTCTGTAGACTGAGTCCTGCATTGTCAGATAATAATATTTTGTGTTTCCAATATAAAATCATATTTTTGGAATACTGACCATGCAAAAGACAGGAATAACTGTGGAGCTAAAATCTGGCTGCTTTACGCCATCTTAATGCAGCTTGGAATAACCCATAGCCTCCCTCTATCAGTACATGTAGCCTTACAGAATTCATTCCAAAAATTAATTTCACCTTTGACTTCAGCTTATTTTTCTACTCTTGATTTTTCTTTACCTGATTTCTTCATTATTTTTATATTTTACACATGGCATATGTGTGTGCAGGTGTGCACAAAAGAAAAAATTGAAGAGGACATACATGAATTTAAAAGAAGATACCAGGCTGCAACCATTTGGCTGGGATTCCTGCTTGTTTGTTGGTAACTCACCTTTGTAAAGCGACCTTATGTTCAATCCCCACTAGCTGGCAATAACAAGAGGAGCATGCTGGTCCCCAGCCCTCTTGGATGGGCTGCTTCTCATTTAGGTTCTCTTAAGTCTAGAGGCATCACTTACCAAACAGCTGTAATCATGCTATTAAAAGCAGTATGTGTAGTTTAAAAAACAAATTTCCAGACATATGTGTGTTGCTGCTGGCTCATCTAGCAAAATGTCATTTTGAGAGGAACTATAGGGGCTGGGGAAAAATTGCTTTCTACCACTTCAGCAGTGCAATTTCTTAAGTCCTACATTGTGTATATATCTGTGTTAAAACATAGAAATGCTAGTGGTCAGCAGTAATGACACTGCTGACACCTTAGTCTACCCTTCATGTGGTGCAAGGAGGTCTTTGCATCTGCAGAGACAACTCAGACAGTGGATTCACTGGTTCTTATTGATCCATTACTTCTGAAATGACTTGGAATTTGTTTTTATTCTTGTGTATTATCCTTCATCTTTTTGCCCTTTTTTGCCAGCACTAGTTAATCAACCTCAAATGTCCTGACTTAACATCTCAGGCAAAGCCAGAAATTCAAGCTGGAGAATCTCAAAATCTGAATTTTATTAAATGTTCAACAGGCTACTTTCAATCACTTGGGAAGTTTACAAGAAAAGTGGGCTGAGGTTAGTGTTCTTGCAACTTTACCATACTTAGATGTTTACTGCGACTGAAGTAGGTGGAAGTTGTTGGGGTTTTTCCCCTGCACCAAATTTCTCTGCAACTGAAAAACTCCAATGAATATAAAGCATTTATTGGACCTTAATGATGTGATGTTTTTCTTACCATGAATTCTTTCCTATTGTTTCACACTTGTAAGGTGTGAGATGAGAAGAAAAGAGAGGCAGTGTGTTCATTATCTTTCACTCAAAACACATTGAGAGTATTTAAACACTGACCAATATTGAGCTGAATATGCTCAATATTTGACTAAAACTGTTTTAAATTTTAACTTCGTACATATTGATATTAGCTCTTAAAACATATTGTCACTGTGGTTCTTACACGAGGCCACACCTGCTTCGTAAATAGGTAGGGATAGCAAATTAGGTTTCTAAAATTTGTATCTGTAGACCGCATTTGGTATCTTAGTTTTACTGAATAGTCAATAAAGTTCTAGAATTTCTTTTTATGGTATAGGACAGAAATTTTTGTAATCGGAAAAAAATAGCGGAGTAAACATCCAGCAGCCAGCAGAATTGTTCCTGGGTCCTAAGTCATTCACTTCTGCAGAGTCCACACATCCTGGCCCTCTCTAGCCCTATGATCTCCTCCATTAGACTTGATCTTGTCCTTGTGATGGTTCTGGACCCTACTCCTAGCCTATGCCTCCAGACAACTGCCAATCCTGGTCCCTAGCAGGAGGGTCTTGGGTCCAGGGTTTCAAAGTGTCACCTGTGCCTGCTTCTCATTGGAACAGACAACACTCTTCTCTCCTACCGATATAATATAAGCTCCACCACTTACCAAGGCTGAAAATCCAAATATGCTATCAAGCGGTGTAAATTGGGAAATTTACTCTATCCTTTACAAGACACCCAGACTGGTTTAGAAATTCTGAGTCTGAAGGAGTCAACCTGAGACTCAGTATCACTCAACGTCTTTATTACCTAGCATGGTCTTTCTTTGGCATAGTGACTGTAGATACCCTACAAGTTTTGTGTAGTAATATAAACAAACTGTCACCTATAATTGCTTTTTAATACTTGAGATAATGAATGTGTGCTCAGGAAGTAAGTGGTAGCTTTTAAAACTATTAGCTAGAGAGGAAAACTCACTGAATTGCATTTATGAAGTTGAAAGAAACATACATACATACATATGGATGATGGATGGAAGGATAGAAATAGATAGATAGATAGATAGATAGATAGATAGATAGATGATAGATAGATAGATAGGTAGATAGATAGACATGGGGAGCCTTGGATCTTCAAGTCTCTGTGGAATTCTATCCTAGCACTGAGATAGGATTTTAGTCATACTTTTGTTCAACTGAAATTTTAGCAAAGAAGTAATTTTTCTGAAGCTAACTCTACATCTGAGTTTTGGGAAATTAATTTTTCTCAGGCAAAAGTTGAGAGATGGTTTATGAAATGGCAATTTGTGCTTCTCGGTTCTTTTTGATGGGATGAGTTAAACATAACTACTAAAGACATTTTTATATTATGCCAGATTAGAAATTAAAGAGTCCTTCCCAATGGCAAAGATGAATTTGCCAGGGAGTAATTTGAACTTCCCCTGGGCATGCTCAAAAGAAACTCTGTTGCCGGGAGAGTGGGAATAGAAGAAGAGACAAAGAAGGCATCACAGAATTAATGACCTCTGAAATTCCCGGATACTTATGACTCAATGTTCTCTGATAATTGGAGAAGAGCAAATACAGGTGAGGAGCTAATAGCCAATGTGTGTGTCTCTTCCATGTGGACTGTCCATCTTCCATTGCTCTGCAAATATGCTGCTGTTGCCACATGTGCCACCTAAACTATAGTGTGAATCTAAAATCTCATAATGAGTGTTTCTTGTCAAAAGCAAGGTAGCCATGTTCTCACTGGTCTCTGGCCTCAAGCACCATGAAGGAGAAAAGTGAAATCTCCTTATTTTTATCCTCTTGATAGGTTTGAAGGGTTTTCTTTCCATTTTCCAATTATGGTTCAATTGCATTTATTAATTTTTTCATCTCCTTAGTATATCACGATCGTGACGTCTCCTCCCATGTATAAATCTGCAACAGCAGACCGCAGTTTGCACTGTCAGCTCCTGTGAGTGAAATGTATTGCTCTCGCCCAGCTCTCCTGCTTTCGCCTTTGTAGCAACTTTGAGACCACAATAAGCGTCATCCGTTTAAGGCAGGCAGATGTATTATGTTTCCTCGTTCCTACAGCTCCACATTAAGCTAATATTATCTATTTCCCAAGTGAAAAGACTCCTTCCAGCCCTATCAATTATTAATCCCTTGCTTGAAGCTAATGTTTTATCTGAATTATTTAAATGCATCTTCATTTATCAATAAACATAAAATGTTAAACAAAGAATACTGATGAAGGGCATTATTTAAGCTATAACATTTTATGAGATTATTTCAAGCGCCTTTTCTGATTTATTAACACAATATATTTTATAATTATTTTTTCCATTTCTAAAAAAAATTATTCTTGCAGTCATCTAGAGGTTCGGAAGATTTTTGTGAGGGCTCTCATCAACTTCTACTGAGATTTTGACAAGTTTCTTTAAACTATCCTTAAGTGTATATATATATATATATAAAATATCCGTATGTGTGTGCATCCTTTTCTCTCTGTCTCTCCTTTTCTTTCTCTCTCTCTCTATGCATACACATACAAATGGCACATGTAAATGTATATGAGTGTTATTATTTACTAAAACTCATATTTATTATCCAGATCTTGTTCTTTAAAAATTAAAGATATCATTAAGTTTAAGTTTCCTGGCTTGGATTCTACAGTGCCATACTATTTGTAATGAACTTACAAACAACGCACAAGCATGAATTAGGCAGATAGGCAAAGAACAATACCTTTTATTGTTTAAAGATAAAACTTTGAAATTAAGGCAGGTTAATAGCACAACTGTCTACCATTGTTGATTTTTTTGTCTTAGCAACACACATACACATGTCAGTCCTATTTACTTGTAGTCCAGCTGTTATATGAGTACATTTTTTATCCTGTCCCCTTTTGAAATAGGATGAAACTGAATATTCTGAAGTAAACACTTCAGAATGAAGGACACCAAACTAGAAAGATCAGATTTTTGTGAACACTTAAAACTTTAGTGTAATGATTTGTGTAGTCATCCAACCCATGCCACACCTCAGCCCCTTTCACTGACATTTATTAAAATCAATACTTTCTTTTAAATGTGAAACCGCTATTGGTGGATTTAATCAGTACTTTCTCTGATTTAGAGAACTCAGAATTCTTTGATGATTCAAATTATCCAAGAAACATCCTTCTAAGTTAAAAATAACATGCTATCACAAAACATACGTGTGTTTCAACAATCATTATGTAATTATTTTAAATATTCAGCAATGTGTTTTGAAATATCAAAGACTATTTAATTCATGGTACTTTAAAGGCATTCAGATAATTTTTATATTATCCCAGAAATATAATTTTGAGTCAGGCTATGATCTTGGAAGTCATGTAATGTAAGCCTTACTTTATAAAACTCAGAAACACAGATCTAGGAATGTTTCTGACTTCCCCTTAGTCAAAAATAATAACACATACTACTAAACTTCATAAGTTTTGCTGTATTTGCTTTAGAGGAAAGAAAGCTGAACATTTCAAATGGCACATGTGGTTTATCAATATTTGCTTTAGGTTAAATTCATCAATTTTTTAAGTGAATGCCAACAGAGATATCTCTGAATATATTAAGGCTATGGCTGTATAAACAAATTCTTTGCAAACAAAAGCATAGCAAAAGTAGGCAGTGGTAACAATCCATTGTGTCCACTGGGAACATCTGTACGTAAGTTTTTAAGTTGTATAAAATAGTGTTCTGTAAGTTCTTTAGTGACACAAACTTGGGATAAGCCCAAGGCAAATGTGAAGTAAGAGACATAGGTTTTCTTCACTCTACTCCTATTGTTTTAAGTTGTTCTAATCTTGAAGGTAATAACTGATCATTACTTGCCTGGAATTTAAGGTGTTTTAAATACCTGTTTTCAGATGCTATCCTAGGGACTTTGAGTAAAATGTTATACTCATTCCAAGCAACAACCTTTTCATCCAGATTTTGTTGTTTCTGTTCTACAGATGAGGGGACCAATACTCAACAAAATGATTTTCCTGAAGCAATTTAGTTGGTAGAAAAACTATAGAGCTAAATTTAAAATAAAGTGTGTGGGAGGGTAAATATAGTGCAGATGCTGTGTACATATGTATGTAAATGGAAAAATGAGACCTATTGAAACTGCTCCAGAAATGGGGGGGGGATAAAAGAGAATGATAAGGAGGTGAATTCAAGTATGACATATTTGATATGTTGTAAGAACTTTTGTAAATGCCACAATGTACCCCCACCCAGCACAATAAAAAATGCAACTAAAAGGACAAGAAAGTGAGGTGATACATATGTTAATTAGTTCCAATTCCCCATTCCATGATATGTACATATATTTTCAAAGGCATATTGTATGCAATAAATATGTATAATTTTTATTTGTCAATTTCATAAGTAAATAAAAATTAAAAAAGAAAAATGGTAAAGCTCATTTTTTTTGTGAAAAATTTCAAACATTTTTTATGAGATGAAGCCTATGAAACTGTCAAGGTCTTTTGTTTGTTTTTCAATGTAAGTGTACAATTTGGTTAGTTTTCACTCATGTTCGTATTTATGAAGTGAGCCCTGCATTCAAAACAATGAATGTAATAAAAATATCACCACACACTAACCAATGGATCAATTTAGGGAGAACTGATATTTCATCTATGTTGAGTCTTCCTGTTCATGAACAAGGTATATTTTTTTAATTATTTAGGTCATTTTAACTTCTTCTCATAATCTTTAAAATTTTTCAGGTTATAGGTCAGGCCCATTTTTACCTAATTTATCCCTAAATTTTTATATTTTTGATGCTATTCTAAAGCATACTGTAAATTTTTAAATATTCAATTGTTTGGATATTTAAATGCAATTGATTTTTGCATATTAATCTTGAAAATTGTAAGCTTGTTAAATTCACTTTTAGATCCAGTAGTTTTCTACAGATTTCATTCAGTGGTCCTCTGTGAGAAAAGACAATGTTTCTTCTCCTTTTCCAATCTGGATGTCTTTTATTTCTTTTTCTTGTCATATTGTACTAGTTAGCATCTCCAGCACAAGATTTAATAGAAGTGGTAACAAACATCCTTGTCTTGTTCCTGATCTTAGGAAGAAACCATGTAGCATTTCACCATTAAGCATGATGTCAGCTATAGGGTTTTTTTGAAGATGCTAAATGAGGGAAAAGTATTTGTAGCTTGCTGAGGGATTTTGTTTTATAGATTGTACATGGGTGTTGGGAATTTTCAAATTGTTCTCTATGCCTAAGATGATCATCTGGTTTTCTATATTTTTAGCCTATACTAAGTGCTGAATGTTGTTGAAATCTTAACTTGCAAGGTGATGGCATTAAGGGGTGAGGCCTTTGATAAGTGCTTAGAAATGGTGTTAGTGCCCTGACAAAAGAGGTCCCAAGAGTCTGCTTCATACTGTGCAAGAAGGAGCAGTCAGAAACTGCGATAAGAAGTCAGAAAGAAGGTCTCACCAGAGAGAGAATTTACTGGCACCCTGAGTTTGGACTTCCTAGACTCCAGAACTGTGAGAAATAAATTTCCAATTCATGGTGTTTTGTGACAGCAGCCCAAACAAACTGACATGGTCCATTAATGGTCAGTTAGATTGACAGATTCAATCATTCCTGTATTCTTGGAATAAATCCTACTTGGAATGATATATTACCCTTTTTATTTTTGCAGTACTGGGGTTTGAACTTAGGGTCTTCACCTTGATCCACTCCACCAGCCCAGTATTTTGTGATAGGGTGTTTTGAGATAGGGTCTTGCAGCTATTTGCCTGGGCTGGCTTCGAACCGTGATCCTCCTGATCTTGGCCTCCTGAGTATATATTGGATGAACAGTATTTGTTTTATATCCATATCATTTTAAAAACATATGTGTAAGTACAGAATGTTGGTATGCAGTTTTCTTTTCTTGTAGCATCTCTTTCTGGTTTTGATAATAGAGAAATGCAGGCTTTAGGGAAGAAGTTGGAAATATTTCTTCTTCAGTTTTTTGGAGCAGTTTGTGTAGAAGTGATACATTGTAGTTCTCAAGTTCTTGCTAGAATTCACCAGTGACATCAACTGGGCATTTTCTTGAGGTAAGTTTTCTTTAAAAAAGAAATTTAATTTATTAGTGGATATACAGCGAATCAGGACACCAACTACTTATGTGAGTTTAATGGTTTATTTTTTTCACCAAATTTATCCATTTCCTCCAAAATGTAAAATTTATCAGTGTAGAACTGTTCCTAACATTCCTTTTGCCTTTCTAATATCTGAACTCTGCAGTGAAGATACCTCTCTCATTCTTGATATTGGTAATCTGCATTTCTCCCTTTATTCTTCGTTGGTTCATCTC
Source organism: Castor canadensis (assembly GCF_047511655.1). Lineage (NCBI taxonomy): Eukaryota > Metazoa > Chordata > Mammalia > Rodentia > Castoridae > Castor > Castor canadensis. The sequence goes on along the minus strand of NC_133387.1, from coordinate 128,074,688 downwards.
AAGACTCATCAACATTATTTATTCATTCATTCAGCACTACTGGAGTTTGAACTCAGGGCCACTTGCTAGACAGGCGCTCTACTCCTTGAGCCATGCCACCAACCTTTTTTGCTCTGGTTATTTTGGAGATAGCATCTCACTTTTTGCCCAGGCCAGCTGGACCACAATCCTCCTATTTTACACTACCTGTCATCACTGTAATAACAGATTTGTGTCACCACATCCATCTTTTTTTTCCACAGAGATGGGGTCTTGCAAACTTTGTTTTGCCTGGGCTGGCCTGTAACCACTGTCCTCCCAATTTCAGCCTCCCAAGTGGCTGAGATTACATGTGTGAGCCATTGGTGCCTGGCCAATTTAATTGCCATAGGAAGATTTTGGTTTCATTAATTTTTTTTCTATCATTGTGCCTTTAATGGGTTTCCCTTTTAGTCTGTCCTATTTTTTCTGCTTCATTTGGTTTAAATTTCTTAATGACTGCAAATTAATGCAATCATTAATTTGGGAGTTTTCTTCAGTTGGTGGCAATTCATACCTTTCCCTGAGTACTGCTTACATGGCATCCTATATCATGGCTTCATTTTCATTCAGTTTAAAAAGTTTTCTAATTTAGGGAAATTCACATGCTATTTCCTTTGTCTAGACAAAGGTAGTTAGGTCTGGACTAGCCTGGTAGTACATCTAAGGAAGGCAGAGTAGAGATGACTTAAATTACTTTCTATGACAGCCTTGGGAACAGAAACAAAGTTAACAAGTGATGGTTTTGACTTTTGACATGTGAGTTTTTAATGTCAGCAGACATACAAGCACATTATTTAATATCCATTTACAAAGTAGAAGAGAGAGCAAAGATTAAAAAAAAAAACGTTTGAATGCATGAGTCATCCACAAAGAGATGAAGCCAATATATTGGATTGGATGTCTACAGGATGTGGAACTATCAGCTTGCCTGTGGAACTTACTCTGTGGCAGGCATTGCTGTAGGGACCCACATACATTAACTGATTAAATATTCATTCAACTTTAGGAAGAAAGTGTTATTATTTCACCATAGAGATTGGTGGTTGAAGGCACGAAGATCAGCTGGTTACACTGGAGCTGGTATTTGAATCCACAGCCATCTGGCTCCAGAGTTCATGCTTTAACTCCTACACTGTCCTGACATTCTATTCCACATATGATATGTTAGGTAGCATCAAAACAGTTATAGCAAGACAACTTCTTTAAATGTTTCCACAACTGAGAAGAATCTGAGGTTGATCTTTTATTCCTTGTATCATTGCTTTTCTCTCATTCAAAGAAATCAGGGAAGAAGAACTTTGTGTTTGCTGATCACAGCTGTGATCCAGAACACAGAAGTCAACCCAACAAAATCTCACTCCTGCTTTCTTTTTTCACAGTTTGAGTTCATTAATTCTGCAAAAGGATTTTGACAGGGTGAGGGACAGAGGCCTATCCTCTCTAAACTGAGGAGAAAAGGAGCCTGGGAAAGCAGGAGGAGTGAGTGGAAGTATTACCCAAAACCAAAAGTTCTGCAAGGCAGAGGGCGGAGCCTCAGCATGGGGTAGTGCTCACAGAAAGATGGGTCCTCAAGATCCAGTCCCCCAGCCTCAGCAAATACCCTTGTTCAGTAGTGGCACAGTGACACAGCAGCAGCACCGCCTGTCTGTGAGGCCAAGTGGATAGAGTAGAGAGATACAGGATGGCTTTGATGGAGCTAAAAGTCAGAACTGTACCCTGCAGGCCATTTTCTGGGCATCACACGATGCTTTCCAACTTTGAAAGCTTTCAAAATGATGCTATTACATCTACCATCATCTCAGTAGGATGGACGCTTGTAGTAATTTTGTTAATATTTTTATTTTCAGTTAAAAAGACAATGAATGATATATGTGTGTGTTTGCACCTGAATTTCGAGAGGAAGATTATGCTTAATACTTTTATGCTAAGCCACATTTATTTAATCAATTCCTGAACAGGTGTGCTTAGAGCTCTTACTGTGCGCCAGACATTGTAGACGTTATATAAAGTGCTGAGATCCCAAACACTGGCAAGATACCCTCTTCCCATTGAAGGTTGCATGGTTTGGTAGTTATGATTGCAATCAAATGAAAGAAGCAACCAGGGCAGAATCATGTGTGAAACAATAAAAAAGAAAGGATGTGAGAAATTTCATAGGTGAAATAATATCAAATTTGGGTACCAAGACTCCAACAGAAAGATCAGTGCCATTCTACCTCTAGAAATGGAGTATCATCAAGCCAGATTTGTTGCCTTGTCATTTCATTTTTCTAACACAGGGATAATTATAGCCTCCTCACGGAGTTCTTGTGAGGATGAAAAGAAGTAGCATGCATAAAAATCTAGCATAACTGTGTGTGGCTCTTTACAGATATTTCTTCCCTATCTTCACAGACCACTCTCAATTTAAGAAAGAAAGAAAGAAAGAAAGAAAGAAAGAAAGTACCCTCCTCTAACCCTGCTTGTGAAGGAGAGGGAGTTTCTGACTGCCCCGAATAAGCATGGAAGTGTCTTTGAGCGATGGAACAGAAAAAGGCCCAAGGATTTCAAGCTTAATCCTATAAAGAATAAAGGGTCATTCAGGGTTTAAGAAGGGGCATTATGTGTTAAAGACCCATTTTAGAGTAGGCAGAACACAATAGAGGGAAGGGAGCCTGGAAGGCTGAAGGCTGATTCAGGACACTGCTCACAAAAGATGATAAGGACCTGAGATGAAGGAGGGAGAGCTGGGAACTCTCAGGAGATAATCTGGAGAAAGGAGGGGTAGGTCCAGGTGACTACTGACCAAGTGTGGGCATTGAAAAGAAGAAAGGGAGCCATCCCTGAAGGCAGGGCAGGGAGGAGAGTACAATTTCTAGCCTTGCCACACTGGATAGAGAAGAAAAGTAGAATTGGATAGAAAAGCAGAATGATGTGCTTGAAGATACACAAGGGGGTTGCTTGTTTGTTTTGCTTTGTTTGTTTTTCCCCTTGAATTTTATGTTTGAGAAACTGAAGAGGATCTCTAGATAATAAATTCTGGGAAGTAAGATGTATATATACTCGGAAATTACAACACTGACTCAAGAAGGAAAAGTGTTTTATTCCTCTCTCTACTCCTAGGTATATCACAATTTACCTGAGATATGGGGAAGGAAGAAGCCTGAGATATGGGGAAGGAACTGTGTATTAGCACAGTTTTATAACAATAAATTTTATCTATCACATAATTTGTAATCACAAGGCTTACAGCTAATTATTATCAGCTTTGCAGCTTTAGAGATGGAAAATTTGTGATTAGGCCAATAAGGAATGTCAATAAGGTTTTCCTGTCTGTGCAAGCATAGACAACAAAAGAAATAGCATTTTGGGAAAACATAATGTACTTACTAATATAAAATTAGACTGCATGACAGAGAATTGAATGAATTACAGAAGGGCAGCATTGGTGACTACCCAGAAAAAAAACGCATGCACAAATTGTAAAATAGTCAACATATTGAAGAAATAATATTAGAAAAACAAATTAAGCGGATGACTACCAAGGAAAATAGTAAGATTAACAAGAACTTAAATAAAAATAAGAGGTCTATATGCAAATATGTTGCTAACATATTGTTCTTGTATTCAGTTGTTTATTTCTTTGATATTTCTTAGTTCTTCACTGTGTGGCTGGTACTCAGGTCAATGCTGAGAATACAAAGAATGATAAGCACGTGTAAGCACTTGAGAAATGAGTGGTTTGGTGGGAGAACTGGTCATTTGAACTACAGGACAAGTATTCCAATAGATCTGTGTCCAGGAATTAAGGCGGGCACAGAAATGGGTAAGGGGTGGCAACAGCAGGGAGGGCTTCATGAAGGAAGTGGTGCTTGCCTGGAACTCTAGAACACAGGGAGAAAACTGGAAGGAGGAAAGAGTCTAGGTGGAGAATGGACACAGGTAAGACAGGGAGGCAAGAGGTTCACGTGAGGACTTCTGAGCTGCTTGGTTTTCCGTGAGCAGGATTAAGTGAGGCTCGATCATCCTGAACTTGGCTCTGTGTCCTCAAGAGTTTGTGGGATTGCCCAGCTTGTGGGTTATTCTTCAAGACAGTGGGCAGAGCTGTTGCTAAGGCAGCCGGAATGGGCACTGACCACTTTTACCTTGACTGTTAAGGCACTAAAGTGACTGAGTTGTTACTGCCACAGTCTTCAGGAATGAGTCCCTGAGACATTGGATGGATTAAGGTCATTCTAGAAAGGTTCTAAAATCCAAAATCAGAAATCAGGCTATATTGCCCTGTTTTCTACCTCAAATTTCTTTCAAGTGACAGGCACCATTAGAGACCAGAATCTGTTCTCAGAAATCTCTCTCTACAGCCAACTCACGCCCCACAGCTGCAGAGATCCCTGCTTCCTGGAAGAACATTTCACTGGCAGAAATGCTGACTGTCTCAGACAACTCCAGGGTCAACCAGGAAATTTGCAGGCGAACCGTCACTATATATAAATTCACTTGGTTCCATACTCAAGAAAGCATGTAAGCTGGTCTTTAAAACAAAAACCTTGTTAGGTAACTAGGTTAGAAAACAAAATCTATGCCATGTTTCTGTTCTAGAGTGAAACTCTGATTGAAGTCTACATCACAGTCACGTTAATATCACATTAGCTCTTCATGATTAATATTATGACAATGGATGAATTAATAATGACTGGCTACTTCACTAAGGCTTTCCCTCCCCCCACCTCCACGTGAAGAGAATCCAGGACATTGATTATCACAAATATAATGGATTGGTTCATCATTTATGGGAAAAGAGCTTCTCTTCCCATAAGTTTATCTGCCCCCCTTCCTGGAGATATATTATCTTTGGCAGAAACTCAAAACCATCCACAGATTACTCATTTCAGCCAGCAATTATAATTAAGGATGGTGATACGAAATGCCAGTCTTGACTGAATGAGTATGTCTTACAGAAATGAATTGTCATATAGAAGCTATAACTCAGAAGAAAAAAAGTGTTTTCCTCTTTCCAGCCTTCCCCTAGAAGGTAACAAATGGACATCAGGGCTGCCTTCAGAATAGGGTGGTCCATTTCTGAACTAGCTTAAATTACAGGGGAAATATGGTCCGCAAATTACCTGTGCAAACAGAACACATGTAGGAGGTGGTGTCTTTATGCAGCTGGTCTTATGGAGCTCACCTTTTCAGCAGGTGTGTGTTTACTGAATTAACCATCTAGTTCATTGCTTGAGTTTTCTTCTTTGGGATTATAGTCAACATCCCTGTTGAGAAGTTAGACTTTTGGCCTGCTGATAGAGAACATTCCTTCGCCCTAATCCATTCTGATTATATCTGATTATAATCCATCAGGATCGTCCTCACACTAGAAGCTACCTGCCACAGGCTGACATTGGCTGGCACTTTTGCCTTTGTTTATATTTAGCTTGTTGCAGCAATTTAATGCATGCAATTATGTTTTTAATTGCATTTTTTAAAGTATTGGTACATTTCCTTCCCATTGACTTTTAATCCTTAGGCAATAAAAAGGAGTCTAGTGTTAACCTCAGAACTTCTACACCTAAGCTCTTTGCATTAAAAATATGTCTGTTTATTGCCACACTTCATGTTGTGTTGTTAGATTTTAAGTGTTCTTTAGTGTACTAATGAGCACTTGTGGTTTCCTAATGAAATGGCTAATATTTCTTCCCTAAAAGCTGTGGGCAAATGGGCTTCACAAATGGCTGTGCTTTACACATGGAACTAAAAATTCAACCTAAGCATGTATGAATTCATTTCATTGAGCACTTATAGAGGGCCTACTGTGTGCTAGGCTCTGCATTGTTCAAGACAGGGAGGTATACAGTGATGAAAGACAATGCTCCTGATTTTAAGGGAAGATGGACAAATATGAAAATCATTTCAACCCAATATGACACTAGGATGATAAACAGCTTTAGAAATACTGAGCTGGAACCACGGTATTCTTCCATGAAGAAAATAATTCACAGAAGGAGATCCGTGACGCCTTGTTTTCTTCACACTGCAGAAATAAAATTAAGCTAGAAGAAATTATATTACCCCACGTTCCAGTGGGCTTTAATCCACTTGCTTATCTAGAGTTCTGTTCTTTGTGTAAAGGCTTTAGGCTTTGAGTGTTTATTAAAGTTCACCTAGTTAATATCTAGCTCTAACTCTCAAAGCATCTGATGGACACCTTAGATTTATGGCATCATAAATTCATCCATGAATCACCTGTGAACCACCCACAACCCTGAGCGTGAAATTTTAAAATAATAATTGGCAAGAGAAAGTATGGAGAAAAGTAGCCTACCTACCCATTTACCATCTACCCTGATTTTCTCTAAACTGAAGATGTCTTTGTGATGAGAATTGAGATCAAGTACTTCTTGTTTGGAATTTTTTTAATTCCAAGGTGACTTATCCATTAAAGAGTGAAACAAAGCATGTAAATTAGCTTGGGAAAGGGGACTGAAGATCCAAGAAGGGAGTTTGTAATTATATATAGCACACTGCAAGAGAATTACTACTTATGTCATCTGGCTTTTATAATCCTGGTTTGGGTGGATGAGTTTGTTTTTTGTTTATAAACTTATTTTCAGAGGAACTAATATATAATTATTTTTGTTTCACATGATGCTTTTAAAGAGCTGATGGAAAAATTTATTCTACAGTATTTGCAACATGCAAGACATGATATCATGTGTATCATTTTTAAATGTCAAATTTACTCCCATATTTATAAGAATATATACAGTTCTTTGGTGAAAATATTGTGAGTAAACACAGTGATGTTGACTTTTGCTTTCACTCTTGTAGGGTGATGGTACTTTCTGATGCAAAGCTAAGGGCTTTTTAAAACTGAAATGAAGGAAAGGAGAGAGGGAGGGAAAGAGAGAAGGAAGGAAGAAGGAAGGAAGAGAAAGTTAGAAAGAGAGAGAAACACAAGAGGAAAGAAAGAGAGAGAGAGATTAAAGGCCATGGATCTACACAGGTTAGTTATTCCCATTGTTTGACCTATTTGCTTACTGTTTATTTATATTTGAAGGAAAAAATGGAGCCTTTATATCTCTGTTCTAAATTTTCTAGCTACATGTTGTCTCTTAAATTCACCCCCCCCCAGTTTACATCCCCACGAAAACCTTTTAGTTTAGCTTGCCTTTATTTCTCATGTGTTCTTCCACTTGTTCTTTCCTTCAGAAGTTTTCACTCTCTTGTCAGAATAATCACCTACTGCTTAGATCTAACTGTGCAAGTCCCTGCATCCAAAGCCCTCATAATTCTCTATTGCTTGCTAAATTAAATGCAGAGTTCTCACTCAGGCTTCAGCATCCTTGGTGATACAGTCTCAACCAGGACAACTCCCGGCTCTGTCTTTCCACACTGTGTGCTGCCCTCCTCCTCTACCAGGTCATCCATTTTTCACTGAACACGCCCCACAGTCTCGACCCTAGACTTTGTTTTTTTGCATGAAACATTCTCCCCACTTTCCAGTCCCTTGCAATTGAAAATCACCCATCTTACAGCCCATCTTTGGATGCAATCTGTCCCTCCAGATCTTTCTCAATCACTTTTCTCTCTCTTGTTTGAATTTTCAGGGTGTGAGCAAGCATGTCTCTCTTGCCGTTCATTCTCACGCATGTTGATTTTGTCTTTACAAGTGGAGGAACTAGAGGTACATCACAGATTCTGGCTCAAGCTGGTCACAACTAACTGTATTGTCGTAAGTCCAGGGTCCTGGAGAGAATGGGTGGAAAGTCAAAAAAGAAAATCTTCAGCATAGGTGATTTGGTGAGGCAGTGAAAGCTTCAAATTTGTATAGAAATTAGTCTGGCCAATGAATTAGTACAAAGACCATAGAATCAGGAACAAATTGTTAAGTAAATATTCAGGAACCTTAAAAGTCAGTTTAAAGCCATTGGTAACCTGTAACCAGTCATGCTGGAAGTATTTACACCATGTTAATCAGCAAGCACTATAAATCAGGATTTTTGTTTATTTTCAAAGAGCCAGTAAAGCAAGACCCCACTGTGTTGAGGACCCATGGGGGGTATGAGAGGCAGATAGCTGTTAGGTGGCCTAGCATTCTACTCTCCTTAGTAATTTGCACCAACAATGAGCCCCTCTGACCAGGTTGTGAGCCTTCTGAGCAGGGCTGGGGGATGGCTCCTGATCTTGAATTTCTCTGGATGTGCCTGTGACATCCATTTGTGCCAGTCCTCAAATCAGGCCATTGACTGAAACTGGGTTAAAGAAGAATCACTTTAGACATAAAAATGTGCATTTTGAAATGCTGGTTATATTAATTTGCACTTTAATGCGTGCATTTTCTTCATCTTTCTTAATGAAAACAGACCTTTTTAGAAATTCCAGAGTTTAGAAGCCTAGTCAGAAGGGAGCTGGGAATTATCTTCAAGTGGTAATTGGATAACCAGCTTGATATTTAACTGTATTGATTAAGCAAATTCTTCTAATGATTTTAGTTGTGTTATTTATTGCATGTTACCTAAAATTGAGGAAAGATCAGTTGTCCAAATGAAGAAATACGATGGCACTAGGAAGGGACCTTTAGAAAGACAACTTCACAGAGAATCAGAAGTTCCCATGTGATGCTGGTCCAGTCTTCTGTTCACTCCATGATGCTATTCTTCTCCCAGCTACTGGTGTATTTCACTAGGGCATCCAATTACCACATGTGTTGAATGGATAGATACATTATAACAACACTTACTGAGCATTCCCTTGTTTCCTGGTACTCTTCCAAGGTTTTCATACTTATTTAATGTTCACAAGAACCTGATAAAGCTATTTTACAGACAAGAAACTGAGGTTAACAGAATAGGCAACTCTTGACGCAGCTCTGTAATAATGAATGGCCAAATGACTGATATAAATAAATGAATGAACGCTCTTTCATACTTACATAAAAATGAGCTAATCTATTCTTGTGAGGTTTTTCAAATCAGAAAATTGAGTTGGCTGGAAATCAAAGGAATGGAGCAGTTTACTGAGATTTTGATTAACTCTTAAAACTAATACTAAAAGTTAATTTTAAAATGGTTTCAATTTCCCCCAAACATAACCATATTTAATTTCATTGTTTAAAATAATACAAGCTGAGGATGTGATTTTCTGTGAATAGGGGAAGTTTTTTTGTAGTATTTCTGGGACCATGGAAATTATTCCATGCAGATGAAGGAGATTTAGATGAATCTAACAGAGAGCAAGAAAATATGCCAGCTGCCCTTTTTGCTAGCTTTTACTTTTTTTCTTCTGAAATTCAAACAAAGTAATAGGTAGCAGGTTTTTTCAATATTCCAAGTTATTAGAGTAATTAGGTTTTTATTACTTTTCAGTCTTTTAATATCATCAGACCATTGGATGGGGAGTTTATACCATCAGGCAACATGACTAGGTTAAGTGAGTGGCCTGCTGGGTGATGGGGACTTATGTGATCTTTCTTCCACTAATCTTTAGCCCCCAGAATGCCCTTTGTATGACACAATTCCCAAGAGCAAGAACGACATTATTTATTGATTTTTCAGGTGTCTTGTTTGCCTTTAAAATATGAAAAGCCAAAGTTGTTTCTGATGTCCTGGTTGCTTATTCACCCAACCATGTAAGTCCACAATCAAAGCATGTAAATAGACCATGTCAAGGAACAGTTCTGTTTGGTTTCTACTACAGTTAAAAGTGTTACCTGTCTTGAAATTTCTTCAACTAACTGTTAAGAAAGTCCAGACTGTTTTTTGTTGATCAAATTCAAAGTTTCTACTGGTGATAGACTGTATTATTATTCCCAGATATCTTCCATCATTTTTGTGAAGTCATTATCTATCTTGCCCATTGTCGGTGTTCCCCAGTATCCATTCTCTGTGTGGGAAGGGGTCCTTCCCACCTGATATCAGGTGTTCAACTAATGACTTAGTTGAACAATGGCATTTCAGCAGAATCTTAAGTCCCACTGCCTGGTTTTGCTCTAACCCTCTGTTATATTCAGAAGGAAGCTGGTCTTTCAGCTCTACCTAGAAAGAAAATGCCATCGTGAGCACAGCTGCTGAGCAGAGGTAGTCAGATGTGTCTAGCCAACATTATAACTGAGCAATCATTACACCTTTCTTGTCTGAAGCCTCTAAGGTTAAAAGGTTTTGTTACCTCAGGGTAATCTAGAAAAGCTGAGTTATATACCATGCAACATGCCAAGAAAACCTACATAATATCAAAAAAGGAGAGCAGGCCCATTTTGCATCTATCTTCTGTCCTTGGAGTCTTCCACATGTACCAAGTCACACTGAACCCTAACTAAAGTTTATTTTTCCTTACTCATATAAGCATCCTAAGGGGACTTACTGTTCTTTCTCACCCAATGATAAACATGAAGAATCAGTATTGGACCCTGCTTCCAGAACTCCTTTTGCAAATTCTTTGTAAGTATGTTCTTCCTCCACTTTTCCAATGACAGTAGAAAATAGTCCACATTTCCAGGAATAAATGTGATATTTCTAAAGTCTCTAGGACTCTAGCTTCCTCAAGAGACCTCTTTTTCTTTTGTGTCCCACCCCAAGAAGATAGAGCTTCTTCCTTTTGTTTCTCTTTTCCAAAAGAGACTTCCTTGGTAATATATTGGTTTTAATTTCATGAGTATAGACTTCTTGCTTCTACTGACTCTAGATCTAGTTACTGTATCTACTTCCTTGAGATATTTGCCCCTTAAGACTATTTTCCTGTTTGGAAATTATAGCTATAAACTGATTAAGGAAACCACCCTCTCTTTTCTTAAAGATAGGCTTAGTTATTACTTCAGAAACAATGTGATTACATAAGATTAGTTAGATTAATCAATGCTTTACAAGGTTAGTGAGCGCTCCTAAATTAGATAGTGCCTTAGCTACTTCCTCATTCTCAGCCCTGCCAGGGTAATTCAACTGTTGTTTTCTTTTTCCTAAGAAAATCCAATTCTTAGGAATAAGTGTCACCTAGACCCCTTCTTCCCTCACTTGTGAATGAGAAAGTTGATATTTCTCTTGCTTTGTCCTGGAAGAATTGGTGATGTAGTAATTCTGTCAAAAGAATGGACCGGATTCCTAAGACCTCTGGGCTGTATATGGCTTGTTTTTTTTTTAAGCCATCATACTACATCACAATTCACGCTGAGATCCCAGGCGAAGTCTACACCATGGTTTGTGGGTGGTACTGCATCTATCAGCCTGTCTTGGGGCACCAGTGAGTCAACTCTGCCTCTGTTATAGCCCCAAGAGGCAAATCTTGATCACTCTTAAACTTAAAAAGGATTAGAGACTGTTAGCACCACAACACCAAAATGAGATCCAGTTTCATCTTGCATTCCCCTCCCCCATCCACATAGCTGCCCTAGAAATCATTTCCCTACAAAAATTCTTCTGGCATGCGTCCCTTTGCTTATAGGTCTTTCTCCTGTAATTGTGTCTCTTTCAAGGAGCCACTGGAGAAGAATTACTCTAACATGTTACCTTCACCAAGATCTATTATTTTTTGATAAAGGATTGCTTAATTTCTCAGATGAGGTTCCTGGGTTGTTGTTGTTGTTTTTTTTAAGTCATTTATCTTTGATTTTATTTATCCTATAAACCTGGCAACTTATTTGGGGGAATACCAGCAAAGCTGGATTTTGGAGTCAGATTCCTTCCCATATGGTCCTAATATATCTCTGTCTTTGCCTTCATGCAGCACCGCAACAGATGTCTCACATTTCTGGGTTTTAATAGGCCTCTGATCTGGGGAAGGTCCTTTTTGGGAATAGGCAAGGGTATGTTTTTAAATGTACAACTTATTTAAGAGATTGTTTTTATAAGATTTGTTTGTACTAATGATGTAGACTTCACTCTTACTTGGAGATTTTCTCTTAACACACAGAAAAATGAGAACTTGCATCATAATAGCCCCAAATGGAAAGGTCAGCTTTCGCCTGGTGTAGAAGTGAAATACTGTGGTCTGTGGTCACGAGCTTGCTTACCTTTCCACAGGCGTCCTGTTGTGATATCTTTTTCACACACTTTTGGACAGCTTTGGTTAAGAGATTCTGGTTCCTAATCTGCAAAGGAGACAGCAGAAGAGTTTCAACTTCACCAAGGGCAGTCACAGTGACCATCACCACTGAACTAGCCCTTTCCTGTGGGTGGCTAAGACAACTCACACAGGAACTCGAGTTCACTTGTGGTCACAGGGCGTTCTACCAGGGACTACAGCGTGACTTGTATGAGTAGGTCCTGCGAGGTGCCAATGATTTGCAACTTGGTCTAGCTGTGTATTATCATATCACGTTAAAAATGATAACAAATGTTCATTTGTACCAGGAAACTTTTGGGATAATTAGTATTCAAATATAAGAGCATGTGTTCCTATGTTCTCAAGGTTCAGGCTACAGAGAAGCTCACTTTCTTCCATATTGGGTTTGAACTCAGGGCCTTGGTCTGGCTAATTAGGCACACTACCACCTAAGCCTTGCCTCCAGTCCTTTTTGGTTTATTTATTTTTCAGATAGGACCTCACGTTTTTGATTAGAGCTGGTCTCAAATCATGATTCTCCTACCCATGTAACTTCTGTGCAGCTGGGCTTGCAGGTAGACACCATTGCACTTGACTTATTTGTTGAGATGTGGTTTCAGTAACTTTTTTTTCCTGCTGGCCTCAAATTGTGATCCTCATGATCTCTGCCTCCCAAGTAGCTGGAATAACTTGGTGAGCCACTGCACCTGGCCTAAGTGAGTAAGTTCTTGGACCTCATAATGCTGGGTGCCATATGTACACTAGTGTTGTCTTTTTTTTCTCAACAAGAAGTTAGGAAAAGTTTTACATGAAGTAATTAATAATTCAACCAAAGCCCCATTCTGAAATACCAGCCCGTGGATGGAGGCTTTTCTACAGTACTGATTCACGTGCCTCAGTTTTTCAGTTTTTGAGTAGGTGAGAGAAACATTTCAGTTCCACTGTTCTGTGCCTGAATATTTAAAGACTGTTTTAAAAATGCAGTGGCTGATTGAATACAATGGTGATGCAAGGCATGGAGGAAAGGTGTGTGTGTGTGTATTCTTTACTTCTCACTTCAAAACAGGAATATCAATGTGAACGTTTGTGTGTGTGTGGATAATCACCAGGTGAGGAGTGCTGTGCATTTGGATATCTTTCAGGAGAAAAAGCCTGTTTCATCACAGAGTAAGCAGCTTCGAGCTGAGAGAACAGCCAGTTCAATCTGTTCTCATTGTTACACTTCCCATCATCAACCGAGATTTAAAAAATGAATTAAAGAATAATATTAGGGTGGTAATTATATCAATCTATGTTACCTTGCTGCAAAAAGCAATAAAATAGCCTCACAAAGTTTATATGTTGGTTTGTAAAATTCTATTTGCCTTTATTAACAAGTGCTCAAGGCTAATTTCTCAGCCGAGAACATAATTTCGTCCATTCCTCACGCTGTGCTCTCCTAGGGGCTGTGTGCAGAGGCCTAGAGACATCCTACTCCAGAAGGCGATAAGGGGCTGGGGTTGTGATTATTTTTTGATTGAGTACCTTAATTAGGTCATCCCAAAAAGTATGTTTTAGGAACCTCTGTCACTATTGAACAAAGGCCTTTTAAATTCTAGCTAAGAGCATTCTTCAGTGTCGTGTATCTGTTCTAAAACTTATCATAGCAGTATGCTCTCTGAATGGCATGGGAAAATTTGATTAGCATCAACTTCTGGGAATGGTTTCTAGCTGATTGACCTGGGGACCTTATCGTTAAATATTGGCATCCCATGGATTAACCCGAATCCAGGAGAATGTCAGATATTAAGGCACATAATTGCAGGTTAATTGGAAGATAAGGATACTTTAATCTAATGTTGCACACAGGGAAATAATGATGGTATTAACTTATTAGCTTGGCTGAAGGAAATAATCTTATTATCATAAGGAGGACAAGGTAGCGTTGTCTTTCTGAAAATGATTCCTCCCTGAAGTTTCTATAACAAGCAATTTGGGGCTCTTACTTTGAATGATATTTTTGTTTGTCTCTTTGTTGTTGCTTTTCTGCTATCCCTACCCACGTAATGTTTAGCCATAAAGAGGAGATCGCACATAAATTAGAATTTTTAAAACTTTAAGGCAATACAAATAGTGGTTTCTGCAATGTGATAGCCCCCTTCCTCATCTATGCTCAAGGAACATAGAATATATTATATTTTCCATGAATGTTACTTTGTGTTTACTTATTACTTGGATCACAAATGGCCAAAAGATTCTGGTTTAGGGAAATGGGAAGAGACATGAAGACAAAACAGAAACTCTTGAAATGTAGGGAAGAGTTGAATGTTTTAAATTTTATGCTAGGTGCTTGGTCCTTAGCTACAGATGCTTTTCAGAAACTCACTCAACCCAATGCTGTTGGAGTGGGGTAGAAAGTGGGACAAGACAAAATTATTTTTTCTTAAGCACCTCACAAGTATTAGTCACTTTATGACTTTGAGAAGGTGGAGGAATATTATCACACATCTTTTCAGATAAAGGAAGTGGGCTGAAGGAATTCAAACACTTTTTCAGGTCACACAATCGTAAATGGGACAGTGGCATTCCACATAGGCCTTTCTGGTTTGAAAATTATTTTTTCCATTTGTCATATTATGATTTATGAGTGAGACGCATTTATGTGCTTAAGACACAATAATTTGCAAGTTCTCTACCAGCTCTCTTCTAAACTGTCCCAGCAGTGGCTCTCTCTCAGGATATACCTGACAAGAAAGCCTGTGTAAGTCTCTCAGTAAGGAAGGTAATCTTTCTGGTTTCTGTAGACTTTTCCTGATGATTAATGCTTTGCCACAAACCAGTGATGTGACAGACAAATGTAGTCACTTTCTTAACTCTCACTTCTTATAAGGTGAGTGTGGGCAGGATGAAGAGGTGGGCAGCAGGAGTTATTGCAATCAGTGAAGATCAACAAGCTACCTTCCTAGTTGGTTCTCAGGCATCAGTGCTTCTCACAACAATTCTAAGAAGGGTGATTTCCTATGCCATCTTTGGCTTTCAATGCTAAAATCAAAATTCTGGTTTTCATTTTGCCAGTGAAACTGTTTCTATAAGGTCAAGCACATCAGTTCAATTCTGACTTGTTAATCTCAGACCCATGACAAGACCCCAGCAGTGAGAAATGGAAAAGTTTCAGTGGGAGTATCCTAAATTTATGACAGTTCAAAATTAAAATTTGAGGGCCACATATGGTGACTCAAACCTGTGATTTCAGTGACTCAGGAGACAGAGAGCAGGAGGACTGCCATTTTAGGCCACTCTGAGCAAAAACACAAAACTCTGAAAAATAACCAAAGGCAAAAAGAGAGGCTGAGGGCATGGTTCAAGTAGTAAAGCACCTGCCCAGCAAGCATGAGGTCCTGAATTCAAACTCCATTACTGTCAAAAACAAAACAAACAACAAACAAAAAACAAAGTTTCTGTTGCTAAACCTTAAGGTGCTTCAACTGTATCCTAAAAATGCTTTTCTGATATGCCTCCATTTTTGAGCACTTATTTATTCTCTGACACAACAAGAAATTTCAACCTCACTTCTACTTACTTAGCACTGGAATCAGCCATTTTCCTATGGAGACTCTGTTTCCCTCAGTGCACAGCGCTCCCCAGAAACCCAGATCAGAGCATAAGGTATGCTGAGTGCTGCTAATTGCTGTGGGGTCTTTCAGTAAGAGGAACTCGGAACTCTACATACATGCATGGGAACACACATCCACCTACACACCTCCATGTGTGTCCACACACACACATTTATCTCTACATCAATGGACATGATGGTGGGTGAAAGATACAGATAGACAGAGAAATACAAATGTGTGTAAGTGGATATCTACGCATGCATGTGTGTATATGTCTTTAGTTTATAGGCACATGTAATTTCATGTATAATTCATTGTGTGTTACTACACATGTGTATGAATAATCATATGCTCATTTCCATAACTCCAGTCCCAATCCAATTCTACAGGCTTTGTTCTAGCTTCCCCCATATTTGCCATATTTGCAATTTCCTCTTGGTCAATGGGAAACCTGTCTTTCATTATCTGTAATGTATTTACTTATTTTACTAAATCCTAGATTACATCGAAAGTAATTTCAAAATTGCTTACTCATACCTCTGAGGGGGAAAAGAAAATGACAATCAGAGTTCAGATTGTTTGCAGTTCTTTTCAGTCTTTGGCTTAAGGGTTTTTAATCTAAACGCGCTTGCAAAATTGCTTGTGTTACCCTCCCTCCCCCACCCATTTCACTGTGGTTACATTGTTCAACTGAAATCCAGTTTGGTTCATTTGGTTGTGTTCATATTTCATTTTAGGGATTTTCCCCCATCCTTTTTATTATATTTCTTGCTGTTATATTTTTAACATAGCTCCAAAAGTCAAAATTATACTAGAAATATCTGGGACTGCAAACATAGCTCCAGCAGCAGAACTACTGCTTTGCAAGCATGACGCCCTGAGTTCAAACCCCAGTCCCACCAAAAAAGAAAAAAAAAGTCTGTCATCTTTCCTTCATTTCTTCCATCCCAACACTGCCCACTCCCACCTAACACAGACAGGTATTCCATATCATTAATTTAAATTTTACTCTTACTTTTTGCCCATGTGAGTAAATGCAGGTATATTTTCTTATTTCTCCCTTCTATGTGGTATATCTTCTTTTTAAAAAAATCTTAAGTTCTTACAATAGAATAGTATAGGTATTACTCATTCTTTTACACAGACACATAGTACTCCATTAAAAAAACACACAGTCTCTTACTTGACCACTATTTTGTGTCTATGCATTCTTATTGTATATAAGATTTTGAAATTACAAGCAATGCTGAAAAACTAGTTGGTGCATATATGTTGACAAACTGTAAAAGTATCTTTAGGCTAAATTCTTAGAAGCAACAAAGTTAAATAGTTTGGGTAGGTCCTGCCAAATTCTTTTCCATAGGGGAAACTGGTATTCCTGCCAACAAATTTTCTCTGTCCACACAGTCTATTAGTGCTTTTATACTTTTTAATTTTTGCTCATCTGATCAATGAAAACAAATTGTCTCTGTGATTTTGATTTGCATGTTTTTATTTTGCCTGTGATGGGCTATCTTCCTATATATCTAAGTACTATTTAAATATCTTGTTTTAAAATTGCATGTTTATACTTTGAGTTCTGCCCACTGTATAGAAAATCTCCCTTTCAATCACATTCCAAGTTTCTCATGCTAACTTAACATTTCCAGTCTAGACAGCAAGGTTTCTGGTTATTTATGAAAGGTATTGACATTTTATCTTTCTTCTTTAGGGAAGTGTCTGGTCAGGCTTTTACACATTTTCATTGGTCTTTCTCCTAATAATTTATTAGAGTTCTTTAAATTTTATGGTTTCTATTCATTCGATTTCAACCATGTTGTAAATATTTTCTCCAAGTCTTTTTGTTGACTGCTGTGGTTTGAATGTGTTCCTAAAAGTTCACGTGTTGGAAACTTAATCCCAAGTGCACTTGTTGAGAGATGGGACCACAAAAAGGTGACTGGTTAGGTCATGAAGGTGCTGCCCTCAGGGATGGACTAAGTTCGTTACTGTAAGAGTGTGCTTCCTCACACACTTGCTCGCTTGTCCCCTTCCCTGCTGTGGGGTAGCACAGCACAAAGCCTGCTGCATACATGGGACCCTTGATCTCAGACTTCCCAGCTTGCAGAACCACGGAGAGTAACCTCCTCTTCTATCAAATTACCCACTCGTGTGCACTCTATTAACTAGCAGCACAAAATAGACAGAGAGAGGGAACCATGTCGTTGAAGTGGAAACTCAGAATTTGTTGAAAAATATCATTTTCCCTTTGATTTAGCACATTTTTTTTGCTTAAAAAACAAAACTTTCCTTAGCCTGAGGACAGGGGTATATTCTCCCTTACTGTCCTCAAAAATCTTCAATTTTGTGTTCAAAGTTTAGCTTCCAGTCCACCTGGAATTGATCTTTAGTAGGATAATGATGGGGATCAAAAGTTGCTTTTTCTGTATGGATCACCAATTATCCCTGACCATTTACTGAAAAGTCCATATAGCTCCCTCTTACCTGCAGTGCTAACTGCCAGATGTCAAATGTGTATATCTCTGTCCCACTCCCAGGGTTTCCCGTGCTCATTGGCACACTGCCGCAACAATATTGCTTTCCTTGAACAGGACAGTACCATTCTAGGGTTGAATGTCTGTGAAGACACAGCCCCTAATCAAGGCTTCTTTTTCAGGGACACTGTTGCTGGTTTTGCCTCCATACTCTTCATACATTTTCAGATCAATCTTCAAATACTTCCAGGTCTTCCCGACATGGTCTCTGTCTTTTCCTGTCCTTCACACACACCCCAACCCTCCTGTTGGCATTTTGTTTGGGATTAAATTGAATCCATAGATTAACTTGAAGAGAACTGAGATCTTCCCAGTATTAAGTGTTGTCATCCCAGATTGTAGTATCTCTCTCCATTTTTAGACCTTCTTTCAATAAAGTTTATATTTTTCTCCATAGAGGGTTTCCATATACTTAGTGATGTTTAAACTTTAGTGCTTTGCATTTTATGCTATTGTATATCATTTTATTTTGTGAATTTCCTTTTTAATTCTTTGTAATTTACATATATAAGTAAACTTGATTTCTCACCCAGGAAATTTGTTATATATAGTTTGTAACTCTAATTAATCATAAGTGGATTTCTTTGACATTTCTGTGTTGACAATTACACATGAATAATATCAATTTCCCCCTTTTGAATACTTGGATTCAACATAATCCTAATCAAAATGTCAACCGGGTGTTTGTCATGTGTGTCTGTGGTGTGTTTGTGTTCTTCATTTTTGCATTGGTCAAGAACTGAACAGTAATGTTGGATAGGGGTGAAGATAACTGGTACCCCCTTTTGCTTTTCCCATATATTAGGGAGAAATTCTTTAACACTGAAAATATAGTTTGCTGAGGAAATTTTAACTTTTGTCAAATTCTTCTGATGCCATCAATCGAAACTATCAATGTTTTGTGTGATGAATTACATGAGTTGACTTTTTTATATTATCCGTGCAGTCCTTTCTCCTAATGCATTTCTATGTGGATGGATTTGTGTGTGATGGGTTAGACATACAATGTCAGTGTTTCCAGCCTGATTTGTCATGAGGGAAATAATTCCAAAATCATGTACAGTTTAGTTCACAACAAGTCATAGTATTAGGGTACGAAGGCAGTAATGTGCTAGGCACATTTTGTTAATCAAAGTTGGAAAAAAATGGACTTGACAATAATACTTCAAGATAGTTCTTAGAGTGTATAGTTTGTGAAGGCACCTATAAAAGTACCAGGTCTTGAATCAAAACTAATTTTAGTACTAAAAAAGTGTTACTTTGGAATTAATGGTGAAAGACAGGAGTATAAAATAGGTGTGGTGGAGAGGGCACTTGTGGGAGGGGAGGATGAATGAGGAGATGAAGGTGAGGGAATATGGTGGGTGGACTTCATATACATGGATGAAATAAAGCAGTGAAACCTCTTGCAATTGTTTTAGGTGGGATGGGGAAGGGGTTGTGGGGGGGGGGGAAATGGTAGGGATGAGATAACCAATGTACAGTGTAAGGCTCTTAAGAATTGTCACAGTGAATCCCCCCTGTACAACAAATATATTCTAATAAAAACGAGGGAAAAATCTGAAAAAAAAATTAAATATTTTGGGATGAATGTTAATATATATATAAAACTTTTCTTGTGGGTGTGAAGTGGCATCTCACTCTGGGTTTGATCTTCAATTACCTAATGATATTGACCACCTTTTTAGGTACTTATTGGGAATTTGTGTATCATCTTTGGAGAACTGTCTATTCAAGATGCCAGTCCATTTTTTGAATTGAGTTGTTTTGTTTTGTTATTGAGGTACAGGAATTTATTATATGTATGGTAGTAATCCTTTACCAGATGCATGATTTGCAAATATTTTCTCCCATTCTTATTGCCTTGTCACTCTCTTAAAAATGCATTTTTATGTACAAAAGTCAAAGTCATCTACTGTTCTCTTTTGTGACCTGTGATGTAGGAGCTAGGTCTTATGTACAAGAAATCATCACCAAAGCCACTGTTACTTTAACTCTTCTCCCCTCATTCCTGGGCTAGTTTCAACAGGTCTCATTTTTTCATTTCCATATATGTGTGCATAGTATTTGTGCTATACTCACCTTCTTGCACCCTTTTCCCACATCCTCCCTCCTTCCCACTGGTACCAACCCCCCAGACAAGTCCTGTCCTGCCTTCCTGTTCTACAATTTTGTAAAAGAAAAAAAATGACAATTTTGTTGATTTAAGATAGCTACACAAGGAGTTTCCTTGTGACATTTCCATGTACATATGTATAATAAACTGAATTGGTTTGTCTCCCCTATTTTTCTCCTTTGTACCTTAATCTTCTTATGGTGATTTCAACAGGATTAAAAATTCTATATTCATTATTTTTTTTTATTATTCATATGTGCATACAAGGCTTGGTTCATTTCTCCCCCCTGCCCCCACACCCTCCCTTACCACCCAGTCCGCCCCCTCCCTCTCCCCCCCCCAATACCCAGCAGAAACTATTTTGCCCTTATCTCTAATTTTGCTGAAGAGAGAGTATAAGCAATAATAGGAAGGAACAAGGGTTTTTGCTGGTTGAGATAAGGATAGCTATACAGGGCATTGACTCACATTGATTTCCTGTGCATGGGTGTTACCTTCTAGGTTAATTCTTTTTGATCTAACCTTTTCTCTAGTACCTGTTCCCCTTTTCCTATTGGCCTCAGTTGCTTTTAAGGTATCTGCTTTAGTTTCTCTGTGTTGAGGGCAACAAATGCTAGCTAGTTTTTTAGGTGTCTTACCTATCCTCACCCCTCCCTTGTGTGCTCTCGCTTTTATCATGTGCTCAAAGTCCAATCCCATTGTTGTGTTTGCCCTTGATCTAATGTCCACATATGAGGGAGAACATATGATTTTTGGTCTTTTGGGCCAGGCTAACCTCACTCAGAATGATGTTCTCCAATTCCATCCATTTACCAGCGAATGATAACATTTCATTCTTCTTCATGGCTGCATAGAATTCCATTGTGTATAGATACCACATTTTCTTAATCCATTCGTCAGTGGTGGGGCATCTTGGCTGTTTCCATAACTTGGCTATTGTGAATAGTGCCGCAATAAACATGGGTGTGCAGGTGCCTCTGGAGTAACAGTCTTTTGGGTATATCCCCAAGAGTGGTATTGCTGGATCAAATGGTAGATCGATGTCTAGCTTTTTAAGTAGCCTCCAAATTTTTTTCCAGAGTGGTTGTACTAGTCTACATTCCCACCAACAGTGTAAGAGGGTTCCTTTTTCCCCACATCCTCGCCAACACCTGTTGTTGGTGGTGTTGCTGATGATGGCTATTCTAACAGGGGTGAGGTGGAATCTTAGCGTGGTTTTAATTTGCATTTCCTTTATTGCTAGAGATGGTGAGCATTTTTTCATGTGTTTTGTGGCCATTTGAATTTCTTCTTTTGAGAAAGTTCTGTTTAGTTCACTTGCCCATTTCTTTATTGGTTCATTAGTTTTGGGAGAATTTAGTTTTTTAAGTTCCCTATATATTCTGGTTATCAGTCCTTTGTCTGATGTATAGTTGGCAAATATTTTCTCCTACTCTGTGGGTGTTCTCTTCAGTTTAGAGACCATTTCTTTTGATGAACGAAAGCTTTTTAGCTTTATGAGGTCCCATTTATCTATGCTATCTCTTAGTTGCTGTGCTGCTGGGGGTTTCATCGAGAAAGTTCTTACCTATACCTACTAACTCCAGAGTATTTCCTACTCTTTCCTGTATCAACTTAAGAGTTTGGGGTCTGATATTAAGATCCTTGATCCATTTTGAGTTAATCTTGGTATAGGGTGATATACATGGATCAAGTTTCAGTTTTTTGCAGACTGCTAACCAGTTTTCCCAGCAGTTTTTGTTGAAGAGGCTGCTATTTCTCCATCGTATATTTTTAGCTCCTTTGTCAAAGATAAGTTGCTTATAGTTGTGTGGCTTCATATCTGGATCCTCTATTCTGTTCCACTGGTCTTCATGTCTGTTTTTGTGCCAGTACCATGCTGTTTTTATTGTTATTGCTTTGTAATATAGTTTGAAGTCAGGTATTGTGATACCTCCTGCATTGTTCTTTCGACTGAGTATTGCCTTGAGTATTGTTGATTTAAGATAGCTACACAAGGAGTTTCCTTGTGACATTTCCATGTACATATGTATAATAAACTGAATTGGTTTGTCCCCCCTATTTTTCTCCTTTGTACCTTAATCTTCTTATGGTGATTTCAACAGGATTAAAAATTCTATATTCATTCTTGTGTAGGAAGTACATCACCCAAATTCACCTTCTTAACTTCCTTCATTTACCCTCTGTCTCTCCCATGTGAATGCCCCTTAGCGTGATCTGTTTTTCATAATTTTGTTTGCATTTGTATTGGGGCCTATGTTCCACATTTAAAGAGAAAACATGTGGCCTTTGACCTTCTGAACCTGACTAACTTCACTTAAGATGATGTTCTCCAGTTCCATACATTTTCCTGCAAACAACAAAATTTCATTCTTTTCATTCTTTTTGAAAGAATGAAATTTTGTTGTATATAAATACCACATTTTCTTTATCCATTCCTTAGTAGTGGGGCATATTGGCTGTTTCCATAGCTTAGCTATTGTGAATAGTGCTGCAATAAACATGGGTGTGCAAGTGTCTTTATTGTAACCTGACTACATGCATTCAGGTATATCCCTAGGAGTGGAATTGCTGAATCATATGGCAGATCTATTTCTAGTTTTTTGAAGAACCTCTATACTGTTTTCCTTAGTTGCTGTACTAATTTACATTCCCACCAGCAGTGTATGAGGGTTCCTTTTTCCCCACATCCTCGCCAGTGTTTCTTCTTGTTTGTGTTCTTGATGGTAGCCATTCTAATAGGAGTGAGGTGGAATTTTAACTTGGTTTTGATTTGTGTTTCCTTTATAGTCAGGGATGTTGATCATGTGCTTTTTAGCCATTTGGACTTCTTCCCTTTGAAAAGGTCTGTTTAATTCATTTGTCCATTTCTTCATTGGGTCATTGATTTTGGGGGAGTTTAGATTTTTGAGCTTCCTAATATCCTGGTTATAAATCCCTTCTCAGATGTACAGCTGACAAAGATTTTCTCCCTTTCTGTGGGCAGCCTCTTCAATCTGGTGACCATTTCTTTTGTTGGGCAGAAGCTTTTTAGTTTCATGTAGTCCCATTTGTCAATCCTTTCTCTTAGTTGCTGAGCCATTGGGGTTCTATTTAGGAAGTCATCGCTTATACCTATAAGTTTTAGTGTATTCTCTGCTCTTTCCTGATCTAACAGGTCTTATATTAAGGTCCTTGATCCACTTTGAGTTGATATTTGTGCAGGCTGCAAGATACGAATCTAGTTTCAGTTTTCTGCAGGCAGTTATCCAGTTTTACCAGCAACATTTGTTGAAGAGGCTGTCTTTTCTCTATCGTATGTTTTGGGCACCTTTATCAAAAATCAGGTAGGTGCAGCTGTGTGGATTCATACCTGGTTTTTTAGTCTGTTCAACTGATCTTCCTGTCTGTTTTTGTGCCAGTACCAGCCTGTTTTTATTGCTGTGACTCTGTAGTATAGTTTGAAGTTGGGTTCAAAAAAATTTTATAGACAGTGTTATATCTCCAAAATTAATTCTTTATCTTATTATTTGGCAATTTAACATTTGGCCAAAATGAGCTATGGACCAACTCTAACTATACAATTATTCAGAGTTTCTATTTCTTCTTTTGTCAGTTTTGAATAGTTATGTGTTTGCGAAAACAATTTTGTCTGTGTCCTCAAATGTACTGCTTTAGGTTGGGTTATAGCTCATGACAGAGCACTGGCTTAGCAAGTCCAAGGCCCTGGATTTGACCTTCAGCATTGAAAAAAAAAGAAAACAGTATAACTGCTATAAAATTACTCTCAATAATCACATGTCATTTTTTAAATCTCTACATCATCTGGGTTAATGTTTTTAACGTTATTTTTGCTATTATGTTTTTGCCCAATCTACATGAGTGCTTGAATATTTGATCAGTCCAATTTGCTGTTCTCCATTCATATTCACATTCTTTTTAAATAACATTTGTTGTCATCTCAAACCTTTCTATTGAGGGCTAACGTATACTGCACACTACAAAACACACACACCTTATGCTGGTAACTAAGCGAATTTTTCCTGCAGGAATACATCTGTGAAAATACCACCAGCTCAGGATATCCAACATTCCAGAGAATTCAGCACCCTTGCTCCCTTCCTGGTTAATATCCTTGGAGGACACCCCTAACGTTGTTTCTTTCACTATAGATTAGTTTTGTCTGTTCTTGAACTTTATGGGAAAGAATTAGTACAAAACTTTTGTGCTTGGTTGCTTTCACTCAACGTTGTGGGATTTAGCCATATTGTCAGAAATAGTAGGTTTTAGAAATAATAGGTTTTACTTTTGTTTTTTATTCCTATGTATTTGTCATTCTTTTTGCTTATTTTTGTTCTTTTCCCCTGTGGTTCTTTTCCTGAATTTTAGAGTTGGATGCTGAGCTCATGAATTGCCAGTCTAACTTTCCTTTTATAAGTACAAATCCGGCTGTATTTGGTTAAATAGTATTCGGAGTATTTTCAGCTTCCACTTCTACTATGCCATCTCTTTAACTTACAAGTTATTTAAAAATGCATTATATTTCTAGATATGTGGTATGGATTTTGCTGGTTATTAAAAAATTAATGTCATTTTCTTATCACTTCCAACTTCATTGTGTTATGGTGAAACAGCTTTGTAAGACTACATGGCTGCATCTGTGACCAGTTTCCATAGCTGTTTCATGTGTGCTTGGAATGAAAATTTACGCATTACTGGGTGGTGCAACTTTCTTACGTGGGCATTAAATCAAACGTTTGTTTTATTCAAACGTGCCGAGTTTTGGTTGACTTTAACCATGAATTGCTGAGAAGTCTGTGTGGATGTTTTCATCCACCCTGATGGAAGATTTATCAAGTTGTCTCAATTCTGTCAAGTTTTACATTATATAGAGTTCTTTTTGCTATTCAATTCGTAAAATTCAGAATTATTGTCTACTTCTGTATTCTTTAGTGCTTTTACATTCGAGTATTTTTTTAAGGCTTATATTGTGGATTTACC
Source organism: Castor canadensis (assembly GCF_047511655.1). Lineage (NCBI taxonomy): Eukaryota > Metazoa > Chordata > Mammalia > Rodentia > Castoridae > Castor > Castor canadensis. Next base: position 128,049,438 of record NC_133387.1, on the reverse strand, counting down.
TTTGGCAAATACTCTACAGCCTTTTATTTTTAATCCAGTTGTAAAATCAATGTCTTTGAGCAAATTAAATACAAAGACACTTATATTTTATAAGACTGATAGTTTTAAATTTTATTTTGTGCTTCCTGTTTCACCCACAATTAGTTTTCTTTCTTTTTCTCCTTCTTTGAGTTTGATCAAGTACTTTTTTACCGTATACTTTTCAACTCTCTAATTCAAGGGAACTGATTTATGTAAGCCATTTTCTTTAATTTACTTTTATTTTTTTAATTTTAGAGTACATAAGTTAAGATCCACTTGTTCTGGGCAGTTCAAGGAACTTATAACACTATCTGTTATTTGTCCTTTACAACGTATTAGTATTTCTTAGTTGTTTGATGTAAGAAGTTAGTATTGCTTTATAAATGAATGTCTGTTTGGATTTATCCACATATTTACTATTTATTTCTTAGCTATTCATTTTTTTCTTGTGTTAGTGGCTGAGGTGGTTAATACTGATTGTGAAGGGAAAGCAGGTTGCTGTTGCACAGTGGGGCATAACGAGTGTTTCTGTAACCCAGGGGATGCCCTGTGGAACTCATGTCCTCTCTTGTCTAGTGAGAAGTGTTATCAGAGAGACAATGGCTCAGTAGAGGTGAGATCATCTTTATTCCCAAGAGGAATAAAGTTTGGGTGATCCACTACATAAAGAATCACCCCTGATCACGGTGCTGATGAGGACCTATGAAAAGACAAGGGGTAATGGCAGAAGTTGTGAAAGTACTGATTTCAGTTTCATAATAATTGCATGAACATATACTTTCTTTACTATGTTAGACATACGTGTGTGTGTTGTGTGCATGCTAGCCAATTTTCTTTTATTCTGAAAACCTCATCCCCTCATAATTTATACAATGCACTTATGGTTCAATTTATAATTTAGATACCAAGATGGAATTCTTACTAAAGCGGAAAGTGAAAACTTCCCTGACAGACTGTAGGCCTTTCGTTGTGTAGGAGAGCATTAGCCTGATTTCTTTGATAGGAGATCTAGCTGCAATGTATGAAGTGGAAACATGTTGTTTTCATGATTAGTTGGGAGTTAAATTAGGTAAACGTTTGAGTATAGATCTTCAGTAGGAAAGGTCAGCACTCAACACCCATTCACAACTTTCTTGTGACTTTGTCTCTGTGTGATCATGGTTAAAAGCCGGCCAATTATCCTTTACACTGGCTGTGTAGCCTTTTGTGGTCTCTGCTCTGTGAGCCTGAGAACTATTCACCTGAGACAGGCTTTGCTTCCCATCTTTCAGGTACAATGAGGACATAGAAGCTGAACCTCTCAATGCCCCCAGGTAAAGGTGGGCTCCTGTGCTCCACCACCTGTCGCAGAGCTCATGCTTATTTACTTTTGGCCTCTGAGGGTGCCAGATGATCAATGCATTTAGAAGAGACTATCACTCCTTTTAGGTGGATATCAGGAAAGTAAGGCAGAGTATTTGATTTGCCAAGCTGCAGTGCACAGATATGAGTGTCAACTTCCTTGGTCTCTGTATTTTTTAATAATCTTAACTTTTATGGGGAGACAAAGATGATTTTCATGTGTGGTCTTTGGGGTCCTGTCCTCTGGGTCTTGAGCTTGCTTTGCAATGAGATAGATCAGCAAAGCTGGCTTGACAGAGGTGACAGGGTCTGACGAGCTGCAAAAGAACCTCTTTCAAGAGCTACTTCCCAAACCCAAGCCCTCGCTGCTATGGAGTTGCTTCCTGCAACCCCCACCCCCAACTTTCCAAGAACACTGGCTGCACAAGTGTACAAAGGCAGGAGGGCTCTCCTGTGCGCAGGTAGCGTCTCAATCACCTGTCATTACAGAATAACGGGCATCAGGAAGCGCATTTACTGATGACTTTCCTAGTCAGTTTTGTTCCTATAAACTACCATTTTGCCCTTGTGCTCTGCACTGGTGGCCTTTGCATGCCTTCTATCTTGTACAAGCTGAGGTCATAATTAGCATCCTCTGGATTTCCCAAGTTTTCCATTATCATCTGATATTTATTATTTCTGATGAGTGGTTTGCTGCCAGACCAAATGTCTTTTCTTTGCAGGTTATCAGCCCTTTCTCCCTGGTAGCTTCTAGGATCATCTATTTTAGAGTTAATAATTAAATTTAGCTGTTATCTGTTTATTTTTCTGTTTTATTCATACATTTGTTTTTGTCCTGCTTAACACTTAGTGTCCACTTGAATCTTCAGACACTTAGAAAATTCTCATTTCTTCCTTCAAATGTATCTTGTATGTCATGTCCTTTATCTTCTTCTGAAAATATCATGTGACAAAAGTTAAGGTTGTATCATCCACCAACTCTTCTCCATTGCTTCCTTGTCTCCTCATACACTTTTGTCTTTATCTCTCATGTTGTACTCTGGATGAGTTCCTCTTTTAACTCACTCCTTCCCCTCAACTTTGCCCAAGGCTAAATTTTACTAACTCTCGTAAGAGTTTGCATTTCTTTTGCTTTTCTTTCTGTGTGTGTGTGTGTGTGTGTGTGTGTGTGTGTGTGTGTGTGTGTGGTGGTACCAGGGTTTGAAATCAGGGCCTCAATATTGCAAGGCAGGCTCTCTTCCACTTGAGCCACTCCACCAACCTCCTAAGAGTTCGAATTTCGAAGACTGTATATCTCCTCCCCAAGATTTCTGGTTGGCTTTGTTGCATATCTTCTTGGTCTTGCTTCCTTTCTGCCTATTTTTGTTCCATTAGCCCTCGCTTTTCTTCAATAGAATGGTCTTCATTGACATCGGGCAGTAAACATATTTACATCAAAGCTCTGCCAGTCCGTGCTCTCTGGGTCATTTCTCCCTGAGAAGACACATGCTCCTTCTAATTTTCTTGACTTTGTCAAATGTTAGTTTCAGTTCTTCATTAAGCAGTCTTTGAGCAAAAGACGTGAGGGCAAATGGTTTATTTGGAAGATGAGGAAGTCATCAATAGGAGAGTAGAGAAGGGATACAGGGAACAAAAGCAGCTGATGAAGGGTTTTTTGCATCACCAAGCAGGCTAGAAGTCAGACCACTGGGAAACTCTGGGCAACAGTGTAGCGCAGACATCTCAGGATCACTCTACACAGGGGTCAATGGAATGTTTATGACCTGCTTTTCTTAGTGGACTTGATGCTCCTCCCAGAGGACCCTGGTTCTCCCTCATCTTTAGCATGCCAGACTAGTGGGCATAGCACGTTTTCTCAGCCATGGGAAAACAGAGACAAAGAAATCATGTGTTAGAAGTCAGACTGAGGATGGATGCGGAGGTGGTGAGAGTAGGAGAGAGGGGCAGTGTCTGAGGCAGCACTGGGCATTTTCATGTTTGGGGATTTGGTTTGTGAAAGGAATCACACTTGTTATTTTTCTCCCTTTTATCTATCCTTTAGATGTTTTAGAATAGTATTTATTGACTTAACATCCTGAGTCTGGAACCACTCAAAACGTGTAGTGATCTTTGGGGCTTTTGCGCCTTGGCAATGCTGGGCGTGGTATTGACCCAGTCAGTTCCCGGGTGGACTGCTCTGACCACTTCTGTGTAACAGGGATGCCTATCTCCTCACTGCAAGGGCAGAGCTTGCTTAAAGCCCTCAGCCCCAAGCATTACTCAGAAAGACTTCCAATCCTCTTTTATAATCTAGAGAGCCATAGTTTAGGCTTCCAACTGCCTTGGGTGCTGCTTCACGTGGAGGGAAGTAATTGGTATAGGTTCCAGTGCTTTCAATGTGTTTCAATTTTCACTTTAAAGTGCTTTTATTTTGCTATTTAGCCTGGCTATTTATTTTGTCTTCCACTTTTCTATTTTATCTATCATCACTATGTGTTTGGGCAGAGGAAACATGGCAACATGTGATTTTATTTTGCTATGGGTTAGATATTTGTTACTTTTCTATTTAAAATAAGTTCTTATCATTTAAAAACCTCAATGGCATGTTTTCAAATTCTGACTTAAATGAAAGGAATGATTTTACTAGTTGAAGGAACTATTTTCTTTAGACTTGGTGTTTTTTTTTTTTTCCTTCACTTTTCTATTTTTGGCAGTAATGGTATTTGAACTCAGGGCCTCGGGGCCTCCCTTTTGCTAAGCAAGTGCTCTACCACTTGGGCCCCATTCTTAGCTCTGTACACGTCCTTTCTAATTAGTTTTTCCATATATGAAGTTTTTGTGGGAGAATATCTGAATTTTTAAATCCTTCTACAAACACCAAGTTGTGCTGAAAGATTTTCAATGTGAATTTTTACAATTTCATTTAGAGAAAGCTGCAACTCTAACTTTTCTATGGTTTAAATATGTCATCCTAAAAATAAATCAAAGCTCCTGATATTCCCTGTTGGTTCCGATGTTCTAAAAATAAGTTGCCTAAATTCTGAGATATACATAACTCACAAGTGATCCCCAAAGAGCAAATGAGACTACTAAAAGGTTGAAAAGGAAATAGCTGGGGATGGAAAGTTAAGAGTTGCAGAAAATAATTCCAAGGAATTTTATCACTTTCCACATGCAAACGTGAAATGAAGAGAACACCCATCTCACACCCTTTTCCCTGCCCTGCCCACAGCCCTCAACTCTCACTCCTGGCTATTTACAGCTTGAACTGCCCCTGCCTTATGTGGAAGGAGAATCCCTTGGAATGTCTGTGTCTCACTCCCAGGGATGAAGGGCAAAGAGAGACTGCACAGGTTCTGAGGATTGAGGACAACAGCAGAGAACAAAGGAACACAATACCCAACTTACAAAGACCATCTTCTGACAGAACCCAGCAGAATGTTGAAGTCCATTTCCTCCTGCCTTCTCCATGTTTACCTGCATGCATCAAGGGAACTAAACTAATAGATGCTGTGACACGGTGTGGGCCCACGTTTGTCCATCCCATTCACACCAAGGAAAAGAAAATGAACACCTTCTCATCTGGCACAGGGCAACAGTTTCTCCCACATGATGAGCACTTTTACATTGCAAAGGACAAATCTCTATAGAATAAAATTAACTAAACTCAAGTGGAAGATATTATCGATGGAAGATCACAGGATTCACTTTCAGAGAATTTGTGAAAATAACAGAGACCTCTTAGTCTTACTACACTCTGAGCTGAAGCGCCCTTGACCTCTCTCTGAGTGGGTGTTAGGAGCACACACACATTCACTCACCATGGTACCGTTTCCACCCTGACAGCCAAAACTGCTTCACAGAAGAAGGAACTCAGATTTAGAGAGCCACAGTAACCAGGATGCAAACCATTTGTGTCTCTTCTAAAACTTGCGTTCTTTGTACCACGGAACAAACGAAGCTCTTTGCAGGTTGTATGAGAAATGGTGACAACATATTTACATTTCTCCCAACACAGAGTAACATGAGATAGATGATTTTTTGTTGCACAAGTATTACTGTCATCCCACAGGGCCTCCGAGCAGATTAGCCTAGGTCCCCTGCTACCTGTATGGAAGTCACTTTATAGGTTGTTCAATTTCCAATTTTAGCTCTCACTGTGGGCCACTTACTGCTGCTGCTGGTAGCCAAAATAGAAAGAGACAACTTTTCTGGGATTTTCAGGGACATTGTTCCTACAGAAGATCAAAGCTCCCTTCTCTGATCACTGAAGGTGTACACAGTGGGGCTTGTAAGTTGTGCATGGTGTCCTGGTCAGATTTTTAGGTTAAACTGACCATCACCAGTTGAAGTTTGTTCAGAACTGGGGAAGCATCCAGGAGAGTGAAGTGCCATTGTGTAGAGGAGTCTGCTTACAACCCCCTGGAGTTTCTGCATAAACAGTCAAGAGAGGGCAAAAAAGTGCACTGGGATTTTCTCTGACTCAAAGCACTGGGAAAGGGGTTTGGCAGAGTGGGAAGGAGTGACTATTACCTAGGGGACCAGCCCCTCTCTGTTAGCGTTCTCTATCCTGTCCTGGAGATGGGATGCACGGGCTGCCTGCCACTCATCACAGAGTATTTTGTTCCTTTCTCTTTAACTTTGTGGGTTTTAATAGATCCTTCTTTTTTATTTCACAGAAAACCAGAGGCCCTACTTGCATAGGGAACCCAATGAAGCAGCTACATTTTAATTAAATTTACACAGCTTTTATTACACCCGTGGGTGTAGCCTTCCTATACCCAAAGAAACCCCAGATCCATCAGATGTACTTCACATGTAATTAATCTTGAATGCTCGATTTTATAAGATATGTAATAATGCTGCCTAGATAGAAAGGAGAGCTTCTGAGAGGAGTCATATTAATGGCGAAGAGAGGGAAGATTTTGGAAGAATTGAACTTAGTTCAACTAATTGTGAAAGTATTAAAAGGAAAAGAAATGACAAGAATTCCATATATTCAGTGAAAATGCCTGAGAGCTTCAGTTCTTCAGTTCTTTTATTTTGCCCCAGACAAATGTTTCAGGGTTTGTTTTTATAATGTATATGTGCTATGTAACATTTGTGGCCTCATAGTTTTAATTTTGGGGGCAATAGGAGGATTGATTATAGTTAAGAATTGTAAAAGAGAAAGACAGAGAGAGAAAGAAAGCCCCCAACTGTGACTAAATCTTTCCATAGTATTTCTATCTTTTTCTACAAATATTTGGGATATTATTTTTAGTCAAGATTTTTTTATTTCAAACTAACAGACATGAGTCACACACCGTGCACTTTGCTGTTCACACCATGCCTGAAATTGCAGTGTCTCACTGTAGAGGTCAAGTTGTTGATCCAAGGTCAACCAGGTGGCTAATGAGAGCTGTGGCTCTCACTCAGAATCTCAGAGCCTTCCCCCTGTGCCATAGGATCAATACTTGCATGGGTTGGCCTTTAAAAAACCTTATGTGAGTCCCAACCCATACACCACCTGATGCCGAAGACATTTAGATCATTATGGTGAATAAAGCTTGGGAGAAAAATTACTTGGGACAGATCACTCCTCCATTCTCTAAAGACTTCTAAGTGGTAACCATGTAGCTTTCATGATAAATGACAGACCTCTGTGGTGTCCCCTTGTTCCTGACTCACCGTTGTCTAGGACTCTCCACATAGCTTAAACATAACTCCATCCACTTTGTAGACCATGCTAGGAGCGTAAGCACCTTTCTTGACATCCTCTTTCCCTAGCTCCTTTTTGTTTTGCTTTCGATAGTACTGGGGTTTAAACCCAGGGTCTTGTGCTTGCTAGGCAGGCACCCTAGAATTTGAGTAACACCCCCAGCCCTTTATGTCTTAGTTTGTTTCTCAGATAGTCTTGTGTTTTTGTCCAGGGCTAACCTCAGATCATGATCCTTCTACCTGTGCCTCCTGCATAGCTAGGATTATATTTGTGCCCCACCACACCTGGCTTTTTGGTTGAAATAGAGTCTTGCTAACTTTTTGCGTGGGCTGGCCTTGAGCTGTAATCCTTCTGATTTCCACCTCCTAAATAGCTGGGGCTACTGGAATGAGCCACTGCACGTGTTCCTCACTCATCATTTTTAATTACCAACTGCTTTGGTTCCACATCTCCAAAACTCTAATCTCAAATGTTACCCATTCTGTTTATCTCCAGTGACACAGCTCAGATTTAAACCCTTGCATCTTTTATGAAATATACCCATAAACTGTAAGTCTAATTTCTCCTTAATCTGTCCTCCTTACTGTGACTAGAGTTATTTTGTAAGGCTTTCAATCAATAATGATTTTTCTCCAGTCAAAAAACTTTATTGACCCCTTCCTGCTCACAGGATAACATCTACGAGTGTTATCATGTCACATCTGACTTTTCACTTGAATCAAACACTTCTTTCCTCTCATTTCCTTTCTCTCATTCACTCTGTGCTGTGCTTGGGGCAGACACCTCAGCAGCTCACCATTCCTGGAGAGAGTGGTATTTGTCCAAACCTTGGTTCCTGGCTTATAAGCAACACTTTCATGACCGCATCCACCTGTCAAAGTCCCAACCCTGCCTTCAATCCCAGCTGAAGTGATACTTTTCTGATTTCCACTCTTCCTCCAGAGAATTCCTTATGTGCTACTCTCTGTTTTCTATCATATAAGACTTTCCTTTATTGCAGCTTTTTTATATCATGTCCTTTGCTTTATCTTCTTTTTTTTGTACTTTCACTAATTTTATTTATTTATTTTATTATTCATTTATTCACATGTGTGTACATTGTTTGGGTCATTTCTCCTCCCTGCCCCCCTCTCCCCCCTCTCCTCCCTCTCTCACCCTCTCTGCCCCTCTTCCTTTTGTATTAATTATGCTGGTATTTTGGGAGCAGAAATAAGTGAGTTCTATTGGAAGAGTCAGGTTCCCCCAAATTACCCCTAAATCATTTGAGTAGATGTAAGTTGAATGTAACATTTAGACTTCTTCCCAACCTTCTCCAGGAGAGAGAGAGAGAGACAGACAAATAGACAGACAGACAGAGGAACAGAGGAACAGAGAAAGATGGGGGGGGTACTTTTTTTTAAAGGCAGGAGGGATCAATAATACTCATGACTAGTTCTAACCACGTTCAGCATTGCTGGAGCATCATATCTATGATCACTTGAGTTGACACAAGCAGAGAAATAAACATGGTTAACCCAGTGGCTGAGTCCACGTTGGATGATAGACTTTCCAAATTCTGCCTGCTTCCCACTATTTTAAGGGCAGCTATGAGGTGTGTGTGTGCATCTATCTACATGTGTGTCTACTTCATGTTTCCCTTGAGGTCAATCCAGCTACTCTAATTTTCCTTTTTTAACTCTTAGTCTGAGCTATAAGTATTCACATCAGCACTTACAAATACCTTGCACATAGGTAGAGAAGGTCAGGTCGCCATACACTTCCCTGAGCTGCACTTCTAGTCCTGTTTCCAGCTTCAGCAACCATGGTGGTCACCAGTCCTGAACAGGCTCCCTGTGAATCCCCTCAGAAGCAATTCCCTGTTTTGTTCTGGGTAAGAGAATCTGATCAGTATAATTCTAATTCTTAAAATGCTCAAATTCTTGCTTTGTGGACTAGCATATACCAGGCTTTGCTAAATAATCCAGACACACTTGAAAGGAATGTGTATGCCACTATTGTTCAGGAATGTGTCTTATGTCTGTGAATAAAGTAGATTCTAGTATTTTTTGTTACTCCTCCCATTTTCTATATTATATGTGTTCCTTGTCACTTGTTTTATCAGTCAAAATCCTAAATTTGTACTTTATATTTCCCATTGTCTTGCAGATATTACTCTCTCATCTTTTGGTTTCATCATGTCTACTGGGAAATCATGTTGCTTTTCTTTCCCTAAATGCTTTTTAGTCTTTGACTTTTACCAGTTCTGCTACGATATGGATAGGGTTTTTTGTGTGCACATTTTTCCCTGGCAGGCTTGTATCACTTCTTGATTCCTTGACTTACTGTCTTTGGTTAGTTTTGAGAACTTCTTGGCCATGGCCTCTTTAAGAATTACTTCTGCCCATTCTCTTTTTCTATGTGCAATCATGGCCCTGTGTTCTATAATTGCTTGTAGGTTAAACCATTTGAAAGTGTTCCAGTTGTCTGTATTATTATTTTATGTGACTTCTTCTTTTTTATATCAATTCTTTAGTACTTTATACTCACTTTTTTATAAGAGGCAACTCCGTTTTCTACTGGAAAGTAACAATGCAAAACCTATGATTGCTAAAACCACTCTTGTTTTGCCTAACTTCAGAGTCTGTGTAAAATATGAGAAACGTCTGTTCATGGTCATCCAAGAAAGTTGTGAGAGTTCATAACTTAAGAAACCAAAATTCTGAGAGACAGACAGAGAGAGAGAGAGAGAGAGAGAGAAATTCACTTAAAGGTATCCCAACATATTCTTTGATACCACGGTTTTGAAAGAAAAATGTAAGCTTGTAGGCTCATGTTGTAAAAAGAATTTAGTAAGTACTACACTGTTGCCAGATGCTGTGATGGCCTGTAAATGTGTAAAGAAAAGAGCAATGGCATTCATCCTTATCCTAGAGTCTTCACAGTGCAGTTTTGTGAGAAGAAAACAGTATGAGGGTGTACTTATTGTGAACATGTACCCAGGATGCCCCTGTAGCAGAGGAAAAGGAGATCCAGCCAGGTGGGAAGGAAGCAAAGCCAGCCCTGATGTTATGGCATATTCTGATTGTCTCCATTTATGGGATCAAAGGGCACCACTCCCCTGGTATCACAGACACAGTTCAAGGTACTTCAGCTCTTTATTGTTCGCTACATATTAGTTACAAAAACCTGTGGGAAAGAACGGAATGTAACCTGTATATCGGCTGGGACCTCCCTGCCCTATGGATTTCAGGTTGTAATTGGTCCAAACTCCAGACAATTCCATGGCCCCTGATCTCTGCTAATTTTGAAAATTGACAATCTCAGGGTCCCCAGGGCTCTGCCTCTTACAACCTTGTACTGGCTTAAGTTTCACTCCAAGTTTATCTCAGTTTAGAACCTTTTAAGGAATAAGAAATCTCACCTCATACAATAAGCAGCCTAAACATTGAATGGGCATTACCCTCTACCAAACTAGAAGATGAAATTGTGGGGTGAGGATTGGCTGGTTCAAGATCACAGCATGTTTTGTCTGTATTCTTTCCACATGGTAAGCTTCTTCTGTCTGATTCCTCATGATCACAGAATGCTCAAGGCTGCCTTTTTCTCATTCAAGATCTCCATTCTCCACCTAACTTCCTAAATTTTATTCTGATTACACAAGCTAAGGTTACATGAGCATGGATGTGAAATGATGGCTCTGGACAGAGATTTGGGATGTGCCGTGATAGGGTCATTTTTCCCCTGGTACAGGAACTGTGAAATCTGGAACATGATGCTTTAAAGAAAAATATAAATGTTACCAAGGATTTTGTAAGAAACACAAAGGTAGTGTGTTATACACATCTTACAACATGTATCTGATAGCAAAATTCCATCTCACTCTGGTTGTCTCCCTTTTTCCCTGACTGAGATCACCTCCCCTACATTCTTCCTAGAGAAAATGTCTACATTCTCGGATTCCTTTCTCTGTTTAGAAGGCTTTGGAATCAGGCAGCAAAGGTCTTAAACTGAGTGTACATTCACTTCTTTTTGGAACTAAATTCTAACAGACATATAAAACATAAAATTATACATATTAATGGGGAGACATGATGTTTCATACACATTTTGCAATGTTTAAATTGTGTTAGACAAACCTACCTCCTCATTTATCCTTTTTTAATTGTGGAAAAGCTTCAAACCTCTTTCCCCTAGTGTCTTGAGATGGATAGCACCTCACTGTTACCTGTAGTTACCCGACTGGGCAGTAGGACACCAGAACTTCTTGTAACTTAGTACCCATTGATCAATCTTTCACCATCTCTCACTCCCCCATTCTCTCCCCAGGCTCTGCTGACCCACCATTCTATTCTCAACTTCCATGAGATGAAGTTTTTTTTGACCTCAGGTATAATGGATAGCCTGTGGTACTTGTCTTTCTGCCTGACTTATTTCACTTAACACGATGACCTCTAGTTCCATTCATGTTGCAAATGATAAAATGTCATTATATTTCATGGCCAAGTATTATTCAATTGTATATATGAACCACGTTTTCTTCATTCATTAGTCGAAAGATCTTTATAATGAATATTACAAAATCCTGATGAAAGAAATTGAAAAGGACCCCCAAAATTGGAAAGATACCCTGTGTTCATAGGCTGAAATAATACTGTTGCTATACCCTTACTGCTCAATGCAGTCTAGAGATTTAATACAATCCCCATTAAAATATTAATGAAATTCTTTAAAGAGCCAGAAAAAATCTTAAAATTTATGTAATAGAACCACAAAAACCCCAAATAGCTAAAGCCACCTTTAGCAAAATGAATAAAGCATGAGGCACTGTACTATTCAAAATATACTACAAAGCTCTAGTGATCAAAACAGCACAGTATTGACATTAATACAGACACATAAAGGAATGGAATAGTGACCTCACCTGAACACTTATCTGTACCTATCTCAAAGACAATGATACCAAAAGGAATTAACAGGAAATAGAAACTTCTCAGTCTTAAAAGTATTTCTACCTAATAGCTTGTGTGAAAATACAGCAGCATTATTCAAAGTGGCTCAAAGGTGGAGCTATTCCAAATGTACATCTCCTAGTGAAAAAATATGACATAGAACAATGGAATACTAGTTGGCCATAAAAAGTACAACTATTGACACGTGCTCCAGCATGAATGGACTTCAAAAATGAGAAGCTAAGTGAAAGAAGCAGATGAAAAAGTCCAAGTGCTTTTATGATTCTGTTTTTTAAAAATAGCTGAATAAAACAAATCTATTGGTTACTTGGTCACAGGATGGGAGTGGGGAGAGATGAACAATGAGGATGTGACATCTTTCTGTCATGATAAACATTCCCAAAGTTGAATTAAGGTGATAGTCACAGAGTTCTGTACACTAAAAGGCATCCCATATCAACAAGGCTATTTAAGGACGTAGGTGTAAACGCGCTTTGGTGACTAAGAGAGTGAACTGAATACATCACTTTCAAGTGGCATCACCAAGAGCCAGAGTGTGAGTCACTTTACCTCTGTCCCCTTACTCATCTCGAGGGTATGAGTGTGATAATGGGATGCCACCAGCCTGAGTTCTTTGCGACCATCACCAGCAGCACCTGCCTCTGTGTGACCTACTGAGCATGTACAAAGGGTATGAAATAAACTATTGTTGGATGACGATGCTGGACAGGAAATATGTTTTGAAATATACATGCTCGATAGAAATAGGAGGTGTAATAACACAGCAGTGCTTTTCATTAAAAAGCCAGATTCTCTGTGTCCTAAACCAGCCTAATATTTGACCCAGAAGGGCAATAGATCTCTCATGATATGCCACCAGATATGTAACAATTTGAATATTCTATGCATAGGAAGAAAAAAAATAATAGTTTGCCAATGTGTGCCAGGCAGTCATGATGTACGACCAGGAGTTTCACCTGCATCCTTGATTTTTCAAACCTCGTGAGAGAAAAAGCCCTTTCAAGCTTCCAAAAATCATTAAAACTCAAACAGATGCAAGGTGTCTGCGCTTTATTCTTAAATCGAGATGATTTGTGCTACTTTTTATTTAACCACTGATACCTTGAAGTCCTCATTCCCTAGGTACAATTGAGACTATGCTCACTTTGTGATATTAATGTTGGAGGCAAAGCGGTTTTGTTTTTACTCTTTGTATTTAATTCATTCAGCAGCCTTTTCCCTTGTTGCTCCCTCTCTCCCCTGGCAAGAGTAAACCCAGACACCTCTCTTAGGATCCCTGAGCTCTGAGGGGACATAATTTGGCAGAACGTCCTCCCCATCACCAGAGAGATGCCACAGTTCTGGGCTTTCCTCCCCTTGCAACCCAAATTTTTCAAAAGTCTTTAAACTCTTTCCTTCTCCCTTCAGCTCCCCAGGGGAATTGTGCTAACGCAGTTTCTGTTCATCAAAAGAAGAGGATGGCAGTGGCTCTGCTATTCCCAGGACACCTTCTTCTGGGAGAGGCAAGGTGGTTTCTCCCCTGGGTGTCACACAAAGAACAGGCGTTCTCCAGTTCCCTCCAGGATTGCACTGCTCCCCTCCAGTTATTCTTCTCCTGGATCCCTACTCCCTCCTGTGTCTGCCTCACCTTCGGACACTTTCAAATCCATTACCTAGGGAGTTTCAAATTGTCTCTGACCTATTGATTTCAAGCAGTGGCAGTATCCAGTACACAGTCTGGAACCCAGAAAAATGCAACTCACTGATGAGATGAGGAATTGTGAACAGGAAACCATCATTTGGAATTCCTAGGGAAATGAAAGAAATGTCTATTAAGAGTTCTGATTTTGGGCTAGAATCTATGAGGAAGCCGTGTTAAGTGTTAAGCATTATGCAGATGAAAGACAATGCTTTCATTAGTAATAATTTTTAAGTCGAATTTCAGTGAGTTCAGGGCTACATATTATTGGTGGGCTTCATCCTCACCTCTGTTCCAGATTTGAAGGTTTAGACTCATAACCAGAGAGTGTTTAAAAAGAAGGGGTTCATGACACCGAGACCTGTCAGCAATCACTTTGTACACTTCTTAGGAAACAATTTTGTGGAAGGTGACAGGATTGTCTCAGAGACAAACACTGCTAAAACTTCCCAGGAGTGCAGCACACCTACCAAAGAGGACTGGGCCTAAAACAGCATCTGTCGCACCCTGCACGTCACACTGGATTTGAAAATCAGGTCTGTGCCGTGGTCCAAGATAGTGGATAATTTAATTCCGTTTAATTCAACCAAATCCTTATTTCCTGCTAACCTGTGACCCAATTGTTACATTAGCGTCTCAGGGGATATTAAATATATGTAAGACATGGTCCACAACCTCAAGGAGCAGAGAAGGCAATTGAAGGAGCTTACAATTGAATTGATTAGGGAAAGGGAGGGGTGTGCTGCAAATTTCAGTGAATTCATTTTTCCTTTTATTTCCCTTTCTTAACTTATTGGCTTGAATAATCAAGATATAGTCAGAGTTTGGAGAAAAAATGAATATGTAAAAGTAAAATGGAGATAAGCATTTATATTGTGCCTGAGGCAACCAAGCTGCCTTTTTCTCTGCACTGTAAAATAAGTAGCGAGACATGCAGAATTAGATAGATAATGTGTGACCACTGTTCAGTAACCACTATTGAACTTCAAAATGAGTTCAGTCATTAGCGTTGACAAATGAGGACGCTCTTATTGATTTTTACACATGTCTATCATGGGATCTATTTAAAAAGGAACAGTCAATTCTAACAAAGATTATGTGAATCTGATTGGTTTGATATCCTAATGGGTAGGGGGCAGAGCAGGGAGAAAAAAATGAGAGGTCCAGAAATGGGCAAATATCTGTATCATTTTCTTAAATCGATTCAAAAAACAATTTGGAAAAAATTGAGTATATCTGTCTTCTCTAGGACAGCTCAGAATATATCGATATATATCTTCCCCCGCCCACATTAACGAACAGCTTGAGAAGTTTAGGAGAAAGGACGTTGACAGGAGGGATACCATTACTAATTTATTTGCCTTTTTATGGTTCAGTTAAGAGTATCTTAGGTAGTGTAGCTCACGGCAACTCGTCAGACTTCACAGGGCAGCTGTCAGAATTGTGAGTGATGGACACGCTCGACTTGCTCATGTCTGCCCTTCCTTTCAGTGGAGCGCACTCAGGTAAGACAGCTTGTTGGTGATTTTTATTTAATGCTCCCAGGATCTGTGGCTGCACTTTTATTGAAAGTTCTGACAATAAAATTCCACTCTCTGAAATTTCCAAGATTTCTGCTGTAAGCACTTCTCCACTTAAACAGATCTTCCTTGGGGATTAGACAACTCTTTAGGGTCTTTTCTGATGCCCTCTGATTCTGAAGACAGCTGTTTAGGCCATTTGAGACCATTTTATTTTGTTTTGTTTTTTGTTAACTTTACTGGAAAGACATCCAAATGAAAAATAAAGCACAAAGAACTAACAGCACAGAAGGACAGAAGGATGTGGGGACACTTTCATGATCTCGTATTGGGAAATGCTTGTTTTACCCGCTTTCGTTACATTCACACTTCCCACTTGTTTCCCATTCAATCTATTCACTAAATTAAGCTGTTCATTCCATAACAGCCTTCCATGGAAATTCTAGAAATTTGCCTTCTTTTTCTAAAAGTTGAGTCTTCTGTTCTAAGACTATCTTCAAACAGGCTTGAGTCCTGGACTATTTGTTATTTGAACAAACCCTTGTAATTATATAGCAGTGTTCACCCCTGTAAAGTACTTGAGCAGATGTTTGGAAAAGTAAACTGTACCGTGGCCATCAGGTGCATTTGTATAGGATGGGCAGCTGCTTCACGTACTTAACTGTTTACTCCATCGTGTCAATTATGCAAGTGCAATATTCACGGATGTTTTCCAGTTTTTCAAAGGTCAAAATCACAGCTACCATGATTTGGTTCCAAATATAAAACCCCAAACTTGACCTGTGTTTTCAGATTAGAAAGTCTGAATTAGCAGGGAAAAGGGCTTGCTGGCCGAATCTTTCATAAGCATGCTTTAATGAGTTGGTAGAGGTGATTTTGTCCCCTAAAACAGAAGTCAAGTTGGTGGTAGATGTGTCACCTATTGTATTTATTTAATTACAACATTTTGGAATACTATGCTTGATAGAATAATTGCTTTAGAGGAGAAGGGCTATTTGACCATGCCACAAAATATAGGAAGAATATAGACTCAGCAGAGGGCCAATCTTTTCAATTGATCAAGTTCAGTGTTATGAAAACAACTTGCATTGTTATCCAAGTAAAGACAACCTTGATTATTCTGTGAAAAAAAGGTAACGCTAATACCACAAGGCCTTTGAACAGCAAAATGCATTCCTTGCTAAAGCCACATTAGGCCTTTAAAAAAAAAAAAGGATTAATACATCCTCCTACAAGGACAGGAAGTACTAAGAAGAGTGAGAAACTTAACATTTCTATGTGGTCGGTACCCACACGGCCTCCACTCACATTTTACTGACTGTAGAAAACTCCCGCCTCAGCTCCAGTTCACAGGGCCGGTTAATAAAAACTCACGGTGGTGGTGGTGTGCTGCTGGGTGAGGACGGGCATTACCTACTCGTACTTTTCATCTGAAAGATACGGAAGCCTGGGTATTTTCTACCTCTGCATCTTACGTTCATCCCACAGCAATGGCCCAGCCAACTACCCAGTAACTGAAGTGTGACTAAACCTGAGTGTTCTGACTCCCAAATCACACTCTTACCCCCATACCTGATACTGTTAAATGTACACAAAGATGAAGATGATATTTATGAAGACGTCAGAGTCCACCAAGTACCCCATGTCCATATCTGTCTTAGGAAAATAACCCAAGGAATTATGGCAAGTGTTTCAGCCTTGCCATAATCCTTTTTGGATTTCAAGAACCTGGAGGCTGACAGGCAAGTGAGGTGAGGCTGGTGCCAGAATCACTGACTACTCCTGCACAGGCAGGAAGGGGGTTTGCCAGCAATGTGGTGGCACCTGGACTCCACAGGAAAAAAAATACCCCTTTGACATCGACTGCTCTGTGTCCTGCATCTGTGTCCATGTCAGTTGTCCTCAAACTTTTGCTTTGTGAACTTCTCATCAAGTTCTGATTCAATTTGAATGGGAATCCCTGGCCTTGACTTTTGCAAATTTGCTGGCTCAGCCCTTTGCCCTGACATCTTTCCTCCACCAAGGGAACAAATTAAAGCTCGTATTAAACTGGGAGTGTACAACACATGCTTCCCTTATGGTGCAAGCTTGGGACTTCCATGTAGGCTGAGGCAAAGCAAAATCATAAGCTGCTTACAAAAGAAATGCTCCACAAAATCTGGTTTCATCTTTCAGTGGGACTTTCGAAAATTGAGGTGTAAATATTATTTCTCACAATCATTGATTTTTCATGTTTTTAGTCCTTTGATTTTTTTTTGGCAAACACATAAGGCTTCCTCTTGTCCCTGTTTTATGTTAAGATGTTTTATATACAGGCTGACTAACATTCAAACATACTCGTTTTGCAAAGAGGCACCAGCAAGACACAACAGGCTATTATTTGTAAATCACCTGTTATTTGCCTCTGCCTTCATGCTACCAAAAAGGCCGTCTCTCTTGTCAGCCTATCAAATTCTCCCTGAGAGTCTGTCTGTGGGTGAAAGCAGGTTTGTGAATCTTTAGAGAGAAAGTTTGCCTGACCTTTTCCCGAAAGTATACCAAGATCAGATTAGGAATTGATTCAGTTGTATACACTGAAGTGGAACATTCCCTAGGAAAACTGTCTTACTCTGCAAGGAATGTCGTTTTTTCAGGTCTTGAAGGATTCTTGGTTACCCTGTGGTTTCTCTGGAGGCCAGATGTTCTCAAGATGGTGTTTTTTGTGAGAACCACACATTTAGGAAGCTTCTAGACATCCCTGGGAGGTAAATACATTAACACTTTGAGGCTTGAATATAAATACAGTAAGACTTTGCAGTGTCTTCAAAATTAAAATAAGGGATTATTTCAATATATCAGGTGATTTTATTAAGATGCTAATAAATCTCTCCTAAATGCAAGTAAATAATGTAATAAAGAAAATGACAACTTATTGAATGAAAATTTTAAAAACATGTCAGAGTCTATTATAGCTTTAAGAAGATTTTGAAATCTTGTCAATACTTTGAGAAAAAAGAGAATTCACCTTAAATTTAGTTAAAATTATTATGCTTTTTCTCTTGTCTGCAAAATGGCCTATCATCTCTCAATTGAAATGAAGATCTGATATAGTGCAGTTAATCCAGTGCTCATTGTGCTGATGTTAATTGAGATTTTCTTACAGATTAATATTCAGTTGCTCTCTCTTAATATCCGGTCAGCAGTCCAGCAGCTGTTCAGTTATCAAATTTGACCTTTCTAGAAGAGTTGGCACCGTCACCATCCATTTCTTCTTGAAGTTCCTCTAAACAAACTTCCATGAAACTAAGCTAAGCTAGATTTGCTCTCACAACCTGCAACCCTGATTTCTTTTTATTTTCTCCTCACATTTCTCTTCCTTCCTTCTTTTCTGAGTCTCTGTTGTCTAAAATATCCTAATATTCCAATTTCTCCTGTACTGGCAGTTACCTTCCAACTACACTCTCAAATTTTTCTATTTCCCGTTAGATATTCTTTGTAAATTCTGTCTGAACTTCAGACCTTACATTCCACATCTAAATTCTTACCATATCTCCTACCACAAAACTCAGAAGCAAAAACTACAGATTTGTGCCAAAGGCATTACTACACTCCTTACTTGTCCAGGTTTAAAATCTCAGGTATCCCTCACTGTCAAGGTGCTATAACTCTAAATTTTTAAATTCTTGTTCTGTTACTTGAGTTCATTCTATTCGTCCATCTCTGTACTTTTAGATCAACCATCTGATCACTCCATCATTCTGCTTGGGACAGCCAAACAAGAAGAAGAAAAATGTTTCCTCCTGCTTAGAAAGCAAAGCCTGAAATACCTGATGAGATTTTACCCATGCACCTTTTCTCTACTTTCACCTACTCCTCTTTTTTTAACCTGTTTTTTTAACCTATACCTTCTGTTATTCTTTTGCACATGCGGGCACTCCTCAGAGATATTGGGTGTGCCGTACCAGACCACCTCAAGGAAGCAATAAAGTGAGACACAAATTTTTGATTTACCGCTGAATATAAATTTTATGTTTGCACTATATTATAGTCAGAATAAGTGTGCAATAGTATTGTGACTAAAAAACAAATGCACATACCTTAATTTGAAATATTCTACTTCTAGAAAAAGATGCTAATGATATCTGAATCTTCAGCCGCTATGAGCTTTGTTGGGTTGCATTCATTGGTTGTCTTAATAAGACAGGGATGAAGTTTGCCTTGTTGCTTAGTTCTTCCTTTCATGAGTGGTTTCTCTGTAGATCATGATGCAGCTTGATACCATCTTGCCCACAGCAGAACTTCTTTCCAAACTGGAGCCAGTCCTCTCCAAACCTGCCCCACTAAATTTTCTGTGGTCATTCTCCCACCTTCACCAAGAGTAGACTCTATCTCAAGAAACCTCTTTCTGAGCTCAACCATATGAAGCAATTGTGCAGTGGCTGCAGTTCAGTCACATCTGTGGGCTCCTCCACTTCTAATTCCAGTTCTCTTGCTCTTTGCACATCTGCAGTGACTTCCTCACTGGGGTCTTGAACTGCTCAAAGCCATCCTTGAGAGCTGGAGCCAACTTCTTCCAAACTCCTGCTAATGGTCATGTTTTGACTTCCTCTCGTATATCATGAATGTCTTAGCAACATTTAGAATGATGGATCCTTTCTGAAAAGTTTTCCATTGATTTTGCCCACACCCAGCAGAGGAATCACTATCTATGTCAACTACAGCTTTAAAAATGTGCACCTTAAAAATCAGATCTTGAAAGTCAAAATCACTCCTTCCTTGATCCAGGGGCTACAAACAGATGTTGTGTTAGGAGGCATAAAAGCAATACCGATCTCATTGTCATCTGTGATGTTAATCATGACTGTCAACTTGACTGGATCGAGACATACTTAGAAGATTAGCAAAGCCTGGATCTGGGTGTGTCTGTGAGGAGTTTCCAGAGAGGATGAATGAAATGGGGAAGATTTAACATGAATGTGGGAGGCATCCTCCCATGAGATGGGGTCCCAAATGAAATAAATGGAGAAAAAGGACAGGAACCACTAGTGTATGCCTTCTCTTTCTCTCTCTCATATTATATTGTGTTGTATTACACTATACTAATCATATCCTGTCATACAGTATCATACCATATTATATGGTATGATATGAACTATTATGCTTTGTCAAATCTTGTCCATCATGATGGACTGAAACCATGAGCTAAAATAAATCCTTCCTCTTTTAAGTTTTTTCTCTCAGATATTTGGTTATTGTGGCATAAAGCTAAAAACCACACATTTTTGTCAGAATTCTTGGGTGAGCAGGTGTATTGTCAATGAGTAGTAATGTTTTGAAAGATATCTTTTTTTTTCCTTAGTGGTAGTAGGCTTAAAATATTTAGTAAACCATGATACAAAGAGATGTCATCCCAGCTTTGTTGCTGTGTTTGCAGGGCACAGGCAGAGTAGATTTAACGTTGTTCTTTAGGACCCTCGAATTTTCAGAATGGCAAATGAATAGTGCCTTCAGCTGCCTTAGCGCCACTCAAGAGTCAGTCAGTTTTGAAGTCAGACTCTAACTTCTCTTCTTTAGCTATGACAGTCCTTGGTAGCATCTTCTTCCAACTTAAGGCCATTTTGTCAGCACTGAAAATCTGTTGTTTGATGCAATTACCTGTATAGTTCACTGCGGTTTCTCCATCTGCACCTGCTTCTTCCACTGCACTTTTGTGTTATGGGGATGCTTCTTTCCTTAAACCTCATGAACCAACCTCAGCTGACGTCAGACTTTTCTTCTGTGGTGCACTCACCTCTCCCAGCCTTCATAGAGTGGAGGACAGTTAAGGCCTTGCTCTGAATCAGGTGTGGGCTGACGTAAATATTGGTGCTGATCTATACAGACCATTCCAACTTTATCATATCATCAGCAATAAAGCCATTTCCCTTTCCTTAAAGAACATTTCCTTTGCATTCCCAACTTGGCTAAGTATTTGATCAAGAGGCCTAGCTTTCTGCCTGTCTCCGCTTTCACAGGCCTTCCTCACTAGGCTTAATCATTTCCACTTTTTGATGTGAAGTGAGAGACAAGCAGTGCAACTTTTCCTTTACACTTACAGGCCATTGTAAGATTAGTAATTGGCTGGATTTCAATATTACTGTCTCAGGTTATCAGAAGGAAAGGAAGAGGGCTGGGGAAATGGTCAGGTGGTGGAGCAGTCAGATCGTACACTTTATAACTTTCTTGCTTTATATATGGGTGTAATTTGTAGCACCTCAAATAATGACAATATCAAAGATCACAGATCACAGATTACCATAATAGATGTTCAAAATAGTGCTAAAATTTCCAAAATGTGACAGAGACACAAAGTTAGCACATCCTACTGTGTGATGCAAGGTTGCCACACACTTCAACTCATAAAACATGCAGTATACCCACTCTCCTATTTCTTACTTAAGATGTTATTTCTCATATTCTGAATGTAATCTATAATTTCCTGCCTGTACCTTTGCTGAGTTTTTGTGGAGGAACCATCATGGCATAGGATAGATGGAGTTTCTTGTCTATGTCTGCCAACCAGTTAGCCACCAATCTTGAACATAAAATCCAAGGGGGAAACAACACGTCACAGAGCTTCAAGTAAAATCTCTACCTTTGAAGTTCCTGTCAAAGCTAAGTTTGTCCAACATGGAAATATTAGAACAACCACTCTTTTGATGTCTTCCCTTCTTGTTATACCCAAGCCAAAATTTAGCTTTATTTTTTTGTCTTTTTTTCATTACCTTTTATTCTTTAAATTGGAAAATTTATCCCAGCAATTTTTTTTTGCTATTTTCTTTTACTTCACCAATGAGTCATTTTCTGTGTAGTATCATATGGTTTTATGTGCCCACTAGACTATAAACAAGATGGGGAAAGGACTCAGCAGTGGGTGTCAGACACCCATTTCCAAGCCCTCTACCACCCAGCAACGGCATTCAAGTATTTGAACTACCTGTGACTGCTTATCTAAATTACACTTAATAGTATGAACTAAGCCAGATTCT
Source organism: Castor canadensis (assembly GCF_047511655.1). Lineage (NCBI taxonomy): Eukaryota > Metazoa > Chordata > Mammalia > Rodentia > Castoridae > Castor > Castor canadensis. Next base: position 128,027,242 of record NC_133387.1, on the reverse strand, counting down.
TTCTACTTTTAATCTGATCCATTTTATTTAGTTTTTGTTCTGATGCCATAAGCCATCAATTATTTACATCTTTATTTGACTCACTTAAATGTAATCTCTATATCATCTGTGTTCTGTTAGGATTTTGTGGGATGTTAAATTTCATTGAATACAGGAGAATGGCTTGTGTGATTGACTTTGCATGTCTCCTCACTGCCTCCCTCAATGCCAGACACAGTCCATACTTAATAAATGTTAGTATCTGAATTTTCAGCAAATTATTGTATGGAGTGTAGGTCGGTCTTATGTCTTTGCATATAAATTATAATGATTTTTCATATCTTCATGTAGGAAATAAAGGTGGGATTCTGAATTTAATGTGATCTCCAGGTCACACATAAAGTAAAAAGAAGTATATACAACATTTGGGAGGGGCAATTTTTGCCCCAAAGAATCAAACAGGAATCTTTAGAATGCCACATACCATTGTGAATGTGGAGCTGTATCCTGGCCCAGGCAAGGATTTATATCTTCCACATCTGGGGCAGCATCTGTTCTGTGTTGTTAGAAGAGGAAAATGAGAAACTAGGGTAAACATCACGGCACAATATCAAGTTCTGCAAATCTAACAAATGTATTTATTTATTGCCCATTGAGTGGCCAAGAAGCAGTGTGAGGCCCATACTAAGATGCCTGATAATTGCATTTCTCAACTCTTTTTAGAAAATCCCATACTCTGGGCCTGGGAATAACAAGCTTTTGCATAACAGCACCAGGCCCTATAAATACGAAACTCATTAAGCTACCTGTAGCAGGCTTCTCCCCTAGCCCCAGCACAGGCTTGGGGAGCTTAATGAGGTGATAATGAGGAGAAAATGGCTTAGCTCCTTTTTGGCCTGGGTTGATGGGTAGAGAAATTCAGGTCTTCAGTGAAACAGCCACCATAGAGCCCAATTCATCATTCAGGGTGGGTCTATATCAGAGAAATGATTTGCTTCTAGGCCCCCAAGTTATTTGGCTCCCTTGTCTATGGAAACAAAGCAAGCTATTCATTCACATTTAAGGGACTGTCCACAGAACACCAATAAAGGGTGTCAGACTAACTGGTCATTAGCATGTGAAGGGAATAGCCAAATAACCCCAACAAAGGGTGTTAAACCAATCCACATTGTAGGCGGTGGGGTGGGTGGGGGAAGGCTGTGAAATTCTAAGTGGATTAATGCCAGCTATTTTCTCACTATGAGCCTGGCCCCCTCTCTAAGTCTTCATGTTCATTCAAGGCTGGACTAAACCTTCCTGGCCAAGCTCTCCCCTTCTTTTTCCCTATAAAGAAACTAAAGCAGTGAGAGGGGGTTAAGAATATAACACTCAGCATATTAGAGACAAGAAAAGACCAGGTTGCCAAACTCCTGGGTATCCAGATCACAATGCCAAATTCAGTGGGATAGTTAGTCTATGACAGTCCCTAAGAGAGGTCCAGAAAGCACCAGTGATTGGCTTCTTTTGATTCAAGCTCTTCTCAGTTATGCTACACGCTGCTGGCAACAACCTTCTCCAGGTAAAGGAAAAGCGAAATACAACCAAAAGGGAAAGGTGAACTCATAATCTCAAGAGGAAAATATCTTGTCTAATATTTCCACTGAAATCCTATGATGTTCTCTTAAGGCAGGTCATTCATCTCAGGTTGAACATAGCCCAGATAAGCCAGGAGAAGCACAATGATGGATTCCACCAAAGATCTACATATGAGCATTTCTACTGTCCTGCCAGGTGGGAAGTTGCAAGATGGCGCATGAGGTCTGCACAACCCAGGAATTTTACTTATGCTATTTTATTCTTAAAATGTTTTTCTGGGCTACACAGCAAATGCCTCATTTTGCAGGTAAGAATATGTCAGCTAAAAGAGATGAAATAGCTTATCCTGCATAAAAAAGTACAGGGCTGGAATCAGAATCCCTGTCCACAGGATACAGTTTTCTGTAATACCGTTGGGACCCAGAGATCCTACGTACCTTCACCCACAGGAAATGGTGGCAATTTAGAAGTAACATCCAAGTAGAAGATTTCCTTTAAACCTTGACCTCTTGAACATATGAATTTATCCTGACCCCTCAGCAATCAACTTCAGAGAATAAAAACAAGCAGTTGAGCAAGATGCACATTATAACCAACCCAATAAACAAATAAATAAATGTTAAACTTGCATTTTCCATGAGGAACAAGACAAGGCAAGACCCATAAGAAACAAGTCAGTTCATGCTCCAAAAAGGATAGAGATGAGGGAGTATGGAGTTTTAGGACTCAGCAGTGATTTCTGAGCCAACAGGCAAGATGGGGCTGAGGCATGAAGACTCCCACATCTGTTTGACTCCCTGAAATCCCCTTCCAGGTCGCCAGACTAGCTAAGTATTCTCTCTTATCTTCTTCATCTCCTAACCAATTCCTTGTCTGTTGGTCACGCCGATCCATAATACTCTGGCATCACCTTAAAATGCAACAGGTCCCAAAACTTCTTTTCCCTTTAATCTTCACTCAAATTTGTCATAGAGTTATGACTTAAGATAGTGTGGTACTGGTGCAATGATAGGGAAATAGACAAATGGAACAGAAGAAAAGCAGCCACAAACAGATGCATGCCTAAGGAAACTTCATTTTGGTGAATTTTGCCATCATTTTTCTGACATGAAATTTTCCTCCATTTTAAATCCATTTAATCATTCAATACATTTGATATGGATTTAAGGATATCTGAATGTTTTGAAGGACAGTAGTAAAATAAATACCCTAAAGTATACCACCCAATTTAAGACCCAGTCTATAAACCACACTTTGGTATCTATCAGAATTTGCCCTCATTTTGTTTCCTCTCAGAAGAAACATCCAATCTGAGATTTTGCTTATCATCCTCTGGTCTTATTTTTAGATGTTTTGTCTCTTACATATATGTGTCTCTCTATATTTTATGTATATACTTCTTAAGAAAAGTTGCCTGGATTCACTTTTTCAAACTTTGAAAACACCATACTGTATGCAGTCATTTTAGTTTGCTTCATCAAGTCTCCATCATCTTCTAAAACTCATCTATGTTGTGGTAATTGGAATTCTCTCACTTTGTGAGTTCCTGTGTATAGATACACCTCAATGAATTTACCTTTTCCTTTATTCATGAACACATCTCTAGCTTCTTGCGTAGATAAATTATACTGTGATGCATATTGTCTTCATATCTCCTGGAGCACCTGCATGCAAGAGTTTGTTGCTTTTATTGAATACCTAGGGTTAGAATTTCTGGTCAGGATATTCAGATTTACAAGACAGTGCAAAATTGTTTTCTCCATTGTATTTAATTATACTCTCAACAGTCCAGTTTAGGAGTTTTCATTCCTTCATCACCTTCATACACATATCAGAAAACAGAATTGTTCCCTGTGTGGTAGGTGTAGGAGCTTACCTTATTGTGATCTTCATAGGCAAATTACCAAAAAAAGTTGAGGATATTTTCACATTTTGTGAGTTATTTGTTCTTCCTATTTCCTAAAAATGCACACACACACACACACACACACTCACACACACACATATGCATATGTATATGTGCTCTTATTTTTTAGAAAAGTGTTACATTTTCACAAAAATTGAGAAAGTACAGAGATTCCTAGATACTCTACACTGGATTTCTCTATATCTGACACCTTACATTTGTGTTGGTACACTCGTTACAATTAAATGGATTCTAATATGTTATTAGTACATAAGACCTGAAATCTGTTACTTATTTAGGTTCCCCAGTGTAAACCTGATATCCCTGTTTTGTGTGAGGATCCTATCTAAGATGACATAGTGCATAGAGTTACCACATCTTTTTAGGTGTCTCTGCTGTGAATTTCTGAAATGTCCTTGTTTTTGATAATCTTGACAGTTTAGAAGAATATAACAGCGGGCAGGTATTTTGTAGGCAGTCCCTTTATTGAAAGTTGTCTAATGTTTGTCTCATAGAGAAGGTTTGGGGAATATTTTCAATTGTTTTCTATTAGCTCCTTTTATTAATTTTAATAGTGTTTTTATATTCTGGTATCACTCCTTGTTGACCATATATTTTCCCAATTTGTTGTGGCTTATATTTCACCTTTTTATGATTTTGCAATATGAAAACATTCAAAATTGCAAAGTTATATTTATCAAGATTTATTTTTTTCTTAGTATATCTTGCTGAAGAAAACACTTCTGAGTTCCTCAAGATATTCCCCCAAACTGTTGTTATTTTCCAAATTCAATTCTGGTTTTTCTTCTTTATACCACATTATTTTAAACTATATTTTTTTAGTTTTTGAAGCATTGTTTTCAGTTTATCTGTTAATAGTTTATTAATAAATGGTCTAATTATCTAATATGACCATATTAGATAATATGAATTTCTTGCTAGATGTGTTGACATTCTCACCCTGTTTTGAGCTCACTGGTCCTTTTTATTTGGGTCTGCATCCATTGTTTCTAGAAGATTTAATTTCAGCAAACTTCAACCTAGCTGTGCTAGCATGTCCAGGATCTAAATAATTGTTTTCTAGCAGTGCAGTCTTCTGTAATAACTACTTAATATCTATGAATTCTTCACAGTCTTCTCAAACTACATTCTTGAAATTTGCCCAGAAAGACAAAAGAAAATGCAAGGCACTCAAAAACTGTGAGATGCTACCCAATATTGTCCATTTTCTGTCTGGTTGTTCTTATTCCTCAAATGCTGGCTAAGGATAGAATAATGTCTAAAAAGGTTCAGTCTAAAAAGGTTTGCTTTAGCTAAGTGTGCTTAATTTCAGTCTAACCCCATGACCAGTGCAGGTTCTGTGTATTGATTTAAAAGATCTTCCTGTCCTGCAGTTAGTGAAAGACAAGTAAATAGAATAGATGGTGTCAGATTTTCTTGGCCGTATAAAGAAGCAATTAGAATATATGAACTCTTAAAAGGCCTTTCTGATCTAAGAAAATATACTCATGTCTAAATACATGAAAATTGTATTCCCCAAGAACTATCTGCGAGTGAATAATTTGGAGTTAAGTGGACATTGCATTTTCTTTTGTTAATGGAGTACTGATGTCTGAAGTGTTTTTTTATTCTTTAGTCCTTAACAGCAACCTAATGCTGCTATCCAGTTACTAATAATTATTGCCTCGCTTACTTTCCATTTATAGATTGAGATTTAGTGCAGACTCTGTTAATGCAGATGGGTAATCCATCCCCAAAATCAAAGTTCAAGAATGTACCCTTGGAACAGGACTCTGGGGACAGAACAACAGCTCATCTTGCAGCACACAACCAGACAGTTCAGAAAGAACAGGCTTATTGAATTGAAGCAAATTTGACCCAGTGATATTTATGAAGTCAGACTCCAGGAAGAGGAAACTGAGTTTGCCAGGTTAAGAAAATATACAGAGTGGTCTTGAGAGTAATGGTTGTGGTCTGTTGAGGCAGCACTGCAATAGTACTTATGAAAAATGCAGGTGGTATTTGGGTACACATTGCAGGAATAAATTAAGGTTTACAATTCAGAATTTATGAAAGAATAATCTTTCCAAGCCATCAAAATGGTTTGTGGAAGATTACATGTATGCCTACATGTACACACATATGTATATGTATGTGTGTGTGCACATGCATGCAAGGAGCTTTAAGACTGTGTATCATTAGCTCTGGAGAAACATCCTGAAAGGCTTGATTTTGTTTTTATTGCAATAAATTAAATTCAAATAAAGTCATGAAATACAACCGTGTCTTTAACAAAATTTGCAGAATCTCAATTATGCTCAAAGACCTACAAGTAAAACTTTAGAAAACAGGACTTGAAAATATTCATTTCTGAAGTCAGATTAATTGTATATACATATATATGAATTGATATAAAATCTCTACTGGCCTTAGTTGTTATACAATAATGTAAAAGAAATATAATGTTTCTATGTAGAATCAAGATAATCCTGTGGGCAGTAATTCCACATAATAAACATCAGTAAAACGATTCAGGATTGATGGACTTGTGTGAATCACATTAGTATAAGGTGCAAAACTTAACATAGATTTTTCTATTTGAAAGGTTGACAGTTGAAATATATGTACAGGAGTGACAAAGTAGCATAAAGATACTAGTTTTAAATTAGATAACTCAATAAATCAAAGTCAATCTCTACCATTACCTTTTCGGAAGTAAATGAAGTTAGTTCTTTCATAGTTTCAGGCTTAAGACTCCTGCTCACTTTTAGTTTTCAATTATAATTGAAGGATCTTCTCACACTGGTGAGAAAAATGACTGAGTAATTTATCTCACAGCATTAATGGGTAACGGCCTATGTACAGTGCCATTTTTGAAACAGCTCATGCAAAGATGGATGAATTGTCACAAATCACTCAGAGAAGTTTCGTCTTCTGAGAAGTGGATGTAGAGTGCCACTGTGTTGTGTCAATGTCCTCCTGCAATTGTTAGCAATGCATCCTTGCACATATTGTTTCAGACAAAAAATTAGTATTTTGCATTAGAAGAGGATAATTAGGCAATAAGACACAAAAGCGAGTGTGGTTATCGTGAGATAAACACACACATGGGGTGTTATGAGGCACAGCCAAGTGTCTGTAATCCCTCCAGGGTATGATTATTCCGTGATAACCACATACCCTGGAGTTGCCTTATTGCTATTATAAAATATCTTTATTATAGGAAGAAATGTGCATTTTTGTGCAGAAAGGAGACGTAGCTGGCAATTTAGAATGCTGAACAGCAGTTTCAGCTGAGCTATGTGGTTTACATAGATTAATTTATCCCATTGGAATGTTTCCCAGCCAAAAAAATGTTCCCTAAATCCAAGCGGCCATAATCTGTAGTGATGTGCAGCTATTTGGAGCATTTGAGAAATTCCCTGCCTGCTTCTTAGGCTGTTGGTTTGATGGTTGCATGGGGTGAATGCTGAGAGCACATGGTGGGCGGAAACTTAGTGTTCTAGGATCCTAGATTGGGATTCAGGCAAATGTCAAAATTCTATGCTGTGATTTTATCTGGTCTCTTGATCAGAACAAATGTGTTAAATTCTTTATGGAAACAGCACATAATAACGGAAAATTTGGCAATGGAGAAAAATTATTAAGTTAGAAACATGAAAATTGGGATGAAACTCAAAAAGGTAAGCGAAAGTTACTGAATATCTCAGGAAGAGATTCCATACTTGAGTCTATCAGACTGAAGAAATGGAGGGCTTTTAATCTGGATAAATCCAGGGTGAAGGAAAATAGGAACAAACACCCATAAATATCTGAATTAAAATCGTAAGGAATAGATTTATTCTCCATAGCACCAGAGACAGAATTAATTTACATGAAAATCACAGGAGAATTCATTTTTGAAATTTAAGTGTCTATTAAATATAATTGTCTTTTTTGAAAAACAAAGTGCTCAAGTAAAACCTGAGTGATAAATTGGAGGGATTCCTTCATTCCAGAATGTGCCCTCATATCTCAAAAACTGATTCTACAATAAAAATGAAAGTTGTAGACATATGTGAAGTCTGAGAAGGTCAACATCAACCAATATGCAAGGGCTGAAAGGCGACTGAATCCAAAGAAGGTGACTTCTACTAGGAACAGAAGTGAGTGATTATTGCATGTGTCGTGAGTTTTCAGGTATATTAAATGCACTAACGCAAATCCTCATTGTATTGAAACAGACCTGATGTTTAAGTGTTTTTGATTGGCTATGTGAATCTTATCTGATTTAAAAATTGAAATCCCCTTTCCTTCCAATCTGATCAATTTTTAACCTAATAGTTTAAAACTGGGATAAAATCAGAAAATAGGAAGTAAAGATTGTATCTCAATAAATTTCTGTTGTTTGTTAACCAAGTTGTGGGGTGAAATCACCAGTGGACCAGGCTATAAATCACAAGTAAAATAAAATCAATCTTTACGACCCTGTTTGGGCACCCAGATCTTTAGGGAGAAAATCTTGAGAACTTAGTCTAGCTAAATTCTGTGTACTATGTGATCATGGTCAAAATGTGTCAAGCCTAATTCAGGAATGTTGTTTAATAAGGAGTATGAAATCAATGTAATTTATTTGATTGGATTAAAAAAACCTTCTGTGAATATATGCCATGCCTTTTAAAATGCAGCAAAGCTAGTAATTGCTTTAAATGTAAAAATGAACTGCTTCTAGAGATCTCTTACCCAGCTATGGGAAGCTTTATTGGTTTCTGCATTTCACTAATATGCTTTCATGTCAAATCAATATCTCACAGCCTAATGCACTTTGCATTGTTATGTTGTGGGTTCTGTAGTGAAAATATAATTTTTGATATATGAATCCAAATCTTTATTTTATAATAAACTTGCCATGGGAGGATTTTAAGGGGCACCATTTGTTTTCTAAATATGCAACAGCATCTTTCACATAATTGACAATTGTTTCAACGGAATGCTATCATTTCTAGTCTAAATCCCCAACTTTTAATTTAGCCCTAGGCCATACCTTTTAAAGAAATTGCCATCCATGAAATATCAGATGCTTCAACAGGGCAGACTTGTGTACCTCCCTAGTGGAGCTGTGTGAAGAATTTCACACCTACACTGAAACTGACAAAATATGCTGCTTCACTCTTTTCAGTACCAAGGGGAAAACATATACTTTTTCCCTTTGGGCAGTTTTGACAGTTTTAATACAAGTGAAAAGCAGGTTTTGCCAGCATAAAAAAGGGAAAAGGAAGAAATCTTGAAATTATAATGTGAGCACCTCCTAGTCTTCGGAGGAGGTAGAGGAGAGAGGACAGTGAAAATCGGCTACTGCTTGGTCTCGGTCAGGGCAGACCACATGACAACAGTGCTCAATGGCTTGCAGAAGATCATAGCAAGGGAAGGCAGCTTGACACTTGAAGGTGAAAGCCAATAGTAGATAAAAAGATTTTAAAATGGCAACGAAAAATAAGCCTCCTACAGGATTTTCCCTCAGTGTTAAATCATAACCAATTCCTTCTAAGAGTCTATCCCACATTTGCCAATCTTCCTACTTGTCCTTCCACCACCCCAATACTGTCAAGATTTGGAAATCTTCCTTAGCTTTAAGGGAGAGAGATAAAAATATAAAACTCAACTAAGACATCTCAGAGACATCTCATTGCCCTCTGGAAAAAAAATAGCCTTTTTTCTTTGCTTTCCTTCTCTTCAAATTTTTGAGGAGTCCTGTAGCTCTGCCTACTGAAAGGTTTTTTAAAGAGAAAATTGCCATTTATGGTGTCCACATTCTCCAATCACTGCAATCCAAAACATTCAAAAGATTGGCGGGGAGTGGGGCGGAGAAATAACAGGTCTATGAAATACACATATTGCAGCTCAAGGGGTTCAGTCAAGCAGAGAATTCTTCTGGATGCATGAATTCCTGTAGCATTTGTACACTCTTTACACATGCTTTAAAACAATTCAACACTCAACATAAGCACCAAGTCAATGGAAAGTCAAATGTGCTGAACTATCTGGGAGAACACTGTACATTCAGAACCATTCTGCATCCTCCCAAGCTCATCTGGGAGAGCACTGGATGGCCAGAACATGGGGGATGAGTTTTAACTTGACTCAGGTACAAGTCTGTAGTGCACGCAGTTCAAAGCATTTACAGAAAGATGCATCTTTTGTCACTTTGAAGACTGGGTTACTGAATATTGAGAGACAAAAACCCAGGTCCCTTTTATATGAAAAGGGGAAGTTTTCATATTGTGTGGCTTTTATAATAATCTTAGGAGATGGCAACTTTGAGTCATAGATTTTTAATTTAGAGAAAAACTGCTGGAGAATGTCTTTTTAGGATTTTCCCTTTGGATTATTTTATTTATTATTTGTGGGGAGTTACAGGGGGTTGAACTCAGGGCATCAACTTAGTAGTCAGGGACTACCTTTTGGCTTTGATTATTTTTGAGCTAGGTCTTGCTTTTGTGTCTGGGCCAGTCTGTACCACGATCTTCTTACCTATGCCTAGTGCATAGCTAGGGTGTCAGGTGCAGGTCAACACACCCAGCTATTGGTTAAGATGCAATCTGGTAAACTTTTTGCCCAGACTTGCCTCAAACCATGATCCTCCTGACCTCACCCTACTAAGTAACTAGGATTATAAGCACGAGCCTGTAATCACTTTGTATTATTCTATAACTTCACTATTTAAGTAGTATAAATAGTCATTTAAGTAAATGCTATTTTATTTTAACTTTCCATAGCTAAGAACTGTATATTTTTGTATTTATTAAACTAGCATCTAATCATAAAGAAAAGCTATGCCACACATCAATATTTTGAGAGAGAGAGAAAGTGAGAGAAAGAGAAAGGAAATGTGCTTTCACTGCTTATAGAGCTTAAACAATGGACTTTTTTCATCATGCTTACTTTGCACTCTCATTCAGAACTGAGGTCCACTTTCTGTCCAGTTAACCCCCTCTTCTGACACAGTGGTTCTGGGAATGGAGGATGTACGTACGATGCCTGTCACTGCTGATGGTGCCTTCCTTGGATTCTCTCCTGCTCCTTTCCTCACTGAAGTTGGCCCTCCGGTTCATCCCTGTGCCCTGTGCTTGCTAATGCTGTTTCCAGCCCAGTACTCATCCTAAAACCATTTACCCTGTCCTGTCACCACTCACGCAGGTGTTAGCAGTGGAACCGCTTCCATAGTACTGGGGGAAGCTGGGAGAGTGTAACTTCTGCATTGCTTTTCCCCCTTGTTTCTTACAGTCTGTGGGTGAAAAACATTTCTTGTTGAAAATGTTAGCCTTCTCTCTCCTGAAGACTCAGCTACTTGTGTGTAGGGGCTGAGACAGAAAAGATGCATCAGTGGCCAGTTCTGTGGTACCCTCCTTCCCTTCAACAGTGAAGGCCGTGCTGGGGTTATGATTTTCTCTTGGCTTCCCCTTAAGGCTGTTTCTTTGCTAGATGCCTCTATACTCATCCTGACTCCCTGGCATGGACCCATACACCCAGGATGGCAGACACTGCTGATATTCTTAGAGTGCCACTTGCTCCTTTGTGCAATAGACCCTCCCCACCAATTCACCCCTGCATCTCAGTAGGACATGTTACAGCTCAGCTAGGCATTCTATTTCCCAATCTTCCTTCCAGTTAGGACTGACTTGGTGTTGAAGTTCTTGTGGTAGGTTTAATAACAACTGATCTTTTAAGGTTTTAGCCATAAAACAATAGCACAAGTTTTTGTCCATCCTTGCCCCTTCCTGGCCAGCAAATAGTAAAAGCTAGCTGTTCCAGCTCAGACATGGAAGCTACACTGTGAGGGCTGAAGAACAGACCAGCAGCCTGGGCACTACTGTTCCCAGGAAGAAAGTGAAAGCTCTGTTTCTGGACAGCTTATCTCTGAATAAGAAAAATTGAGGAAAATTGGCTTCAAGTGTGTTGGCTCCTTCCTATCTTTGAGTATCATTGTTACAGCATCGTGTACTCTAAGTAATACACTAAGGTCGAGAGGAAAAGCAACATTTGGCATGCATGCCACCATCCTAAGAAGTGCAGTAAATTAATGAACTCCATCCACCTTTTTCTATATGTTGGCAAGAAAGGTTTGGAAGAGAATAATTCCACAATGACATCACCAAAATGCTAACAAAAGATGACTAGACAATTTTAACATTGGGACTAACATAGCTTGCAAATGAATTGAGCCAATATCTCATGAAAAACGAGACAGCATAATGAAAATAGACTGCTGATGCAAAAACTCTGTGGACCATAAAGTACTAGTTACATCATCATTGCCATCATCATTTTACTGATGTGATTATTTTTACTTTAGTCTGCTCAGAGACCTGAAAAAAACCATATTTCTGCTACTATTTTACACATGCTCTAATTAGCAGACAATGGGAGGTTTTAATGCCAAATTCACTCATTGAATGTGTATTTGTGTACCATGTGCAGAGGGCTTCTTACAAAGGATGTATCACAGCCAGGCCACATAACAGTGACCACAAGTATGGAGTGAAAAGTTGGCTGTATTTGAATTCAGATGAATGATCCCATGAGGCATTACAATAAATGTCACTGAGGTGCACATTTCCTATTGCACATCTGTTAACCTGTGCTTTTATATATGGAATACATGCCTAGAGAAAAATTCGCAGTACCAATGAGCACTCTAAGGGAGGGTTAGTGAAATGGTGATGGAATGAGCAGTTTAAACCTGAGGGAGAAGAGGCATTTCTGTCAGCAGGTTGCAGTAGGTGGGGGGGTTCACATTTTTTTCTTACTTGAAATCTATTGGAAGCATTTTTAATGTTGTGCTCTTCTTCCTATGAGTAGCTATATAGAGCCTTGTTTTTTCATGATGGTAGCTGGTTAAGCCAGTGAAATGTTTACTGATCTGAGTGGATGGGTCTGAGGGGACAAACTTGTCAGCTGGGATGTTTTATCAGAAGAGAGTTGTTCTTACACCCCCTCCTCCTTATATTATTCTAACCCAGAGAAAAGTCCTCTGGGAGGATCTCGGCCTCTGAGGGAACATTGCTGGGACTCAGGAGATGGGAAATGTTGGTAAATGAGCATTTAAAACATGAAAACACTCTTGTTTTTAAAGCCAATGAGTATAAAGTACCAGTGGGAGACGAGTTGACAGCTGGGACCCTTCATCCGTCTGGCCCAGGGATTCTGAGTCAATGGCTGACGGATGAAAAGTAGGAATGGTGGAGATTGGGCCTGTCAGAGTCTGCTCAAAATTCCCGGGCTTGCTAACCAAATTCAAACCTTCCTGAGCTGGAGATTAAAGAGAATGTTTCCAGAAAAATAAAAGAGGCTTGAAAAATGCTTATTAAGAGACAACTTAGAGATCTTTATAAAGGGTCTTCTGTGATGATTTATATGTAAATGAATCAGAATGTGCTTGGCATACATTATGTAGGGTTTTCAGATTTTATCAGGTCCATGGGGATCATGGGGAAAGAAACACAATGCTTAGCATCACTAGAGTGTTTGAGGCAAGGTTACTTGTCTATTGCTGGAATGAAGAATGATGCACGAGTAGTTTTCACTCAGTCACTTCATGACAGTTTTTCCTCCAGACATATATCCTGGGCCTAGAGACAATACATGTTCCTGAGAGCATGGGTTGCTGTTAGAGATTTGGGCTTGTACTGGTCAGGACTTGAGCAGGATTTCCCTTTGTCTGGGCCATAGTCACACTCATTGGGCTTTGCATTGCAGTAGGCAGAAATTTCCAGACTTCTCAGATGGTCTCTGATCTGCAGTGACCTCTCTCAGGAGCAGGAGCAGAAGTGGGGTTCTGAGCCTTGGGTAATCATACCTGAATTACTAACTATGCTTCCCAAGGAAGTTTCCCTAGAGTGGAGGATGTCAATAAATGTAAACAGACACCAAAGCTGCCACCAGGTCCTTGACCTGCCATGACCACAAAAGCCATGACAAGGTTATATAACAAGTTAAAATGGTCACAATGGAAAGTTCGTACAACTGCTGGGCTGTTACCTAATGCAAACATGACCAAAAGTCATCACAGAAATAGAAGACCCAGAAATTACAACACAACAGCATAAGAGAAACTGGGGTATGTGTTTTGCTCCATGATGTGGGCAAGATCTTCCACTTTGTGCATTAACTAGCATCCTCCATGGAGTGTCAGGTGGTCACCAGCCCATCACTGACTGCAGAGACTGGGGATAACAACTGCAGGCTGATTGGTTTGCCTAGGGTTCTTTCTCACAGACTGTTCTAAAATCAGCAAGTCAAGCTCAGACCAAAACTGGCATGGAAGGGAAACATGAAGTCAGCAGAGCTTTACTTTGGGTGCCTCATCCTTCCTCACTCCATCTGCCCTTCCAGCATCTTCCATGTATGCTCTCTTTATAGCTTGTTTTCCCTGGTCCTAGATGTAGTTCTTCTATTTAGTAAGAGTTGGCCAAGGTGGACACTCAGGTTTTTATCCTTGAATAATGATATTGTAGGTTTAAGATAAATAAGCACCTGCTAGCTAATAACTTGCTTTCTTTTCTACAGACAGTCTCACTGTCTGTCACTATTTCATTGTGAAATTCTCAATATTGAACAGAATTTTCCCAGATCATTTAAATGAAGAGACTTTTATAAAAGGTTCCTTCCAGAGATGTAGACAGGGTTAAGGGAAAAAATAAGGAATGCCAAGGAACCCAGAAACTAGCAATGGAAGAAACTGTTAACACCTCCAAAACTGAGAGGCAGTGGGAAAATTGTATCACTGGAGTCTAGAGATGGAGCAGACCAACAGGGAAGTAGCTATTTCTAGAGGTGCCAAAGCAGGGAGGGACCAGGGGAGAAATATCCCAAATAGTCTCTCCGCCTGCTAGTGTTTCCCATTGGTTGATCCCAGATGGAAGGGCAAGGTATCCCAGTGTGTGGACATCAGCCACGTGGTCAATGAGCAGAGCAGAGGATGCCACAGACAATCCATGAATGGGGCCAGGTTAATTTAATCCTGATAGCTCCATTAGGGTATTCCTTTCAAAACACTACATTCTAAATCTGTTTAAGTCACTCCTAGTTCTATTGGTAGGAATTCAGACAAGGTCAATTTCAAATTTTCTTGGCCACAACTATCACAATAACCTTCAAATTATTATTTTTTCTTTGTCTCTTATTCATTTTATACTGCCTAATCTCATTAATCTTATTAGAATACTATATAATTTGGTTATTCTCTTACTTCAATAACCAGACAAAATGTCTCCACTTTTTATCATGGTTTTGATAAAAAGAGAGAACAGTCTGAAACAGATGTGCCTCTGGATTTTGAGTTCTTAGAGTCCACACACCATTGGAGCCACTTGTATGATAGCTAGGACCTCAGAAAGTTACTTTCTCCTCCTCTGTTAGATCAAATCTTCATAAGAGAAAGTTAAGGTGGTTTCTTGTAATTTCTATAATTCCTGTCTAGGCTGCTCAGTACACTTGCTTTCTACATAAAGAATACGTTAAGGCTGGGCAACACACCTGTAATCTTTGAGGCAGAGATCAGGAGGATCATGGTTCAAAGCCAGCCCAGGCAAATAGTTCAGGAAACCCTATCTCAAAAATACTCAACACACAACTGGGCTGATAGAGTGGCTCAGAGGGTAGAGCACCTGCTTAGCAAGCATGAGGTCCTGAGTTTGAACCCCAGAACTGCAAGAAGAAAAAAACTTAAATATTTTCCAAAGAAGTCAACTATGCACAAATATCCCTTCAGTACTCCACTTGACCTATAATTATCAGTAAAAATGTCACCTCCTCCAGGAAACCCCTCTGATCCTTGTCTCCTCCCAGGGATGTTGAGCACTTCTGGTGTGTTCCCGTGAGCTTTGGATATCCTAGCACTTATCACAGTCATACAGTTATAAATGGTTCAGCCATGGTTCCAAGTAGGTTCCACCCCATTCCAGAGGTCATGATTTTATGACCTGCTATATTTCTTCTCAAGGACAATGTACAAAGGAAGAATTACATGGAGGCAATAAAATAAGAAAAACAGTTCATGGAAATGGAAATACTTCTTACAGTGTAATGGGTTTTGAGAGGAAGACAGCTACAGTAGGTACTATACACAAAGAAGGAGCTGTTCAACACACTGATCCAGTGTGTGACGTAGTGTGTGGCATTTGTGGGAAACAGGTTATTGTGTTTGACGCCATGTTGTGGTGGACCTTTGTTATAGGAGCCTGAAGCTATGATGTGTGATCACTCCAGGACATGGAAAGGGGGAGGAGTGGTGGTCTATGGATCTAGAAGCATAACAGAATGTATCTGGAAACTTAGTTGAGACACTTCTGGATGTGGAAGAATTTCTTTAATGGGGGCCTTTGGAAGCCACTCTAATTCGTGGAAGTGATTTTGATAGTGAAAATTCTAAGTACCCCGAGAGGAAAGGGAGATTGAAAACAGCACCAGTGGTACTCCTGTGGGCCCACAGGAAGGTAGTGGTGACGTGGGTTGCTGCAGATTATCACTCTAGCAAGGCAGTTTGATGAAAAAGTTCTCACAAGAAGTCATGAACTTTAGGAAGGAAGAGGGCTCTGGGCTAGGAAGAAGGTTTATGATTGCTTAGCGTTCCTGGAGGGACATTTCTGTCATATACTTTGTTCTTGCATACATGCAGGCTGGCCAATGGTTATTAAAATAACTATAAAATAATTAATTTTTAAAGCCTCCACCATCATTTCCTCAAATATTATCTGTGCCTGTTCTCCATTCTTCTAGGCTCCAGTGTGTAAGTCTGTATCTTGTGTCCTTATATGTCTCTTCAGCATTTCATTCTCTTCTATTACTGTTTCTTTATCTTCCATTGCCATGTTTTTAATTAATTCATCTACCAAGTCACCTATCCTGACTTCTGCTGTGTGTAATTTGTTATTACAGCATATAGAAAACTTAATTTCAATTGTGTTTCTCAGTTCTAGAACTTAATTTATTGCTATTTCATAGTTCTAATTTTCTTGTGAAATTCTCCATTTCCATCTATTTTACCCACCTTTTTAGTGGGTAAACAGTGTTTTTATTGTTTATTTTTAAGTCTTCAATAATTCAAATATTGAGACCACCTGGTTATTTTGCCTTTAACTTTTGTGAGTGAACAATGAACATTGAATCTAAAAAATCATAGGGCCTTAGCTGATACTGCCTTCATTTGAAGATGCTGGTCTTTCCTCTATGAGGCAGAGTAGAGGTTTATTACTTATTCCAATCCAGTGGGCTGAGGTAAGGCACAAGTGCAGGTGAGTGAAGCTGAGGCCTCCTCTTTCACAGTGTTGGTCTCCATGCTTTTCACTCCGGGAACTGTTAGTGTCACTAGGAGCCCTTTTTTGTAGTTTCCAATGCTCTACCTCCTCACCTCAGTAAAGCGAGACTGCAGAAGATCCCTGTCTGGCTACTAAAGGGTTCCACTTAGCTCCATGTACTCCTGTCCCTCGCTGCTTGGGAATTCAGCAGACACCTGGAGGGGGACCTGGCCCACTTCCCATCCCTTCCTTCAACTGGTGGGAAAACCCACCAGTTTTCCATTTGTCTCCCTTCTCTCCTGTTTGCTTCTCTGTGCCCCATCAGTGGCTCTTCAGGCAAAATTTAGACTCTCAACTTTTTACCCTGTGCCTAGAATTAAGAAATGCCCTGCAGGGAAACAAATGATCACAGAATGCACACCGACTTTGCACAGCCATGGCCCACTTGCTTCAGCAGCACTCTCATTTTTGCTGATGTATGTGATTTTTCTAGTGGTTCTCAGTGGGAGTGTTGATCCTATACAAGCCACTGGGCTCTGCTCAGAAGCAGTTGTTCTAAATATCACTTAAAAAGGGAAGAACCAACTCTGAGTAATTCAAATAGTATGCTCAATTTGACATCTGTTACCCAAAGCTGCCTACCTGTAGTCTATCTTGGCTCTATAATTAGCAAGTGTATATCACTGCCCAACTTAATAATTCCTCATTTTACATTGTTTATCTAAATTTTAAAAAATCATTGTTTATTTTATAGTCTTTGGTAGTTCAAATATCAGAATCACCTGGTTGTTTTGTCTTTATCTTTTTTTGCTGAATGACAGACAAAAAAATCATAAAGCCTTCAGCTGATATTATTTCCTTTTGAGAGAGAACTGATACTAGTTCTTCTGGCCACAATCAAAATGGTTAGGGGTATTCTGCCTTTGAGTTCTATAAGCTTTTATTATCAAGTTTTGATCAGTTTAATTAGCTTGTAGGTGAAATTTAGCATACTGTCATACAGCATTCTGAATAATCATCAAAATAACTACTAATAAGTAATCAAACCAAAGAGATGCTTGGAAAATGTTTGTTCTTTAAGATTTCATTTTCATAGTAGATTAATCTATATAACCAAAATTTTTTATATAATCAAGCTAATCATTCTTTTAAAGATGTTTACACTCATCATTATAATTAAAATGACTACACATCCCTGTTTGTCTAGAATTTCTCAGTTTATGTTTGTTGTTCATGAGTAATTGTTAAGAGTTTTCTCTTTACTCTTGAAATTATTCTGATTTGCTGAAATCTCTGGTCACTTTAATGATAACTCCAAAGAGAAAAGAAGCAATAATTTGGCCATATGCATAGTTATTTTTGAGATTATTTTGAAATTAGAATATTGATATGCCCAGAGGGAAAGGGTTACTGGTCGAAACAGCATCGTTTCAGCATCCACTGGACTTCATGATAGGATCTACAATGTGCAGGCATTGCTTGAATCCCTAGACTGACTTCTTAACAGTGCTCCAAATGTGTTGGTGTTTCTCACAACAGAGTGAGAATCGGTCGGACAAGGTGCTATTCAAAACAGGCCAATACAAGTGTCATCCAGCAACCAACAGGGCTTTTAACAGACACAGTCAACTGGAGAAAAACTGTCACGAGGAGTGAAAAGGCATTGTTGGAGAACTGTTTGTGAAAGAACACCATGCATCTCGTAGCAATGACCTCCACGGGCTCTGTACCAACCCGCTTAGTGACAGCTCAGTTGTGAAGCCAGAATGACTTCAGTTGGAATACCATTTCAGTTTGTCACTATTTTCTTTATAGATAAAGAAAATCATTTATCTAGTTGCCTATCTTGTAAGGAAACATACAAGACAGATTTTGAAATGCACTAGAAATGTTTAGAATTTTGTTTTTATTAATAATAATTTTGTTTTTATTAATAATTCATTTTCTTCTTACTGACATTGATGGTTATAATGTTGGTTATGAGATGAATATAAAACTTCTTAATTGATTTGAAAAATTCTATGACACCAGTGAAAACTGTTCCAACATTGGGTTGGGAACATGTATATAATATACTGGACAATTTTGCCTCTAATTATGCACATTTCATTTTAGTTTGTCCCTGAGGGTAGTGCAGTGGTCAATACTTACTTATTCCAACTCTGTAAATAAAGAGAGCTAAGAGCAAATACTATTGAATCAGGGATGACTACAGTCAAGTCAGTAACTCATTCATTCATTTAATTGAAGAAATATATTTTGAGACATTGGTTTGGTACTGGTTTTTAATGTCTTTTATCATTTTATATTAGAAAATCATAGTATTTCCAAACTATCATCTAATAGTCAAACTCATAGCAGTTAATGACTGATACAATTCCACCAAGTCTTTGTAAATCAGTTTACTTAATCATTGTCTTATGGACAATTTACACAGTTTCTAGAGATTTTTAGACTGTAAAGCAATAATAATTACCTTCATATAAAGCAAGTACATGTGGAGTTGGTGCTTGAGAATTACTTTGTTCTAATTCTACCAGAATTAGAATTCCTGGGTCAAGGAGAATTAGTTGTGAAGGCCCTTTACATATAGACAAATTGCTTTGCAAACTCACCATACCAATGTACATTACTAGGAGAAAGATATGAATTTAGTTTCAAAAATAAAAACTGTGAGCTGGGGTAACAGTTCAGGGATAGAGATCTTGGCTATCCATTTAAGTTCCCGAGTTCAATCTCCAGCACTACAGAAAAAAAAAAATCTACTCTCTATGAAACAGAAAACGCCTCTTTCCTTATGGACAGCACAAACTAAAATGGAAAATAGCAATAAAATCCAAATATAGGTCATAGAAATTAACTTTTATTTTCAAAGATTTTAAATACACATTCTTCTCATGGTGAAAAAATGTAGCCTCTGAGTCTTCCAAATGGCAAACTTGTATCCTTTTAACTGTTCTAATTTTAAGTGAAAAGTAACAAAATCAATGTTAGTATGTAACAAGGACACAAGTAACTGTCAAATAGAATACCTGAAGTATTCAGGTAAAGAATTAGAACTATGCTTCGAAATTGTAAAAAAATAAATAAATAAAAGAAAGAAAGAAAAGAATATTGCATGTGGAACTCTCTAACTTCCCTGTATCTATTTTTAAGCATAGTAGAAGACTGACATTTACCAGCTAATAAATTCAGAAGCATTTAACTGGCCTTGCCTCCGTCATCGTATAATTTATATTTGGGTGCATGTATCTACCCTTAATTCAACCTGACTAGAGACAAGTTTCGTTCCAGCCTTGTGTTTAGACTATTTTCCATATTGGAGACGGTGATTTCATTAACTTCCCGTGCTGCTTTCATTGAAGCCGCTGCAGCTAACGCACTGTGCTTTACAATAGTAGTTTATTTGGTATACGGAATAATAATCTGACATCACTGGGCTTCCTGATGTGGTCTTTGATGTTCTCAAAATGAAGTTTGATCCCACTTACATCTGTGTGACCATTTATGGCAGCATAGTTCCAGGAAACCTTGTGAGCAGTCCCTTCCCCCTCAAAATACACAGAGGAACATATACTCCAAAAAATTAATAGAAACCATCCTTTGAAAAAGACATCCCAGCTGCTTATATTCAGGAACATTTTTTCTAATAAGAGAAATCCTAACATATTCCATTTTATGACCTTGTACAGACAAATATACACTCACTCACATCTCACTTTCACAATATACAAATTGTAGTCCAAATCACCCGAGCAAATTCTAAAATGCATGAGGCCCATATAATCACCACAGCAGAACAAATGATCCAAAATTATATTGAGATCATTAATTATGTCAAAAGCCTTCAAATGATTACATACAATTTTTCAACTTATTCAAGAGAAGAAAATGTATTAAATTTATCAAGGTCCAGGAGTACATAATTTCTCACATAGATTTTGCAATGGAAAACCCACACTAAATTTGGGATGATAGGCTCATTCTCACAGTAATTATTGGATAGACTAAGTTTTCTTCATGTATGCGACATATTTAGTGAATCTTATTGTATTCCCTTAGTACAAAAAATGGAACAGAGGTCATCAAAAGTGGAAGCTTACATTATATTTATGGTCTGTTGTTTAGAAACCAATGTTTTTTTCTTCTAGGCATTTGACATTGTATTCCACTCCTGACTTCTGAGATACACCACTACTCTCCTGACCTTCATTCTCTGACTGCTGCTTTCTGATTACTCTTTGCCACTAGTGTTGGTAACTTCTGAGCATATGTAGAGAATTGTTTTCTATAGAGAACTCATAAGACAGGAAGAAAAACCTTACCAACTTCATCTGCTCCCTCTCAGCTTGATAACAAATCCTCTTGCAGTTACGAAGTTCAGCTGTTTATAGGAAAACTGATTTAGACTAAAAACTAAAATGGACCTGTCTGAAACAAAAGTTAGCATTTTTCCATTCCACAATTAGCGATTCCTTTTTTTCTTCTTTTGGTGATACTGGAACGTGAGCCAGCCTCCTCCCTCCCCTCCCCTGCTCCCTCCAGCCTGCCCTTTATGCTTTAGTTATTTTGAATAGGGTCCTGTGTTGATACCCAGGCAAACCAGGACCACAATTCTCCTTTTTACTCTTCCTGGTTACCTGGGAAGACAGGTGCACACTAGCATGCTCAGCTTTTTTGGAGATGGAGCCTCACAAACTATTTTTCCAAGCCGGCTTTGAACTGTGATCCCCCTCCTCTGGCTACTCTGTGTCCAGAAGGCTGCCCTCCTCAGACTGTACATGAGGCCTCCCTTAACTCAAGCTTCTACTTAGTCTCTGCCATTTTGGCAGAGACAACAGGGCACCAATGCAAAAGGAGAGGCCAAGGTGCTTTCCCTACCTAATGCTGATGCCATGCCTTCTGTCTGGTGGTTTTCTTCCAAGACTTAACTGTCATCAAGCTCTGGCCACAGCTCTCTTCCCTTGAAGAGAGAGGTTCCTTGACCTTTCACACTGAGCACTGAGAAGACTTGCCATCATGTTGAGGTTCCTTGGTGCTGCTTCCTCCATTCCAAACCCCAAATGTACCTGTCTAAATAGAACCTTAGCCACACTCTTTCATTGTCCACTTCACCAGTGCCATGCCACCTGCCTCTCTCTGAGACCCTGAGCAATGCACAGTATGATCACTTTTTGATTACTTTTTAGCTTTTTTGTCAAGTATGATACTGAAATAGATGAGAGAAAGAAGCATAAATTCTGGTCAATGGTTACGCATGCACATTTTCCTCAATTGTAAAAGAATGTACTTTCATTTTAATTTAAAAATCAGCCTCTAAAGGGTTTTTCTTCTATGAATCAGACTTCAGGAAGCCATCCTACTTTGGATTTGCTGACAGAACTGCTTGTGAGACCCCGGGTTGAGTGAGGAACAGGCATGGGATCTTATCTAGTTTGAGAATTTTCTTGGGAAATATCTATGTCTAAACCTTTAAAGTCTTGGAGACCAAAAATCAGTTTAGATTGTAATCAGATTCTAGGAGTTTTGTGACAGAATTGGAGCAAGTAGGTTTTGATTCTGGAGCAGGACTGCTAGAGGAGCCCTATATCAGACTATTTTTTTTTAGGTACCATATCATTTCTGTATACTACTAAAACTATTGAATCATCTTGAAATCTGTTCTGGAAAGATGTTCATTCTTGAGTCTGGGCCACAGAATTGCATTTTGATGCTTGTTAATAACACTTCTGTTGATAACAATTCTCAAGTCTTATTGAAAATTCAGAAGGTGAAGATCCTCAGCTAGGGAAGCAATTGTTTTCTTGGGCCAGGGAGCTGCTGTTTCCTGCAAGTGAGACATGCTCTCTCGATTTGCAGCAGAACCCACCAGGCCCATCCTCGAGGAAGACTCCAGGTCTCCAGGCTCTTGGTCCTTGTTGTAAGAGGTGTTCTCATCAGTTCTAATGGCTAGAACAGTAAGGCTGACGAGCTGTCATCACTCATTCATTCTTTTGTTCACTCAATCAGATGGCAGGTGATGAGTATTCGTATCAGACACAGACACAGTGCCAAGTACCAATGAAACGGTCAACAAAGTAGAGAAGTTCATGAAGGTTATGTGCTTGTGAGATGGGAAAAGTCATTCCTAGTTTTTATTCTTGGTTTTCACTTCTTGGGCTCCCTACAGATGAACCACCACATTTCCAAGATTATAAATTGCTTTGTGTCAGTTACATATAGAATAGTCTCAATTCCATTTTCTTTTGAGTGTCTGCCCAAGTTTCCACAGATGAATAATCTCATAGATTACAATGTTCAATCATTTATATTTCATTGGGTGGCATCTGCTGATTCCAAGCTCAAGTTTGGCTCTGCAAAGTGGTTATCTCCTCAACATTTCGAATTGAAGAGGAAAAATTGCAGAAGGCAGTCTGCAGTTTAGATAACTTTGGGATAAGAGCTTGCCAGAAGCTTCTAGAAGAAAATGCTGTGCTCAGTCTAAGATGAGGCAATTTGGAGGCCATAGGTAAGATACCTGAGTGCTACTCCTCAGTTTCCCTCCATGAGTGATGTTTCAGACCTAGAGGTCTACCGTATTCTATGTAGAAAGGGGGAAAACAAATGTGTCTTATCTTCTCATCCAAAAAAGAAAAGTGGTCATCCAAAAGAATTAATATTAATATTTTTTCATACTATTCAAGCTCACTCAGTGTTACAATAAAACAAACAAAAATTCAGGGTCTCATAGAGTTGAGCACTGTTCAGTCAGATGCCATGAATCACATTTCTGAGGGAGCTGAGAATTTTATTTTAATTCAGCAATGTTTAACTCAGACTGGAACTCAGCAAATAAATTGGGTGTTGAGTTAGACAGGACTGAGCAGTTTGAACGTAGAAATAGTTTCTTTCTGAAATCTTTTTCTATCAAGCAAAAATAGTCATAATTGATCCTTGCATATTTTTATTTACAACCTACAACTGGCACCTGTCTGAAACTTTGGCAATCTCTCTGTCAGTCTTAACCATGTACACACTCATATGCATAGGAGTGAGCCACCATGCCTGGTCCCTCAGACTCTGAGTTTATGAAGGGAGGCTCTGTGCACACTGGCCAGTTCACTCCTGTTTTGCTTCCTATTACTTGAGGCTTAAACTCTTATCCTATCTTTTTGGATGAAGCCTGAGCACTTGCTAGCAGGAAAGTCACTCCAGAGTTTCCCTGAAATGCACTTTCTCTTTGCCTCTTTGGTCTCCAATTGCAAATCTTAAGCTCCATCCAAACTTTACTATTCAGGCCTCTTGCCTTTCAGCCTTTTATTATTGTTTGCTCAAGACCCTGCCGCCACCTTGGACCCATCTAAGTTCTCTTTTTCCAGGAAGCCTGTTCCAATTCGTACCTGAAGTTACATCTTCCTCCTCTGAAATCCTCCATTGCATATAGGTTACTTCTTTGTACATTTATAAGGTATCCCTCACCTATATTATTGCATACTCCACCCCAAAGAAAGTGCACCAAGGGAAGGAGCCCATATTAAGGAGTGGCACTCTTTGTAGGCATACTTGCTCCAAAGATGATTTGGTATCAAGATGGAGTGATGACTTTTTACAAATCTCTGAAACTATTTATCAGATTATTCTCTGACTCAAATGTTAGAAATTTCTAGGCTCCCAGTGTGAAAAATATTAAAATTTAAAAATCACAGTTTTACCATTTTATCTCTTACCCAATATAAAAGTATTGTACAAAATTGGGCTACCCAAAATAGTGGCTAGGGTAGGGAATCAGAAATCCTAAGCTCTGTGATACCAGAAATCTCCTTGAGATGTCTGAGCTACACCTGGGTAATTCTGATTGCTTCCTAGCCAAAACAATAACAATCATCACGTTAGGTACAGATAAAATTCAAAGACTAGCCCTTAAATCAGCCTTCAATTGCACCTAACAGCAGCAAAAATCCCATTCAGCACAGCCAGCAAGGGACGTCCGGCCCTGGGAAAAAAAGTCACCCTGCCATTTCTCTTTTTTTCTGTCTTTCTTTTTGTCTCCCAAAGAGCAGAAGACAGAACATCAATCAGAATCAAACTCTGAAACATCCTGGACCCCTAACCCATGGAAAGCCTTCCTGCACCACACCATTCTGAAAAAAAGCAAGCCATTTCTTCCTGCCAGCCAGCTCCAAAGCTGCTTGCATGAAACTGCAAAATGAACAGGTGAGCATCATGCACCATGTGCAGCTCCCCTACCCAACCTCCAGGAAAATATTCCAACACAGCCCATGGGCAGACTGAGGCCTCCCCCAAGAAAAACTGAAAAACATAAAAAAGCAAACTGTAATCTAACACCAACAGCAGAGGTGGGAGTGGAACACTGAACCTGCCCCAGAGAACGGGGGTGGGGCAAGAAGCCAAACTATAACTAGCCTAATAGCCATTACACCTCCCAACTCCCACTGTTTATAGATATTATCATGAAGGGGTTTTCTATATAATACATGAACAACTGGTCTGGCATTGAACCTGTGAATTGTTATTGCTACATTACTCTTCCAGGCCAGGGACACAAAGGACACATCAACCTAGCTAACAACTAAGCCAGTCACAACACAAAAATTAAATGTGGGAAAGAAATTGGACAATCAAAACCACCAACTAGCTATCAAAAACATAGTTGCACAGCACCAAGTGTAGCAATGGGAAGAAGAAGAAGGGATGGAAACAACGTCCTCAAAAAAAATAATAACTCAATATGGGATTCAGTGGGAAATAAAGAAAATGGATACCCAGCTTCTGACTTCAACAAATAATAACGAATGTTACTAAGGAGCCCAGTGATATCCACATAAAAACCATCAAAGAAGAAATCTTGGAAGATATCACTGAGAAATTCATGGAGAAGACACTAGACATGGTTAACCAGAATGTTCAAGATGAACTCAAGAAATTTCAAGACACCAAAAATAAAGAAAATGAGAAGACAGAAATAAATAAATGCATTCAGAGAGGACTTCAACAAACACCAAAGTGAAACAAAGGACACTATAAAAAGAGAAATACCACAATATATGTCCACCAAACCACAACTACAGAAGATTCTATAAGGAATTCTGCACACAGAAGATGAAAGCAAACAAAACAACAAGAGGACAGGAAGCCTCAAACCACAGGAGAAGAAAAGAAGCAATCAGAAAGTAGCATTGATTCAATTGCACACAATAAAATCCTTAAACAAAAAAACCAACTAAATGGCAGGAATCACCACATACTTATCAATATTAACACTGAATGTCAATGGACTCAACTCCCCCATCAAAAGACATGTTTGACAAAATGGATTAAAAAAGAAGATCCAACAATCTTTTGTTTAAAAGAGACCCATCTTATTGACAGAAACAAATGCTGGCTTAGGGTGAAAGGCTGGAAGATTTACCAAGCCAATGGCCCCTGAAAACAAGCAGGAACAGCAATACTTCTTATATTAGGCAAAGTAGACTTCAAACTTATATTGGTCAAATGAGATAAAGAAGGAAACTCCATATTAATAAAAGGGGCAATACATCAAAAGGAAATAACAATTACCAACCTATATATGCCCAATGTCAATGCATCAATTTCATCAAACATACACTAAAGGACTTAAAAGCACATATAGACTCCAACACAGTGGTAGTGGGAGACTTTAATGCCCATCTATCACCAATAGGTAGGTCATCCAAACAAAAAAATCAATGAAGAAATTCTAGAACTAAATCACACCATAGATAAAATGGACCTAGCTGATGTCTACAGAATATTCCATCCAACATCTGGACAATATACATTCTTCTCAGCAGCCAATGGAACTTTCTTCAAAATTGGTTATATCTTAGGGCACAAAGCAAGCTTCAGCAAATATAAGAAAATGGAAATAATCCCCTGCCTTCTATCTGATCACGATGCGTTAAAACTAGAAATCAACAACAAAAACAACAGTAGAAAACATGCAAGCAATTGGAAGCTGAACAACACATTGCTCAATGATCAGTGGGTCATTGATGAAATAAAAGAAGAAATTAAAAGGTTCCTGGAAGTTAATGAAAATGAAAACATGACCTACCAGAACCTATGGGACACAGCAAAGGCAGGCCTAAGAGGAAAGTTTATAGTGATGAGTGCATATATTAAAAGGAGAGAGATCTCAAATCAGTGACCTAATGCTATATTTCAAACTCCTAGAAAAATAAGAACAAGCAAAAGCCAAAAGCAGAAGAAGAGAAATAGTAAAAACAAGGGACAAAATTAATGAAATAGAGAACAACAACAACAAAAAAAAATACAAAGAATCAACCAGACAAAAATCTGGATCTTTGAAAAAGTAAACAAGATTGACAAGTCCCTGGCAAATCTGACTAAAATGAGTAGGGAAAAGACCCAAATTAAAAAATCAGAAATGATAAAAGAGAGATAACAACAAACACCAAGGAAATCATCAGAGGCTACTTTGAGAACCTATATTCCAATAAATTGGAAAATCTTGAAGAAATGGACAAATTTCTAGATACTTATGACCATTCAAAACTGAACCAAGAAGATATTTACCACCTAAACAGGTCTATAACATGTAATGAAACTGAAACAGCAATAAAGAGTCTCCCAAAAAAGAAAAGGCCAGGACCTGACAGATTCACAGCTGAATTTTACCAGACCTTCAAAGAAAAACTAATACCAACACTCCTTAAACTTTTCCACAAAATAGAAAGGGAAGGAACACTGCCTAATCATTCTATAAAGCCAGCATTATGCTCATCCAAAACCAGACAAGGACACATCTGAAAAGGAGAAGTACAGGCCAATCTCTTTAATGAACATTGATTCAAAAATCCTCAATAAAATAATGGCAAACTGAATCCAACAACATATAAGAAAGATCATTCACCACAACCAAGTTGGCTTCATCCCAGGGATGCAGGGGTGGTTCAACATACACAAATCTATAAATGTAATACAGCACATTAACAGAAGCAAAGACAAAAACCACTTGATCATCTCAATAGATGCAGAAAAAGCCTTTGATAAGATCCAACACCACTTCATTATAAAAGCTCTAAGAAAACTAGGAATAGAAGGAAAGTACCTCAATATTATAAGGGCTATATATGACAAATGTACAGCCAACATCATATTTAATGGGGAAAAATTGAAACTACTTCCCCTAAACTCAGGAACAAGACAAGGGTGCCCACTATCCTATTCCTATTCAGCATAGTCCTGGAATCCTAGCCAGAGCAATAAGGCAAGAAGAAGAAATAAAAGGAATAAAAATAGAGAATAGTCTAAATATCTGTATTTGCAGTAGACATGATCCTACACCTCAAAGACCCAAAACACTCCACCCAAAAACTTCTACACACCATAAACAGAGTCAGCAATGTAGCAGGATACAAAATCAACTTACAAAATCAGTAGCCTTTCTATAAACCAACAATGAACAAAATGAGAAAGATTATAGGAAAACAATTTCATTTACAATAGCCTCAAAAAAAAATCAAATACCTAGTAATAAACTTAACAAAGGATATGAATGACCTCTTCAAGAAGAACTATAAACCAACAAAGAAAGAGATCGAGGAAGATTACAGAAGATGGAAAGATCTGTTCTCATGGATTGGTAGAATCAACATAGTAAAAATGGCTATACTACCAAAAGAAATCTACATGTTCAACACAATTCCCATAAAAATCCCAATGACATTCATCAAAGAAATTGAAAATTCTACCCTAAAATTCATTTGGAAACACAAAAGACCGTGAATAGCCAAAGCAATACTCAGCAAAAAGAGAAATACTAGAGGTACCACAATACCCGACTTCAAACTATACTACAGAGCCATAGCAATTAAAACAGCATGGTACTGCCACAAAAAACAGATATGAAGACCAGTGGAACAGATTAGAGGACCCGGACATGAATCCACACAGCTATGCCAACATTTTTTTTTTTTTTTTGACAAAGGTGCCAAAAACATACAACGGAGAAAAGACAGCCTCTTCAACAAATGTTGCTGGGAAAAGTGGTTATCTCCCTACAGAAAACTGAAACTAGATCCATGCCTTTCACTCTGTACTTGTATCAACTCAAAGTGGATTAAGGACCTTAATATCAGGCCTGAAATCTTGCAGTTACAACATGAAAGAGCAGGGAATACCCTGGAAGCAATAGGTACAGGCAAGGACTTCCTCAATAGAACCCCAGCTGCTCAGCAACTAAGAGAAAGAATGGACAAATGGGACTACATGAAATTAAAAAGCTTCTGCACAACAAAAAATATGGTCTCTTACTGAAGAGACCACCCACACAGAGTAGTAGAAAATATTTTCTAGCTATACACCAGACAAAGGACTCATAACCAGAATATACAGAGAGCTCAAAAAAGTAAACTCCCCCAAAAATTGATGAACTAATAAGGAAGTGGGCAACTTAACTAAATAGAACTTTTTCAAAGGAAGAAGTCCAAATAGCAAAAAAAAAAAAAAAAAAAAAATGAAAAAAATGCTCACCATCCCTGACCATAAAGGAAATGCAAATCAAAACCACACGAAGATTGCACTTACTCCTGTTAGAATGGCTACCATCAAGAACACTACTAGCAACAAATCTTGGTAAGGATGCGGGGGAAAAAGGAACCCTCATACACGGCTGGTGGGAATGTAAGCTAGTACAACCACTTTGTAGAACAACATGGAGGCTCCTTAAAAAATGAAAAATAGGTCTGCCATTTGATCCAGAAATACCACTCCTAGGGATATACCCAAAGGAATGCAATTCAGGTTAGTACAAAGACACCTGCACATCCATGTTTATTGCAGCACTATTCACAATAGCCAAGTTATGCAAACAGCCAAGATGCCCCACTACTGACGAATGGATTAAGAAAATGTGGTATCTATACACAATGGAATTTTATTCAGCCACAAAGAAGAGTGAAATTTTGTCATTTGCAAGTAAATGGATGGAACTTGAGAACATCATTTTAAGCAAAGTTAGCCAGGCTCAGAAGGCCAAAAATCGCATGTTCTCCCTCATATGCAGATTATAAACCCAAACAAATGCGTAATATTATTGGACATGGGTCACACACTAAGGGGAGAACACGCACAGGAGGAATAGGAGAAGGGATGGAAACCTAAAATTTGAATGTTGTTGATGTACTCACTGCATAGGAGGGAATAAAGTAATCTTAAACTGGTTGAGGCCACTATGGGAAGAGGACCAGGAAGTAGTGAAGAGGTCTGGTAGAGATGAACCAACGTGCGTTGTGATACACAAGTGCATGGAAGCAACACTAGGAATCTCTCTGCACAGCTATCTTTATCTCAAGCTAGCAAAAACACTGTCTTTCTTTTTATTTCTTGTGTTTTCTCTACCACAAAATCAGAGAACAAGAGGGGGGAACAGGTTCTTCCTAGAAGGATGGGGAGGACAGGTAGAGGGGGAGGTGGCCCAAACAATGTATACACATGTAAGTAAATGTAAAAATGATAAAAGAAAGAAAAAATTGTTAACAAAGTGTTTAAGAATGGTTAAAATGTTTAAGAATGTGTTTAAGAATGGTTAAACTAGTTAAGAATGGGCTAAGATTGATTGAAATAGTTAAGAATTGGATCAAGAAAGGTTAAAGTGGTTAAGAATGAGATCAAGATTGGTTAACAAGGTTAAGAATGGGTTCTGCCTTGGTTTGCATCCTTAACCTGCTGGTTACTACTGTCCAGCCTTGCCTCAATGTTGTTGTCTTTAAAATCAGGATCTTATTACCTATCCTTTAGAGTCATTGGTATTGGATTAAAATAAGAAGGATGCATGGCACAGAATATGTACCCAAAAAGTTAGCTATTTTTATTATTTTCTAGAACTTTATGGTAATGATCAACTTGGCACAATGGAGCCAAGTCTGGGGAAAACCAAACACAAACTTGGAAGAGTCTTTTCTGAGTAGAATTCCACAGGGTAATTAATACCTTCACCAACAAATGTGACAGTACATTTACTTCAAAGCATTATCTATCAGTGAAGGTCACAGGAGCCTCAGTGCCCAGGGTGTCTACCAAGAGCTAGTCACTTGTACCTTCTGTAGGACACATGACTTAGTTCCAGACTCTCAGAAGGAAAACAAATGTCTGGTTTAAAATAACATTGCTGTGTGAGCTGTTGAAGCATAGTGAGCAATTCTTGTCAATTAGCACGGTGTGTCTCTTCAGATCCAATCCATTTCAACAAAGACTTACAACATCGTTCAAAGCTTTTGATTTGTGTTTTGTTGATTATGACAGTATAGTAATGGATTTTAATTTGGAATATTCCAGTTCTCTTCGGAGTGGCAAATTTCTGAGTAGAGGTAGGCTATAATAAAGAATAGGACAAATAATAAGAGCCTTATTCATAGTCTTGCAAACAAATCAACTGAGCGTACCAGGAAGACCCACAGGGGGTCTGGTAAAAAGTGTGCCTATGAATAAGGAGGCTTTTTTCCATGCCAGCAGTGGCTGATGAAAAAGCTGCCCGAACCGTAAAGGTAGCTACTCTACAGTGGAGGACTTGGTAGTCAATGCAGAGACAACAGGGGACAAGAAAAGAATAGCAGCTTCTGTCAGACGTCCACACAGAATGCCAGCCATGTGTTGAGCCTGACAGTGGGGCCAAGCACAGGAGCAAGGAGGAAAACCCGGTCACTGGTGAGTACATGGGGTCACCATGAAATCTATCTATTTTAGTCTCTTGGGGCTGCCATCATCAAATACCATCAATTGGAATGCTTCAACATCAGAAATTTCTTTCCTCATAGCTCTGGAGGCTGGATGTCCAAAACGAAGGTGCTGGCTGGTTTGGGTTTTCCTGGTTCTCTCTCCTTATCTTGCAAATGTCTGCTTTCTTTCTGTCCCCTCATGTGCCTTTCTTCTGTGACCAAGTGTCCCTACTATCCATTCCTCTTCTTATGAGGAAAGACCTTTTGAATTAGGGTCCCACTCCCATGCTTTCATTTAACCTTAGCCTCCCCCTTAAAGGCCCTATTTCCCAATATTGGGTATTGAGACTCAATTCAGTCCGTAACACTGCCCCATCCTCGATTCCACAGGGTCTGCAGGAGCTTAGAATTTCCATGGATAAGCCAGCTTAGCTGCACGGTTATTCTTTATCTTGTTATATCATATACTGCCTCCTTTAATGGCTACTTTCATGGTTAATTTGGATATTTGAAAACAAGTAAGCAAGCCACCCATACTTGTCAATATTCTCAGAAAGGAAGCAATGGCACACACAACATTACTGCATACATTAGTAAAACAGAATTGTCACTTTGTGTCCTGGACAAGTTCAAAGAAGTATGCTAAATAAATTTACTACTTTTAGAACCAAAATTATGCAAAGGACCATCTCATAATAGTCTCTATAAACCTCTTCAAGTTTTATATATTGCTTTATAAAGAGCATTTCTCTTTCTTATAGTACAACCAAAATACAGCTATTCCCACGGGGGAAACAGGAGGAGAAGAATTAAAGGCTTAAATAAAATGCTGGACTCCCACATAGTGGTTGGCAAAAGTCACAATGTGAGTTCCAAGAGTCTGTTCCATCTTCCAGGTAAGGGAAGATGTGACAGGCTCTACAGAGGTTTCAGGCCCAAGCTTTCTGCCTGTAGTTTCTCAGGATGTGATCAGGAAGTTGCTGTTTTTGTTACAGCCTAGTTCATTTAGCATCCTAAACAATACATCCTGGCTTTGTTTAACTCTTAATCTTGTCTTGGGCTTCTGCACCGCAAATGTTTCAAAAGTGAAATAAACTGGATTACCCTGGTTGCTCAGCTCAATAGGGCAATACCCAGGATGTGGTTCACATGCACCTTAGTTCTTAGAGTTGAGCACGGCACACCTTCCTAGTACTCACCAGCCTGGGCGTAAACCTCCTGGCAATCACTGGAACAATCTAGACCAGAAATGGCCAAATTTCTTCTGGGAACTCTGCATTGAGACAATTCTACGAGTTCTCCAAACTTAGTGGATATGGAGAACAGAATCTAGAATTATCTTCCTATCTTTGATATTACCTGTGTCTCTCAAGCCGGAGTGATGCTTTGTTGATAGCACCCAGGCAGTGAATTTTGGCATCATGGAGTTTCTGTGATAGGGAATTCCTTTATTAGCACTCTTACAGAGCATGGGTTAGCCTAGACCTGATTAATTACCTGTAGCTTCAGCCTAGGGATAATAAATAAGATTAATACAGTATTTAGGATAAGTGGCACTGGCTGCCTCACCACTGATTGCAGGTTGTGTTTAGGGTTTGTCTTTCATGTCCATAGAAGAGAAGAAAAAGCAAAGTTTAAGGGAAAGGACTCATTAGAAGCTCTTTGTCTAAAACCTTTGAGATTCTGTTCTTCCTGACTGCAGAGTGATAGCTGCCACCACCAGGGATAATGTCTTTAATGTTACTGTTTGAACATGGCCCAATATTTTAAATTCCATCCACAGAGTAAGCCTTCTTATAAATTTCCTGGTTCCGTTGCCTTACATTATTGGATATATTTCTGTTTCCTTTGCTTTCATAGATCTAAATAATAAAAACCCTTTATAGTTCATCCAAAGCCCACTGACTCTAACATGTGACATTCACATTTTATGAGTAATTTCCAGATACTTCCTCTTTTTCTGCTGAGCTGCATGCCAAGGGAACTTGTGGACAGTATAACCACAGAAGTAATGTTCAATTATCTAGGTTGGGATTGGATATGATTTGGAGGTGTCTCTACAAATTGGGGCCTAGGCGAATAGGTAAATTTTATGATCTAGAAATACACCTAAGGGGGGTGTTTCCTTACTTGCTCTCCCTTTGTTCATATATTCATGTGTAAGTACCTCAAATGGTGCTGGGTTTTATTTTCCCCTGAGAAAAAACCTATCAATAGATATCTAACAACAGCCATAATTAGGGAAGAGGGCCAATTAAATGAGGAAACACAGTATCTTGTTAGCAACTGGCATCAGTCTGATTGTGACATTTTGATAAACTGCCTCAATATAGTGTATAGCATTTTGGTGCCTTTTCACTTTTTAAAGGTCATGGTCTCTGAAAAGTTACATTGAGAAAGCTGGTATTTAAAGGGTCTAGATAGGAAAATTCAGATAAATAGCCATTCCATTTATAGGTAACGTCTCTTCTCACAATAAAATCCCTGGTAGTCCACTGGCCTTTTTTTCTGACTTGTTGTAGTGTCCATTATTGTAGGGGAAGAGGAGACTCTTTTCTCCCTAGTTCAGATTTACCCTTAGTTGGATCTAGCTGCCATTTTTGTAAGGATTTTAGTGGCAATTCTCTTGCAAAGAACTTTGTGGTCCTGGGTGGCATCCTTCTTAGGAAGGGCTATCTAGACAGCCCCTCTGACTCCCAGCGGTGAGCAGTGCGCACCACATTATTATGGATGGAAGTCAGGATCAGCTCCATGAAGGCTCCGTGCTGGGGTTTCTTAGAAAATAGACCCTGAAGTGCTTTTCCAAAAATATGGATACTTAAAGAGAAGTCCTGATCAACTGACTTAGAATCATTGAAAGTGGAGCCAAGGTCTCCTTACTTTTACAAGATCTTTGGTGATTCCTGAGATACCTTGAAAAGTTGATCCTCTGTACCGTGAATGAGTGCTCTGATCACCCAGAGAACTTTGCCCTTCATCCTGCCTCTCTTCCCCACACATTAAACTCACCACATTCTCATTCAGTAGGAAAATGACTTACATTCCTAACAAAGCTTCAAGACAAGAAAAGATTGCCATCTTTTAAACCGACCCATCCTTGACTTTTTGTCTGATGCAAATGACCTCTCCTTGAACACTGATTGCGTCCTACTGTTGACCATATTGGGGATGAGTATAGCATCACCATTTCATTAGGAGTGGATAATTCTTCCTTTCAATTGCCTGGGTACCTTATGAAGTGCCACATAAACTTCTTTTACAGTCTCATTAGAGAGGCCTGAGAGCTGGAGCAAATCCATTGCTCTGTGTGTGAGCAGACTGGAAGGCATTTCTGGGCACTAATTGCTTGGACCAGACAGTAGTCCCATTGTTGAGTCAGTGAGCCATAATCACAGCAGTGCAGGTGACATAGCTACTCTTTGAAAGAAGTAAGGCTATAACAATTGCATACCTGACCCAGTACAGAGTCATTTTACTGATTTTAAATAAGGATCTGACATTTAAATAAAGATCCACAAATGTTGTAGTTTAAAGGTTGAGAAAACAATCTCCCCATGACAAAATGGCTAAAGTTAGATTGTAATCAGGCAGATTACAAGAGGTTAACACAGCTAGAATATGTTCACATCAAGTGTTCTCATTTCCATGCACCTGCTCTGGAGGTCAATGAGAAGGTCAGCCTCAAACAGCCAGTAAGACCATGACCTGTGTGAGGCCCATGTCATGATCGCCATTTGCATCTGTGGAGTAGCCCTCACTCAGCTTTGAGGCAGTGAGATGCATCCCACACTTACCTACCTATATCATTTCTTTAAGTTTTTATTGAGTGTCAGCCACAACCTTTTGTCCTACTGCTGACGATGTATTTTTTTGTGCTCCTTCCTCTTTCTCTCCTTCCTCCCCATGTTCTACTAGCCCTAATATGCTGCAGATTCCACTGGTCTAACCTGGAAGAGCTTATCTTTCCTTTGACTGCCCTTCAGGTCTTGGGTCTTGAGCCAACTTGCTTGTTTGCTCCAATCCTGTCTGTGCTTTCCCTTATTTGCTCTGGGTCTCCTGATGGGGATGGCCCTTTCTGTTTGCCCTGTTCTGATGCCACAAAAAACTGGGCTCATTGTTCAGCTGCAGTGTCTGGACTTCCCACTCTTACAAGTTGAGCACCTGCTACCGAACAGACGCCACTGGCAGATTCCCCAATCATGTGACTGCAGCACCTGGTTATGCCAGGTTATGTCTGTCAGAGCAGAGGCCACCTGGACTTAGCACCGACAGCACAGGAAAGGGCTATGGATTGTATGTGCTCATAACCCCAGTTCTCATACTCCTAATTGGATTTTCACTGAATTCCAAAAAGTACACAAGGAATGAAGAGACCAGTAGTTCATCTTGAAAGTGAGGTGGAGAAATTAATATGTTTTCAGTACCTGCTGAGGGCTGGACATTTTTATCTTTCTTATGGCCAGAAGATACCCCTTGGGGATAGCAGAAGAAAAAAGCTGAGCAGATAGGCAACAGTAAAAACTAGAAGTGATAACTCTAGTTTCACTTTTGTTCATGAACAAAAGTATGGAAGCGCACCATCGCTTTTAAGAAGCATGGAGCCCAAGATGGTGAAATACGAAAGTAGTCAGGGGATTCATAAAGAGTAGTTCCATATTAAAAATAACACTGCAGGAAAGTTTAGAAATCATGAATTCAGAGACTGGAAAGTTCACTCTTTAATGCACTGAACAGAACGACCATAGCGGTTGTGTTTGCTAATCTATTTTCTGCCTAACTTGGTTCTGGCACATGGAAAGAATCCAAATTACTTCTTAAAAGAATAAATAAATGACACAATTTCTCAATTAGCAAAGCCAATTGTACTGTATACTTGAACTATGTATAGACGCATTCATTAATATTTAATAAAACAAGTGGTTCTGCGTTGAAAATAAATGTGGTTTTAGAAAATAATGCATCTTATTTTGCTAGCAGATATAATTCCAATAAGGCTTAAAGAACTTAGCCCCCTTTCCACTATTGCCTTTTAAAAATATTAAAATTCTTACTATTTCTTAGTTCATTAATTTACCATCCAATTTCTTATCATTTTCATGTTGTTTAGAGAAAATGCATCTTCCTGCTAGAGTTTATGCATTGTATATACAGTGATACTTATTGCTTGGAAAATGCCCTATTAATTCCAATGGATTCCTTTTGACATAAAAATGGATTTCCACTGAAAGGCAAACAGTACTTCCATATGTATCCAGGCTGCATTACAATTGAGTCCATTACATTACACCCCTATAGGTGTCTACCCTGTTACAATCCTGAAATGGTCTGCCATAAAAAATGGCAATGTGAAAAGCATGCATTTTTAGTTTCAAAGTATCTTGTTAGATGAACAGAAGCCTCCAAGATAAAATTCTTCCCAACATGAGTGTGCTAACATGGCTCTCTGGAAGCAGCACCTCTGCACTTCACCTCCTGCCTTTCCTTCAGACTCCAATGACTGATGTGCTTTAGGGTCAGCATGTTGGGAAGCAGAAAGAATTTTTTTTTTCTGGCTCACAGTGGTAGAGAGCACATCAAGAGAGGAAAATGTAATCTCCGCGCTTTCTTTGACACCATCAATGTTAATAAATGAAAACCCGATCAGTCTGTAAAAACTCAATTTGCCAGTTAGGATCTTTGGGGTTATACCTTTAGGAATACTTGTTCAGTGTGTCTATATTTAAATATCTTAGACAATGGAAATATAGACCTGTCCCTGGTTGGGCATGGGAAAACAGGCCTATTAAGCTGACCTCCACTATGGAAGCAAAACATGGCAACAGACCTCACAGAAGTCTTCCTGTTTCTAAAAGTGAGAAGAATACTGATTTCATCAAGTTTTCTTATTCTTCTGTAAGTTAGAAATCCCAAGTAGAGTTGTTATTTATGGCAAATAACAACACAATGGTGGAGAGAAAAAACCCACCAGATCTTAACTATGGCTTAAAACAACTGAAAGAAAAGTGTCACCTCATGTTTTGAGATTTTATTTCTGGCATACTAAACAACAAAATAGAATAGAAGCTGACAATAACACCAGGCTTAAATCAGACATTGAGAGTTATGGTCTGACTTTATCTTTTCTAAATGTGTGACTTCCACAAAGCCATCCAGTTTCCTATGGGTGTCAATTCCTTACATGTAAAGTGAGAATTAAAATAATCCAGTACTTGATATACTTTTATAGATTAAATAAGATACTGGATGCTATGCACTCAGGATTCATTTGTTACTTTTTAAAACTTACATTAATCTTTCTTTTAGTGGCTTCTCTTGTCCCTTCTCTTTCTTTTTTTTTCCTTCTTATGATTCTAGGAATTTAACTATTTGATTTTTCATGCTTCGACGACTACAGGTTCTTTAGGCATGCCCGTGAATTCTGCCTTATAACTTTTCCCAGTCAAATTTTTACAGGATGGCTTTATTTATCACGATATATAAATAGGATAGGAATGAAGTAGCACATACAAGTATATGAGCTCCCTTATATGAATACATATGGGTCTCTTTTATGTGTAAGGTGACACAGAGTGAATTTGGAGATGGTGAAGCTATGGTCAGGGTTCAGTTTCTTTTTCTCATTTCTCCCCTTCTATCAATAAAAGCTATTAAATACCCAACATGCAGAAATAACACATTTTAACATAGATCAAACTGACTTGTGAGTTTTGAAATATAAGGCCTGTTGTAGCCTTTTGTTCCCCAATATGTTTAAATATATTCTATAAATTAGTTTCATAACTGCCAAATTAATCTGGTTTTTTTAAAAAGTCTTTTCAAAGAAACATGGGTCAAAGATAAGATTAGAACTCGACAGTACCTGGAGATACAAAGGACTTGTACAACTGTGTCTGCAACAGGGATTGAAAACTGAGTATTAATCACGCTATAACCTTAAACATATAAATACGTACCAAGCAGAAAGAATTCAGTTCGGGTCTGTTGACCCAAGTACAGTGGGCTGAAGAGCAAAGTCCTGAGGTTTCTCAGATGCATAATTCTTACAAATGGTCCATGCTACGCTAATAAAACCATTGTGACTGGGAGCTTTTGCGGTAGAAGCTGACAGATGCCGCAGAGAAGTCCTTTTTCAGACAAGCACTACAGTAAATCATTAAGGCGTACAATCATCCTTCATCAGTGAGCAATTTGTTTCATAGCAATTGCAAATCGAAAACAATGTAAACAAACAAATGGACACTAATGAACGTCCCCCCGGCTCACTGTAAATACATCTACAACTTCGGAAGAACACTTTATCCAACACATTGTCAACTCATTGTAAACACATCCACAACTCATAAACAACTCATTACCCAGTCTGCTGTCACCTCATTGCAATTAAAGTTGGATGCTAACTGTACTGTACACCACTGAATCAGATTACTCATGGAAGACAGTGTGAAGGAGACAGCCCGTGCAGGAAGGACAGGGCTTTTATTTTACTGTCCCCCTACATCGGGGTGACTTCCAAAATTAGTTGGCCAGGCTTATGTAGAAATTACACTGAGTTTTTATATTTTCATCAGGAAACCCACATTTTCCATCACCATACAGAAGGCACGGTTTCTTAGCATAAGTGTCTTCCGTAGAGGAAAAGTCAATGTGTGAAGTATTCCCCAAGCAGCAGTAAAACTCACAGTTTTTACTATAATTGCTTTGTGTGAACTGCATTTGGCATTCTTACCTGCTATTTAATCTTTTGGTGGGGACCAGTGGTTTTTTGTTTTTATTTTACAGGATGATTATTTTTGGAAAAAAGCTTGAATTTATGAATGCCTCCACAATTCTCCTGTAATGTTAACTTACCTGAGGATTTAAGAAAGTTTATTCAACATTCAATGTACATAATCCTTGCAACAAGTAAGAAGTATTGACAGATTATAGGCGAGCTTATGGGAAATACACATACAATGGGATCACGACTCATAAGTGGGATTGTCAGTGTTTGGCCAGTCATACAAAATGCAGATTTGTGAGACGAGGGCATAATTTTATAGGAATTTTTTTCTAATTCAGACCAAACCTTCACTTTCTTAGCTAATCTGTGGAAGATTTTAAGATCTGAATTGGAACTCTAGAAAATGAAAATGATTGACAGATTCAAGATATAATTCCATGTGCAGAACCCTATTTATAATTTAACATATTCATGTTGACCAACACAAAAGGGCTGTAATGTAGTAAAATAACAACTGAAAATTAAGAGGAACTGTTAAAAAGGAGTGGGGATGGAAATGGGCTAAAAACGGTAATGTAGGTTAATTTGATCATAATACAGTATATGCATGCTGTCACTATCACAATGAAACACTTTTGTATAATTAACTTATGCAAATAAAAATTAAATTAAAAAATAGATCAGTAAACAAACAAAACAAAAATGGAAAATTAAGAGTTCTGTACACTGTCCACCTCTGGTTCTAAAGAAGTAAGATTTTTTTAAACTCTAAACTTTAAAGTAATTTTTAAAAGTTGTCTTCCAGCCAGGCTCTGGTGGCTCACACCTATAATTCCAGCTACTCAGGAGGCAGAGATCTGGTTCAAAGCCAGCCCAGGAAAATAGTTTGTGAAACTTTATCTCAGAAAAACCCATCACAAAAAAGGACTGGTGGAGTGGCTTAAGCTGTAGGCCCTGAGTTCAAGTTCCAGTGCCACATACACACACAAAAAATTGTATTCCAAAGGGTAAGCCATAAACGCCTTCCGGAGATCAGAAAGATGGTCCCTTCAACTCTAAGCTACATGCTGAGTGCTTTAAAGAATTTGCAGTTCAGATAGCAGTATGCTTTGGAGAACATTTAAGAAAAGAATGCTGTCTCATGGTGGGATGCACCAAGGTTTTGCACCCAGACAATTGAATCTGAGTATTTTTCTGTTACCTTCTAGCTGTGTAACATATTTCCACTGAGCCTTACTTTCTGTGCCTATGAAGTGAGATTGCCAGGTTATTGTGAGGACCAGACATGAGAACAACAGTTAGGCATCTAGTGTGCTGCCTGGTGCTAACAAGTGATCAGTGAATGCAGTGATGGTAGTAGAGATGAAGATGCTGATGGTGATGATTGATAGCGATGCTGGTGTGACCACCATGCTGGTAATGACATTGATGGTGATAACCAAACTCACTTACAGACTTAGAAAACTAAGGCCAATAAAAAAATACATTCATTCATTTATCCTTATGTTATCTTCCATTATTCTCTTAGTCATTATGGAGAGGTCATAGCATTCTACATTATTTACACTAATGTTTCCTTAAGAAAATATTTTTGGAGAGAGCTGTGGGTTTTCTATTTCCTTCTGTGACATATTCAATGAGAAAGCATTCTAAGTAGTTGTGCAATATTAAAAATAAAGATATTTTTATCATGAAAGAGACTTGGAATTTTCTCATGCACACTAGTCTGGTAAGCCAATATACTAAACTACTATAAAGAGAGGCAGCTTGTTATGGTATACAGATATGAATTATTTCTGAATTAAGCATTGTGCTTTTGCCATTACACAAGCATTGGAGCTTGAATAATTCCTTTAACGTATGTAAATGAAATTAAGCCTTTATTTTCACAGTCATGCCTCCCACTCCAAATTCCATCCACACCATTTAGTCATTCAACAAATATTTATTGATAACTTCCAAAGTGGTAGGTCTTCTAGCCAATGGGAATCCATCGTGAGCAAGAGTGGCAAGTCCTTGTCCTCGTGGAGCTGATGTTTTAATGGATAAGAAAAGCTGAACAGAATAAAACAATGTGCTAGCAAGTAAAAGTGCTGCTAAAAGTAAAGGAAGTAAGAGGCTTGAGCATGATGGCAGGGCATGAAATTTGAGATAGATGCAAATCTAAATTAAGTGGCAAAGATATCATGCATTTTTATAGTAAATGATTATAGAATGTAAAGATTTAGAGTTGCATTTTTCTAAACTATCGCAATTATGGGGCTGGCAGAATCCATTTTCACCCCTTTCCATAGCTCATACCTTTTAAGAGGTGGGAAAACCTCTTCTCTTCTACACCAAATGGCTTTTACTTATCATCCCCATTTTGTCTTCCATCAGAAATCATGCTTACCACATTTTTTTCATGTATTTACCTTTTCATTTCCATAAGCCAAAGATTCAAACATTATTTATAAAAATATATTACAATTGACACAAAGAGAATAGACATTTGTGAAATAAATAGTTGTAGGAAGTGAGGCCAGGACTTAGGAAAGCTGGATTGTATAGGATCTTTCAGGCTAATATAAAGGCTTTGGGTTTTGTTCTGATTGAGCTGGGATTCCTGTACAGGGGCAATTATAGCAGCAGAAAGATACACCAAGTGCCTGTGACAACAACCCAATAACCCACGCAGGAGGTGGTGGAGGCTTAGACCAGTGTAGCAGTGGTGGGGGTGGTAAAACGTAGTTGAATTTGGACTTTAAAAAATTGAGGACTCAGGTTAGAGATGAAAAAGTATTGAAACAACCCATCTATATATGAATATAATATAGTGCACTGTACAGTGAACTGTTGAATATCAGGGGAGCATGGTGACAGAGAAAGAGTAAGTAATGGAGGGAGGGGCTAATTTGATAAAAGGATGAAATATACAGACAGGAAGTACCAAGGAGAAACCCCCTCGGTCTATCAATATACACTTAATTTTTTAAAAATGAAGGGCAGGAGGGAAAAATAAATCTTTTCCTGGGGTGAGTGTC
Organism: Castor canadensis; assembly: GCF_047511655.1. NCBI lineage: Eukaryota > Metazoa > Chordata > Mammalia > Rodentia > Castoridae > Castor > Castor canadensis. The sequence goes on along the minus strand of NC_133387.1, from coordinate 127,985,066 downwards.
AGTGGGAGGGGTTGAACACAGGAATGTGGGATTGAGGGTATGTATAGTGGGTGTGTTTTGTCTCTGTATATGAAAATAGAAGAATGGAACCTGTTAAAATTGTTCTAAGGGGGGGAGGAGAAAGAGGGAGAATGATGGAGGGGATAAATCTAACATATATTGTAAGCACACATGTAAGTATCATAATGTACCCCGTACAACTATTATATGCTAATAAAGCCATCAAATAAAAAATTTTAAAAATCAAGGACTCGGGTTAGATGGTGATGAGGCAGGGAAGATGAAAACAGGGAGTGTAGTGTCCTGCCTACCTGGAATTGCTTGATTAGTTGGGCAAATCAGTTAATCTCTTCAAGTTTTAGTTCTCTCATGGTTATTATGAAGATTAAACCATTAGCACATAATCACCCCTCAAAAAATGTTAGCTTTTATCTTTTTGCCCTTCCTTGTCTGTATCAAACATGGTAAAACAGTGTCCTGTTAAAACATAGATCATCTTATTTTGTTATTGCTCTCAGTCAATGACAAGCAGAAAAGATGTCATAGAACAAGTTCTGAGACAGATAATGAAAATAATGCTACATCTTGAAACTAAAGGCATCAGATATTTGAAAGCACATTAACTTATAAACTACTTTTCTTGACCAAAATCGGAGTGTTGCCAGCAGTTATGGTGATGGCTTCACAAGGTGTGCCAGCCAAGAGGTGTCCCAATGCAGCCAGCCCTGTGTGATGACAGCAGTGACTTCCTGAGACCAAGTACCATCTGGAAATGTTGGGCCCAGCTTCAGGATGGCTGCCAGCTTCCTCAGAAGCCATATGCAAGGCCAATGTCTTACTTCCATGGGAAAATCTGACCTCATTGAGTGCTCAACTCTTTGGTGTTTGTCTCCCCAACCTTGGAAGATTTCTCTTTAATTATGTTTGGGCAAAGTGAACTAGCTCAAGAATGTGAATGACCAAGTACTCACTCTTGAGTTAATCTGGTACTTCCACCATGAGGAGTAAGTGCTCAATGAAGCATGCTTTGTAGAAAGGAGAACTTTTTGTTGCCACAGATTGCATTTATAAGCCTCAAGAATGACAGGTTCCTGAGAGTAAACAGAGGAGAGAAGGGAATTCTCAGGACATGAGGACAATATTGGAAACCACTGAGTGCTCTGGGCATCCTTCATTGTCTCAAGCTCCATGCCATCCCTGTATGATGCCCACTTTTACATGGAGGTGGAGGCATATATGGGCTACTTTTATTTTTGGTCCAACCACAGCTAAGAAGTGATCAAGCCAAGGTTTGAACCCAGGCCACACTTGGAAGCAGCCTTGTCATCATATCTACTATCATCATGTTCAGAAAAATAAATTAAAAAACAGCAATTCCACCAAGTCTTTGAAAACATGTCTGTCCACTGGAATAGCATTTCATTGATACTATTATAGAAAGAGTAGGTGAATTGAAAGAAAAGGAGGGCTGACAGCTTATTTACAGTCAAGCCTGAGTGTGGTGATCTCTACCATTTAAAGGAACTAGAGCCCAAGGCTCTGCATAAACCATCCTAGTTATGAGTTCTGTGGACTCATAACTCAGCTGCTAGGTCCATTGCCATCCAGCTCAGGGTTTCTGGGTGGTCTTCAAAGGAAAATTCAACTGGAATAGACAGAAGAGTTTATGAAGTAAAAAGAACAGATCGCAAGATCTCTGCAGGGAACTGATATTTCACCCTCCAGGTGAAAATTCCCAGAAAAATATGTTTGCTCTTACCTCTCAATTCTCCTTTCCTCCCTTCTGCTATCCATTCTGGTTTTGTCCTGTACACCCAGAATCTTCTTGAAGCCTATCAGATTTCCAGATGAAAACATGTGCTCCAAATGTGCTAATATTTTTCATATGTATGGCACAGAGGTACAGACATTAGGCTGCGTGTAGTAGGCAGTTAGGACACGGAGTGGCTAAGATGTGAGTCCTATAAACTTTTTTCAACCGGGATGCTGTGTGCTGTTGTGCAGTGTCACACCTGCTCCAAAGCAAAGGCAGCTAGTGATGATTTAGAGCCTGAAAGGAAGCAAAGCCTGTGATCCTCTATAAAAATAAGCGGAAATGATTTTAACAAATGTTCTGCTTTATTGTTCTTTCCAATGACTTTTTATTTTATTTTTTAAGATGGAAGCTTTTCAGTAATATGCATTCTTGCAGTGAATCATGTAGCTTGTAAAACTTAGAACTTACCTATAGTTTGAAGTCTACAAACTTAATATCATGCTCGTTCCTGGATGGGAGGGAAAGGAAACTATTCAAAAATCCTAGTAAACCTGCACTGCCGATAGGGGTTCACCAAAGCCAATGAAAGCCCAGGCTATACATTGTACTTGAAACAAATGAATTCTGCCAACTTCCACGCCATCTGGTTTGGTTTTTTTCACTTTTCCATAACTCATCCTGTTCTCTCCTTCTGTACCTTCCTTTCCTGTGCTTCCCATTCTCATCAGAATTTGCCTATTTTGGCACTCCAGTGAGACAATCTTCAGACCTTTCTTGAGGTAGATTCCAGATAAATAGCTGTAGTTGAACTATGTATGTAAGACATTTTGTACGAACATCTGCTGAACAAATGGGGGTGCTTTTTAATGCCCCTCTACACTCTGTTTGATCTAAGTAGCTTGTTTTTCTTTTGTCTTCCTACATAAGAGCTTAGCTACAGCCTTTCTCTAACCCTTAACTCCAAACTGAAAAATCCCCCCAAATCATAAAGCAAAGACACATTCCTTGCTAGGCACTCTGCTTTAATATCTACTCAAAGTGTTTCTTTTTCTGTTCTTTGAAGAAAGTTTTGAAAATGCAACAGACATAAGAAAAAAATTAAAATCCTTGATATTACATTTGCTTTGAAAATAAAATGTTCAAGTATTGAATATTTACACTACTTTCTGTTTTACTATTGTAAGATAAGATGATTAAAATTCTTGAAACAAGTAATGGTTAGTGTGCTATTCAAAATTAATCTTCAATCATTTCTCATCAAATTTGTACAGCCTACAGGAATTTATGAGGAGGCAGCTTAAAAATGAATTCATGTCTCTTAGAAGTTAACCTCTCTCTTAGTCTTGTGACCTAAAACACTGAAGGAATCTGAGTTTCAAAAGCAACATATTGTACTGTGTGCTGTTTTATAGAGTGTGTTCATAAAGTATATTTTTTATCAACTTTGCAAATTCATTTATAAAATTTATAAAAGGGACTAAGAGTAGAGAACCCTGCATACTTAGGGTTTCATAGATAAGGTCTATGAAAGTTGTTATAGGAAAATAAAATGGTTATTATACTCATCTTTAGTTATCATAAACATTGAAAGGAATATCTGATACATGTATCTTACTTTATAAAAATGAAGGTCCTAATTTGGTTGCTTTTTTAAACACATGGATTCTTGAGTCATTATATACAGTTTATAAGTATTTTAATTCTAATTTTCACAAAAAACCTTCTTAGATTACTAAAGAAATTACACCTTAGAAAAAACAAAAATCAAATTAACTAGGAAAGACTTGGAACTCTGAATGAGATGTTTCGACATCTGTCAGATCTGTGACCTCCATGGTCCGTGAGTGATAGGTTGGAAGCCAAAGGGTTAAGCCGTGTGTGCCAGTTGACAATCTGCAGGAAGTAAGTTCAGGTAGGTCAGGGCTTTGTGGAGTCAAAGACCAGGAAAACCAAGAGTTTGGAGAGCTGGGACCTGGAGAAACATGCCCTGGGGAATTTCAAGGAAGCAGGGTCTAAGAACCCCACTTGGAGCTAGGAGCCAGGCTATTGTGTGAGTCCTGGCCCAGGAGAGTCTAATGGCATAAACTAGGCTCACTCCCTCAAGGATGGAGCTTTCAATCACTGAAAAGATTGAAACTGACTGTAAGACAAAAGGTGAGAGGCCTCTTTCCTTGAGTCCATGAGCCACCAGGGCACAGTCTCAGTAGAGTACAAGAGAACAGCAAAGCAAAAGGAAGAGTTCAGCGCTGGGTGGCAGCTTGGAAAGACTGGTCAGAGACTCCACTAGGCCTTGACCTTTCTGAACCTTGGCTCCTGGTTGTTACTGCTAGCACACATACAATGTAATACAATCAACAACAGAGGATCAGACTTGGGCCCCTAAACCAAAGTATGGTTGTGTGAGGGTCATGGGGAAGCCCAGTGGGAAAGCTCAGGCCCTGAGACAGAATGACAGACTAAACTCTGCATGTATTAAATGTGGCTCTTGTTCACAAACCAAGCTCTTTGAACCTGAACTTTCTCCTTTATCAAACAGTAACAAAAAGTAAGAGTACTCTTTCCTTACAAATTCTATCATGTATTGGATACACTCTAAACAAAAGGTAAGATATATCGAATGAAACAATAAGATAGAAGATATTATACCATTATTGTTACTATTATTTAAAATCCCAGGCTAGAAATAGAGAGAAAGTAAAGAGAAGGATGCTTGAGATTCTTAAATAACCAGAAAAATCCAGTAGTGGTGTTCCCACCACTTCACCTTGTTTAACCCACTAGCTTTTCCCAAAGCCTGATAATCTTACTTCATTCTAAAGCTCTCAAGAACCTCATGTGGTCAGTATTTGTTTGGTTGTCAAAGCCAAAGTTGTCAGGATGATATAGATGAGAACTTCTAATAATCACAGGTGCCACTTGGTAAAACACTGCTTGACTAACAACAAGTTGGGTGAACTGAAGGAAACTGCAGGAGGTCCCAAAAGGTGACAAGTGGTCAAGGAGACACTTCTTCTTCCCAGGAAACTTCTGTCTGCACCTGAGAGACATCTCTGCCCTCAGGCAATGCAAAAAAGGCTATAAAAACCCAATCCCCACCCTGACCCACACTGGACCACCAGTTTCCAGTCCTCCTGCATCCCCCACCATGCAGTCTTTCTCTTCTCTTCTCTACATTAAAATCTGTCTGACCTCTGCTGCTGGAATCTACCTGTGTTTTCATTCTCAGAGCAGTCTCAAGAACCCCGAGCACCTGAAATTCCTGTGTGTGTCATCTGTGCATCACATTTGGCAAAGCACAAAGGGACGTTTCTTCTGAACCAAGGTTGGTATAGGTTGTGCCAAACTGGGAAAGACTGCCTAGGAATGTGACCATGACTGCCCAGCACTCCAATGGAGTCTGTTCTCCAGGAGAGCACCCCCTCACCATAGCCTAGCTACAGTGGACCTCTCAGGCCAACCTTCTCTCTCTCTCTCTCTCTAATTAAGGATGGTTCTCCTGAGGGAAAGCTCCGAGACCATTACAGCTATAAAGCAGGCAACCTGAGAGAACTCGGGAGCTGGCCAGGAGCTTATACCAGACTGCTGATGCTACATGGGCAGAGCCAGACATCAGTGCACTGAGGCTTTTCTCCTCTCCTTAAACTCTCTCTCTCTCTTTCAAGATTTAACTGCCTAAGAGGAGGTCTGAAAACAGCTAGTGGAAAGGAAAGTTTTTCTTCAAGCTATAAGGGTGTTCTGGCCGGGGCACTCCCCAGTGTCACCTGAAGGCTGGAGATGTAACTTCCTGACCCACCCTGAGGCTCCAAAGGCAGCTAAGTCTCGGACCCCTCCAGCCATGTCTGCAGCAAACAGACAATCAGATCTCTTATGCTTCCTTCATGGTTTCCGTGGCCTGAGAGTGGAGGTCACCTCTTGCTTCCAGTGCTCCAGTACTGCCCTTGGGCAGGATTGACCTAGACAGCAGTGGTGACCAATAATCCCTCATGCATTGAGCCTGGAAACTCTTTTTTTCCCCAAATCCTCAGCATCTCCTTTCCCTTTCCCAAGTAGTTCAGGATGAGTGTCCCCTTTCCCCTCTTTGCTCTAAACAGCAATGGGCTTCCTTCTTCAGGGAGTTTGGGAAAAATCCCTGCAGGCACCAGAAAGTGCTAGTCTCTACCTTAGGTTTAACTGTCATTGCCAAGCATCTGGTTAAACTGGTTAAACAGGTTCTGCAGCCTGCCCTCAAGGGAAGAAAAAAACAGTTAAAAGGTAGAGAACACATGGTCTTCTCTGTTTTTGTCCCTTATTGCAGCAAAAGCCTTCAGATGTTCTCTGCTTTTTCATAAAAAGCATATATGCCTTACAGGATATATAGGGGGACAAAAGTCTACTTCATCAGGAGTTCCCATTCACACCTCTGCAGAGGTCCTCCCTCTGGACATGCAAGCCCTCTTGGTTACTTTGATCGAGTTATTTTTAAATTCAGCTAGTAGAGGAGAACCAGGTACCTGGGTTGCAGGGCAAACAGACAAGTCAAAACAGATAAGAAATTGGTCAGGGGTCATTTCGGTGGGGTAGTTGCACCCAGAATACCTAAAATCCTCCACAACCTTAGCCACAGGTGGCAGTGGCAAGAGAGCAAGGGAGAGAGGGATGCTCTCTCCAACTAGAGTTTCTCCTCATCTGGGGACACCTAGGAAAAAGGAGAAACCTCTGTTAAGGTGAACAGTTTTCCCTTGTTTCCCTTTTTAGATGGGGAATCAAGCCTCAGGATCCAGGAAGGATCTCCCCTTGCCTGCTTTCTAAAATATTAATTTTAACAAAAGCAACTCAAGTTTTACTGCATCCAGGCCTTGCCACTGTATCCTCTGGGAGATGAGGAAAGATGGCCAGAAGGAGGGAGCATTAATTATAATACCATTCTTCAATTAGATATGTTCTGTAAAAAGGAAGGAAAGTGGGCCAAAGTTCCATATATTCAACTGTTCTTTTTCCTAAGAGATCACCCAGAATGGCTGAGCAAATGCAGGCTAGATACCCAGACCATGGTGACCCTTTGCAAAAAGCTCCCAAACTCCCTGGAACCAAAGAACCTATCTGATGCTCCATCAGCTCCCTCTCTCCCTCCTTACCCAGCTACCTCACACACCAGACATCATCCCACTGGACTCTACCCCCTCCAGTTAATTCCTGGAGGGGATAGGGTTCATGTTCCTTTTAGAGTGAGTGAACTTAAAGAAATAAAAAAGGATTTAGGAAATTACACAGAAAACCCAGATCAGTGCATCCAGGCATTCAGAGAAGTCAGCCAAAACTTTGAACTAAGCTGAAAAAATGTAATGCTATTGCTATCTCAGACCTTCACTTCTCTGGAGAAACAGAGGGCACTAGATCAGGCAGTTACAGCTGGAGACAGTTATCACTTAAGTAAATGTGGCCCTACAAGCCTATCTCAGACTAGGCCCTCACAAGAGGAGGAGGAGGGGAGGGAGAAGAAAGACAAAGGCATTGGATACCTAGAAGGGAACCTCGATTCCCAGTTCCAACAAGAGATCAGGCAGTGCCTAGGTATGACCCTAAGTGGGACCCTGAAAACGACAAGGGTGAATGGAGTCCTAACCATTTCATCCACTGCATTCTTGAGGGTCTAAGGAGAGCCAACGTAAAACCTCTTAATTACTCCCAAGTCACAGCTGTACAGCAAGGACCCTTAGAAACCCCAGTAGTTTTCCTACAGAGACTTAAGTATGCTTTACAAAAGCATACCAACATTGTACCAGAGTCACAGGAAGAGGAAATCATCCTAAAAGATAAATTTCTAACACAGTCAGCACCAGATATCCATAAAATATTCAGAAATTGGTGGCTGAAGGGAGCAGAGATCTAGACCAACTGGTCCATGTAGCCATGTTTGTATACTATAATAGGGACTTAGAAAAAGAAAAGAAGGACCTGGAAAAGGAAAAAAGAAAGGATAAATGGCAGGAGGCTCTGATCACAGCACTCAGAAAAGCTTCTCTGGAGCAGAGTCCAAACCTGAGACATGCTTTCAATGTGGACAGGCAGGCCATTTTAGGAGAGCGTGCTCCTGGAGAAAGCTACCTCCGGGACCCTGCCCAATTTTTTGGGGAAAACACTGGAAGGCACACTGTCCTTGGTGAGGCCAGAGCCTCCCACCCAATGATGGGTCCCAGGGCCTCTCATCCAGGCTCTGTAACCACCATAAAAGCAAGGGAGCCCAGGGTTATACTTACTATCAAAAAGTACAAGGTCAGCTTCCTTATTGATACTGGAGCCAGCATGTCAGCTATTCCTTTCTCTCTCAGACCCAGGCCCTCCAAGAAAATTACCATTTGAGGCATATCAGGCCAGCCTCTAGAGCATTATTTCACTCAGCCTTTAGCCTGCTCCTGGGGAGATTTCCACTTCTGTCACTCCCTTTTAATTGTCCCAGAAACCCCTACTCCTCTGCTAGGGTGAGACCTTCTAACTAAATTGGGGATACAACTCCTTTTACCCCCAAGAGAGTACTTTTGCTTGCCCCTAATAGAGGAACAAGTAGACCCAAAGGTGTGGATGGATGGACATACCATGGGACAGGCACAAATAGCAGTCCCAGTCCTAATTCATTTCAAGGACCCCTCCTGGTTTCCTCATCAAAAACAACATCCTTTAAAGCCAGAAGTTAAGGAGGGGCTAATTCCCATAATCAAAATCTTAAAGAGACAGGGACTGCTGATAGAATGCTGCAGCCCATATAATACCCCTACTCTCAGTGTCAGGAAGGGACCTAACAAATGGAGGCTAGTCCAGGATCTCTGCCTGATCAATGAAGCAGTAGTGCCTCTCCACCCTGTAGTTCCAAATCCTTATATGCTTTTAGCCCAAATACCTCCGGGTACTGCTTACTACTCTGTCCTGGATTTAAAGGATGCCTTCTTTTACATTTCCTTATACCTTAAAATTCAACCTATCTTTCCTTTGAGGACCCCACAAGAAAATCTGGACAGGTCACCTGGACTGTCCTCCTGCCAGGATTCAGAGACAGCCTCCATCTCTTTGGGTTGGCTCTAACCTAAGACTTCACAGAGTGGCAATATCCACAGGCTACTCTGCTACAATATGTAGATGACCTCCTGCTCTGTGGACCAAGTGAGCCTGTCATTTCATGAGCCACTGAATCCCTACTAAACTTTTTAGCAGATGGAGGATATAAAATCTTTAAATAAAATGCCCAGTTGTGTCAGTCTAGGGTTACATATGCAGGTCTTGTCCTGGAGAAAGAAATGAGGTCTCTAGCAGAAGACAGAATCCATCCAATCCTGACGTTTCCTCTAACTAAAACTCTAAAGCAATTAGGGCCTTTTGGGGGTCACAGGATACTGTAGAATCTGGATCCTGGGATATGCAGACCTAGCCAGGCCCTTATATCAAATCCTTAAGGAAGTACAGAAGGATCCCCAGCCCCTTATTGAATTGGATGACAAGTCAGAAAATGCATTCCACCAGTTTAAAAAGGCTCTTATGACAACTCCAGCACTAGGTCTCCCAGTATAAGACAAGTTTCAATTATATGTCTATGAAAAGGGAGGATTGGCCTTGGGAGTGGTGACTCAGCTCTGGGGCATCACTCCCCAGCCAGTAGGCTACTTAAGCAAAGAATTAGATCAGGTAGCTAAAGGAAGGCCAGGATGTCTTTGAGCAGTTGCTACAATTAGCCTTCTAGTGCTTGAAGCTCAAAAACTTATCCTAAACTGCCCCCTGATGGTTTATACCCTACACAACCTAGGGGGAATTTTAAACTCAAAAGGAGAATTTTGGCTATCTGACAGGCATCTACTTAACTACCAGGCCCAGGCTTTAGGAGGGACAGAAATAACTTTAAGGATCTGTCAGAGCCTAAATCCTGCATCCCTTCTACCAGAGGGAAATCCTGAACACTCATGTGAGGAGGTACTTATGGAAAATTATGCTACCTGACCTGACTTAACTGATTGGCCCTTAAAAAGCCCAGATCTAGAATTATACACTGATGGCAGTTCCTTTATCAAGAAGAGATCAGACATACAGGATTTGCAGTTGTAACAGAATTTGGCATCCTCAAATCAAGCCCTCTTCCTCCCAATACAAGTGCTCAATTGGCAAAATTGGTGGCCCTAACAGAAGCCCTAAAACTGTCAAAAGAACAGAGAGTCAACATCTATACAGATTCTACATATGCCTTCCTGACCCTACATGCTCATGCAGCCATCTGAAAGGAAAGGGGAATGCTAACTACAACAGGAACAGCTTCCCATAGAGATAAAAGGGAGGTTACTCTAATAGTTTTAGGGATAACAGCATTTGTTGCAGCCCTAGGTAGAATCAGCTATGGAGTGATTGCCAATCATGTAACTGCAAAAAACCTAACAAAAGTAGTAGAAGACACCTCAGAACAGGTAGGCCTTGCCATTAAGGACATGAAAAGATCTTTGTCATCCCTTGCCTGTAGGGTCATGGACCACCACCTGGTCCTAGATTTTCTTTTGGCTAAACAAGGAGGGGTATGTGCCATCGCCAATACTTCCTGCTGCACATATATGAACACTTCAGGCATTGTAGAGGAACATGCGGATCACATTCTCCAAAAGGCTAAGTGGCACCAGGAACAATCTCTTGAAACTCAGGTTTCTACACAGGGTATGGGACCAAATAAAACCCTGGCTCCCCTCCAGGACTTGGTTCCTACCCTTTCTGGGGCCTATAGTTGCCATTATTCTCTTGCTTGTGTTTGGGCCTTGCATTTTAAATTTACTTGTCAAGTTTGTTTCTTCTCTTACAATCCATCAAACTACAAATGCCCCTGACGGAGATGAAAACGACCTACTATCGCAGTCCCCTCAATAACCCTCTCATGGTCAGCCCTGATGCTGTGGGCCCCTTCATCACTCCATCAGCAGGAAGCAGTAACTGAACAGACTTCATTGTCCCTATTCCTAACAGCAGTTAGGGCGACCATTGAGAGGGGGTATTGAAGGATGGACCGCAGGAGGTCCCAAAAGGTGATAAGTGGTCAAGGAGACACCTCTTCTTCCCAGGAAACCAATGTCTGCACCTGAGAGGCATCTCCACCCTCAGGCAATGCAAAAAGGCTATAAAATCCAATCCCCACCCTGACCCATACTGGACCACTAGTTTCTGGGTCCCCCTGCATGCTCAACCATGCAGTCTTTCTCTTCTCTTTTCTACAAATAAAATCTTTCCAACCTCTGCTGCTGGAATCTACCTATGTTTTCATTCTCAGAGCAGGCTCAAGAACCCTGAGCACCTGAAATTCCTGCATGTGTCATCTGTGCATCAGAACTACATGTGCTCCTTCTCATTTTATAGTCATAAAATTCTATTGTTCTCCATTTTTTTTTTATAGATAAGCAAACTGAGGCTGAGAATGTTGTCCAAAATTTGGTTACTTTTGTGTGATAATGTATCCCTCAGCACCGAAACAATGCCAGGAATATAACAAGCATTCATCAAATAGTGTTCCATAAGCAATAACACTCCAGCCACTGTTGCATAGCTGGCAAAAAGTGGAATTAGGAATTCAAGCTCTGTATTTTGCACCTTAAATGGTCACCTGAGTATCTGTTTAATTACAGCTAAATATTTATATACATTCTTTGCCCACCTTCCTTTAAGAAGCCTGGGTTCTGTTTCAGTTCCTAGTCTTCATGAAAGTCACCAGTTTATGCAGTTTCTGGAAAGATTCAAGGTACATTCAGTAATTCTTTAAGTAGTCAATCATTGGCTTTTTGTTCTTTATCAAAGACTCACTAAATTGAAGTCCCTGTGGGCCCTTGTTATGATGTATTAGAGAGCTGACAATGATACAAATATGAGTTAGTAAGTTTGAAAAGTGGTGAGGACTAGGGATGCAGATTTGAAGCTCATTAAGACAGAGCAATCACAAATATTTTTATGGAAACACTTGGTTTATTAAGCCTTGAAAATGGATGGATTCTTTGAAGAGTTACTTGGAGAGCAAGGAAAGAAGAAGAAATAACAAGAACTGAGCATCATATCAAAGATGAGCAGAGGAGGAAGAGCCCATGAGACATCCTGGCAAGTCACTCAGGAGGAAGGAGGAAAACAGGTAAGGATGGCAACACTGGTCTTTGATGGCAGAGTGAGCATGGTCTTTAAGAACTTGTGATTCATTTTCTCCAACTCATCATAGTCAGATATGGCAACAATCGAAAAGTACCCACTGTGCTTACCAACTTGGTAAGGCAGCTTTTTGGACCCATGGTAGTATCAAAAATCACTTCACAATGTGTTTCAAGAAGGAATAGGTGGTAAGGTAGGTGCAAAGATGGATACTGTCCTTCCCAATAGCCTCTTCAGTTGTAAAGGTAAGGAGTAATGTACCAGGTAGGAGACTGAAAGTTAGAAAGACATGGGAACATCTATATACTCATGATCACTTGAGAGCTAAAGATTGTTAGAATAGCCATCATCAGCAACACCACCAACAACAGGTGTTGGCGAGGATGCGGGGAAAAAGGAACCCTCTTACACTGTTGGTGGGAATGTAGACTAGTACAACCACTCTGGAAAAAAATTTGGAGGCTACTTAAAAAGCTAGACATCGATCTACCATTTGATCCAGCAATACCACTCTTGGGGATATACCCAAAAGATTGTGACACAGGTTACTCCAGAGGCACCTGCACACCCATGTTTATTGCGGCACTATTCACAATAGCCAAGTTATGGAAACAGCCAAGATGCCCCACCACTGACGAATGGATTAAGAAAATGTGGTATCTATACACAATGGAATTTTATGCAGCCATGAAGAAGAACGAAATGTTATCATTCGCTGGTAAATGGATGGAATTGGAGAACATCATTCTGAGTGAGGTTAGCCTGGCCCAAAAGACCAAAAATTGTATGTTCTCCCTCATATGTGGACGTTAGATCAAGGGCAAACACAACAAGGGGATTGGACTATGAGCACATGATAAAAGCGAGAGCACACAAGGGAGGGGTGAGGATAGGTAAGACACCTAAAAAACTAGCTAGCATTTGTTGCCCTTAACGCAGAGAAACTAAAGCAGGTACCTTAAAAGCAACTGAGACCAATAGGAAAAGGGGAACAGGTACTAGAGAAAAGGTTAGATCAAAAAGAATTAACCTAGAAGGTAACACCCACGCACAGGAAATCAATGTGAGTCAATGCCCTGTATAGCTATCCTTATCTCAACCAGCAAAAACCCTTGTTCCTTCCTATTATGGCTTATACTCTCTCTACAACAAAATTAGAGATAAGGGCAAAATAGTTTCTGCTGGGTATTGAGGGGGGGAGAGGGAGGGGGCGGAGTGGGTGGTAAGGGAGGGGGTGGGGGCAGGGGGGAGAAAAAAAAAAAGATAAATCCAACCTAGACCATGACAGAGAAGAGCCTTTGAGGGAGACAGGGAGAAGGGTAGGGTAGTCTGGGCTCTTAAGGGTGCATAGCAGTCTCTGCCTTGAGCAATTACATCATCAAGATAAGAGAAATGAAGGGAATAAGATGACTGTAAGTTTAGCAGAATTATAAATTCAGCATATTCTTTGTGCAGAGAGGCTGTGAATATGGGATTGCAGAAAGTAGTGCAAATTTAAAATAATTATATAGGAAATAGGAGGACTGAGCCTGAGACCACTGTTGAAAACCTAAAAGTTCTGAACCTCAAATTTGTTGCTCAGCTTTTTTTTTTCTATTTGGATGTAGTTTCAACTATTATATCACAGATTTTTTTTTCTATAGCTTTAAGGTCATCAAACATAGCAAAATGTCAAATGGCCTATATCAGGCTATTTGGTTGGAAGGAAAACTTAGGCTTTAATTAATTCTGCAGCTAACAGATGTATAACCCAAGGTAAAACAGTTCTTTGATAAATAAGAGTAAAATATTTGTTTTGATCCATAATAATCAAATTCTAGACTGCTACAAGTAAAATATTCACAATCTTTTTTCCCAATTTACAGAAAATATACAAGGTATTTCACAAATAACCCTCAAAAATTCTTAAACACTTAGATGAAAAAACAAGTCAGGTCAAAATTAGTTTCTTAAAGCCTAGTAAAGCTGTATGTTCTATTTCAATAATAGGCTGTAAAGACTAGTGAAATGTTTTCCAGTTTGGTTTTGAAATCAGCTGGAAGTTTTTGCCTATGTCCTAGCTAGGCTATTAGTTTGGGCTGGGAAGGGCATAGGGTTGGCACGTTCTAAATATTTTTTGGGTAGTTAGCATCTCAATGCTCAAACAACTCTAAGGTCAACTCAGTGGTCATGAAGAACTCTCACCTGGTCAGTAACATTCCCTGGTGGCTCCTCAAGTTCTTGTTGGGATTTACTTTGAGGAGGATAAAATCCTTTGAATTACTCATAATACTTTGTGTAATAATACCTTTAAGAAGAAAACCATGGAGCCAGGAGCTGCCTACAATCCTAGCTACTTAAGAGGCAGAGATGAGGAGGGTTATAGTTTGAAGCCACACTGAGCAAACAGTATGCAAGACTCGATCTTGAAAAAACCTATCACAAAAAAAAGCAGCTGGAATGGCTCAAGGTGTAGGCCCTGAGTTCAAAACCCTTGTACCTAAAAAAAAAAAAAAAAAAGTAAACAGTGAGCTGGGTGTGGAGACTTATGCACCCAGGAGGAGGAGGTAGAAGGATCACTAGTTCAAAGCCACCCTGGTCTACATAGCAGTATCTCAACAACAACAATAACAAACAGCAACTACAAATGCTATTTGGAAATATCACTCAGGATCATCCTTACTCTTAAACATACTCGAAGAGAGGAAGGGGCCTTTTAAAGGAGTGTTATTCAGAATTCTTTGTCTGAATCCTGCTTAAAGGGAAAGGAGAATTAGGTGAAGCCACAAAAAGGATGCTGACAGCGGTGATCTGATCTGAAATGTCTCAGTATAGTGTACTTTCAGTGTCAGCTTAGCAATCTTCTTGTCTATCAGCCATCCTCCATCCCTCCATCCCTCCATCCAGCTATCAACTTGTAAGACATTTATTTGGAATAAAAGACAGTGCTAGCTTTTGGATTCACAAGTGGTTTCTACCCTCAAGGTATCCACAGTTAAGGACAATAAAACACACGAAAACAGCAACATTACAGCAGAGGTGGCCATGCAACAATGGAGAATCAAAGCCCAGAAATGCCATGAGGGAGGATTCCCTCTGCTGGAGAGTCAGGAATACTTTTCAGAGCAAATAACATTCAAATTGGCATGCGTGTGTGAGTAAGACTAAGCCAGGGGCCTAGGTATTTTATAATTGCCATGGTAACGAGTAGAGATCACTAGGATTTCATGTCTAAATAAAAACCTCAGATCCTCCAGCTTTCCCTCACTCCCTCTGTAGATACTCCTTGTATTTTGTGTTGTATTGTGCCCAAAAGTAGGTATTTATAGCCATGTTTATTTTTAATTGTCCTCAAATTGCTTCAAGTTTTTTCCTTAATATCATTTCTCATTACAATCTTATCTCAAACTGAAGGCTATTCTGTGCACGACCTAAAATTATTTGAATGAAACCCCATTTATAATCCTACATATATCATTTTGTCACTGAAGTGTATAATTGGGCATAGAGATGGAATTCAAGAATGGAGCCTTACTAAAGTCAAAATCCTGTTGTAATTTTCCTCTAGAAGAAAAGAATCCAGAATAAAGTGCCTCATCATCAGATTATTGTCTCAAAAAGAATGTGGACATGTGAAACAATAAAAGAAGATGATTCAGAGGAAAACATATGTGCTGAACAACACAGATACGTTGAAAGTTATTTAATTGACTTATTTTGATGTTTAAAATATTTACGGTTCATATTTATGCCTTTAAATAATGTCTCTTCATCAGGAGAGGTCTACTTTAGAGTTCTTCATTTTAGGGTGGGGGGGTCCCAACCTTTGCTACTACTGTTTTTTTTTTTTCATTGAAAGTACACATTGCTATCACAGTACACAGTTGTCCTAGATACTTTTTGAATAAAAATTCTTCAAGAGGAAATCCTGGCTTCATTACAATTCTCTTTTTAATCTGTTACAATTCCATCCAAATCTGCTTTCTTTAATTGCATAGGAGATTTAGTGAAACATCCAAGAATCTCCAGGACTTGTAACCTATTTTTCCTTTACTTGTTTCCAAACTGCGCCTGTGTTGTCAGACACAATATTGATGTAGCTTGCTTCACTAGACTTAGTAGAGTCTAGGACAGTGATTTACAGAGTACAGGCAAATCCATGCTAAGCCTCCAGACTTGGAGTCTAAGGTTTACGCTGATATCGTCCTGGATTGGTATTTCCTCCACTTGCTTATAAAAATAAAACGATGTGTGAATGGGTAGCCCAGAAACACAGACTGTAATGTTTGAGATTATGTTTGCCACTTGCACATCAGGAGGTGTGTTAGTACTTTCAAGATTCTCAAAGTGAAACCATGTCGGTGCTTTAAAGAAGCCTAGAGTAGTGATTTGAGAGCTCACTGAGAAGAAAGCATGGCATAGTAGACTGAGAGGCACCGAGAGTAGAGCTAGAGGTGTACTGACTTATAGTAGCCTACAAAGAGGAAGTTGCAGCACATCTGGAATGGGGTCACCTCTGCGTGTGTATGCACACCAACAGAGCTTACCACACTTTTGATACATGTGCACACATGCACACACACACAGAGTATGAGTGTGTTTCTAAATATATTCACACACACTATTATCACTGCCCCTGGGGTACTGGCTTGTCAATCCAGCGGCTGAGAAACAGCCCTGGCTGGCCTTTTTGCCTCTAGCAGGATGTCCCAAGGTAGAGTTCCATGTGTGGCAGGCAGCCAGTATAATACATCACTGCAGCTGGATTAGGAGGATAACACAACAAAACCACACCAGGAATAGGAATAAATCTTTATAGTAGAAGTGTATAGGGGATTTTGGAGATTGCTTATCTTTTTTTTTTTTTTTAAACTCCCCAAACAGTATTTCCAGAGCTAAAATGGAAGGAAACAGTTGTCATTCAGAAAAGGGTGAAGAAAAGGACAGTGGAACTCTAGAACTGCCACATGAATGCCCAGGAAGCTCACACTTCAGTCAGCCAAACTAGGGATGTTGCAAGATGTGGTTCAGAGAGGTCCCAGAGAGGTCCCGAGAGTTTGGATCCTGGATTCTAGTGCCCTGTTTACTGAGCGTTTGCCCAGGAAGTTTACGGGGACTTAAAAATAGCTTCGGTGTGGGGTCCAGGTTTACACATATATGTAAATAGTTGATGCCTGAAAGGCATCACCTATTGGTGACATTTAATCATGAAGTTTTTAACTGAGTTTCAAAAATCTGCTCAAATCAGATAATTCTGTGCAGGAAGACATGGAGTTTATTTTGCCGGAATCTTCTTTGGTTCCTATTTTAACACTTTAAAGATCTCAGAAATGGTTTTTAAATAGTAAGCTCAGAACAATACAAGAACACTGTGCTCATTACCACAACCTTTTACCAACCACATCTCCTTCCCATACAAAAATGTAAGAATTCAGAATTCGCACTTGGTGGCCATCTGTTCTCCTTCTGAACATTACTTTTAAGTCCCTTTCTTTGGGTTGTTATTAAGATATTTTAAATCATGATGTTCTTACACAGCATGTCAGATAGAAATAATGATAATAAAATAAGCGTGTAGAGCAATTTATTTAGAAACAGAAGAGAGCAGGAAGAAAATTAGCGAATGTTTAATTCCAGGCAGAGGGCCAAACTATCCCAAACTCCCTCCTCCATCTGCCCTTGCCATATTTTTAAAAACCCACCTTCAAGAAGTATAAATTTCTTTGTCTACTGCAGCAGAATTTCAGGGCTCTAGAACCAGGGAGGCTGAATTCAAGCCCCCAGCTCTTCCACTTAGTTGGCTGGTGACTTTTGGAAGGTTAGTTAATGTCTCTGTGCCTTAGATTCCCCATCTGAACAATGAGGCTGACAGTAATCTGATGCATACTTTTGCTGTCGGGCTTATCTGAGCTCTGTGAGTAAATGCATTCACGGACAGCATGACTTACAAGCATGTAAAACAGCACGTGGCAAGACCTGAAACCGTTTGCTGTAATTTTGTTCTCTATAGGGCTAGGGGTATAGCTCAGTGGTAGAGCTTGCCTAGCACGTGCAAGGAAGGAAGGCCCTGGATTTGATCCCCACCACTGCAGACAATAGAAAGAAAAATGCCTACAATTAATTAGTTAATCTGCCCTTAGCCACAGTTGCACTGATTTTAGGCTGCATGTAGTCTTTCAGACCTTTATGGGTGACCATTTCCATCTGTCTTGGTGAGCATATTACTCCAACACTGCTGGATAAAGTTTAGCTGCCCATTCTTAAGACCTCACTCAACTGTCCCTAAAGCACCAAAGGGGTTTTCTGTGGAGTCAGAACCGTAGCACATCCTTGGCTCCCTTTGGACTGTGGCCAAATCTCCATTAAATTTTGTATTAACCATGTCCACTGGATTCCCCTGAAAAAGAAGAACTGAGGGGGACTGAGGGAGAGGAGGGAGGTGTCCCCATTAGAACCCCATCTGAGTTATTTTTTTCTCCAGACAGCGAGCATTAAAGGACTAAACTTTGGTGTCTACAATGTATTTGTATCTCCATGCAAAGTGATTTCATTGGGAAACATTTTGCTTTTGCTCCCACCTCAGCAGGTCTAAGAATGTGCTGATATATGGCCTCATCTAGGTGCATTTGTCTGGCCTGTTCTCACAGTAGGTGCCCTCACAAAGCTCAGTGAGGTGCGGTCCTGACGGCAGGTGGAAAGCTTCACTCAACGGACAGCTTTCACACCACTTCCCTTATGGTACTCAAATTTTCAATGTTTTTTCATCTCCTGATACCTGGGTATTTGAAAATCTATTTTTAAGTTGATATCTAAAACTTCATTATGAGTTAAAATACAAAGTGTATAACTTCTGCCTAGCATGCACAAGGAATATTTACTTACTGTGAATATTGACATCTGAAAACAAAGTCCTAAAACACACTTGAGATTTTTATGTACTAGTTCAAATAGAGCACACAGACGGTCTTTAGGAGTTAGAAAGTTATAGCCTTCCCTCTCTCCTCAGATTGTATGATGATTACACTTTCCCTACTAAATTTTATCCTAAGACATCTATTTTTATCCTTAAAGTTCTTTTATTGATTACCATATGTTACTTCCCTATAATAACTGTGTGTGTAAATTAAAATCTTATTTAATATTTTTCCTTTAGCACAAGATACTACAAAAATCACTTCAGATTTTGTTGTCATTAGAAATATTCATATTAGTAAATAAATGATAAAATAGCAGAGATAAGCTATAAACTTTCATAATAATTGTGTACAGTAAGTTTCATGTTTTCATCAGACAGGCATTAATGAGATGGAGGAGTTGAGCTTTGATTCATATATTTATAGATGAATTTAAATGCCAGAACAAAAAAGTTCAACATAAATTCTATTCCTTTTCTTTCTTATAGATGTGAGAATGGGGAAACCTGGGCCACACAAATAGGTAGATGGAAATGGATGGAGTTTTGTTAAAGTATTGCTGGTCTACCCTTGATACTCCTTGGAGTTATCTGCCAAAATATATAGCAATCTTTCATCAAAAGTTATTTTAGTGATCTACATCTAACAAGTTGACTATGTGCCCCTTCAATTGTATTGAAAGCAAAACATTATATACAACCTGCTTTGTGAAAAAACTATCACCCAGTCATTGTATCAGTCAAAGCCTCGGTTTCTGGAAAGTATACCAAAAAAGCTTTACCAAGACTGATCAAATAACTGCTAATTATTCTTGCTACTCATTTACTTTGAAGCACTTTATTTAGTCTTGATTCACTCAAAAGAAGGTTGGGAAAATAAAAAAACTGTTAGTTTCAATACATGTTTGCCAATATATTTTTACATAAACTACTTCAATGTTCTCACATGCTTTGAATATATTTTTGTCAAAACTTGCAGCTAAAGATTTAGTGCACTCCATTTTTTTTGGAAAATGTTCACCATTTAACCTACTTGGCAAAGTTAGTTCTCAATGCCTGACCAAGCAATCAAATCAAACTAACATTTTGATAGAAAAAAGTCTGATGTTACTTCTCAGTTCAAAATATGCCATTATGCATCCCTGAAACAACATGTTTTCTGTGAATTCTAAGATACGTTAGTTAGGTAGATATGCAGCAGGTAGGTGGGTAGTTCTGAAGGTAGGTCAGGCTTGCGGATTTGCCATCATTTGCTACTCTAAAGACGTTAGGCTCTCTAACCTTTCACGGCTCTCATTCGCAAACTCTTTGCTTTGCCCCAAATCAATCTCTAATGACAACTGTCCATTCATTGACAATAATTAATAAAGGAAAAAGGAAAGATTGTTATAAAGAACTATAACAGTCTCTGACACCCACTTGACTGTCATAGTTGAACTGGAATATGTCACCATGGGCCAAACTACTCTCTAGTTAGGTCCCTTTTCATTTTTGGAAGACATCTGTTTAAGAAAGAGAAGGACGTTCAGTTTATGGCACTTTAGTGACAGGAGGCACCTCAGACAAGAGTGTTAGAAACCACTCCTTCTTTCGGCTTCCTGGAGCTTTTCACACTGGGGGACAAACCATGAGGCAGGAGTCCAGAAGCTAAGGGAAGGTGGAAGGAAGAACCTGCAGCATCTCAGTCATGGAGTGGCTATCAGACAAGTTCTTGTGAACGCTGAAGAGCAGGAAATCAATTCTCTAAAACTATTGCTGCCATGTAGACCTTGAAAGACACAAACCCCACAGATATGTGTCCTCCATGAAAACTTCTAGACCACTGATTGTGAGTCCCTCTGACAGTGATCTTAGCATGGAACTGGTACACCTCATGCATAGGTAGACTGAGGTCCACCTGCTCACTGTGATGTCAAGGAGTTTCTGTGTCAGTCAGGCTTTTGATGTCTGATTATACATTTGTCTTTGTTTTGCAGTACTGGGGCTTGATCTCAGGGCTTCACACCTTTCTAGGCAAGAGAGGAGCTCTGTCACTTGAGCCACACCCACAGCTCTTTTTTTTCTCTCTCTTTTTCTACATTTTTATCCTTCCTTCATTTTAATCTGGACCAGCCTCAGAGTGTGATCCTTCTCCCTATGCCTCTCAGGTAGCTAGAATTATAGACGTGAACACTCAGGCCAAGCTTTTTGTTGAGATGGTGTCTTGCCAAGCTCCAAGGGTCTCTTGACATCAGTTTGTGAGTTCCTGTGATCTGTCAATGAAAATGAGCTTAATTGTCAATGTTTACAGACACAGTCAACTGTGTGTTTCAGGGTCCCTAACTCAGCGTAGATTCTATACCTATTTTATAACTACCCTAACCCTTGAAATGATCCCATGTGTTAAATGTGTTATTATCACACTTCGGGAAACTTAATCACACAATTAGTATGTTTGTTGGATTTCAAAACCATTGTCTTTATGTGTGCAAATTATTTTAATCCATGGGACTATGTCATAGCATTCACATACCAGATATCTTCTCATTCTCTCTTGTCACTTCCATCATTCAATTAGTGAACAATGTATTATAATGAAGATGACTTCAGGAGACACCAGAGAGGGCTGACGTCCTCCATTCTAAAGTTACCAGCCTGAGTCTCTTTGTCATATGGGATGGGAAACTCTCCCCCTCCCATGTGGTGCAATTTGTTGACTATTTTCTCTTCCTTCGCAGTCATCAAATGCCTCCACCTACACAGAAAACCACTGAGGTCAAAATTCTGTCCTGGAACTGCAAACCTTTTGTTCATTCAAACCAGAGCTCTGTGAGTCAGACCCTAGTATTCTCCAAAAACAGCCCACAAAGTCTTTCTTGTGTCATCAGCACGCTCATTACCAAGAGTCTCACGTTCATTTCTAGAACTCCACATGGATGCAGGCTTACTCCTTCAAGGAGTTCTCAGATCAACTCTAAGAGAGTCAGATGTTCTCTGTGCCGTTTACATGCTATAATTCCATTTTAAGTAGGGGAGAGTAGACTACAAGGCAGGAGATGTTATATTTTTAGTGCTCTTGCTTGCTATGAGGTATCAGAAGGTAATTTAACTTTTTCTGTCTTTTTCCTTTGTAATTGTAACACCTTTTCTATTTAGTTCACAAAGCTGCTGTGAGGATCAAAATAAATTACTTGTTTTTTCTTTGAAAAATATTTGTTCTGAAAGATATAAAGCACTCTGCAAATGTAAATGGTATTTATCATCATTTATTCTAACAAGTTCAACTTTAAATAAATCAGGAGAGTAGGCAGATAAAGCCTATGAAAATGCATTCTCCGGGTCTAGGAAAAAAAAATCAGTATTTAATCATTTATGAACAAACAAATACAAGTCACATGTGCATCCAGGGTTGAAACCATGGCTTGCAGAAAAAGTTATGAATAATATAGTATGTGAGCGCCTTACCATGGCATAAGAAGACCTTCATCATTTAGCCTCTGCTTCCTTTCCAATCTCACCCCCTCTGTCTCCACACCCCAAGATTCTCTTCTACCTCTGTG
Organism: Castor canadensis; assembly: GCF_047511655.1. Taxonomy (NCBI): domain Eukaryota; kingdom Metazoa; phylum Chordata; class Mammalia; order Rodentia; family Castoridae; genus Castor; species Castor canadensis. The sequence goes on along the minus strand of NC_133387.1, from coordinate 127,962,754 downwards.
TCTTGGTGCACGCTGTTTCCAAAGCTTGAGATGTCCTTTCTGTCTCTGGACAACTTCCCAGTCACCCTCTAACACCTGAGCTGTGTGGTCTTCTTACTTTCTGCAGGGCTTTGGGTAAAATTTAGTTTCTGACTCTTACAAAAATGGAATGCATTGACTGTCTACTTTTTGCTAAGCAATTTATTGTGGTCCCTTTGACTATCTCAAGTTCTCATTTACTAATTTGTCAATTCAAGTGAATAACAACTATCTGTCCATTATATGAAAATAGAAGCTAATGTGCAGCATAGCTTTGGACAGATTAACATACTGAAAACTCAGTTTGTGACAAGAAGAATACCTGGCAGTTGGATAGGGTGGAGGGCTAAGTCTTAGTCTTTAGAGAAGTCAACACCTAGTGAGAAGGACAATTGCAGTCAGTAAAGGCACAGTCTACAGCAGAAGACACTGCTCCTCCCTGAGAGTACACAGAGGAAAGTGACCTTCCATTCACTCCTGAAGGATAAAGGGAAACAGGACAGGGGACAACAGTGTTCTTCTGATTCAAAGAACTGAAATATCCTATCCAGACAAAAATTCAGAGCATGTTGCAATTTTGGGTTGTTTTGCAAAGTGATGGCAAAGGTTTTGAGGTCCTATGGTAGATGACAAAACAATAATAAAATCAATAACTTTGTCAGCAGTTCTCTAGAGCCAAGAGTTCAACTAGGAAAAGCTAACGTCTTGCTTAGAGCAGTTCATCTGCCTTTGAAATGAGAAATGCAAGCATGGATGACACATTTGGGTCATCTCTGGCCACTTGATTTCTATCCTCCCATTATGGGTTTTTTTTCTTATTCTTCAACAGGAATCTATTTTAGGTTTTGAACTAAGAATTATGGCCAGCAGATATTTCTGTTTCCAGCTTCAGAAGAGGTCACCAGTAAAACAAGCATGAATGCTCTGTCTTCCCCAAGTTCTTATGTTGACACCAAACATAAGAACTTGGGGAAGACAGAGCATTCTGTCAGAAGGCATTTTGGTGCCTTCTGACTGGTGAGGAGTCTAATAGTAAATGTCATTTATGAAGAGAAGAATGAGCTTCCACCACACAGAATCTGCCAGTACCTCGATCTTGGACTTCAGGAAATAAACTATTATTTATAGGATGCTTAGCCTGGTGTTTTGCTATAACATCCCAAACAGACTAAGACAAATTGTAAGAGTGGTAAGTAACTTCAACACCATGACCATTTAATTCATAACCTATTATCATTAATAGAAACCAAATTAGTGGAATTTTCTTGTGAGATATGTTAACAGTGATGATATCAAGAAAGTATATCAAATATGTAATGCCAAATATTATAACATTTTAATTAGATTTAGCAAAGCTTCTCATAGATTAGTATATTACACATCTAAAATATTATTGAGAAAATATTTAGTGCCACTAGGAAATTATCATTGGGAGATTAGAAATATAAATGGCTTTTTAAATGCTGAGGCTGTGGAGATAGATGTTTGTCTTAGCTATTTTGCTTTATTTTTTAAAATTCAGTTGCCTGGGTTCTAGGAGAGAGAGAAGCAGAAATCATAGCAAAAATATACAATTTTCCTTTATGTTGCATCCAAGATATATTAAGATTTTAATATATATTAAAGTTAAGAATGCAATGCACACTAATTTGCTCAAAATTTTTACTTGACTCTTACTGGAAAGATTTGATTTTCATAAAAGTAAAAAAGTTCATTGCTATCAACTTAAATTCACAAGTGGCAAGTGATTACATTTTCATCCTGAGAATTTGAGATGTTTAAGGTAAAGGGTCTAGTAAATTTCTTAGTGAAAATTTGACAGCCGATGCTTACAATTTTCAGTAGAAATAGAGCAGTAGTCACATGTGTAAAACCCCACAGGAATGGAGGGCACCATGCAATTCACTTCAGTAGGGAAGTTAGGTTTGGCCTGAAAAAATGACCAGGAGTTCATCCAACAAACCAGAAATGACATCCTAAGCATGTAAAAAGACACAGAGACAAGGCATTTAGGAATCTTGACATGGGGTGTAGAGAAAGATAGGAGGTAAGACTGAAAAGGAGGCAGAGGCTAAAGTTTGAAGGACCTTTTGCAGTATGATAAGGAGTTTAGGGACTATCATTTTCTAATTTTTTGTATAAACTGGTAATTCCAACCCTGGATATGATTTACTTGAGGAAATTTTTAAATACCCATGTTTAGCAACCCAGCATGATGCAGACATGAGTGACACAAACAATACCCATGTCCACTGGCCCCTGCCATGTCACCATTTATACTTCTACTTCTTTCCCTCTGTCCTCCAGCGTGGCTTTGAGCACAGTTGCAATGTATTATTAGGTGATTTCGGACAAGATATTTAACCCTGTAAGACCCAACTTCTTCCATAAATGAGGAGAGGGTAATACATATTTCAGAAAATTATTATAAAGATAAAAGGAAAAATACATTTTACCCCTCATTATTCCACCAGGCTTACAAATGCCTGATGTAATATCCACTTATCACTATGCTGTTTGTGGTGATTATACATCAAATTGGCTGTATTATGATATTCTTTCTCTTCTCACATCCATCTCTAGTTTTTCCCTTATCTGGTTTCTTACTCCTGTCTCCCCACCACACCGCTGCTTCCTTTTCCTCAATAACCTCATTTTGATCCTGGAATGTCAGGAGTTACAGGTCTAAGAACATGTGAATACCTTAGAGAACCACTGAACCATCTTACAATTCCTTTCTTTGATAGTCAAAGCTGAAGAACAATCAGTTCCAGGAAAGCCAGAAAGGAAAGAGGCCTAGGATGTTTAGGCCATTACAAGATTGAGTAGATCAATATAATAACTGCACTGAGGCACATGAGTTTTACTTAATTCTTTTAACCTGTGATGAGCCCAACTGACATCCAGTATCCTGGAGAGTCTGGTATGCAGAGTAGTCAGGCATATGCTTTCCTGATGGGAACCTAGATAAAAAACAAACAAATGGAACTTGTAGACATCATTTGGGGAACAATCTGGAAATTTGCATATGGATCACTTATTAAGTGACAGTACTGAATGATGGTGTATTTTTATGTGGCAGAATAGTGTACTTAAGTGAAAGCATACTCTTATTTTTAGGGGCAAATCTTCATGCCTATAACTTACTTTTAGTTGCTTAGCAGAAACCATTTGAAATAAAAACACACACAGAATCATACACAGATATATACACATATACATATGAATGAACCAGACACAGATGTATACATACACATATGTGTGTATGTATAAAGAGAAAACAAGATGACAAAATTTGTGAGTCAAGCTGAGGAGTGTTAATATGTGTTTTTATTGTTACTGTTAAAAAGAAAACAAGCTTAAAATTTAAAATAAAGTAGCAGGAAAAGTAGGGTTTTCTTTTTAACAAAGGTGGTACAGAATACATTACTATTATTACTGTTCCTCACACACACACACAAAAAAGAGGACCAGGCTTCCAGAATCTGATAGACCTAAATTCCAATGCTAATTAGATTTATTAGCTAGGCGACACTGGACAAATTACAATACCTGTCTAAGCCTCAGTTTCGTCGTCTATGGAAAGAGGCTAATAATAACACTGTCCTTGCTACAATGACAGTAAGACAACACAGGTGAGGGACCCTGCACATGCAAAGAGAGCCCGAGTTCTCTCTGGCCATTGATGTCACAGGACCTGGGAAGAAATTTAGAAGACTGCTGTATCTTCAATCTACGATTTCCAACAGGTTACTTTTTTCTTTAGGCTTCTAAAATTTTACCTGTTTTCAAAAACTGAGACATTTTCAAAGAGACAGTTTTTTTTTTTGTAGGATAAATAAATATAAGCAGAGAACCCTGTTCTGTAGAGTAGGTGGCATAATGGTGGCACTCCCTCTCACTGTCATCTCTACAGCCAGTAATAAACAAATCATAAAAAAAAGTGCTTGGAAATTTCAACTCCACAGTAATAGCTGAAGCAAACGCAGAAAATTGCAGCTCTCTGTGTAATAACTAAAGCTCTCGTTATGTGCTGTTGTATTAAATATAAAACATTTTCATTTCCTTTGTATAGGAAATTCAATAGGACCCGAAAAGGGGTCAACCAAGGATTGTGACTCCCACAATAAAATGTGAGTGGTGCCAATATTCCTTTTCCAACTCTCGAGTGACTGCAAATAACCAAACAGATAAAATGTAGCTTTCATAAAAATCGAGGTTTGGTGGAGAATTAGCACGAGACTTGTGCTCTCCACTTGCTAAGGGGAGCTGGCCAAGAGCGAGATTTATGCCATGAAATTTAAATGGTTTTCTCCGGAGGTTTTCTTGACAATATCATTGTATGGGGCTCAGTTAGGTTATTGGCACTTTTGCATGGGGTTTGTTTTTGGAGGAGTGGGGACTGTGAGGGTAAGGGTTGAGGGTAACCTATTTCTTCAAGAAACCTAGAACTTATGGGTCTCTAGGGAATTTTAAAGCAGGGAATTTGGAAGAGTAACACATGCAGGCGTCTCCAAGTGGTGAGGCAGAATCAACAACATTTATAAATTACGTTGGGGGGAAAAACAACATGCTAAGATCACATTTCTTTTGTTGGGGTGTTTATAACATGAACACATGGCTTCATCTCACCAGGCTTCTGAAATTAGAATGGTATTGCTACAAGATTTTTGTGGATGACGCTTTGAATTCGCATGCAAGTTTGCAGGAAATTTTGTGCAAAGATGAAAGCTCACGATGAATTTGGACCAGGTATTTTAGCAGCCAGGAAAGGCTATCCATCATGTGCCCCGTACAATTTCACTAACTAACTTAGAAATGGGGGGAGGGGATGTCATAGGCTGACACTAAAGAGGGAGGCTGAGCAATTCAAGCAGAATTTAATTACAAACAGGGGGGCTAAATAATAGCATTCAAAGCTCAGGACGACAGTAGATGCAGGAGTTGTAAATCGGTTCAAGGAAGCGCAGAGAAAAGGAAAACAAATCAACTTTCTTCAAAATATCCTAGGGTTAAGTCAAGCAATGCTTCCTGGGTAAGAGAGTCAGCATTTATCCCTTCAAAGTCCCCGTGCTTTGAAAAAGACACCTGAACAGCAGCTCACTGATTTCTGCAAAGGCCAAAGACCCGTGTCATCAACCCAATTGGATTCCTTTGTCCTGTTTGTGTGCTTACCCTATATCATATGTTCCTTTACAAGTTTATCTCCCCATGTTTACATTTCTCACATCCTAGGGAGGACACAATTTTCCCATTCTTGCCCATGCTCCCTGTATAATCACCTTGGGAACTGACATTTAATTCTTGCCCTTGCAATGCACAAGAGAAATTAAGGGCCTGTGCTGCATCCTCTATCTTGAATGTTCTATTCCTTCCTTGCATTTCAAGGATAGTAGCTAAATACCAGTGCAAGAAAGAACTCATCGGAAGCTAGAACTTTAAAAAAAAAAAAATAAGCGTATCCCATGATAATTATGCTTTTCTTAAAAAGACTGTATTTCTGGACAAGGTAAATCAAGAGAAGTAAGGCCTATATTAAAATACAAAAATAGTAAGGAATGGTTCTGAGATAGAGCTCACAATGGGATTGCCAGAAGGCTTGAGCTAACATTGGAAGCTGTGGTGTTGGCAACCCAGGCTCACGTGGAGCTAGACAAACTGTGTTTGTATATCCAGTTCCTGTTGGTTCCCATCCCTTGAATGTTGCTTGGGGTATCACACTCCCAATTCCAAACAAATTTCAGCTAAACCTCAAAATATTTGGAAACCAAACACGATTGCTCTAAGCATAGCAAATTCAGCTCCAATCTGAGTAAAGCTTCCAGAATCTTCTTAGAATGCCGAGGTGTTAACAGTGTGCCCAAGAAAGCACAACCCATTCCCATACAATTTTCAATGTCTTTTTTTCAGCTCTTTCTCTTTTAGTTTTATGTTAAGTGATTTTACTCCTACTCCTCTGCACTTCTCAACCTAGCTTCCAATGCTTTTGAATCAAGCTCCTTATTTAAAAAAAATAATAATGCCATTGACATTTATTGGGCAGGTGGTAAGCAGGCGTCTTCTCTGTAGGGAAAGAAAATTATTTTAGGAGTTTCCCCACTCTCTTGCCTTTCTGACTAAGTGAATTTCAGCACCTGATCCAAATCACAAAGGTCATCCATTAGCAGAAAACAGAAACTAAGTTGGCTTTCCCTGGCACCTTTCATACTCAGTGATTGCCTAATGGTTTGCATAGTGAGAAGTGGGAGCCTGGAGCAAGAATGGTCTGTCTGCAGTGTCACATCAGAACACCACCATGTTCTTCCAGGCCAATCTGGACACAACTTTACATATGAGAACCTCCCCAAAATGAGGAGGTTCTCATATGTTGATTGGTACACTTTTGCATTTAATTGTCTTTGCTGCATATAAAATAACCTTTTTGTTCTTAATGAATGATAAAATAGTACCTACACAAGTACATTTACAATGGACTTTCTTCCTTCGTTCACAGTCTTCTCTGTCTCCTCTCTGGTGTTAGCTCAACAACTCATCACTTCGAAACAGAAGGCCTAGAAAAGACACATGACAGGTTTAAACCAGTATTTGATTGGCATTGTAGTTACCGTGGCTTTCTAGATGTAGATAGAATGGGCAGAGTGGATTCACCCTCTGCCTTCCAATGGCTTCTTTTAGAGGAGATGAGAGAACAGATTGATTAGGGAAACCCAGAAGAATAAATAAAGGTGAAGAATCTGCTGAGGCAGCCCTCCATGAAGAATTCCATTACTTACTTTTAGATTTATGCTTAGAAGACAAATCTATACGAGCCCTTGCCTGCCTGGATCTTTCCTTCAAGCTTTTAAATATATATATGTATATATATATTTTTTTTTCAATTTAATCACTGTCATTATTCCAGAGAAATACTTTTTCATTCTCTACTATTGGTTTATTACTTACTTTTCTTACCCTTGGCAAAACTTTTCACATATGACCCAAGAGTTAAGGAACCAAAGTCAGTTGTATACTTTTGTGAGTGTTGTGGTGTGCTGATCTTAAGAGGCCTCTACACGCTTTGGTCAATATTTATTGATGGGATCCACAGGCATTTTGAGTGATCCCAGTCTGGAGGGGCATAAACCAATGGCAAGTTGAGTGGAGAAGGACGTGGTCCTGCTGTAGGCCAGAGCGGGCAAGGCGATACTGGGGTGCTCACGCACCATTGACAAAATGTCAGACATTTCAAATTTCTGACTAGCTCTGTGCCTAACACCGTGTTAAGCAGAAATACGACTACTGTCTCCAAGGGACAAGTGGATACACAAACACACAGAAATACAGATTCTCCACCATTGGTTTTCTCTTCCACTTGCTCTCTCTCTCTTTCTCTCTCTCTCTCATGTGTGCAAGCACACACAGACACACACACCAATAGTCTACAGGGAAATTAAGCAGTGCCAACAGAACACTGTGCTGAGGAAGTTCTTGGATAAATTAACAACGCAATTACAGTACATGACATGCCACAAGATGGATGAGGAAAACTTGGCTGGTATTATGTTCTGTTTTCAAATTGCAATTTATTTGAGGGTTTTAATGGATGCCTTATTAAAACATCTCGGCCCTGGTCAGGTTTCAGCATATGTCACAGTGGCCTGTGATTGATGACACCCTCGCTGCTTCTCTTGCACATTTGCAGGGAATTTAAGCAAAGAGGGAATGAGCTGAGGCCTGGCTTGGTATTGATCGTGCGGAGGTGCGCTGCCTGGGAGCACAGTCTAATAACATTCTCCTAGCTGAACTGCTTCACGTGAAGGCATTTATTACAAGAACCAAAATGTTATATTGCTCAGAATAAAAGAACATTGTACAAACAAAAGAGTTAGCAGGGTGCGGGGAAGAAAGAGGGGATGGCAGGCTAGGGAACTACATCTTGTTATCTTTCAACACCACGTTCCCTCTGTTGAGGGGGAAAAATGAAGAAGAAAGAAAGAAAGAAAGGGAAAACGCTGAAAGCTTCACCTGTGTTTATTTCAACCACTTAGAGATAACAGCTAAGTTTCTCGAGGGATAGATTGCTGGGTGAGGATTGAGAGTACGCAGCCATAAAATCATGGGAAAATAACTAAATATCAAAAGTCAGTTGTAGGACATTATTCATGCAGCCATCTGAAATTTTCCCATTAAATGCAGGTTATTAGTTGAATGCTTTTACTAATTCTCATCAAAACAATAAGAGCTACTTATACCCAAGGATTATTTGTGCTCCTAACACCCAACAGTCATTTACTAGCCCACCACCATGTTTTAACTCTAAAATGACTCCACCTGAAATTTTATTACTGGGAATTATATAAACCCTTATCTTTATTGTCAAATGTTCTTATTGTTCAATCAAAAAAGCATGAGTCCAATGACATAGATATTTGTGTATCTAGTCAAAGAAAAAAAATGACTAGAAGGACATAAAACAAAGGTGTAACAGTAAGCATTTATTTGCCTGGGTAAATAAATAAGAGATGGCAGTGAGGTTGAACTCCATCCTGAACATTATAAAAATCAGAAATATTTATAAGTAATTAGTGTCCAGTTCAGTCTGTGAGAAGAGCTATATCTGAAAAAAGTGCTTTATCGTCCAGGATAATGTGTGATGAGTTAATATCAGTGATGTTCCTTATATTTTTCTGCAATTTCCTAGTTTTCTATGATGAGTATACATTAATTTTAAAATAAGAAGAAAAATGCATTTCAGAGAAATTTCAATTTATGAAAGAGTAATCCAGAAAAATAGGTATTCTTTGGAAGAATTTAGAATAAATATTACCTCAAGGGCAAAAATTCATTTTGCAGTACTATGTGAGTTTCTCTTTTTTTCCAGTAAGCAGAATCTATGTGTTGGAAATTAAAATGAAAAAAAAATCAGTAAAAAGTGAAATGGAATGATAATGTTCCTATGAAGTATAGAAAAGCCAATACAAAAGTTAAAAACAGGTGGGAAGGAGGAGTGAAAATATGACTTATTTTCAAGCTCTGCTGACATAAGGGTTTGTCAATCCCAGCCCAATAGTTTTTCTTTCTTTTTTCTTTTTTTGCTTGCTTGACCTACTATGATAGCCATTATTTGAACTGCCACATTTATTATTTTGTTAGCCTTTGAGGGCCTATAAAAATCTCACCTAATTATATTGAATCACCTCGCTTCACAGCCAAAGCCAAACAAGGTGAGAAAATGGCCAACAGCTTTCCTTGGAATGGAAGAGAAAAATGGTTAAAGAATGAACAAACAGCAGAAACCAAGAACACTCAGGGAAGCCTGCTTTATGAGTCTCCCAAGAAATGGACACTGGAAACATTTTTTAAATGTTGACAGAAATTGTTAAGTTGTAAAAATGGATTTCTTAGTATTGTCAGTTGAATGTACCTTCTAATGTACAAAATACCAAATTTACAGTTTTGGAATAGATTGTGATAGGTTTGGTGGAGTGATACTGGGGAGAAAAGGAAAATGTTACTTACCCTTCAAGGTGCCTTTTTCTCTTGGTTTTTAGAATTCCTCTCCCTCTTCTATATTATTTTGTGCCCCTCATCTTTTGTGACTGAATGCCTTTCTTTTTTTTTTTTTTACTGTGAAAATAGCTATTTCATCTCAGAAGTTCCAGTTTTCTTTGTCCTAGTGTGAAGACCAATCCTCCGGTTTGGAACAATTACTTTATTTAACATGAAGTTAGTGAACAGTTAGTAAGCATCATCTCTGCAGAAAGCAGGGCCTGGACTTACCTCTTTGTGATGTAAATGTCTTTGAGAGACCAGGTCACCCACACATGCCCACAATTTGACAACTCAACCGTATCAGACAGGAACTAATGCAATGAGTTGTAGAACTGCCGGAATGCAATGACAAGGAGGTATGTACTCTATCCTGAAGATGGTGAAAAGAGAGATATTTAGAAGTAATTACTGTCCAGTTTAGCCTATGACAAGAGCTATAACTGAAAAAGAGTGCTGTGTCTTGTAGGATAATTTGTGTGGTACATCAGCAATGAGTTAAGAGTAAGAAGAGTATGATTCAAGGGTTGGGTATTTTGATAACCTAAAAAGTCTGACTTTTATTTTACTTGTCATTCTTGAAGTCCAAGTCTTCAGGAACTAAAAGGAAGTGAGGAGTTATCATCCTACCCAACCTGGACACCAACCCTTGTTACCAGTAGCAGAAGAAGCGGGACCTCCACAGGGAAAGGTTTTAATCTGTCAGGAACAAAGTGGAGCTTCTGAGAGCACAGAGCAGGCAATGAGCTCAGATCTAGGAAGCAGAGAACAACAGCACATGAGAAATGTTCCAAGCAAGAGGGGGGAGGCACCTGGGGTGGGGCAATTTTCAGGAGCAACAGCCCATGACACTGAGACTATAGAAGGTGAAGGGAAGAACGACACAAGGGAATAAGAGCTGAAAGAAGAATACTGCTCAGGACACAGGTGTTTCAAAACACTCACTGCTATTAGAAACTCCAGACTGGACTCCATGCGTAGGAGAGAAATGGAAACTCAGATTCCTACCCTCAGGTAGGTAAGTTGATATCACTGTTGGCTTTTAATGGGCTCTATCATCCATTCCCTAGTAAGGAATAGTCTTTGGCAACCCAAATTAGATTAATACACAGAAGCATGTTCTTGGTGGTTTGTGTGGCTCCTGAACAATCTCTCTGCATTTTCTAAGACCCAATTTAGGAATTCATTTTCTATGGGACTTTTGGATCCTTACAGAGAGACCAATGCTAGCGAAATCTGTAAAAGGCAAATGTCTTGGAAAACTGACAAGAGGCTTGGAGAGTCGAGGAGAAGTTAGATAATGGAATGGGGACAGTCTGGACAACCTCGCCCCCTTCACACTTGATTATTAGATTTTCAGGGAATGATCTAGATCAGGGTTTTTCATCAGGCCTTGTAGCCTAGGCTTGTTCACATGGTGGCTGGATTCTAAAATCAGAAAGTCATGACAGCAAGCATTATATGGCAGCATTTTTCAAGCCTCTGCTTGCATTATACCTGCTTATATCCCATTGGCCATAAGTCGTGAGGTCAAGTTCAGAGCCAGTGCACGGGGGATCTCCACAGAAAGGATGGAAGAAGATGTAATTCATTGGAGGCCATTACTCTAACTATTTGCACACTCAGCTTCTGGCAGCTGTAATGGAAGACAGGCACCTGGAACTTCCCTCCCCCAGAGTCTACTCACAATTAATGAAAGGAATAAATGGAAGTAAAATATATTAGGAATAGTAGAAAATGGGGATCCAAAAAAATGACAAATGACCACCATGGACCCCTAGTTAGAATTCAGAAATGGAATGAACTGAACCCAGATAGACCCTGCCTTCCTCTTTGGGAAATTCTGAATGGGTATGTATCATTTGTAAGGGAACCATGGCTTTCCGAAATGACCCGTTCTTCCTTACAGTGCATGTGCACTTTAAAAAATAGCCAGGACAACTGAATGATAATCTTGGTCTGTTTTTTCTTCTTTTTTTTTTTAAACAGCAATAATAAATATTCCTCAACTGATTTCGGTTACATCTGTTCACATTTCAATTCTTATGTCTAAATGAAAAATAATAGAAGCCAAATATGAAATGTATATTTTAAAAGAACTTACTACTCTGGAAACTTGTTATGCATCACACACTGTCTCTTTCAGTCTGCTTGGTAAACAGTCGTTAAGGTACAGAGCCACACCACCAAAAGTGCATAGAGAAAGGAAATCAGTAGATATTTTCTGGCAGTTCAGTGCACAAATGTAACCTCTCAACCTGCAGCATCCAAAGGTTAAGTCACAAAACTGAGTCCATTAACCTTTCTAAATGGTTGTGATATTAAAAACTGACTCTTAATAGCTCAGTGTCATCATCTAATGCAGTAACCATCAGCAATAAAGAATTATGGATTTAGAACATTATCTATCTATAAAATGGTCATTTATGACACTTGTGCAGGGACCATCTTTAAAACATGTGTCTACATACAGCCAAGAGTTCAGACCTAATCATACACATTATTCTTTTATTAGTGTAGCTATGATATTAGTGAGTTTTTAAGAGAAAATCATAACAATTTTTAAAGGTTCAGAGTGTTTACTTCAAACATGAACCTAACAAAGAGACAGTCTTCAGAAAACCCATTATTGAGCTGTAACCCAGGCAGGTGGAGCTGCCTGGCTTAAAAGGCCAACTAAGAAAAGAAACCCACTTTTAAATTGTCTAGTTCTGTGTTAAAAGGCAAATTCGGGCTCTTTTGCGTAACTGAGGTAGAGCCACTTATATGAAGGCTTGGGTTGAACTTTTTGTTGTTTTATTATAACTTAGATGATTAATTCACTATACACTTATGGAATAATTACTATGTACCATCAGTCAGTATGGATGTGCTGTGTTTGGATCCTGTAGATATGAAAGAAACATTGATTTCCTAATAACAACTCAGACTCAGTCAATATTCTTAAAGACTAGAAATTGCCACAAAATACAATCTCACCCCATTGAAAATAGAGCTATAAAAATATCCTAAATAAGCTGTATTTTTCTAAACATATGTGCTGTATCAACTCATATTTTTCCTTCATCCCTACAAATGCAAGAGGAGCTGGAGTCAGGGATGAAACCACATTAGTCTTTATGCTAAGGAGACAGAGAAAGACAAAAATACAGGGAACTATGACAGAGATGGGATAACTTTAGGGTGCTTTGCATTTTATTAGTCATTTTTAAACCTTTTTGGCGAGCACAATTTTTGAAATTTGCTTACTTAGATTTGTCTTCTTTATGTTATTATCAATTCACACCATCACTAGGACTACACAACTTTTAGGGTACAGAATGAATGCCTCATTTTCATTTTTGTTTGATATTCTACACTAACATTGAATTAGAAATGGCTTTGTTAAAAACCATGAAATAGATGCATTAATAAGGAACTGTTATTTAACCAGATTTTCCTAAAATGTGTCTAAAATGCATTTATAAGCAGCTTCAGAACATACATTCCCCATCTCAAAGAGCTATCAGCAAGTCATCTTAAATAACTCTTTTGAGTCTTTTAAAAAGTCATTTGGGTTTTTTTTTCCCCTGTTTCTAGGAACTGGTGTTTTGCTGAGTTTAGATCCTAAGCCTGCAGAAAAGAGACAATAGCCCCTTGAGTAATGATGAGCCTTATTTCCATCTGGGGTGCAGTTTCACCACAGAATCCTCCAAGACACCTATCACCAACTTCCCTATGACTTGTTGACTCAGTGACTAGCACCCGGTTCCGGGCTAGTATGTAATGGATAAGGTTCTTGTCAAACTGAATCATTAATTCAAGAATCCCTTCTTCCCATTCAACCCCAACTTATTGTTACCCTAATCTCAGGACAGTCTATTCCAGAACCGATGCCAAAGAACTCAAGAAACTGCACGGCACTGAATAAGTAAATCGTATTAGGAAGTCAGCTACTCATTGAACTGCCATCAAATTTAGAAGGAAGATTAATCTCCATGGCTGAGTGACTTCATCTAATAATCATAGTATTGATTTTTTTGTTTCTTACCAAGCCCAAATGTTTATTTGGCATTTCAGACTACACACTCCTCGGAGGTAGGCTTTGTATCGTATTTATCTCTGCGTTCAGCACAGCTAACATGGTGCTCAGAACTCAGTAAGTGATACTTGAAAATTGTGAATAACAATCACTGAGCAACGTGTAGTTGAATGCTTAGTGTACTCCAACAGAAACCAGCACCTCATTAGCTTCTGAACTACTTGAAGCCGTATTCTCCAGAGTCACTGCTAAGGTCTGGTCTGGATGTTTTCCCTCCCAAAGTCGTAAGGATTTCAACCTCCCAACCCCAAGGTCATGCCATGGGAGGTGGGATCTTTGAAAGGGGATTAGGTCAGGAGGGTGGAGCCCTCTTGAGTAGGATTAGTGTCCCTATAAAAGCGGTCTGAGAGGGACTCCTTGCCCTTGCTACGCTGTGAGGACACAGACACCATTCATGAGCCAGAAAGTGAGTCCTCGCCAGAGGCTGACTCTGCTAACGCTTGCATCTTGGACTTCTCAGCCTCCAGAGAGGTAAGAAATAACTTTCACTCCCTGTGAGTCACCTTATTCTCAATAAAGATACAGCAGCCTGAATCAACTAGGGTAGTCTATGTTGTGGTAAATTTCCTTAGGATCTGTCCCATTGTGTAGCTAGTTTGTCAAACTGCCTTCACCAACCCAATAATCAAAACCCAGAGTCTCCACAGGCATATATTTCACCAAATGCAAGGTACAACATCATTTTAAATCTTATTTTCAGCAATTCTAATTCTCAAATGAACCTAGAAAATTATCTCTTCATACAAATATCTAGACTTTTCTTCTGTGCTATTCTTATAGCTTTTGTAATATACACACAACTCTTTTCTCATTTTTTCTCCTCTCTTCATCTCTTTCACACTTCTCATTCTTCTCTTAGCTGCTGTGATTCATGCTCCTTTTGATTTTTAGACACCTCCAATGACAGTGGGATAATTTCCCATTTCATCATATTTCATTTCCTAAAACTTCTAGGCATCCAACAAGTTTTCTTCCAGCCACTGTCAGTCCAGTCATTTAACAAGTACTGACAGAGAGGGAAAGAATTCTATTTTATTTACTTAAGTGTAAATCAAGTCAATCACTTGGGAATACTCAGAATACAGGAGTATTCAAAGTAGCCACTTTAGAAGGCAACTTACTCATTACAGTACACCCATAACTACTCAGAACAATAGTATTTGTCCTCTGGAGCTGTGTCCAGGTCCATGACACATTTTATTCAATATTCATTTGGACATATAAATTTGTGCATGTTTATTAAAATGGTTCAGAGAATAGATTGAACAAACAGTATCTTTATTAGACCCCCTCAAAGTCAGAAGTTAATTGTGTAGTAATATTTTTAAGGTAGAGCTTTTTTTCAAATAGAAATATGGTTCTATAGAGTTTGCCTTCCTTCCGTGCAAGAATAGGTTCCTATACGTCTTCAGGAGCTGGATGACTGATGACAACCACAGTCACCTAAAAAAGGGAGACGCCGCTTGATGGCTTAAGATCTTCTAAGATTAAGCGAGGAACAAAGATAAGACGGTGCTCTCTAAGTACACTCAGTTTGGGGCTCTGGAGCTGTAACAGACAACAGGAGACCTTTCATCTGTTTCCAGCTGGATCTCCTGAAAAAGCCTCATGCATCACTGCATTGCAGCTCACCAATCTTGGCAGAGGCAGGCTGGTTTGTTCAGGACACAGTCCTAAGAGCTCATGTGACCACTCACTCACTTTTCTGACCATTTGCTGCTCTTCCTTCCTTACTCCAATTCCTACAGCACATGGAGGAATCGGATAGATCTTTGCTAAGTAGACGGATAGAGAAGTAGACTGTACTTAGCTTACTGCCTCCTCCTCCTCTCTCTGCAGAGGCACACAGGGGAGCAGCTGTTAGGACACATGTTAGGATATTAGGCTCTCAAGTGAAATATCCAGAACACACTCATATTCCCACTACTTTTTCCTCCCTCCAGGCTATTTTTCAGATGCTAAGATTCTGGGAACTCACTGTTATTTAGACTTGGACATAACACTACCTATTTTTCTAGGGAAAATAATTTCTTCACTTTGATCTCATTTTCCCACCTAAATTCTTTATATGCATATAAAGAAAATATGTGTATGTTTAAATATGTATATATTCTCTAAATGTATCTAAATTACTTCATGCTTATAAAGTATCTCGGTGAGTTGGAAAAAAACTTCTACTGCTTTCAGTACCTGCAATATAACTTCTAAAATAAGTTCTCCCGCTAAATATTTTGTCTTTCTTTTCCTGACTCCTTCTTGGTTGACCGTGTTCTCAGCTTCTCAGAAGAATCTTTTCTGAAGGACTGTGATTTGACAGCCAACCCAGCCCTGCCTGTTATCGATCTAATGCTTTTCATCTCCAAAGCCACCTTTGATACTGGAATACCTGTCTCATGCCAGCGGGTATTAGGCTAATCTTTGTTAGTGGCGGTTCTGGGGGTGGGGCATTGGAAGAGGAAGGGGCTCTTATTCCTGACTTTGTTTCTTCCTGCTTCTATGGTATACTGGCTGATATGAGGGACTCTCAGAGGAGCTCACACCACTCAGAATACCAAGATGGCAGAGCTTTGGTTTTGTTCTGGGGTCCTCCTAATGTAATTTGGAGAAATCCTTATTGTTGTATGTAAATTAATCAGAGGGAAGGGCTCTGTTCTCTTTATCAGGGGTAAATGAGTGATCAAGTTCTAAATGACCATCTGTGAATGACATGTGAGAACCATTTTAAAGACACATCCTTCTAGGACAGATTTCTTTGTTTAATAAAAAGACACAAAACAAAAGCAGTTGCATTTTCTGTCTCTAGTGTTGGTGTATGGAGATGAGATCCCTGGAGCTGAATGGACATTTTGAACTGACAGCAATAGTAGGTGTCATAATGAGAGAGGCAAAGAGGGAAAAGGAATCAAACCCGGATCTTCGGTGACAAAATTGAACTGCTGCCTTATCAATCCTGAAATACCTTAACCTTCAAACTTATTATTATGTGACAAATAATCCCATACTGTTTGGGATATTTTGAGTTTTCTGATGAATTGAAATCTAAAACATCTGAAAGCTCCTCAAAATGAATTTAACAAACACCTTTTTGCCCAACATCTGTGAACCCAGGAATCTGGTTTTGATGTATTCTTAGGCTCTTAAAATGAACTAATCAAGAGGTTTAAGGAATAATCTGAAAGCCTTCATTTACTATTTTGTAAAAGATAAAATCTAGACATTTTGATGGAGAAACTCATCTCCTGACTTTAATTCTCTTTCTGCTTTAAGATTTTGGTCACTTTATTTCTTAAACCACTGAAATTATTTTCTGTAGCTAATAAATTACTATAATAACAAAGTGGTTTAAAGCTTGGGCCCCGAAATCAGAATGTCCTTGTTCAAATAGGCTCTCAAATAGGCTCTCCTCAATCTTGAGCAAATTATGTAACACATAGGGCTTCAATTTCCAATCTGAACTGGGTGTATGGGACCCGCCTCAAAAAGATGCCCCTGCAATCATCTCCAGGATTATGGAAAGCTTATTTTTCATTCATAAAAGTCCACAAGTAATTGTCCCTGGAAAATATCACCAAATGATAGACTTTGGGAATGTCATAAGGAATAGTTCTTTGTGGAAATACACCTGCTTACTTTGCTTCTCATTCAGAATTCTGAGCTGAGTCTTGCATCCTTTGAAGAACTAGAGTCCTAATCACAAAACTAAGCCATTCTTCCAAAAGGTAAAGAGCTTCTTCACTTTTGTACTGGAAAGAACATGACTGATGAACCTGAGGGGCAAGTCAAGTATCATCCAGCCCCTCCACTGAAGGATGTGAGCTTCATGTGACATTGGTGAAGAATGGAAATAGAACATTTTCAGCTACTTTGAAAAGCAACAAAAAATATTGAAATGCTCACTTTTTGTTCCTTTTTTCCTTTCCTTTTGATTTTTTTCTAGGTTAAATAATTGCCACATTGAAGATCTGACTTTAATACAATCAAAATAGTTGCAAGAGGACATCTCCCAAAATATAACTGAGCACTGCATATAGTGGCAGAGCTCACAAAAATAAAGTAACTAAATTCAGTAACTCACGAACAGCTCTGCTTTCCACTCAATGCCTCACTCAAGGCTTGGAACCTTTGCAAGTGCTTATTTGGACTTTCACATATCCAAACTCCAATCGTGTGTCATTTATATTCTAAACGTCATGTAGTTAATTCAGAGTTTACATGGAGACTCCAAAAATCTATCTTGATGGCACCGACTACATAAAACAATATTTTCAGGCAATAATGTGAAAGTCTTGCATTTTTAATTTGTTTCCTTTAAAAATAATTGCCAAGCTTAGCACAGCAAATGGCTTGACAAGACAATAAAGCTTTGCGACTTTACAGTCCTGTGCTTAGTTTAAATGGTTATGCCTTGACATTTGGTGACTATTAGGCACACTTAATCTGATAGATATCCTGCCCACACCCACAGACTCAGAGCATGGGGACAATTTTTGGCAAGTGTTCTATGGTTCCCTGAGTCCTTAGCATCATTGCATTTCAGTTGTGCATTCCTGGGAATAGAGAAAGGCAACATGTTTGAGGGTTAATTCCAAGAGAATTAGACAATCCTAACAGGAGAAAGAGCCCCAGAAAAGCCAGTAACACCTTTGCAACTCTGCCAGAGCAAACCTGTAAGATTTATGCTCTCCTATTAATTATTTGGTGTACAAGATCATCTGTACTCTTTCTTCTTAATTAAATTCTCTCTTTCATTGGTGAGAAGACAGCTACATGTTTTGATATCTGCTGGAACTACAATGTAGCCTTTGAGGAGCTGTGTTAACTACAAATACCAAGCAGGAGGAAATGTATTTTCTGGCCTCCTGGGAATTTGATAACTAACTAAGCATGGACATGCTTTAAATCATATTCGTGTCCAAATCTCTTGAACTAACAAACTGCTTCAGGAAGTTTCTGTGCTTTGTTTTGTTTTCCACTTTGTACACATGTGAACAAAACCTCAGACAAACTGCTTGGGTCTTGCTCAGGGGAAAATTGTTAGAATACAGCACAGCAGAAACACTAGGGACACAGTATTTGCCTAACAGATTTCACAGGGTATCTCCAGCATGGAGCTGGTAGGATAGTGTGCTTTGTGCCTTAACCTTACCCTCCTAGACGACGTGATTTGGATGTATGTAGTCTGTCTAGGATTTTTATACGTCCCTTTATTTTTCTGATCATCTCTAAACTGTGCCTTTAAAAATAATAGCCTTTTAGAATCACTAGAAAACTGAAATCTATCTTTCTTACCTTATGTTCATTTTCCTCCAAACACATATAACTTGCGGGTTTCCTATACAAAATAAAATGGAATCAGCTACTTACAAATACAAAATAAACCAAGTTTACCCTAATGGAGTTATTATTACAAAAAGAAACTTACATGTGTGATGTGGATAGGGCTAAAAAGGAATGTATTTTTGTGATATTTTTTACCTGTGCAGGAATACCAAAGACTGAAATATTTTTTTCTAAATTCTCTGTTAAACTAATTCTGTGTGATAGGCAAATATCTCCTCCACATGCTGGTGAATTAAAATTCAGCTTTCAGTGAATAAGATTAATTGCCTCTTCAGACAAAGCTGGATTTGCGCTCCTATTAGAGAAAGGGGAGGAGGAGAAGCAAGGGGCAGGGTGCCAACTAGACTACAGTATTCAGTTACACGTGAAATGATTTGTAATTCTGAGTAATCACTTAGGACAAGCCCTTGCACCATTTTATCTATACATGACTCTAGGCTAAAGTCAATACTCATAGCAAAATAATGAGATGAAGCTAACTGAGCCCTTTTATTAATGCTCCAAGGGGCAACGCTGAGCTAGAGTTTCTCCCATTGAAAGTATCCGCTTCTTCCTAAAAAATGAGCAAGCGGGTCAGGGTGCCCAGTAGCAGCAAGGGTATACCCGCTTCAGCAAAATTGTAAATAGCAAACCGTCCTGCCTCCAGCTCAGTCTGTGTGTGCACTAGGCTTTGCCCGGCCGCAGGTGAAGGCAATGAATTTTGCATTACCTCCAGGCTCATTAAAGAGACCAGCTCCCTCCCATTCGTGTCCCCTGACTAGGAGGGGACACACACACACACACACACACACACACACACACACACACACACACGACTCAGGAGGGGACACACACAAGTATGGTGAGCCTTCAGGAAAACAATGCACGATACTTTTCTTCTCTTCATCAGTCTTATGAAGAAAATCAACTGTTTAGTAAATGCACAGCTTGGTGCTGTACTCAATGTGCAACTGTTAGGAAAGTGAGGTGGATAGCCAGCTGTCCCTGTTTCCTGGAAGCAGAGTGGGTGCTGAAAAGGGGAGAGAGAAAGGGCATGCTGTTAACCCCCAGGCATCATTGGTCAGGTAACCGATCTGATACACACAGACACAGCGTTAAAGGACTTCCTCATTACATAGTGGGCAATCCTTACTCTTTGTGCTATTGAAGCCCTAAAGGTCCAGTGGGGAGATTTATGAAAATATTATCTTTATGCTGTTTCCTAAACTTGAATGGTGAGATAAACAAACTAACTTACGTAGAAATTGCCTTGTACTGGAGAAACTCGAGAGAACATTTCTACTGTCCACAGGAAAAAGAAATGTCTGAAGCAACTTTTACTTACTAAGACAAAAATCTCCACACAAAGAGATTCTGTCACCAGAATCAACACAGGTACAATGGAGTAAGGGACATAAAAAGACCTACAAATTCCAGATTTGTTGCCTACTAGCTGGGTGACTTGCCCAAATCTCTTGGCTTATCTCTGAGCAGGTTTCTCATCTGTTCTCTTATCTACAGGACTGTACATTTATACACAAAATTGTTGTGAAGAGTAATGCTTAATGCAACACTGAATGCATAAACATGGTTACCTGTATGTTACCCTCCCCTGCATTATTCATGTTATAGGTGGTTTGAAAAGTCAATATAAAGAGGCCATATAGAGATTTCAGTGAAATTACTTCTTCTAGCGTTTGTCTGATCAGTTTCCAACAGGCAACTAAAATAGCTTTTTGAACTCCACTTCCATTGCTGAACTCATTGGTAGAGATGCCAGTGAGTGTGAAATTACCTTCCAAAAAGCTTATGTGAATCGTAGACCAAGTAATCAGTCATGAACCCAGAGAAATTGCTAAAAGGATTCAAGTATCTACTCATGAAATACATGCTAAGTTCACAGCAATGACTTTTTCTCAGCCATAACTTAGTTTTTCATAAACCTGACCTTGAAATAGTATTTTTCAATGAGTTATTTCCATGACTTTGTAGCTAGCACTGTCCTGGGAGAAGTTTTCAGTCTGTTGAGGACTCAAGGTATTCCACACAAACACATCAATGCACACACAGCAACTTGCTAGACATATAGAGCATGGGCCTTCAGGCATAAGACCAAAGTCCCCCACATGTAGATGACTGACAAAAGGTTGGTATGCCTGGAGTACAGAGTGTTGATGGGGGAGTAGAAAAACAATAAGGGGAAGGGATAAGCCAGAATCACAGTGTTTATCAGCAATTCTGAAGTATTTGTACTTAATCTGAAGACCAGAAGCTCTCAAACTTTAGTGTGAAAAAAATCATACAGTGGGTTTGTGAAAAATACAGTCTAGGTCCTAATACCATTAATTCTAATTCAGAATTCCTGGTTGGTTCCTGAGAATTTGTTGGCTCAAAGCTTTCTAGGTGATTTTGAGGGAAGGTAACATATAACATCAACTTTGGGAAACACCACTGCAGGATATAGAGTCATTAGGGATTTATCTGAGGAGTAAAATGCAATCAGAAGTATAGTCTAAGAAGATGAACAGTTTCTGGTGGACAAATTGGAGAGCACCAAGACTGGAAAGAGGTGCAAATCCAACACAGAAGGCTTTTCAATGACACTGGAGAGAAAAATGTGACCACCACTGAACAAGGAGGTATCCATACAATGGAGGATAGGAAAGAGTATTCAAGAGACAGAGCTTAGAAGAATTGTGGTTCATGGCCAGCCTGGGCAAAAATTTCTAGAGACCCATATCAACTGATAAAAGCTGTCATGTGGCACCTGTCATCCCACCTAGGTGGGAAATCTAAATAGAACGATCAAGGTCCAGGACAGCTTGGGCATAAAAGTGAGACCCTACCTCAAAACTAACTAAAGCAGCTGGGTGCTGGTGGCTCATGCCTGCAATCCTAGCTACACAGGAGGTAGAGATCAGGAGGATCATAGTTCGAAGTCAGCCAGGGCAAATAGTTTATAAAACCCTATCTCAAAAATTCCCATCACAAAAAAACAGGGCTGGCAGAGTGGTTGAAGTGGTAGAGCACCTGCCTAAGCAAGCGAGACCCTGAGTTCAAACCCCAGTACCTGACCCCCCTCAAAAAAACCTGAAGAATATAGGGATAAGGGACAAAGATTTAGCCAGACTTGGAGCTTAGGATGTACTGCTGGAGAAGGGAAGGATCTAGGATGACTGTAAGTCCTACTTGGAGTTCTGTTGTGGATGATTGCTTGTTTGTTGTAACAGATTGCATAAGAAAACAAATAATTTGCAGTATGTAAATAAAAACTTGGATTTGTAAGATTTGATAATATGGTTAAAATTGTGGGCATTAGAGTCAGATAAGCTGGGTTTAAAGCCTAAAAGTGTCACTTAAGTTTTTGGGACGTGGACAAGTTTCTTCAGCTGTCTCATGTAAAGATGGGAAGAAATCAAATTTTGATGAGTAGTTAATATAAGAAAAAAGCCGAGTGCCTGAAAATGCTAATAATCTTAATGATTATTATTAATTTTAGTGTCATCACTAACCAGCTGGAAATATTCCACAGACAGATGAAAACAGCATATGGATTATTACAAATAGGATCATCCAGAGACAGAGACATCAGAAGAAGCAAGGACTGATATAAACCCATGGAATGCAAATGCTTTGATTGATAGATGACTCAGTGAGGCTGAGGAATAGCTATAAGAAAGAAAGCAGAGGCTATTATAGGTCAAGTATGTAGGGCAGCTTAAGATGCACTTGTCAACAATACCATATTAGGTAAAATAAAAGCCAGAAAATGTCCATTGTGTTTAACAAATGGGACGACATTGGTGACCTTACCTTGCTTGGTTTCAATGATTTCAGAAAAGTTTCCTTGGGAGGGTGAAGAATGAATGGGCATGAGGAATAACTAAAATGTTGTGTAAAAGCAAAAACTGTAAGGTAGAAAAGAGTAGCTACACCCAAGTTTAGAGAAATGACCAGGTGGAGAGTGTTGGTAGAAGAGAATCTAAAAGGAAACGGAAAAGGATGAAATTTAAAAAGAGTATAGAATGGGCTCTAGCCTTGGATGGCAGAAGTAAAGTTCTTCATTTTGCTCTGAAAGAAAGAAAATTAAGAATGCTCAGCATCCTCTATGCCTGAGGTGGCAAAATACTAAGGTGAGCATATTGCCAACCAGAGAATATCAAATTGCTCTCTAAAACCAGAGATGAATGTCCTGGGAAAGTGAAGGGGCTATCCCAGGAGGCAGGTAGGTACTGGAGAGTACTAAGAATTTTTAATAAGTGATAAGGGACAAAGAAGTTAACCAATGACTTGTAAAGGCCACCAGGCAGCACTAAGGCACACAAAAAATGGATGCTTATTTAATTTACTCTAGCTCTCTCTAAAACATGGGTGGTTGTAAGATCAAAGAAGATGGATTGAGGGTTTAATTTAATTTAAATTTTACAAAGCAGATGTGGTAGAAAGACTAAGCAATAAAAAAAAAATGATGCTGGAGAGAACAGAGTTAAAATACTAGACCAAGATTTACTAGAGGGGTAGGCAAGGGCAGAGAAAGAAAAAACTTGGGGCTCAAGGGAGTGGGGATTCAGTGAGGTAGGAGAGGAAAAGAGCAAAAGAATAAGAAAAATGGAATGACAGAAGTGAGGAAAGAGCGTGTATGTTAGGGGCATGTAATTCCAGAGACGAAGAGTCTCAGGTGTTGATAAAATCCTGTGTGGCCTTGGGCAGGGCTGACATTCACATCACTCACTGACTAGTGTGGATGGCCCAATGCCCAATGGCACTGCTCCACACACAGGACCAGGAGAGAGCCCCTTAGTGGCTTCACCATGAGGGATTCTGGAGGTGCCTTGTGGGAATACAGTTGCATTCAGAGGGAGGCAGCACCTGGCAGTAAATGTTTAGGAACCAGAACACATGGATGTCACCATCTTAACAGTCAGTTTGTATAAGTTAAACACTCAGCCATGAACTGAGTGACTGAAGAGGAGGGAAGACCATCAAGGGAGAGAGAGGAGGTGAAGAAGGCTTTGAACATGTCACCCACCGACACGTGAAGCAGTCCAGGAGAATAATAGAATCGATAGGGGAATATTTATTGGAATGGTCAATGTTTTACTGAATGCAGGGCAATGCCCTGGTGACTGGTAGAAAACATCAGTGAGAAAGCAATATAAACTGTACAGTGAATAATAGGCAAAGAATGACAGGAATTTCCAAATAGATATGGAAGCCAATGATCTGAAGGTGTCAACCTGAAATTAGGGGAGCTGACCACCATTCTGCTTAGAAATATGGAATTCTGGAGCGATTTTTCAACTTCTTTAAGTTTTTTTTTTTTATTCTCTCATCTCCTCTGACACACAAAAATCTGCGGTCTACTTTCTGATCTCATTTGGAGTATGTGGCTATGCTTCACGTCAGCTTCCACTGTATGGTGCATGCAGCTCCTGGAGCCTGTCTATAGGTAGGATTGTCATAGTCTGTGACGTGCGAGCTAAACTGATGGTGGGACCTGCTTTCTTGGTTATCATCAGGACAGTTTCTTTTGGTTTCCACTTAAAATGGGGTCAATGTGAGTGGGACTGTACCAGGATCTGGAAGTGGTTGTTAGAACCCTAGAAATCTCAACCATGTATAGCTCATTCCCTTCCCTTCTTTCTTTTTATTTCTTTCCTCCCTGTCATCATACTTCTTGCTCCTTTGTTCTTCCTCTTTTATTACTTCTTCTCTTGTTCTCTGTCTAAATTTAATGTCATTCTTAGATAACCTGAAATTGCACACATATACTATCCCTTGTACTAAACTTAGTATCTCCTAAAGTCAGGAGAAAGACATACACGTAAACACCAATCTGCTTTCTTGGGCACCACGGCACTCAATTCTGTAGTATTAATTTTGTATTTGCTTTCATTGATTTGCCTTTGTTTCTTGCAAAGTCAAATTTAGTTATTTACATTGCCAGATTTTGGCAGTGGTCTCTGATGAACTGAACTGTCTCCCTTGGTTTCCCTATGTGGGAAAATACCCGTCATTTACGCCATGATTCTTCTACATCTGTTAACAGATTTAATACTTTAAGCTTCTATGTTAAAAATAAAATATATTTTTAAAGTCAAAATAAAGCTGGTGTTACTGTAATATTGGTATTATTAAAAGCATCTTATGCAAGTGTCTAAAATGTATGCTAAATATAAGTAAAGATTTAAAGTGAGCGTTTATTGTAAATTATAAATAAGAATTCATAAACACATCCTGTCGCTGAGTAAAAAAAAAATGACTTGTTTGAAGGATGTTCTCATTTGGAAAATATTTTATTTTCTATACATAAAGATAAAAAGTATATTTGGGCTTGTATAAAACCAAAATTATGTAGAAAGACGGTCAGTAAAATCTGAGCCCTTTCCATAATAAATAAAATAAAACAACTATAATTATCATTTTTATTCCACTTGAAATGCTATTACAAAATGAGTATCTCGAAACCCTTTGTGCTTTCCTTTTTTATTTTTTTCTTCCTCCAAATAACTCTGGTAAGAAACGTTAACATTTTATTTGATTATTTAAGAGTTCCCTTTGGAGTGGCAGTTGATAGATAGGGCTTGATATCACTATGTATAAATAAATAATATGAAGGTTTCTATGTCCAGATAAAAATCTAAAATCAGATAAGTGGGTTTCATTTTATCTCTTATTATTTTAGTGGTGGGAGGCCTCGCTTTTCCCTTATTCAATGGCCTGTTGTCCCCCCAAGATTGTTCCCTGGGGCTCCATGGTGGCCTGAGGGATGTGTTTAGGATCTCATCAGCCCTTTTAATCTGATTGCCATTCTGCATTTTAATCTCTGCTCCTAGGTCCTCTCATAAACTGGGAACTACTGCATTCCCACCCCTTTCTTTTTACCTCCTTCACCACATCAGTCCACAACATTTCAGGAGTTATAAATCCCAGATTATAGAATCTTCTGCAGGATGGAAATGTGTGGTGACACTTTTCTTCTGATAGTCAATGTTGCAGGATTCAGTACACAGGCTTATTGCTTTAATCCATTATTAAACGGCATTATGGTTGCCAGCAAGAACTGGGTGAGTTATAAAATGTAAATGGATTTTATCAGTACATTTCTTAATTTTTTTAAAACAAATATTTGCTTAGCACCTAAAACATGTCAGGAAATGGGCATTAAAAGGAAAAATTAATAAACATGTTGCCTGCATTCAAAAACTCACAGTCAAGTCAAGAGACATTTGTGCAAATAAATTATAATAGACCATGACAGAAATAATTAAAGCTTAAAAGTCCATTTGAAAACAAAGGAACAAGCTCACAGGTCTGAAAGGAAGATCAGGAACTGTCAAGTTTGAGATCACGCAACATAATGTTTGAATCATCTTTGGAAGAAAAATATGAAGTACTAGAAGGAAGTCATTTTGGTCAAAAGTACACACAAAGTTCAGAAAGGGGAAAAACACACCACAGCTTACAAAAGGTTGGTATCTATACAGAGACACAAGATACCAGCCAGGACATCACCGAAATTGAGTGATACAAATTCCTACAAAGCAGTAATGACATTTGTTTACACTATCAAGATTTTCTCAATTTGGTGTGTCCTCGGAGCCCCAGAGCAATGCAGAAGGAGACACATGTGACTCCAGAACCACAGAACACTGCGTCGGATCCATGCTGTTGTCCACAAATCGGTTATGTGAGGATTCGAGCCCATCTGCCTTTGATAAATAAGGAGAAGAAAAGGCACTTTTCTGAAATAAATATAACACGTTATCCCAGTTCATTACAGCTGACCCCATCACAGTATACGGTAGGATTCATAGAAATTTGAAGAACTCTCCTACACATCCAGTTCATCACGAAAAGTTACCACAAGCCAAACCATTCTCTCATAGATGCTACTTCCTTATCACCCATTGTCCTTTGGGGACGCTCACAGTGACAATCCTTTGACCTCACAGAGATCTGTAATCTGTTATCCTTATTAATTCATTTTTATCTACCCAGCCCCTCGGGAATTCCTTCCTTCCTTCAATAGCTCATGTTCCACATTTCCCCTTCATGGTGACTCTTGTAAACGCCCTCAACTCTGAGCCTTTCCTTCTTCCACCTTGCAAACCACAATGATGAATCCACGGACGTGTTTTCTTTGGGACAGCATCCTTGGACTTGAAGACTCATGGACAAAAACCTTCCACAGCAGGAAAGTAGGTTCATGGTTAATTAGTGGCCACCAACTTCAAGTGATAACACTGACAGTCTACAATGGCCTCCCGTGACCACAGTTACTATCTAACTTTCTCCACATACCTTAGGCTGCCCACTCCCTTTGGCTCTCAGCTGATAGGCTGACCTCATAGGTCACTGAGAACACAGGACCCACACAACAGATATCGCATTACCTCCCCATTACTAAATCTAATCTGTGATCATCTGATCATTACCTTCTTCCCTGTGGTTGGAGGAAATAACCCTTCTTTCAAAATGTTATCTTTTTCAGTGTTTCAGTTAACATATTTTGTATCCTATTTCTTCTACTTCTCTCTAGTGGGATCATTCCAACCAGCCTCTCCTATGCCTTAATATCTCTCACATTAAAAAATCATGTGAACCAGAAAAAAATTTCCCTTGGCCCCACCCCCACCCCCAAGAAGTATCTGAATTCTCAGTTTTCTTTTGACCTCAAGCTCAACTCCATCACTGTCCCAGGTGGTCTTGCTTGTACTCCCACTATTCTAGTACTTCGTTGGGTCATTGAACCAGTGCTCATCTTATTCACCTTCTCAACAGCTTTAAGAATTCCTCCTGACTTCCTTTTTGATATAGCCTCTTTGGCTCTGCACTAACACACTCTTTTGGTAATACTTCCATTTCTCAGACCCAAAGCAGAGAGTGAGATGAAGATTTGTGTGAAGTCATTGATAGGACAGGTGACTCAAGGGAAGAGATGTTAGGGACTTGGGATAAGGAGGAAGAAGCAATAGGAGTAATTATGAAGACCAATATGCTAGGCAGGAAGCATAGAGAAATCAGGTCCTCTGGCTTCTGGGAAATGTATAGATCATTTCCCATAAAGGCCCCAAAGACATCACTATTTTTTCCTTTACCTGTCAGTTAATTGTTGTGCTCCTCAGCTCTCAGTCCTGGGCCATCTTTCCTTATTACTTTACTATTTCTTCCCAACAATCTCAGACATTTGCCTACTTCAAATGCTACCTAGATGCTTAAAACACCTAAGATTTTGTCAGCCATATAGATTATTATTTGAAGTATAGCTTTCTACTTGTCACCTCTGTTTAGAGGTTTGCCAGATATCTCACATTTAAGAACCCCAAAGTATGGTGGTGTGCTCCTGTCATCCCAGCTATGCAGGAAGTGTAAATAGAATTGCAGTCTGGACCAGCCCAGGAAAAAAGCGTGAGACCCTACTTGAAACAAAACTCAAACCAAAAGGGCTGGGGGCATGGCTCAAGTAGTAAAGCACCTGCCTATCAAGTGTGAGGCCCTGAGTTCAGAGCCAAGTACCACAGAAAACAAACAATGGAGGAGAGTGGAGCGAAGAAATGACTGTTAAAGCCTGTGAATAAACTCATTTTCTATATCTGAATAAGTACAAAACCTCTCATCACTCTGACTTAGTAGAATGCAGTGAAGACTGGTAGAAAATGCCAGCATATATAAGACATAAAATTTTCTAGAACATGTAAAAATGAACAAAGTTATCTAAACACAGTGGGAAAGGGACAAATTCCACTCAGGCAATATTTTAAAATTTCTGGGTAAGTAAGGGAGATTGACTATCTCTTTCAAAACAGTAAATTAAAGTATAAAATACTTAATAAAAATTCAGGTTAGAATAAGAAAACATTCATATGAGAATGTGTATAAAATTATTCTGTGATTAAGGATCAAAAGTTGATGAAATTTTAGGGCTCAGAAAGACCTGGACTTGGACTAATTTTGTATATCTTATAGAGAAAAGCCGAGGCCGAGCGAGGGAAGGTTCAAATGAAAAAGTCCACAGTAATGAACGGTCTTTCCTGTTTCTACGGTAGTCAGACAGGTCTATAGCAAAAGTATTTATTTTACTAGTGAGTAATTCAAACTCTAGTGAACATGTATCACTTTAGGAATGAAAGTAAACACAATAACGCCATAGGATACTACCGTTTAGATAAACTTTTACCTAAGAACTATGCTTCATATCCTGTGACTTTCATATCAGGAAGAAATTAAGATTTCATGGTAAAACACTGGGCTTTAGAAGCCAGTTGCAAAGGTGAATTATTAAATTATATTCCAAGCCATTCTTTTTTAATGAAAAGGTATCAACTATTGCTATATAATTAACAAATTACTTTAATAAAAATGCGATCTTAGGTTCTCCCTTTGATGGATTTTTTTCCCTCATTCATGAAGCATCTTTTTGTAAGTGATTCTGGCAGTGAACTCACAAATTCCTTAAGTACTCAAAAGCAAACATATTTCACAGAGGGGTGCTTGCTTTAAAGAGTTAGGTTCCAGCATCATTTGCGGGATACTTTTTTAACCAGGTGAAAAATCATATACACTTTAACACAGATGGCTCATTGTATTTCAGAGCAAAAAAAGAGACACCTGTCATTCTTCCTCTCCAAATGGAAAAGCCCCATCTAAGCTGCATGTCTTCCATGGAGGACCACCACCATGGCCACCCACCATGGCCTCTTTAACGCAATGCTGTATGCAACACTGGTTCATTCCAAGACAAATATCCCATCACGACTCCTGGAAACAAGAGGCTAAATGCTTTCTACACAGACATTCTCTACTGTCAGAAATCCTCTCCCTGCCACAAACTGAACTCCAGATTTAGTGACTAACAGATTTTACACAAAGAATGTTGTTTGTCTAACTCCAGAATATGGCCTTCTAATTTTTATGTTGTATCTTGATTTTAATAGATACTAAGACTACTTACATGTTTACATTTGAATATTAAGGAATTTAAACACTTTCAGAGCATACTTGAAAGAACAGCTTCTAGACAATAAAAATACGTGTTCAAGAGCCTCAGGATGACAATAAACAACTGGAATGGAGAAACAGATATGGCAGAATCATTTAGTCATTGAGACTCTACAATATAGGAGGTATTTTTCCAAACTGGCAAATTTACCATGCTTTATATTCTCCACCCCAAAAATATAAGCCAATATTCAGCAGTTGTGTGAAAAATGACTTTGAAAGCTGGTAAGAGCTCCATGTGAGGTTCTTATTCAAATATGTCAGGTCTACCTTGAAATTGTAATTTCTTCCATAGAAATTCAGGTCTTGGCTTCCTGGGTATTTTGGCTCTCCTTATTTAGAGGTGGGGTGACTATACTAAAGATGCCCTGGAAATGATCAACTCAAAAAGCAGCAGCTAAGAGAGTATTTTTGATCCTCCTTTGATGAAGTATAATGCTAGATCCTTTCTCCCAAAGTGAAGTTGGGATAAGCTAGTTCTGATGGAAGGGGAAGAATATGAGTCGAGGAGTGGGAGGCGTGTATTTATCACTGCTCCGTTATCTTGCTGAAGCTATTTCAAGTGATCACTGGCGGAAACTGCTGATAGTCAATCGATTATGACAGAGACATAACTGTCTCTGTCAAAAGCATCATTCATTTCCAAACTGCAGAGTTATTTACAGTCGTGTCTTCACTCATGTAACACTACCACTCAACACTCAGCTGTCCCTTCTCTTTTCTGACTAAACATTCAGGCAGACTTTTAAAGATGCTCTATTTTAGGTTAGGCTAACAACCTGAAAATGAACCCAGAAAGAAAAACTTCTTCTCTTGTCCAAATACCATTTGGACAAATGGATAAAGTTTTTCACAAAAACTGGCATTTCAAAATGAGTTCTGTTTGGTAAGAGACATGGTGCTGAAAAGTGACATTTATAATGACAGCAATATGGATCCCCATTAAAGAACTGGGTCGTATTGTGCTCTAATTATAACCATTTTAAATGTGTGTGTTTAGTTTAGAATCAATTATAATAACATAGCTTCCAGTGAAGCACGTACTATAAATCTCTGTTTACAGAAACATGGTTGGTATGGGTCTTTGATTATAGTTTAATGGAAATATTATGAGGACAACTCAGTCGTAAGCTTCTAAGCACCCAAATGAATGACTGACTATTCACTTCATGGTATCCGTGCGCTCAGAAAGTGAAAAAGTCATGGTAACGCAAAAATTCAAGAGCTGATGGAAGTCAGGCAGTGTTCTTAAAAGAACTTCATCTGCTCTGTCACCGACCAAGTCTCTGTATCACCAAAGGTCTGTATTTCCCAGAGGCACCTACATACATGTTTTATGCTAGCAGAAGACACAGTAATGGCTAAGGAAAGGATGGAGTTTGGAAAGGAGGCAGGCTTCAAGCTCATTTGACAGAAAACCCAAAGTGTGGTTATCTAAATAACCAAATGACTCTCAGAAGCTACTTTATCCTCAATGTGCTCTTCAGAGCAGGACAAATACTATCAATGTGTGTGGGATTCCTTCCCTTGTAATAGAATATACCCAGTCTAGGAAGTAAAAAATAAATCAGGTCCTCTAAATACGTTTTTGTCATCTAGACAAATTAGAATTTAGACTGTTTTTTAAATCAGGGCATTTTAAAATAATAAAGCCTACTCTTAACTCTGAGCCTACTGTATGCCAGGCACTTGGCATAAATTATCTAACTTAGACCTCCTCCATTTTATAATTATTCCTGTTTTACAGATAGGTAATTATGATTTGCAGACTTCAAGGACTTTCTTGAAGATCTGTAATTAATATTCTTAGTCATATACTTAACATTGCCATCAGTGTAAGTAACTGGACTTTTACAGTGTTTTTCTTTTAATTCTCACAACAATCCTGAAGTAGGGACTACTTATTATCCTCATTTTAACAGACAAAAAAAAACAGTAAAAATTTTAGACATTCAACAGTGTGTGTTGTAAAATATTTACTAAGTTATTACTCAATTGGACTGGGAATTTAAATGTTTTTTTAATCATTGTTTTTGTTTTTTGTTTTCAGTTTTAACTCTCAAGTCAATGTTTTCCAATCACACCAAGACCAAAACTGGAATTTTAATCCATAACTTTTGTTTTCAGTAAGGGCACAGATCTCATTTTACCTTTTCGTCCTAAATAAATTTTAGCAATATTGAGATAGATGGTGTCATCTCCGTCTGTCTGTGAACTCCATTTGTGTCTCTCTCTTTTTCATCTCATCCTTCCCCAAGCCTACTTAAGTCTCCCGGACTCAATTTCTCAGAAAGCCTTTCTTTTACTTTGATATCAGCTCGTGTGGAAGATTATGCTAACACTTATTTTTCATTTCATTCCACACTCCACCTCTGCTTAGCTTTTCCTATATAGTAGGGGTCCAAGCTCCCAGGAATACAGACTAGACATCAGGTTGAAAACTTCACTGCAATTTTCTCCAGTTCATTTTATGTCTTGGATTATTGGTTGGCACCAAAGCATAGCACTACTCTCTTACCCTCTTCCACTGTCAAACGAGATAGTGTTGACTGTCACCATCTTCTTTCTTCTTAGCCTCTCATTTTTCACACACTTTTCTGGATTTAATTTTTCTTTTCCCACATGTGCCTTACCCTTACGAAGTCCATCTGGCTCAAACCCCATCCATCTTCTACCATGACCTGTAACACCTCCACTGCACTGTTTCCTCACCCGTAAGCATGAAAAAGATGGGGTCCAACTTTTTCATTACATACACTCAGTTATGACAACTAGAAACAATATTTTCTACGAGAGCAACTCATACATAATAATGATCATGGGATGTTTTTAATGAACACATCATTTACCATGATTGTTACTGTCTTTATGCATGTGTCTATAATTATATGTAACATGCTGGTTCACCTTCCTATTACTCATGTTCTTGATTAAAATTTAAAAAGGTCCAGTTTTTAAGCATTAGTTATTGAATTGTCACCTCCTCACTCTACTTATTGACAATAATTTGGAAATAGCAAACATCAAGTCTGATTTATTACACCATCCATTTTCCATGGCCTGGGGCCACTTCTAAGTGATTAATGATGTGTGAGCTTTATTTATTTATTTTTCTTTCCAATATTAAAAGACCAACCTGAACCTTAACTCTAAGCATAACAAACTCTTCAGAGGCTTACAATAATGTGCTTATTTTTTTATTTCTAGATGTCAATAAAGAAATAAGTAAATCTCTATTACTTCTTCACTTTGACAAAATAGACTTAAATAATTTATCCTAAATTCAATACCTATAATTATTGTGGAAATATGTATGTCTTCTGAGATTTGTTAGCCAGTGATGAGCGGTTGGAGATAAACACACACACACACACACACACACACACACACACACACACGTGTGTGTGTGTGTGCACTTATATAAATCCAAATGAGAGAATGAAAGAATCCTTTTGGGGAACATTTTACTTCCAGATATTATAATTTTATGGCTGTTTCAGACTCCTTCCTTCATTACAGCTTTTGTTTGAATAGTAATTTATAGTTCACCATGTATTTTTTAAATGCATTATATTTCATTTAATTCCTATAAAGAATGGCTCCCCAAGGTCATTTACTGATCTGGGACTTGGACCCAGGTCCAATTTCTAGCTCATGGTTCCTTCTATATCATGCTAACCCAAATATTAGATCAGGCATGTGCTACATAAAATGAAATTACACTTTTCTCCTTTATACAGAAAAGTTAATTTTCTCCATCATATTCTATTTGATCTGGTATGAAGAGAGAATGGAGCATTCCGATTAATTTTACTTTCTGGTTTCCAATTTTCAAAAAATTAAAACCTAGAAAAAATATAGTCAACATCATGAAAGAACTTAAACTTTAATGCAAAGGGCACTTCCAAATCTTACAGTACTTTATGGTTACAATTTTCTATTAATTTTTACTGTTTCATCGGGATGGTGTCAGCTAAGAGGTCTGTGATGGGAAGAGCACCAAAGGTGCTTTGGTGAAAGTACCTCCTCCTCTTTTGTGTATATAGCGTAATGTTCTGGCTATACCAAAAGCACAAAGTAATATGATATTGTTATCAGAGCAGAAGAATTTTTAATTCTTGCACATTTGAACATAAAAAGTTTTCATTACACTAAACAATGGCTTCTTCAAATATTTTGAAAATATACTGTACTGTTTTTGCAGATGAAATATTTATTTTAAATACACTCATGCATTGCAAGGTCTCCCTTAAACGCCAAGGTCATAAATACATTGTGTTTTTTTCTTTTCCTGACCCATCTTAGATGTTGAGTGAAGAAAGTGCGAATAGGGAAGGTGAAAGTTAAAATGAGTAATAAGATAAGGGAGTGGTGTTAGCCACAGGAAACTGTTTGTCGTGTTAGCTTTCACTGATGCTTAAAGTGACTTAAAACAGCACAAATTTATTATCTTGAAGTTGAGGATGGTGGAAGTCTAGGACAGGTCTTACAACCTGTCAGAAGAGCTGTGTCCCTCTGGAAGCTCTAGGGGGAAATCTGTCTTTACCTTGCCTAGTTTCTAGAGGCTGCCTGCATCCCTTGGTTCATAACCGCCTCAGCCATACCCCTTCAACCTCTGCTTCCAGTGTGTTGCTTTGGCTCTGACCCTCTGCCTCTCACGTATAAGTGAGGTCCTGATGGAGCCACACATAATGACAGAGAATCCTCCTTCCTCGAAGTATGTCCGTAAAGTCCTCTTTGCTATGTAGGGTTGGGAGATTGGAATGTGGATATCCTGGGAGACCATTCTGCTCACCAATCTACACAAAATATAACTTTCACATCAGCATTGAGATAAATGCCATTTAAGAATTCTTCTTGGTATAATTGATTTCTCTACATAATATTGAGATCTGTGAAGGAAGAACAGAAATGCTAATACTATCTGCCAGTTGTTTTTAAAATATCCCTCATATTTGATAAATAAACCAATTACCAGAAAGAAGTCCTACAATGTGGGCATGTGTGCTTTCCCTTACAGAGTATCATATAAAAATTTAAATTGTGAAAAAGTATTTTAAGCTGAAAACACACTGTGGAATATTTTCAAAAGTAAAGTTTTCAATTGAAGCTAGCATTTCTGAGTTTTCTGCTAACAGCCCCTGCAACGATCACCACCACCTCATTAGTAAGAGGAGCAGAAGGAAGGCAAGGGTGTGCTGGCAGACATTTCCTCTCCTGTGAATGAGGAGTTAAGGAAATGTTGGGTCATCAGCACTCACCTAGGAAAGGCAGAGTGGTTTCTGCCTCTTGCTCAAGCACTGTGTTGCTCCATGTTTGTGAGGTTACTTCCAATAACACCTAGCAGCCGGGCAGCTTAAAATTACTTACTGAAGACTTCATATCAAATAACTTCACTATTTAAAGACTTAAGCAAAGCAAACGAAAATGTTTAAGAAATTTCACTTTCATTCTTAATTATGATACTCTATGGACTACTAAATTTTGAAGACAATTCTTGAGTATTTAAAAATCGTGTCTTGTCTCTACATACATGTTCCCTAGTTCTACTCAGAACAGCTCAGGATGAAGCAAATGCAGAATACAACACATTATTTTAGTGGGTGACATTGAAAGGGAGAATGGTTGGAGTATTTACACCAGAACTGGCAAACACTACCGATCAGAGTGCGCGCGCACACACACACACACACACACTGCTAACTGGGTGAAGTTTTTAAAACATACTTTAATTAATCATGGCTAGTTGGTTAGAAGCCACTGTGATTTCTATTAAATAACATAATATTTTGAACTGTTTAATATTTCTCAGATCTGAGATCCTGGACTATAGTTTATTAATGTTACATGAAGGACAAAATGATGGAGAGAAGCACATTTCTATCTTTTAGTATATAGTCACCAGTATCATGTATTCCTCCATGTGATGCCTTAAAGAAGGGCATATTGTTGCCAGAATATTCTTGCTCCAAATGCAAAACCTTAATCTAATCATGTGAAAACATCAGACAAATCCAAATTGAAAGTCATAATTAAGAAACAGACATTTTACTAAATGAATAATTGGTAATCTTTAAAAAGTGCCGAGGTGTTGAAAGACAGAGAGACTGAGTTTTGCTGGGTATTGTAGGAGATGAAGGAGACTTTATACTAATACAGGGTAGGATTCTAGATTAGATCAAAAACTAGAGAAAGGACATTAATGGGAAGAAGGACAAATTTTGAATAAAGTCTATAGATTTAAGAATAGTGTTATGTGGGCCCTTCTTGTCTTCCCTCCAGAGAAGACCTGCTTTGAGTCTATTGAAAGTGTGTGCCTTTGCTAATAAACTTTACTGTCACTTTCACTACAAAAAGGTAGCATTGTGAATGCTAGCTTTTCTGGTTTTAATGAATGATTGATCTATGTTTTTGTGAGCTGATGACATTAGGGGAAGTTGGAAAAAGGATAATCAAAGCTTCTATACTCTTTTTTGTAACTTTTTATGTGAAGTTATCTCAGAATACAAAGATTAAAAATCAAAACAATGTTTTTGTAAAAGGATTACATGCTTGGAAGTAGGCAAATCTGGTTTTGAATCTTGGTTTTACAAAGCTGATTTTGGACAAAATATTTAAATTACCTTTGCATTTTGTTTAAATTTAAGTTGACTTTTCTCATCCGTGAGGGAGAGATAACTTTATATTTTGCAGAATACTAGCAGTTATTGAGGTAGTGTTTCCTAAACCTCCTAACACATTGCCTGACACACAATGTACCAGACAAATCATAGCTAATGAAGCTTTGTGCTGCTGATATTGGAGAAAGCAGGAAAACTACTGTAATTTTGACAATTACATGGTTCTGAATACTCTTACATCAATCTTTTAAACACTTGACAACATATATGATTATGAAGAATGAAAGTATGAGTTTTCAAAAGATGCAATTAAAATGTTCCATGGAAATTTTATTGTATAAGGGTCACAAGCTTGGGCCTAAAAGAAACAGAACAATTTGAGGAAGTTGAGGGCTAGACTGAATTGGCGTCAAGAACCACGTTATACTTTGGGACCTGATAATTTAAACAGACTGTCATGATCATATCATTAAACTCAGGGGACATAGATCTCCTGAAGTGAATAATGACTCAGTTGCTTCCTAAGTCCTATGGGCCATCCGCCCATGCTGTGCAAGTACCTCCATCCTTACAAATGCCAAATACATGGCAGCTCACGGAAGTGAGCTGTGCTTCCAAGTTTACTTTACTTACTATCAGACTTTACTATCAGACTAAGTTTACTTACTATCAGACTTTCTCTGATAGCTAATAATACTTACTCTGATAAGTTTTGACCCTTGTGGGCTAAAAGTCAAATGTTCAGAGTAATGCTGCCCAGCTGCTGTGTTCCCTGTGGCTTCCTCTGTATGCATGCACATAAGCACAGTTCATCCACATACGTACTGAACATACAAAACACTTAAGTCATGTCCCGCAGAAACGGCCAGTGATGACAATCAAGCCAAAACCACTTTAAATGCCTATAAATTACTTCTCTCATAATAAAACTCCGTTTCAAAAATTAAAACAGTCACCTGTCGTTATGCAACCCTTTTTCTTATTTAGGTGGACCACGTCTTCCAACTAAAAGATGTATGAATATCTTAAGAAGAATTTCACTGCAGACAATACCATCTATTGAGCCTCTGTCACTTCATTCTTAAAGCAATGATTTATATCATTTGGATGCTAACCCAAAGACAGGACAATTTCCAACAACATCAGAAACAAGAAAAAAAAAATCATGAATAATCTTTTTACTATTGCCAGGAGGAGAAAGAGAGCAAAACTCAATGAACTGTTTAAATTATATTAGAGAGCCCAAGCATGTGACTAGGTTTTAATGTGTAGTTTTCTAATTCTCAATTTAAGATTTTTCTCAGCAAGTCATTCTTCACGAGGCTTGTAGAAAGCAGTGTGTGAAGGCAGTAGCTGGAGGTTTTAAGAACGATTTCCAGCCGGGAAGCCCATACTTAGCTATTCATCTTTGTGGCCAGGGGCTTTATAGATTCTCTTCCTTCGACTCAGTATTTCTGGTCTTCATAAAACAGAGTGCCGAGAATGACATAGTGAAAGCAGCCCGTTTATTCCAAATACCAAAGTGCTTACTCTACCTTGCATTTTACAAGTTTACAATTTTGGAGCCATTTGAACTACTCATTGGCTCAGTGGTGCAGTATTTTTTTAAAGTTATTTCTGACCATAACAGACACTTTTAGACCTGCAATGATGAGTAAACCCCAGAGGCAAAATACAATAAAGATTTAAGGGCCATTCAGTGAAGCTCTGTGGCTTCTTTGTGGAGGAGTTGAACAAAAGTCGGAGGGCTGGCCTGGCATGTGATTATTTCTGACAATGATCTTGTTTGTCTTATTTTCAATTTATGCCAGCATTTTGTGGCACTGGGAAGTATGACCCAAAGAAATGTTAGCTTTCATCTAAAGATATGAAAGTTTTTTTGTGTTGTTGTTCTTTTTTTTTTTTCCTTTTGATTTGGTGAACAAATTGTGTTTGAAGCAGATAAAATACCCAGAAATAGAACTTAAATTATGCCTCACACCAGTTCCTTGTGATTGACTTTCTGCACATGTGGGGAAAAGATGAGACAGACTAAATTCTACATTTCAGTTGTTTTAGCTAAATAAAGAAAAACAATTCTATTGTTTATTTTAAGTGAGAAAGGAAATGTAATTTATTTCTTATCATGAAACTCTGAATTTACCACAGTGTTATCAGAGGTCTTTGCTGTCTCTGCAGACTCCCATCATGGAGGTACAAGTGGTATCTGTATTGTATTTTACTGTACTAGATGTTTAAACTTGGTCATGAACCGTGTGGTGTAGCTTTTATCTGAGAATCATGGTGCTCTCATGGTCCCCAGCTCAGTCAATTCTCTTTCACAGATATGTTCAGCAGACCCTTTTCCTACTGAATATGGTCAATATGAATTTTCTTATGCTCTTTACTGAAGAGTGATGGATTTTTGAAAAGGAAGAAGAAAGTGAATGTATTTTTATACTTACTTAGATAGAACACTATAATAGACATCCATTTGTGTCTACATACACACACATGAGCACATACATACACACCCATACTGATGGGCTGGCATTGTTATATACTTATATGCTGTACACACACACACATATGTGCATACATACATTTTTCACATTTCTAGATGATCATGTGCACTATGGCATCCTAACAGACTACTACCTCAGACTGCTGCAGGATTTGTTAGTATACAAATCTCTGGCAAGCATGGATACAGAGGTGAGGAACTAAAGAAGCTACTGCAGCATCACATAGGGAACTTGGCCCACCATTCCCTGCCCCTCAAAAGCTTCAATCTCTCCTTATCTCCCAGCCCATAGCTCTTGTCAGAATAGAGAAATACTCAGACCTGGGCCACCTTGTATTTGAAAAAAAAATGTATTTGCTTCTTGATGCATTAGTGTTCTACCAACACCAAAGATTTCTGCCTATTTCTTTTATTCTCTTACAAGCCAAGCTTCTAGAAAGAATAGCTGCCTTTGCTAATTTCTGGCCTCATTTCACCCCACCCTTTCTCTATAGAATCTGATTTCTGATTGGGCCAATCTTTTGAAATTGCCTAATTCTCAGGCTTGCTTCTGGCATTTCCCCTATCCTAATGATTCCCAACGAAGTTTACATAAAGTCACGGATCAACAACAATTCCTCATTTTACTTAGTCTATCAGCAGCATAGACAAAGGTGTCACTTCCTGGCATCACTTCCCCTTTCCTGGGAAAATTTCTTCACATTCTTCAGATGTTATACACTCCTGGGTCTCCTCCTGCTTCAATCATTGTTTCCTCTACATCTCCTTGCCAAACTCTTTTCCAGATTT
Organism: Castor canadensis; assembly: GCF_047511655.1. Lineage (NCBI taxonomy): Eukaryota > Metazoa > Chordata > Mammalia > Rodentia > Castoridae > Castor > Castor canadensis. The sequence continues at coordinate 127,922,895 of NC_133387.1, read as the reverse complement.
TTCAGGACTCACTCAGGGGATTTCATCTCTTTTATATCCACACTACCTTTGGAGACCTCATTTTCAATAATGCTTAGAACACCATCCGAACGTGAGGGACAGCCTCATGCTTCTCGACTGGATCTCTCACCTGAACTCCAGATTCAAATGCCAATGAATTACTACGCATCTCTACTGGGGTCTCTAATGCTGACCTTCATCTGACGTTTCCAAAACTAAGCTCCTTGTCTTCACTTTCGCACTCATCTTAGTTAATGGGTTCTCTACCTTGATGTTTTCTCATGTCATTGTTAGCCCTCTACCATGCTGACATGTCACACCTAATCTGACATCAGATTTTTTTTGTTCTTCAAAATCCATCCAGCATCCATTCATTCCCTCTGCCATCTCTACTACTCTGTCCAGCCACCGTCATCTCCCTCCAGAATTATCACAATGTCTCCCAACTGGTTTTCCTGCTTTCATCTTTGTCCTGAGTAGTCTGTTCTGTACTGTGTAGTCTATTTTGTCCTGTGTAGTCTATTCTATAGTAAATGTGAGTCAGATCCGATCACACCTGTGTTCAAAATGCTATAAGGGTTTCTCATCTAAGTCAGAGTAAAAGCCAAAACTTTCACAATGGCCAAAATTTTATGTAATCTGACCTATTCTTTATCTACTAGTCTCTTCTCCATTCCACTCCAACCTCACTGCTCTTCTTTTTTCTTTTTAGAGTTTTATCTATTCAGTCTGCATTTCTGTCTGAATACCTACAACTGGTCTTTTTCTCAAACACCTGCAAGGCAATGCACTAGGGCCTTTGGACTTGCCATTCCCTTCTGTAACACTGCTTAGATATCTGTGTGACTTACTCCTCTACCTTGTTTATGAATGCTATCTCATTAACATCCTAATTGGTCACAATGGCAATATCCCTGCCACTTGTTTTATTTTCTGACAGCCATTTACACTCTCTATATTTTAATATGATTGTATGCTGTCCATCACCTCACTCACCCTAACCCCAAAAGAATGCAAACTCTGTGAGTGCAGGAGTTTTAACTTTTTCTGATGTCTACTGCTATAACCTCTAGAACAATTTATATGACATATAAATGATAAACAAGTGAAGGAATGAAATCCATATTTCTCAGACTCACCATTTCACTCATGAACTCAAACCCTAGTTCTACAAATTATCATTTAAAGAACTAAAATGGAGCTGCACTATCTCTTCCTGTAAAATAGAGACCAAAATATATTCAAGATTTGTTTCTTCTTTGCCTTCTGTATCTACTCTGCTTTTTATTCCTGCCTCCTATTTAAAGAAAACTGGGCAGTTTAATTTAGCAAAGTTTACTTGAGCAAGAGAAAGGTTGTAGAACCTGGCAGCATTCCTGATCAAAAATGGTGTAGAATGATCTCTACCATCACAGGCACTATTATTTATAGTCAGGATAAGGAAATGGCATAAAAGAAACTACTCTGACTGCCTTATATGGTCACATTTTGGCAGATTTGGGTGAGCCGGAGGCTCAGCTGCTGTGATTGGCTGAGACTCACCAGGGTTGGTTTGGTTGTAATTTATTTTCACATCAAGCTAGAGTACAGTTCCTATGTTCAGAGGCTGCTTTGGGCCACACTTATGATTCAAATATGGAGGCTGGTTTAGGCCAAATTTATTTTGGTTCATTCAGTAGTCATCTGTTGGAAAGCATTTTCTCTTCTGTCTATTAAATGATAATGCTTTATACTCATCTTTGAAACTCTGTTTAGACTTTTCCTGGGTACGTCCTTCACTGCTGATTTCCCTCTTACCCTACTGCCTCACTCTCATGTATTCTGTTATGGACTGAATACTTGTGTTTCTCCAAAACTCATTTGTTAAAACCCTAATCTCCAATGTGACGGTATTTGGAAATGTGAAGTAATTAGGTTTATGGGAGGTCATGAGAATAGAGTCTCAAGTTGAGATTATTTCCCTAAGAAGGAGATGAGGAATCAGAGTTCTTTTGTTCTGCTACATGTTGGCACAGGGAGAAGGCAGCCATCTTTGAACCGGGAGGGGGATTCTCACCAAGAACCAGAGTATACCAGCTTGTGGATCTCAGGCGTCCAAACTCCAGGACAGTGAGAAATAAATGTTTGTGGCTCAGGCTGCTCAGTCTGTAGTTTGTTTTATAAGCCCAAGTTAACTAGTGACTTAAACACACACACACACACCCAGATGAGCACCCGGGGCAATGCTTAGCATTAGCATTTTACTTCCCACGTGGTATCAAGAACATCTTCTTAGAGAGGGTGAGATATTACCAAAGTACATTTTGTGTATGTATGGAAACACCACAATGAGAAAAGAACTAAATAATAGGAAAGCATCACACGTTTAAAAAAAGAAAAGAAAAGACAAGAAATTTTAAGGAACTCTGAGGCGTATTCAAGAGAACAAATCTATAAACTGCTGGTGTGAAAGAAGGAGCTGAGATACAAACTAAAGACATAGAAAACCGATTCCATGAAATTATGGCAGACATTCTCCAAATGTAGGGAAGATATGGGCATCGAAGAACAAGCTCATTTCGAACCCCAAATAGACAGAGCTGGAAGGGAACCACTCCACATCATATTCTGGTTAAAATACCCAGAGGATAGAACAAAGAAAAAAGTATTAAAAGCAACAAGAGAGAGAGGTGCCAAATTACTTATAAAGCCAAACCCATCCGAATTACATCAGACCTGTTGAAGAAAGCCTAAAAGCCAGGAAAGGATGGATTGATATATTCCAGTCCCTGAAAGCAAATAACTGTCAGCCAACACTACTGTACTCAGCAAGGTCATGCTTCAGAATCAGATGAGTACACAATAATCACAGGAGTACACCTGCACACCTTTGTTTCCTACAGCGCCATTCAAGAGAGCCAGGTCATTGAATCAGGTTAGGTGCAAACAACAGAAGAATGCACATAGCTAATGTGGAATATTACTCTGCCATAAAAAGAATGAAGTTGTGTTATTTTCAGGGAAATGGATGAAACTGGATTAGAGAACATTATGTTAAGTGAAATAAGCCAGACTCAGAGAGAGCAGAATCATATGTTTTCTTTTGTATGTGGAATTTATCCAAAAAAAAAAGACCTGAAAGATAAAGAGGGACTATTAGTGGTGTGGAGGGAGATGAAGGGGAGGGGTGATAAGGCCGGGTATGGGGGGGGTGCGGCTTATGATCAAACAACATTACATACATGTATGGAAATAACAGATTAAAACCTATCACTTTGTACAATTAATATAGGCTAACTAAAATGAAAGAAAAGGATATCTACTTACCAGCTAGTTTACAATCTGCCTTCCAGAGCATGAAATGTACAAGGGTAAGATCCACAGCTCAGCCATCTTTGGAATCCCAGAGCCCTGCCAGACCATGTTAGGTGCTCAGTAAATTCTGTTAAATGAAGAAGGAATGAGTAAGTGGCTAAACAAATGAGGCGATTTCACAAGGGTATCAGCAGCAACCACTGAACGTTTCCTTCATACCCTGAGCGCCCTGCAAGTTTTACTGGTAGCAAGTAATGTACAACTCAGAGATGGAAGTCAATATTGAGGTCACATAAAACATGCCTGCATGACTGCCACTGGCTGGAGAGTAAATAAACTATCGAGTTTGACCTGAAATCATCCAGTAAAATTCTGATGTTTATTTTTGCAATTTTCATATCAAGTTCCCCCATGACTTTCATAGGAAACCGAATGTGATGTGAAAATGTAACACAGGACAAGGTGTGACCATTTCTGCTTCAGCAGTGAAGAGTGTAGGGTGGTCTTGAACCTTGGCCAATCCTGTGGAATCATTTGCTTTTCTTCCCCTGTCTGTATTTCACTTTAGAAGGCCTGGTTTTTTCATCAAATTACCTTATTAACTGTATTTTCACTTAATAGCATAGAGATGGGAAGACAAAATCGTTCTAGAAATATGTTGCCTTTCCATAATCTACACTACCACCTGTGAAAATTTTACAGGAAACAATTAAAAACGAAGTCTGGTGCAGCAGCAGGAAACTCACAGTATGTCCTCACTAGCTTTGTGATTCATGTGGCTTTCAAACACTGTATCCCTTACTCTGTGGACAATGCTATTAACTTTCATAATGTGAAGTGTCCGTATGTATATATATGGTTTTAAAGAACATAAAAATAGAAAGGATATAAATACAGAGCAAAAAGGAAAGTTAATTGGAGTTCCATTGCTAGAAATAGGATAAAAGAACAATTCCCTGTTATTTTTCATAATGGAATAGCATGCAAGTATGACTTAGGGAAAGCTTACATATTGTGTTCATCATGGCGATCAAATACTGATATGATTGTATATCCCCCCCCAATGGTGTGAGACACAGAGGCTGTCTTGACTTAGTTCTTCTGGATTTGAGCCTTTGCTCTTGCTTAGTTAGATTTAAGAAACTATTATGAGGAAAATATAGAGAGATTAAACAATCTAATCAGATATTACATAGATTGCTTTGAATTATCAAAATTAAGCTGCTTTAAGGATCTGAAAATGTGCTTTAACTTTTGTCTATACCATGGGAAAAAAAAACAAGGTGAAAAATTAGAACCCATAACACACCATCTGTAACATGACGAGAATTGTTTCCAAAGATAATTTTTCTAATTTCTGAGGGTGTTGGTGATAGAGACGTACCTTTCGTTGTTACAGAGCCTCATTTGGGAGTTAATATCAGTGCTACCTCCAACACCATTCCTCTGACCCTTGGAAAATGAGCTGTCAGTAAAGGGAGAAATATAGTAATAGTTCAGATCAGTTGAAATGGGTGCTCTTATGTGTTTCACCAGAAAACTCCCCCTTCAGTTAACTCAATATCTTTCCTGACACATTTTTGTTGCACTGAAGTATCTTTTATAGTGTGTCAGAGTTATGAATACTGATGGAGCTTCTCCAAAATTGCCCCTGAAGTTCACTGCCATTTGCTCATTAAGTTTGCTTTTTATGGCATGTCAGAAAGTGCCTCTTTTTAAGCACCTACTAATAAATGGAAATTTATGAGGACGGTACCTCCAGAGCAGGCGGTAAATTCAAAGGTCTTACATGAGGAAGTCTGCGAGGCATCGAAGACCAGGGCATGGACCCATGGATCTTGATCCAGCATGGAGGGGGTAGTTTAGGATTGAAGACGTGTGCATTTCTAAGTCGTATCTGGAGTTCAGAAATGGAAACAGTTTATTTCCCCATTGACAAACGACATGATAAGCTATTTTTTTATGATGTCTCCAGAATCGTTTTCAATTGCAGCTTATTTACAGGAATCACATAAATTGTAACTTCACAGGAAGTGTTAATGCCATTCCCAACCCTAATACAAAGTGTGGAAGGTGAAGGTGTTGGTGGGCTGATGAAGATTTAGAGGCAAAGGAAATAGTGGGGATGACTAAATGGCCGGGCAAGCAGGGAGAAGAGGCTGATGCCTACGACCAGCGGGTCGACTACAGAATGTGAGGAGGGGGCTGTGCTGGGGGAGTTAAGGGATGGGGAAAAGCAATGCCTGTCTCAGACAGATCTCTCAAGGGCTGAGCACAGTCTGGAATCCAGCCCTTTGCTCCCTAGCTTGGGAAGCTTGTGATAAGCAGGAGGATCTTCAGAAAGCAGCTGTTTAGTTCATGGATGTTTCTAAGCTGGTCTTGGTGAGCATGTATTAAAATAGAAAAATTTGTGAACTAAACTTACTAATGAGATATAAAACAAATTTGGTTGTGTGTGTTCCAATTGTGGCAAGCAACAGCTTGCTGATTCAAAGTGAAGACAGAAAATCAATAAGCCAGAAAGGTGTAACTATCCAACAACACAGCAGTGAAAGGAGAAGGGAAACCAGAAAGCTAAGGGTTTATCAGAAATTCTGGATCAGTACTTTCCTATCATTTATCTGTCACTTTCATGGTTTGGCCATCTCCTCAAAGTACTATTAATTGAACATTTTTATTTAAATCTGCCTTACTCTGTGCAATAATTTATGTGCTATGCTAACTTTCTCTTTCTTATACTAAAATAAAATCACAATTGTTAAAATATATAGAGACCTCGGGTCTACTTTGAATCTTCTTACTGGTACAAATCCTATGCTTTGGGGTGACACTGAGCTAAATGAAGAGAGTGAAATGTGTCACATGTTTTCGAGAGGACCTGACCAGCAAGGGTCCAGGAAAGGAATTTAATATTATTTATTTGTAAATTAGACCCTGCCTCTTGCAAGAAAACTTAGAGGTGACTTAAAATTAAGATATGTACACAATAAGATTGCTAAAAGTAAAAAATATATATACTGATATATATATATATCGGTATTAGAGTTTGCAGAGGGGAAGCAAATATATTTTCCCTCTAGGCTAAAATAGTTACCATGTTGAGTATTAAATTTAGCTCTGTGCTTTCTGCAAAGGTCGACATTATATCTAACTCACTCTTGGGCTTTTATGACCTCCGTTGATCCTTGCTACCTTAGGGAGATACCCATATGGAAAAGGAGAGTGTTCTTTTTCCATGTTAAGAAATACTGAAGCATCCTAGAGTTTCTGTTGAGAATTCCACACACCCAGCCATCAGTTTCAAGCCTGACAGGTTTTGCTAATAAGAAGAGGGGAGAGCTGGGATCTGTCAAGAAGAGCAGTACAGGCAGACTCTGAGGCTTGAAGAGGGGGTGAGTGAGCACCTGAGGTTCCATACCACAGATCTGTGCGCAGCAATAATGGCTGACTCCGGTGCCATCAGCTCCTTCAGTCATGCCCCAAATTTGGGGTAATAATTAAACAACATTGTATTAATGTTTCTTAAGGTCTGATGACCTTAAGATGAGATGAACTCATCTGGATCTGGGTGATTTTCACTCAAGGTCTCTCATGAACTGTCAGAGAAGGCTGGGGTCATCTCAAAGTTCCACTGCTCTAGACATACAAATGGTACACTCATGGCTGGCGGTCGATGCTGTCTGTCAGCTAGAGGTTTAGCTAGACTGAAGAGTCCACATTTGATTTTGTCATATAACTCCTGTTTCTCACAATATGGAGATCAGGATCTCGTGGGAAATATCCCAAGAACAAAGAGTCCCAAAAGTCAATCCACTTACAGTTCATGCTCAGAACTGGTATAGAATGACTTCTGCTGTTTTCTAATGAATAACACAATCACATGTTGCCCTCAGATCCTCAAAGGGGTGGAGAACTAAACTCTTAATTAGGGGATAGCAAGACCACAATGCAGGGGAATATGTAAAGTGAAAACTATTGTGGCCATATTTGGAGAATATAGCCTACCACATGTGACAAGAGTCCTTGGTGTCCTGGGATCGAGGCAGACATAAGGAATACAACTAGGTATTTCAGGGATATTATTTTAGGAAGGACAGGAAGTCATGTAGGCACTGAAGTATAAGTCGTGGTGGCTTTGACATGTAAAGGAACTCAGCAAGTAACTGTGGTGACAGGAAAGAGCCCTTAGACTAAAATTATGCTCCTGACACTATATTTTCTTAGCTATGAAACTTTGATGCAGTAACGGGCCTCGTATCTCTGTATCTACAGAACAAGAGGTCAGCTGTGATGACCTGCAAAAGTTCTTCTCATTCTTAATTATCAGGAAACTATTTGCTGTGGGAAGGGCCAGATATGTTGAGTGAATTACTCACAGCTTCAAAGAATTCATTCTGAGCAGGGTTGGCTTTTCTTGGAATCAATAGTTGGCATTAGATACTGTCAAGAAAATTATTGATAATATTGGTTGTTAGATTAGTCCTTTGGCTCTGGAGCCTTAGAAAGGCATCATCTCCTAAGACCTACGATGACACACAGACTTTATGGTTTTTTTCTCCTTTTTAACATATTTCATTCTATTGTTTTCTCATATTTTTCCTTTATTGTTGTGTTGGGTGGGGGTACATTGGGGCATTTACACAGGTCCTTACAATGCATCAAATATATCATACTTGAATTCTACCCTTCCACCATTCTCCTCCCCCCTCCTCCCCACCCTGATTCCTGGGATAGTTTGAACAGGTACCACTTTTGCATTTATATTCATGTGTACTCATTTTTTTCACTGTATTCACCTTCCTACCCCCTTTCTCCACATTCTAACTTGGACTACAGTAAGTGACCTCCAAACTGCTAACAGATGTGGAAGTTGACTAATTTTTTTTCTTTTCTGGTGACACTGGGGTTTGAACTCAGGGTCTTGCACTTGCTAGGCTGACTAGTTTATGTGTAATCAGAATAACCACCTCTTAATACAGTCGGCATCTATATTCATAGGTTCCACATCCTTTTATACAACCAAATACCCATTAGAAATATTTTTTTTAATTGTGAATGTACTGAAAACGTATAGCTTTTTTCCTTCTCAGTACCCCTAAACATTACACTATTAAACTATTGCATTGATGCTGTATTAGGTTTTAACATATGAAGGAGGATGTGCAGAGGTTGTGTGCAAATGGTACCTTCAACAATTTCCCAAGGTTTTTGGTATCCACAGAAGGTCCTGGAACAAGTCCCCTTTGGATATTGAGGGATGACTGTGCCAATTTGTAAATATTTATTGCCATTGATTATCTTCAAGTGGAAACAAATTATACTCAAGCCCACAACTGTAGATGGCTACGTGTGAATACTTACTTAATATTAAAAGAGATAATGCATGTCTGTTACAATTTAATATAAATGGCTGAACTAGTTGATGATTTATAAATCTTTAGTGCCATTGATCGAGTACCTTCAAGTAGGGACAAATTATACTTGAGTTCACAACTGTAGATGGCTACGTGTGAATACCTTCTTAATATTAAGTGAGATGATGCATATTTGTTACAATCTAATGGCTGAACTGATTGCATATAAATGAGGACCAAAAGAATTTACATCTCTCTGACCTCGAGAAAAAGTGTGAGTGGCCCATGAACATATTACCTCTGGCAAGGTGCCATGGGACCTTGAAGTTGGGGGTGAATTGATGTGTTTTGTTCAGTATGCAATCCAAGTGAGAGTTTGAAAGGAAGTGCAAATGGTCAGACATCTATCTTCTGGATAGCAATTGTAGAGGAGCTTAGCATGGGACAAAGGCCTTGCCACATTTTTGTAAGTTTAGATAATAGGACCAAATAGTATTTTTGTAAACAGCAACCATTTCCTGGACTTCCGAAGATTCTCAAATAAAACTCTGGAATGTCAGTACATCTCCTTCCAATCATGGAGAACTGACTCCTTTTTGAATACTGCCCTTCATTTATCTCAAGGAAAATGGCAGACTACTATATAGTTTATTCCAAATTCTCCCTTTAAATTCTATTTGACAGTGTGGCAATTTTAGCAACTTCTTGAACAATCTCTATTTGCACCATTACATCTTTCTATATGAGTTAAAAGCCTCTCTGGGCCAGAAGGGTATCACTTCAAGGAAAGAAGAAAGAAAGATCCACTTTATAAAATATATTATTTTCTTTTGAAAACAAAATTTTCCATTCATCTGTAATAAAAGTTCAATGGCAAAGTTCAAACATTTTTATATTACCTCCTTATATTTTTAAACCTTAGTTTTTGGCAATCATCAAGGAAGAAGACACAATAGAGTCCATTATAATTATTAAAAAACATAAAATAAAACAAAGCACCGATTCTTTCAGGGATTGCTGGTACAAAATACTATGAAAATATATGTTTTGGCAGGGTCCAAAAGTCAAAATATAATTGTTCTTATATGTTATTTGAGATTTTACCAGTACTGATATATCGGTACTCTTTAGCTACATATGGAACATTAATAAATTGCAGTAAAAGTCCTGGGTAGTAGCATAATACTATTTTGTGTGCAAAGGTCTGGGTTCAGATTCTGTATTTCTCTCTCTGTGTGTGACTTTGAATAGATATTTAACATATCTGACTTGGTTTTCTTGTCTGAACAGTGCAGATAACACTGACCTCGTCTGGTTATTTGAGCAATCAAATAAGATGATGTAAGGAAAGTGCTAAGTTGTAGCCCATGTTCCCGTATGACCTCCTTCTCTAAGTAGTTTCCCTCTTACATTCCTGTTTAATAAAGAAATCTGAGAGTTCTGGTTCAATCCATGTCTCCTGAAGCACATAATTGCAAGAAGCAAATGCCAGGCTACCTTAAGCCAAGAAATTAGGGATTTGGTAGTTGTTACTTATGTTATATTACACAAATCCAGTGTCCTATTGTCTGTGACTAAAGTGTCTAGACCAAAACTTTAGGATTTTCACTAATAAATGCATCACACAAAAAAATTGCCATTTTTAACATTCAACCAACATTAGTGAGTGGCTAGAATTCTTACTGCACTGTTCTCAGGACATTGTGCTTATCCCACATATAGGTACTTACCTGTCCCATGCAAAGCTTGGCATTGACCCTGCATACATGCAAACAACTGAATTTGTCTCTAGGCCTGATCCTGCCTGGTCTTGCTCAGATAGGCTAAAACCAGATGAAAGAATGAGGAACAGGACTGCCTGCAGACGTGTGGATGGCCATAACTTGTTGCACCTCACGGACTGCAACTTGCTGGACATGAAAGGAAAGAATTCACCTGAAATCGTGTGCAAATGGGTTGATCAAACTAGAGTCACAGGATGTCACACCCAACACTCTCTTTTTCTCAGTATTTGCACAGCTACGACAGAAGAAGTTTTTTTGTTACTTCTAAAGTAAAGAAGAAATGAGCAGAGACATGAGGAGGATCTTTGGCAATCTTTTGACACCTTCCTGGAATCACTAGTATAAACAGCCTCACTCTCTCCTCTGAAGACTACACACCCTCTTACAGAAGCTGCATAAATCCCCAAATTATAACCCAGAGACTCTGAGTTCCCATCAAGGTCTTCAGTGCAGCCCATTGTCTGGTTTTGTTGCTGTCTTTGTTGTCTTAAATTTCAAACATGAAATGGAAAGACTTGTCCTCAGAGCTTTAGTGTTCTAAGGAAATATGAGTAAATTACTTTGTCATTCCTGGGGAACAGTGATAACATTGACGTGTTGCCATCAATAGATCATTTAGTGACACAGTACTATGGACTATAAGGAATCTCCTTGTTGATCTCTTGTAAGATGTCCCATCATGAATAGTGTCTTCACTATGACAGCATTATTGGAACAGGCACATTGCTGTGCTGACACACGCACGTGCACGTGTCTATGTCTATGAGAAGAAGGTCTGCTGCCTCAGGGCTCGTAGCCCACACCAAGTGACCAGTATACTGGGTCTTCTCGATTTACTCCCCACTCTGCAACTTAACTGGATGCCATGGCATTGGTAGACATCGCTCAAGGTGATCACAGACTGGCCTCTGGTCTGCCACTGTCACATGTTTATAACTCATTCCACTGAGGAGCCCAAGTGGAGACAAAGGACAAAGGAAGTTTTACTACCGAGAAAGCAAACAAACAGATAAAATTAAATGAAGAGAAAAACGTACAATAACAATACTGCCCTAACGTGCACCTGGAATACGGGATCAGAGCAGGTGCGATAACCGTAACACGACCACGCTGGGCCTAAGGACGGCACACATGGAACCCAGCCGCCCCCCCCCCCCCCCCCCCCCCGTTATGGCCCGCCCTGCGCAGGAGACACGTGTGTACAATTGATTGGCAGATCACAGTTGAAGGCAGAACCTTGAAATTCTGATTTTGTTAAAGAGGAGTGTTTCCTGAAGTCTATTTACTTCTCAGTCATACATCAGGTCTTTACATTTTATGAGGCAAAACCCAAAATTTTCTAACATGTTTAGATGTGGGACGAAGACAATGAAGGTAGTCACTGCTTTTGGCATGAACTGGTCTGTTCCTAGAAGAATCTTAAATGGCCTTAAAACATTTTCAACTTAAAACCTCACACGCCTATGAACTCAGGCCAGGTCCATCCTTCCATATTCAACTTCAAACTCAGCCACTAAAGTAAACTTTTGGCAAAAGTGGTTGAGGTTCAGCAAAATACCAAATAGGATTTGCCAAAAAAATTTTTTTTCTTTCCATTTTAATCCCCTGCCTATTCTGGAAAAAAATGCAGCCTATGTGTCGCTAATTTATTTGCACCTGATGAGGTGAAATATTTTGTCAGTAGCCTGCGGTACAAAAATGTTTTTGACACTCTTAAATATTTTCTTTTCTCCTTCTCTTCCCTAACTCCACTGATCTGAATCCAGAAGAGACTTCTCTAACTTGCTGAAGCTCAAGTAGTGAGAGTCCTTTCAGTTTAAAACCTGGTTTCTTACTTTTTATCGAAGTATTTATTGGATATAGTTTTCTGGTACTTAACAAAATCTTACTAAATCATATGGTTTTCTTTTGTTATTAAAAACAGAAAAAAGAACTCTGAATAAGAGAAAGCACTTCTCAGTTTGTATCAGAGTAAACACGAACAAATCACAGCCTGTTCTTTTTACTATTTGACTCTGTTTTTGGTAATTTAATGTAGATCAATACAGTCACTTTTTCTGTAAGCAGCATCCAGTGCCTTTTCCCGTATTAAATATCAACACATATGACTTAATATGGAAAACTTGACTTTTTGTGACTACTCTCACCACAATCATGCAAACCCAGCCCCTATTTCCTATTTATGACTTTCTTTTGAAAATAACTGGACACATCTGCTACAATTCTGGAAACAAAAAAAGACATAAACGCTGATGAAAGTCAGACACACTTTTGGCCGTCTTCAGCCCTATCCTCTTGAAAACACTGTGCACCATGCGAAGGAAGTTTCATGAAATAACTCACAGAAGAATGCTCCCTCAATCTTCACGTCACATGGACTGGACTGAACCCATGTCAGAAAAAAGTCTCTAAAATGAGTTTCTCATATTGTTGCTTACATTAATTTTATCTCATCCAGCCATCTGTTTGGTCAGCAGGGTCCCACACTCTCCTATGATAATGTGCTGTGTTCTTAAGGAGTGTCGCGAGCTGAGGAAGGGTGTGTGGAAATGAGAACAGCTTCAGGAGGAAATCGAGTAGCAAGAGGAGCACAGATATTTGTTGTCACATGCATGTTGGAGCCAGAATGCAGGGTTTACACCCCACTCTGCCATTGACTGCATATTCTCTCTTGGTTTACCCATACCTCTCTGGGCCTCTGCTTACCCAAATAAAAGATATTATAAAGAATAACAATTATTTAACAGAATTAAATAATTTATTACCTATAAAGTAAATAACTGTCCTTCACAAAAAGCTCATTTACCTCTGTCTCTATGTCTTTCACAGCCAGCAGCCTGCTTCTCTGTCACTTGTACAATTGAATCTTGAGAACCAGTTTACATAAGGCAAACTGGCTTATCTCACTTACCGTACTATCCTCTAGGTACATCCATGTTTTAGCATGTGCCATAAAATCCTTCCTTTTTAAGGCTGAATAATATTCCATCATAGGTGTATACCATCTTTTGCTTCTCCATTCACCCATTGGTGGCAGGCTTCTACCTTTTTTTATCGTGAATAATGCTTCTATGAACATGGGTAGACATCTATATTTCTCAGACCCCACTTTCAATTATTGTGAACATAAACCTACAAGTAGAATTGTTCTGAAGGGTTTTGGGACCTAATAAATGCAGATATTTTCATTACTATTGAATAAATGGTTGATACTTTATTAACTCCATAATTATCAATTGACTACTAGACACTGCGATAGGTACTGGTGGGGTACAGTCAACACCCTTAGGAAGTTTGTTGACATGACTTAGACTTATGTTGCATAATTACAAGGGGCACTGGAGTCCTAAGAGAAGAAAGCTTTCATGCAGGAGATAGCATTTGAATGTTCTCGGCCATGTTAGAAATATTTTTGGCAGAGGATAAGGGCATCCTAGTAAAGAAATAACAGGTACAAAGACACAAGTGCTGGATCCCTACAGTTTGTTGGGTAGTCACAGGGTGTGGAGGGGTCCAGGAACTGGAAAACCTGGGGAAACCCAGATTTCAGTCTCATCTGGAGGACATTGGACAACAAAACAAGAGTGGAAATTTAACTTCTAGGGAAAGAAACAGACTCCAACAGGGCTGTGCTAGGAAACAGTGCTAATCTGAACTCTTTCTGGGAAGTTCACGAGTGGACAGTAGGAAAGGCTGTGCTATCACCAGCTAATAAGAGACCACTGGAAAAATGTAGGCAAGAAATAACGAGGACCATCTTTTTGATTGGGGAGTTTTGGTAAAAATAACTGCTCAAAAGAGTGTGGAGGCAGAAAGCAGAGGCTAAGCCTTCTCTCTCCCCCTCTGAGCTGTCACTTAACCTCGCTGAGCTTTACAATACCATCTATAAAATATGAGCGCTAATACCCAGAGGGTTAAGAGGTAAAGGGGTGCATATGGATGTGCTTTGTACAAATGGGAAGTGATATCAATATTATTGTTATATACTCATCAACCTGATAATTTATTCGATTTATTCAGTGCATTATTTTAAATGTACTTTCCAACTAACAAGGTCTCCTATTTTCACTAATAACACAAGGTTGAATAAATCAAACTTCATTAAATAGAAGTCAATTCTTTCCAGTCCCTTGCATTTAAAATTAATGATGTAAAATAGTGTGGTAGAAAAGAAAATGGAGCTGACTAGTCATTTCAAACCTACTTAGATCCATTTTTGCCTGTGTTTTCTCCAAATTACAATGACCTTTATTATCAGTAAGGGCTGGAAGTTTTGGGTAAGAAAATAACCCTAAAAAGCTCTTCTCACCCACATACACACAAAAAAGGGGTGTTACAGAGCATTTGTCAAGTGGATTTGATAGTGTGCAGCTGGGCATTATAAAAATGCAGATACTGCGGAGATATTTAAGGTACTGTGGATGCAAGGAGGACGTTTCAGGTTTGGACTGACACAGACTCTCGACACAATGATGATAATAGGAGTTAGCAAAACTGTCCCCGTATTCCACGCATTAGCAGCCCTGAATTGTACATTTCCTACTAAGCCATGAGAGGAAGGGATAGCAGCCCTTCAAGCTGTTTTTCTCCCTGAGAAGAGACAGAAAGAAAATAGCAATTATTTTTTGAATCTAGAATAAATTTTCTAAGAATTTGACTTGGAAAAGGAAAAATGAGGTTGGGAGTAGTCTTCCTCTCACCTGTGAGGAGTGAGAGGACAGTCATCAGGATGAATTGGGGGGAAATTTTTAATTAAGTAAAAGAGCTACATGTCAGCCAGAAAGGACGTAATAGGTTGCTTGCACTGACTGGGTCATGTGTCAATATTTTTGGCACATATAGTTTGAGGAAGACAGCCATCCTTGATACATAGAGGAAGTTGCTTAGCATTTCAAATATCCCTCCATTTCAGGGAGTAAGTGGTGATGAAGTTCAAAAGGTGGATGTTGTACCTCTTCTCAGATATGGCTGCAAGTGTGTACTTCTCCATCTACCATTAAAATTCTGGATGGGTTTCTTTTGCTGGCTCCGTCTCAGGTTCAGTTGAGCTCCCGTTTGTACACCGTCCACCCATAAGCAAGTTTTTTTTCCCCTTCCCAGAAAAGTATTTCTTTCTTTCAAATTCTGTTAAGTCAGTGGCTAATTTTCCCCAAATACTAGTTGGCAATTTATTCATAATTTTACCTGCATCATTTTCAGAATCAATCTGAGTCAGAACTGCAGTAACATTTCAGTGCTTATCTTACTAATAACTATCCATAAGGAGACTTCCTTCCCTTCTCCTGTTATTCAGCCCTCGGCCATGAAAACTGGTTCCTAACGCTAAAGAAAATGACGCAGCAACACAGGGCTGCCATGCCGCAGATCATTTGAGTGGCATGTCCAGCCTGCCTTGCTGTCCAGCACTTCAAAACAAATCAAAACCAAACAAACACATACAAATATTCCTCCTTACCAAAGGACACCATTCGCTTGAGTAAACGCCAGTGAGAATATTCAGACATCTTTTTTTCAAAGTTACACACTCACAACTAACTAGACAGTTACAAGCAAGTGCAGGGAGCTCCGTGAAGCTCAAGCAAAACCAAGAGCTCGGGTCCAGCCAGCATAAGTCAGCGGCCACTGCATGAGGCTGAGAGCGGCTACAAGCCGATGGCTGTCTTAAACAACTTCATGCTGAGCCAGAGAGAGAGAGAGAGAGAGAGAGAGAGAGAGAGAGAGACTGGGTAGGGGAATGGCCTCAGGCATGTAGCAGTCCATTGGTAGTGAGCAGGGAAAGTGCACGTTCTTTAAGCCATGCCATTGTTCTGTAAGTTTCAATACCTTAATTGGTTTCTTTATTATTTTCCCTAGCAGATAAAACTGTAAATATATATACATATGTATGTAAATATATATATATTTAAAAATATGTATATATACACACACATTTGTCTATGTTTTTTAATTTATTTTGCAGGGGCAATATATTCACTAAATTGAAATTCTCCTATAATCTCCTGTGCAGCAGGTTCTTTGTGCTCTGGATAATAACTTGGAAAAGTAAAACTGAGTCCAACGAGACAAAACATCCAAATACACAACAAATTACATGGATCAATGGATAACACAAGCCTGGAATCTAGGCTGGCCAGGTCCCCAAGGCTCAGGAAAGCTGCCCAGGACAAAAGGTATCTTGCTTGTGTCCCTCTTCCAGAAAGCAGTAAGGCTTTGGACCGTGGGCCCTTATGAGTCTTGGCTAAGGTGCTGAAATACACACCTTGCTTTGGGAAAGGATCAGGGACCACAGCATTTCCTACAAATTCTGTACTCATTCTCATTCTGACCACTGTAAGCAAAAAAGGGAAAGGAACCAAATTGGTCTACAGCCACTTGGAGCATTACCTGGCAGCTCCCAGTTTTTAAAGAACTGAGAAGACGACATGTGCACCAAAACTCTGGGTACGTGTTTGGTGGCCTGTAGCGAGGAGATGCCCTCCAGGCTGGCACAGCAGTCTATGCCTTTTAAAAATTCCCTTTAGCTGTCCAGCCTCCAACCCTGCTTAGTTCTGCCTTCAGGAAGCTCAGTGGAGACAGAGTCAGTTTGGGACGTTTGCAGCCAAGACTCTTGTCTGGTACTCGTAGAGTTGACAGAATTGAATCTGGCTTGTGGCAATATCGGGCTACTCAAACTCCTTCTTCTAAGTGGAGTGTGAACTCACCATGGGAGGGTTCTTAGTGGCACGGAGTGACTTATTTACTCCGCTAAGGGTCACTAAAACTGCACTAGAGATCCCATGTATAACACGGACACAACGCGGCAAGAAGTGCTAAAAGAAAAGAAAGATTCTACTGTTAACCCAGTAGACAGAATGACCTGTTATCCTCACCACTGGGACAGGACAGAGAGACAGATGACCTTCACATTTTTAGCTGTATAAGAATCATTTGGAAGCTGACTTAAACTTGTGGCAGCCTCGTCATCTTTGCAGAAGTAATCCAAGTGGTGAAACTTGAGTTCCACTTGACTCAAGGGATCTTCCTTTGTCACTGCTCATGTTTCCCAAATCTTTTGTGGTAGGGGGAGGGAGAAAAAAATACTGTCTAGAAAATAAATTAGCATATGTAAAACAACAAATCATATGTAAATCAACAAATCAAAGTATGGTGTTACATCAAAGTACGTTTAGCCTGCTAGGATCCAATTATGCAGGTTCAGGAAAAGAAGACAAATGAAGAGAACAAAAGTTATCAGTACAAGGAATGCTGCCTGCTTTCTGTTATTGGTCTGACCAAGCCATGTGTTACTGGTCAGCATCAGTACCATGGTGCCCCTCAAGTGACCACTGTACTAGGCCTTAGGGGATTCACGTGTCTATAGATGTGTAGCTTCCTAACATGGCCCAAACATGACACAATTCCTTTATCAGGTATGTGAGCAGAAACTTGTTTCAAGTTGCCAGGAAAAATACACATTGGATTTATTAAGAGACTGTCCTAATCCTCCAAGGTAATTTTGAAAACAGTGACTTTCAGCCATTCACTGGCTTGTGAACTTGAGCCCCTAGTAAGATGTCTCTCCTCTGATAACATCCAGCATTTACAAGGCAGCATAAAGCAAGACCCTAATGCCAGGACTGGGAATGTAGCTTAGGTGGTAGAGTGTTTGCCTAGCCTGCATGAGGCCGTTTGTTCAATCCCCAGTACTGAAAAAAATGAATAAATAAATAAATACCTGCCTTCAGGAGCAGGACCAAGTTCAAATTCTGGCTCTGGCATTTATTAGCTGTGACTTTGAGCTTAGAGTTCACCCTTCTGTGTCTTAAGTTCCTCATTTGTCTCTCCTTCCTAATGAGGAACACCAGGTTGCAAACTGTCAAAACCTCATGAAAGTAGAACCCCTCCCCCACCTTCTTCCATTTCCCAAAGTCAGAGCACTGTAACATTTAGGACATTTAACTAATGTCGCTGCATCAAAAGTCACGCAATTCAGGAAAAGCATCTGCCTTGGTACCCACTGTTGCTGGAAGCAGTGTCATTGCCACAAGATTCCACTTGTGGGATGAAAAATCCAGCAACTCATTTAGTCACCCAACTACCACAGTAGGAACCATGAGCTGGGTTAAGTCTGAAAGCCTTCTGTGACCACCAGCTATTCTCTCTCAAAACATATTATTCTCTTTGGTGATAATTAGCACCATTTTATTTAAGTGATTCTTTTTAGTCATTGCCATTACCCAGTCCCCCATCCTAGAATGCAACCTCCTTGAGGATTTATCCAGCCTTGCATCTTAGGTTTAACACTGTGCTAGAGCAAAGCATCGTGACTTTCAGTCGACAGCTACTGAATGAATGGATGTGTGAATGACAGTTACGTTCGCGTGTAGACCTTAGAAACTTGCTGTTTTTAAGTAGAGCCTATGAGAATGAGGCCAATCTCCATGTCTATGGTGTCAGTTTTAGAGCTGACCATATGCTCCGCCACACTGGTGTTCACTCAGTTCCTCTGAATGCCACGCTCCCTTTTTCAGCACCACCACATGCTGTAGTGCTCAGGATGTGAGACGCCCTTGGTGAGTTCACACCCACATCCCCTTTTACCATTCAAACACACGAGTGGAAACACACAGAGGTCCTTCACAAAGCGAGCATTCACAGTGGTTGCTGCGTACTCTCCACACCTCGAGCTCTGACTCTTCCTTGTGCTTTCTTTTAACAATATGCACGGGGACACTTGCTCTCTTTGTTACGTATTGTGTGACTTTACCTGTGAACAATTATTCATTTATTAGAGGGGTGAAAGTGGGTCCTTCTGAGGGAGCCACCTGGGTCAGCAGCAATGCTGTATTCTTGTACGTGGACCACATAAAACCACAGCTTTTCAAAATCTGTTACTCAGGTTCGTTTCTTACCCTCCTGGCTCTTTGAAATCCAATGGCTTTCTAGAGCAGGGACCCTGTCACTTCTATCTTGTGACTCAGCCATCCCAACGTTTAGTTTGCAATGTTGCTGTGGCAGGGGAACAGAAACAGTGGGGCGCTTACAGTCTATTGATTAGAATGTGTCATGTGACCCTACATAACCACGGCAAATGCAGAACGAGGTATGGCTAAGGGTAGGAACCAGGAATGTGTGAAGAGTGAACAAGCAGCATGGCTAAGCATGAGAAGTCTCTTTCATCAGACTTTTGTCAAGAGCAATCTCAACAGTAAAGTGAGATAATCACAGATGATCAAAACTAGACAAGATCACATTTTATCCTAGAAGAGACTGCAAAGGCTGGGAGGTCACCCACAATTTCTGACCTACTCAGAGGCAATATGGTAACTAGAAATGAGGTGTTCAGAATCCCGAGCCAGTGGGAATAACCCAGCAAATGATGTTTATCACAGCACAGTCCCTCCATTCCCCACAACACCCCCATCAGTACAGGGCACCAAAATCAGACAAAAGCAGCCTTTCTGGGTCAACCAGAGCCAAGCATTTTGTATCAGTTGATTAAACAGAGTTAAGAGCAGCCTATCTAATTTCTGCAGAAATTCTAGTGCCTTGAACTTTCTATTTCTGATGCAGTAGAAAATTTGCAATGAGAAATTAAATAGGCAGCAACTGAATTTTGCTGAGCCCTGAGGCTTGGGTTTTAAATTTTTATTAAGTAGCTATGTTCTCCTCCCACATCAAACACAGATAGTTAAATTCTGGATTAGAAAATTTGCTAGCATTTGTTGGACATATATGAACCGAACTGTAGCACAGTGAGTTTGATTTGCATAGGTTATTCTCCTCTAAAAGTTTCAGCAATGCTGAAAATAGATTTAAATTTTAGCAGTATAATTTCCTATAATAGCTGAAAACACATTTGGTAGAGGGGAGGTTTTGAAAGAGACTATTCTTAAAATTGCCCTACTTTTGGTTCAGTTCACAGGAGGCCAAGACTTGAAGCATTGTCTCTGTCTTCGTTCCTCAGAGTCCCTTGTTTTCATATGTCTACACAAAGCATGCTTCCCTACTCAATGGCCCTTTGCACACCAACATCGGCGGTTAGAAGAAGGATGACCATTGTGTATAGATACCACATTTTCTTAATCCATTCGTCAGTGCTGGGGCATCTTGGCTGTTTCCATAACTTGGCTATTGTGAATAGTGCCGCAATAAACATGGATGTGCAGGTGCCTCTGGAGTAACAGTCTTTTTATGTGGACATTAGATCAAGGGCAAACACAACAAGGGGATTGGACTATGAGCACATGATAAAAGCGAGAGCACACAAGGAAGGGGTGAGGATAGGTAAGACACCTAAAAAACTAGCTAGCATTTGTTGCCCTTAACGCAGAGAAACTAAAGCAGATACCTTAAAGCAACTGAGGCCAATAGGAAAAGGGGAACAGGTACTAGAGAAAAGGTTAGATCAAAAAGAATTAACCTAGAAGGTAACACCCACGCACAGGAAATCAATGTGAGTCAATGCCCTGTATAGCTATCCTTATCTCAACCAGCAAAAACCCTTGTCCCTTCCTATTATTGCTTATACTCTCTCTACAACAAAATTAGAGATAAGGGCAAAATAGTTTCTGCTGGGTATTGAGGGCGGGAGCGGGAGGGGGTGGAGTGGGTGGTAAGGGAGGGGGTGGGGTCAGGGGGGAGAAATAAACCAAGCCTTGTATGCACATATGAATAATAAAAGAAAAAAAAAAAAAAAAAAAAAGAAGAAGGATGACCATGGCAAACACCTTCTTGTCAGGAGATGAGATTTCTCAGAATCAACAGCAACAGAGTCCCTGAGTGTCTTCTGACATGTGCACATACATGAGATGTGTGTACGGAGCCTTCAGGCACAGCAGCCAAAAGCACATTTTTAGGTCACTGCATGTGCCAGTCAAAAAGAATTTATGGCCATTTCATAGGAAGCATCCTTCTGTCCTCAGATCAGGAGCTTCCTCAGAGGAGCGTCTCTGCCCTGCCTGGCTTCAAGCCTGAGTGGTTCTAACACCATTCCATCTTCTCTAAGATGCTCCTGTATTAGAAAGAAAAAAAATTTTTAATAGAATTAGACCCCATCTTCTTCCTCCTTTTCAAATTCTGCTTCTTTAGTGCAGTACCTTCCAGACGTGAATGGAAAACAGTGACTTTTCCAGATCTGATGTCAACCTCTATCTACAAGGTATCTAGCAAGCAGCAATGATGCAGCAGGCACTCTGATGAGTGCACATCTCCCTCCCTCCTCTGTAAACCAATTATCTTCTCGAGGTAGCATGCTGCTCCCCACTCCATGCCATGCTTATTGAGCGCATTCTATCATGCGACTCAATGTGCTTCCACTCAGCAGCAGCACTGCTGAACATACTGTTATCACAGTGTTATGGGGATTACAAGGAGCACATGTAGGACTTGTCAAAATAACTACATTCAAGAGACTATCTGCCAGCCCATAGTACAGTAGACAGCATTTGTCAATGGCATGGATGTACAGAAAAATTACATAGAAAGTAGAGTTCCTGAAGGCATTCCTTCCTCCCACCAGCTCACATTCCCCCTACTATTACCATGTTGCCTTAGGGTGGTTCACTTGTTATAATTACTAGATTTTTTCAGGTTTTTTTGTTGTTGCTTTTTTTTGAGGTGGGGGGAGATTGACAAAGGGTCTTGTGTAGCCCAGGTTAGCCTGGAACTTGTGATCCTCCTGCCCCAGCCTGCTGAGTGCTGGGACTATAGAGATGCACCATTGTATCTGTATTGCCCACCCAAACCCACTATTTCCCCACCTCTCCACTCCCTGCCTGACCCTCAAGTCCAAATCCAGGGGCTCAAACCCAGAGCTTTGCCCATGCAAGCCCAGTGCTTTACCAGTGAGCTATCTCCCCATTATCATTAAGGACCACAGTCTGCAAGAGGGCTCACCTGACTGTCTCCCCCATTTTCATTGTCACCATTGTTTCCTTTTACAGAATATTATCTAGTTGGAATTACATGGTATTCAGCCTTTTAGATTGGCTTCTTTCATTTAGCAGTATGAAATAGAAATTCATTTGTGCATTTCCAGATCTTGATAGCTCATCTCTTTTGCCACTGGATAATATTCCATTGTATATATGCATTACAGTTTATTCACCTGTTGAAGTACATTTTCATTGCTTCTAATTGTTGGCAATAATGAATAAAGCTATTATGAACATCTGTGTCCAGGTTTTTGTGGGGACATAAGTTTTCAACTCCTTTGGATAATCGACGGGATCCAAACTCGCTGGATCCTCAACTTCTATTTATAAGGAATTGCTAAATTGTCTTCCACAGTGAAAGACATTTCATTTCCCATTAGCTAGCATGAGTTCCTATACATCCTCACCAACATGAGACGTTGAAAGTGTTTTAGATTGGCCATCCTCATGGGTACACAGTGACATGTGGTTGTTCAAGGAGCAGTTCTATTCAGCATCTTGGACTTGCTTCTTTGACATCTGTGTGTCTTCTTTTATTAGCTGTTTGCTCACATCTTTCACTCTGGTTTTTAAAATTGAGGTTTTCTTTCTTAATGTTGAGTTATAAGACTTCTTTGTATTCAAGTCATTTATGAGCTTTATGTTTTACAATGTTTTCTCCTGGGCCATGGGTTACCTTTTTGTCTTCCTTCTTCTTCTCCTCCTCCTTCTTCTGCTCCTCTTCCTGCTGTTCCTCCTTTTCTTCCTTCAGTACTGGGGATTGAACTCAGGGCATCCTTTGTACTTGCTAGGATGATTGCCTAACACTTGAGTCATTCACCCAGTCCTTTTAGTTTTAGTTATTTTTTTAGATAGGATCTCCAGTTTTTTGCCTGGGGCCAGTCTCAGACCTCAATCCTCCTACTTATGCCTCCCATGTAGCAGGGATAGCTGGATAGGTGTGAGCCACTCTTTTTATTTTCTTAAGAAGGCACTATATTTTACAGAAATATTTGCCTCCACAAGTTTACCTGCAGTGTTCCAAATGCTGCCTAACCTTTGATTGGTTCTAAAGTTACATTCCTACTCTCCCACACAACTCCCCAAATTTTGTCCCATGGGAATGACACTGAGTAATTGGAAGAACAGAGCACTGTGTACTATTATGGCTGATTGTATGTGTCAAGTTATAGTCAGGCCACATGATGCCCATATGTCTAATTAAACATTATTTCTAGGTGTGTCTATAAGGAGGTTTCTAGAGGATATTTTCACTTGAGTTGGTGGACTTAGTAAAGCTGATGGCCTTCCCCAACATGGGTGAACATCATGAAATTAATTGAGGGACTGAATAGAAGAGAAAAAGAAGAGGACGGTAGAATTCTCTCCCTGCCTGACTGCTAAAGCTGGCAGTCATTCCTGATGGTCAGGTCTTCAGCACCAGGCTGGAATGTACACAATGCTTCCCAGCTGTCAGGACTTTGAACTACACCACCAACTTGTCCTGAGTCTCCTGATGCAGACAACAGATCATGGAAAGTGTCAGTCTCTGTAATCCAATGTGCCAATACCTTAAAATAAATCTCAGTCAGAGATAGATAGATAGATAGATAGATAGATAGATAGATAGATAGATAGAAACACATAGATATATAGATGATAGATGGATAAATAGATGGTGGATGGATGGGTAGATGGATAAATAGATGAATGGATGGATGGATAGATAAATGATGAATAGATAGATAAGTGGATGGATAGATGGTAGATGGATAAATACATGAATGGGTAGATGATAGATACATACATACATATATACACACATACATACATACATACATACATACATAGGTATACAGACAGATCTCCACCCTATTCTTTCTGTTTTTCTGGAGAATTCTAGCTAATACAGACAATAAATTAGTTTTTGTGACTGCATCATATCAGATATCCATTTAACATTGCTTAGTAGTTAACTAAGAGCTCTGTATATACTCCTTATTCCTGAGGGCAGGGTAGAGACCTTTGCCTATACAGTTTTATTAATTTTTTTTACCTTTTGTTCAATATTAAAAGCTTCTGCTTTCATTGTTAGATTTTATTCCCTTTGGCGATTTTGTACTACTCTTTCCCACCCTTCAGAAAGGAGGGAAAATTGAGGAGATAATACAAGTGAATTTTCAGGAGGAAAATACAAACTGAAGTTAGCACTAATTCTTGGAGAAGCATCACCAATAATTATTGTTAAGAAAATTCTTCTGCTCATTGAGACATGTGTCAGTTATTCACATAAAGTCCTATACATGAAGAAACAAATGGCTCTCTTTTGAAATCTTGGCAATCAACCATCTTTGGACTAAAACCTAAATAGAAAACCTTCCCAGTGATTACTAGCCTACTTACAAACTTCAGCTTCCAAACACCATGGGACTATGTTCTTGGTCTTGGATATAGTATTTCTCCCAACAGACTCTTCTATGTATTAAAAGATTCATAGAAGTTCAGGGGTCCATTCAAATTCCCAAAAGGCTCTCCTTCCTCTCTGTGTTTTCTTGGTTTTATATGCAGCAAGCTTGAGTTCACAAAGGAAATTCCATTCCTAGCCTAAAATTTGAAATGGCAGCTTCTATTTTAGAAGACCTTTGCATCACTTATTTTCCAAGGAGAGAGAAGCTAGTGTTATTTTTAAAATGGAAAGAAGCTAGTGAAAAAATGAGAAATATTGCTTAGTTTGCAATTCTTGAGGGAGTGATATCCAGAGAAAAATAAAATGCTTTATTTGTATGTCACTCAAATGTCCAAAGTTGACACCTTTCATAAATAGAGTAGACATCCTCCATGGAATGTTGGGGTACCTTCTGGCATAGCCTCCAAACTCACCCCACCTTCTCCTCCAACTTGCTCCAGGCCTAAAGTCCCTCCCAGTCAGGTTTCTCCTCTGTACCCCTCGCTCCCCAAAAGAGTTCTACTGCTTTTGGAAGCCCACAAAGCAGCAATCTTTCAACATAATATTTGAACAAATAACATATCAGACTATCAGTAATTTGTTCCTTTTATTATTGGTAACATCCCATTGTGCGTGTGCTCCACAGTTTGCACATTCATTCCCCCCTCGATGCCTCTTTGGGTTTTCCATTGGGACTATTGTGAATATGGCTACTGTGAACATTCCTGTACAAGGTTTTGTATGAATGTGTCCTTCCCTTTCCCTTGGACAAGTGTTTGGACACGAGATTGTTGAGTGATGTTAAGTGCGTGTTTAACTTTATAGAAAATGGCCAAGCTGTTTTCCAAGAGGGTTTGCGCACTGTACGTTTCCATCAGTCATGTATGAGTGTTATATTTGCTCCACATTATCAAGACAAGAAACATTTGAAAGAAGATAGAAAAGCGTAACAGGAGGAGACAGAGGACTGGAACAATGCACAGAGTGTTCCTCCGCCAGTCGTGCCTCCCTCTCCTCCACCTCACTCACCTGTACCGATAGACAATATTCAAAGATGACATTACTCAAACCAGGAGCTGTGCCCCTCTCTGCAGCTGAGGCAAATGTTTGACTTGGATTATCAAAGTGCCATAGGAGCCTGTTTACCTGCTCACCCTGCCCTTTCAGATCCATCAGCTCTCCCACCTCCATCTGAGGGCATACATGTTTTTAATGTCCTTAGCTGGTCCCTCCTTGCTTGTCACTAACCAGTGGATGAGTGTGCACCTTTTTTTTTCCTTTGTTCAGACTGAAGCCTTTATTTTGACTCCCAAACACGCTCACATAGAGTAACAAATTTTTACTAACAAGCAGGCACAGATGGCTTGCACTACCTCTAATTCCACGAAGCCCTAATTCCCTGCTGCTAAGGATGTCTGACACACCTCTCATAGAAGGCTCGCTTGAGGCAGGGGGATCAGTATTCCAGAAGCAGGATTTCATGGCCTAAGAATCTACATGAACACTAATGGATACTCACAGGACAGAGCTGTGGCCTACAGAGGGCCTGCTAGATTCTGAATTCCTACTTAGCAAAGGGTCTCTAAAATCTTCTATCCATTCCACATACCAAAAATATCACTCATGTTACCAATGCAAACTTAACTTCAAAAGTCCAATATGCTAATTAGTGGACTTCAAATATCACTAATGCAAATTCATTTCTAGCTTCCACTCAAATAGTTGGTGCTGATCAAAAGGCAATATGACCAAAAGCACTAGAGTTGGTATATTTAGAATGTGAAACTTCTGATCAGATCTCATTTGGCCACTTGTGAAAACTGAGTTTCTGATCAGAACAATGCATAGCACATGACTAAAGTGAAGTAGAGGTACCCTAAAATAAATTATGGACACCAAAACTGTCCTCAAATCCTGTCTGGGAGTTGGCATTGATGAAATACCCATTATATGCTATTTATTTTCCTCACCTAGAAAATTCTAATGCCAAGAAGTAGATATCAATATGTGTCCCCGTTTTGCAAAGGAGAATTCTAATTTACCTGAGGTCATTTGGAGCAATAGCTGGAGTTCAGACGTGGTCTCCTTCCTGCCTCTCAGCCTAAGCAATAGGAACATGGTTTTCTATCTACGCAAAGATAGAACTACATCACTGTTTTTCATTTTTTCCTTGCGTAACTTGAAAGTCTGATGAAAGTGCTTGCCTCTCTCCTTGTCTACATGGACACACGTGTAATTTTTCCAAACCTTGAAGAGCTTTGAGAAAACTTCCCTGGGCTGGTGGAGTGGCTCAAGTGGTAGAGCACCTGCCTAGCAAGTGTGGAGCCCTGAGTTCAAACTCCACTACTACCAAAAAGGAAAAGAAAAAGAAAACTTCCTCTTTCCTCTCAGTTCCCAGCACAGATCTCAGATTAAGAACTGCTGTAACAAGACATATTAACTGTTTCTCTACTTCAGGATTGTGGTCTATACTATTTGCTCTGGTTCTTCTAGTTACAATTCTGAAAGTCTGTAAGGCAGAGCAATGGCTCTCATGTATTTTGGCTGAGGTATAGCATTTCTTCTCTTTCTTTCTTTTCTTTTTTGTTTTTTTTTTTTTTGGCAATATTAAGGTTTGAACTCAGGGCTTTGTGCTTTAGTTATCTTTCAGATAGATTCTTGTACTTTATGGTCAGGACCAGTCTCAAACAGTGATCCTCCTACCTATAACCCCTGTGCAGTTGGGATTACAGTTGCATACTCCCATATCTGGCTTGTTGGTTGAGATGGGGTCTTGCTAACTTTTTGCCAATGCTGTCCTCACAGGGCAAGCCCCCAATTTCCATCTCCTGAGTAGCTAGGATTATAGGTGTGAGCCTCTGTGCTAAGAACAACACATGTAATTTCTTAATTTTAAAATGCTACTAGCCATTACACTTGATTTTCAGAGGCTAATGTCAGAAACCCCTTCTTGGTGACTACACTTGCAGGGTTTGAGTTGTTCCATTTACCCTGTCCAAAACCTCTGTATGCATACATTTGTCCACCCAGGTGTCCAGTGTCTCCTGTTATAGGTCCTTCAGAGAAGTGGCCAGGAACCACCTGACACTGATCACCTGAGCACACCTGCACACCTGGATTTTTTGGTCTCCTCCAGGTTCCTTCCACACTGTTGACATTATATAAACCATCCTAGGTTTGCCATATGCCAGGGCTCTGTATCGTGTGAACAAAGGCCCTCTCTTCAGGGAGTGTGTGACCTGCTCACTGGTATAATTTAAGCATTAATTATGAAAACAGCACCCCCAATGCCATGAAAAGAAATGGACCACCGAGCTACGACTGAGCAAAGTACCTCACCACCATGGTGTAAGCAAGCAACAGAGTGATGATCAAAAACGCACTCCAAGGCTCGGCTGTACTTCACACACTGCTTGACAATCCTTAGGGCCCAACTCTACTTCCCATAAATAGGACACACAGTGTGACGGTCCTCTATTATCCTACATTTCACAGTGAGTCTGAGAGAACATCACTTAACTTCTTCAATCCATCTTTCCACTGCTGTCTACTTAGATGTGAATGAACAGAAATGGTCACAGTTCTGATTTCATTCTCTGACTCCTTACTTTGATCTTGCCACTGGTAAAGTGAAAAATGTATATTCAGATGGAAAAAAAATTGCCAATGCCATACCTTAAGAATGAGTCTGAAGCCTACCATAGCACAGTCAACTGGAATTCAGCATTTTGGGCCTGGGTTGAACCCAGTCCAGGGCATTTCATTACTGGAGATTACGAAGGAGCTTTTCTAGTCATGCAGTCTTGAGGCAGCTCCAGAAAGGACGGGCTGAAAATTAAGCTGCAATGCAAACTGACCATTAATGAGTTTATGCTATGCAGACATTCATGGAAGGTAATCTACTGTTGTGACTGTCTCTGCTAGGAAAAGAACTTTCTTTGAAACCCACTTGGCACTGTGTCTTAAGAGTGTCACTACTGTAAGATGGACAAGCCTGGCTTAACAACACCAGTGAAAGAATGCTCTGAAAACTTGCATTTTCCTTAGAACCTGTCTTTGTTTCTCTGTAACATTTCAAAGCATTTTGATTTAGTTTCTTTCTCATTTACAAAATTTAAGATTCAATATGTCAATCAATTTTCCTCATCTCTAATCCAGGGCAGTAATAATAACTACTTACTTAGTGTATTGTGCAATCAAATAACGCAAGGTAAGAGTCTGGTTCATAAGACTTTTGGTTCCAGTCCAACATGAAAGACCTTGTAAAGTGTCACTACTGGTCTGACACAAAAAAAGCATGAAAGATGGAAAACAAACAACTTTTGGGGTGCCCTTAGAGAACTGGGTAAAACAAGCACCCTACAATCTAGAAAATCAAGTACCTCTAGAGAGACACAGGCAAGACACACGTATCCACAACATGCAGTTAGAGTCATACGCGCAGAGAGTCAGTTGAATGATGATTGTGGTCAACGGCTGAAGGCTGAGTTGCACAAGCATGAGAGAGAAAATCCTGGGCCCCCTCCCCGTTTTCATGGACTTTGCCTCCAGGAATCCCAAGGTTGTCATGGAGATGACAGGAAGGCCCCCAAGTTCATGGCTGTGGCTCTGGCAGGCTTGGATAAGGGGAATCACTATGAAATAAACCTAGGCCTCCCCTGCAGGAGAGAAGACTGCCTGAGTCTTCTCCTAGCAGACTCCACCATCCTTCTCCCACATTAGCCCCACTAGCTTTCCTGTCATGTCTGATGTTAAAAAAAAAAAATTGATTGGAGGTGCTGCAGTGAGAGAAGAGAATGGAGGTGGGTGTCATGGAGAAATACTTGTGAAGGTCACAGCCCAGAGACATAGGCCCACTGAAGGACTGAGTTTTCATCACAAGATTTTAGAATATTTCCTGCCCCAGTGCCTGATCCCCACACCAACAGACTGCCTGCTGCTGTGTAGCAAGAGCAGATTCCAGCTGAAGGTCTGCAAGACACAGACTCTCCCTAAGGAGGAGTATTTAGGGAAGCCCCAAGTCAAGAAGGGAGAGAAACATGAGGACGTTGGAGAAATGAGAAGTCTTTTTCACCCACTGCTATAGCAAACAAGGCAAATTAGCATATGTCATCTTATTTAAAGCCCTATTTATCTCAGTTCTTATTGCCTAATACGACATGTCTGTCTTCAACAAAAATTACACAGCTGGCAGGGATGCAAAAGCTACAGAGAATGTGGAAGACAGCTTGGCAGGTTCTTGCAAAGTGAGACAGGCTTTCGTATAATCCAGCAATCCTGCCTTACATATTTGCTTGACTGACTTAAATACTATACACACACGAATGTTTATAGAAGCTTTATTCATAATCCCCAGAAACTAGAAGCAACCAGGATATCTCTTAGAAGTAAATGTGGTGTATCCAGACAAAAAGGAATGAGCTATCAAGCCACAAAAAAGATATTGATTACTCAAATGCTTATTGCTAACTAGAAGAAGTCAGTCTGAAAAGGCTGTATAATTTACAAGCACAATTGTGGCTTTCATTGTTATGGTTTGTTTGGTTGGCTGGATGGTTGATTGGTTTTTTTGAGACAGCATCTTGCAATGAAGTCCAGATTGGCCCTGACCTCTTTTTATTAAAAAAGTTATTAGCTATATACAAAGATGTTTCACTGTACTGTTTCCACAGTTGCTTATGATGTACTTTGATCAAATTTTCCTATTGAATTACCTTACTCCTCTCCCTTCTCTACACCTTTTCAAACAGTATTTATTGGGTGTCTATGCCATCTCGAATGTGTGTGTGATGTACTTGGACCACGTTCATCCCAGGATTCTCTTCTTTTGCATTGCCCCTTCCACTGATCCCCCGCAACAGTTCCCCTTTTAAACTCATGTCCTGATATTATTGTTATTATTATTATCATTATTATTTTTTTTTCTCATCATCACCACGATTTTCGATCTGGATCTCACAAAACATGATATTTGGCTTTTTGAATTTGACTTATCTTGGGCAACACAATGGTCTCCCATTGCATCCATTTTCCTGCAAATGACATAATTTCATTCTTCTTTATGGCTGAATAATACTCCATCATGTACATACGCCATATCAACTTTATCCCTTCATTGTTTGTTGGGCACCTTGCCTGATTTCACAGCTCGGCTAGTGTAAATAGTGCTGCGATAATCATGGGTGTGTCTCTTGTATGTTGACTTACTATTGATACATGGCCCCAAACTCTTGATCCTTCTGCCTCAGACTCCTGAGTTCTGGGATTACAGATGTATGCTATGTCCAGCTGATTATATGATGCTTTATGAAATGTAAGACTACAGAGCTGGTAAACAGATCACCTGAGTCACCAAAGATTCGAAATATTTGTAGGGCAGACTATCCTATATAACGCTGTAGTGCTGGATACACGGCACGAGCCATCTAATTTTTTAGCACAAGAGTGAACCTTAATATATGTAAAAATCATTTTTAAATCACTTAAGAGGAGTCCTAAGAGGTAATGTATACATAGCCTTAGGGAAGAAGTGTTTAGAGGGAGCACTTACCTGTGGAACTTTTGAAATGACTGGGGTTCGCAAGACGGAAGACACTAGAAACCGCACAAAAGGACCATATTCTAGTTGACAACAGTGTTCTCCATGAGGCATGAGTTAACAATTCTGCTGTCTCTACACATGAATTCTAGAACTATAAAGTTAAACAATTAGGTGACAGACAAGCCAGCTCTCCCATTGCAGGAGAGGAAGTTATGGATAAGAAGTCGAGGCAAGAATAAGCACTGATACGAGGAGTTTAAGTCTGAGACACCATATGGAATCTTGTTTATTTTAATATAGATACTGATAGTTACACATAGGCTCATTTGTGTGTACGTAAATCTACACAGTTCACATCTTTCCTTGCTTTGTCAGCTGAAAGGGCCAAAATAGCAATCCACATTACCAACAAGCACATGTGGTACCCCAATCTGGGTTCCCAGTTTTCCAATAAAAGGAATGCATACATCTAGAACTGGGGGAGAAAATACACAAGATGTGTGTAAAGCATCTTCTACAGCCAAAAAGTAAGGAAATACTACACACACATGCACACAGCACCAAACACACACATGTGTACATATACACATGCACACACACTTATAACAGAGCACCTTAAAGGACATGGAAGAAATTGAAAGAGCTCCCAATCATCAAAGCTGAAATACTCTGAGCAAGAAAATAAAGTTAGATTATAGCAAAGTATAAAACAAGTACCCATGAGTCCACACTGATGGGTGTGAGTTCATGAATAAATGGCTAAAATAAATAAATTGAGAAAAATAGACAAATCCCCCACACAGAAGCATACTAAATAATGGATGTAGATATTTCGCTGTCAAGGAGGCAGAGCATAACTTGCCACTTAAAGCGGGATGTATGCAGGGACTTGCTTCTAAAGAATACCATCCAGAAGGGAAAGAGAAACAGAAAGTCTGTATCTGAGAGACTTGACACACACCACTTCCATCAATTGGGGGATCAAGGAGAATACTGACAATGATGTCATTTTGATAGTATGAATCCTGACATGATAAAAATGACACTGTACCTTTATTATCTTCCTTCCCAAACCCATAATTTCAGTCAATTCATAACAAAAACTTCAGAAAATAACAATAGAGGCACATTCTACAACATGTTTCATTCCTCCTTAAAACTGTCATGATCATCCAGAAGTGAGGAGAAGCTGAGAAACTGCCATAACCAAGAGAAACCAAAGGAAATATGATTATTAAATGTGATATGGATAGAATATGGGAACAGAAAAAGGACACTTGGTAAAACCCAAGGAAATCTCAATAAGTTATGGATTTCGGTTAATAATGTACTAATGTTGGTTCATTAATTGTGATAAATTATCATATTAGTGTACACGTATTATTAATCAGTAATATTTGACATTGGATGCCTGGTGTAGGAAAACTCTCTGTACTATATGAATTTTTCTATATCTAAAACTCCAAAGTTTTAAGTTCATTGTTTTTAAAAAGGAGGTGGTATGGTCCCTACTTGATAAGAGATACTTGGTAAATGTCAACTGCTATTATCATCTGCATGACAAATACTAAATTGCCAGGGATCCCTGTGATCAAAGAGAAGTCAAAAAATTATTAGAGACTTAAATAGAACATTGGCCTGTAATTAACCTGAGTAATTCAGAATCTAAAAAGAATGACTAAATCATACATTAGCTAGATTATCAGTCTCTCATCTTGCTGCAACTGTCACCTACTGAATAAAGTCAGAGTCAAAATATGGGGTAGAAAAAACCCACAAATCCTTGGTGATCTTTCTCTCACCCTACAAAGGAAAAGTGAAAAATTGCCTCCTGTACCATATTGCTTTCAAGGTGTTGTCGTCCGATCCACTTCTGAAGACTTCTTGCATGGCTCTACAAGGTCATTCACATTTCAATAGTGAACTCCTGAAGATTCAAAGACCCTTAAGGTAACCAAGCATCCAAAACTGTTGAGACTCAGAGAGGATCTTGAAAAGTATGGGAAGGAAGGAGAAAAGTAAATAAAAATAATAGAATTTTTCATTGGGAGGGTAATTGAACTATATGCTTTTAAAAAAATGACTCCTATGTTTGTCCTTCATCCATTTTCTCATCCTTCAAATATATCCCTTTGAGACATCTGAAGTTGTTGAAGATATGACTGCTTGACCATTCACTTATAATCTGGGTCATTTGTGGTTCTAGTTAGTAATATTATACTCCACCACTTCTAGCTTCTCTTTGTTCAAAGAAGAAATTCATAGACTGATTAAGAGCCTGGTTAAGAGGCGTCATTGCATTGTAACTAGACAATAACACAACCTTATTTCTGCCATTACCCATTACAGGCTATCTTCCTTTAAATAAACACAGCCTTCGAGCAGCTAACCAATTTTTATGGACTAACCAAAGCCATGGTCTAGGTTTGTCATCTATCAAAGGCAATATATAGAATATCAAGCACAGATTATTAGGATATTAAGGTATCTTGCTTTTCATATTCAGAAAGGGAATCTGCCCCCTGAATTTCCCTCTCATCAAGACGCACACTGACTAGTGAAAGCATTGGCTGCAGCGTGGATGGTGAAGCAAGTCAAGTTACTCATGGAGTAACACAGGTTCCTTTCTCTAAACCACTTTCTTTGGACATACGTCAATTAACTCTCTACTAAGTGTAAATTTAAACTGAAGTATTAAGATATAGTCCCTCCTCCTCAGGCACTCACATTTTAGTAACTGCTGTCAGATTAGGGAGAGAGGGGAAAGGGGCAATGCTCAAAGCTGCTTGAGTCACACCAAACATGCAGCCCCATTCTGTCGCTTCTCAGTAATTTCCCTTTTTTCACATGGAATGATTTCATCTAAACTTCATTTATTTTGCAGACACAGAATTTGAACATTAAATGGTATTTTAAGAGTAAAATTCATAGATGACTCCATCTCAAGCAAAATTGTTGCAAAAATTTTATATACTTATATTTCATTACAATCATTAGAAAACACTAAATTTGCTTTCCACTTGGCAATATATTAATTTTTTCAAAAAGATTCATAAGTGCCTACTATGTTTTAGGCATCATTATAATTATGGGAAACACGGCACTGAAGAAACTGTCAAAATGCCTGATCTTAGGGTGTTTTTGTTTTATTTGAGAGGAGAGGTAAAAATAATAAACATAACACCTAAGAAAATTAAATATGCTTTCAAAAAATAATAAAGAAGCACTGGAAAAAGAACAAAAATAAACAAATAACAAGAAAGTACAATTAAATGCAATGGTAATTACATCACATGTAAACGGTCTAGATATGCCAAGTAAAGAGCACAACTGGCAACTGAATAAAAACCAAGACCCACTAAATATAAGTATGTTTGTTTATAACCTTTCCATAGTTAAATGAAAGGTAAAAAAGCAAAAGAATGATTTTATATATATATATATATATATATATATATATATATATATATATATGGCTAAATCTAATAAAAAATAAAGTTGGTGTAGCTTATATTAATTCAGAGAAAGTAGATTTCAGGACCAAAATATTACAGAGATTAAGAAATGTACAGTTCACTAGCAAAAGGTCAATGTACCAATAAAATAGAAATGCTAACTGTATCTGCTCCTAATAACAGAACTTCAAAATGTCAGGTGCAAAAGCACAGAGAGCTACAAGGAGAAATGGACAAATTCACAAGTGGCTGAAACTTTCAAAATCCCTTCGTAATGGCTGAGATAGTAAGTAGACTGGCAGTCAGTAACAACACTTGAGCAACACGTATCCACAACCCATCCTAATTGATACTGACAGAACACGCCACCCCAAAATGCCAAAGCATATTTTCTCAAATGATGAATAGCAGATATTTATCAAGATAAAGCATGTTCTAGACTTGAAAACAGTCTTCGTACATACAAAAGGACTGAGGTTATATTCTCTGATCGCAGTGAAATTACAGAGGAATTGGGGTTTGAAAGATATCTGGGAAGTCCCCAGATATTTGAAATTATGAAGCCCTCTTTAAATAACCTGTGGGTCAAAGAAAAAAATCACAATGGAAGTTAACAATGATTTTGAACTGAATGAAAATGAAAACACAATGTATCAAATACATGGAACACAGCCAAATATGTAACACAAATCATTTATAATAAAAAACCTCATTTCAATCTGTACTGATACATGAGGAAACCAGAAAAAGAAAACAAGTTGAACTCAAAGTAAGCCAAAAAAGAGGAAATGATAAGAACAGACACTAATGAAAGAGAGAGAGAAGTGAAGGCATGAATTGTCTCTTCCACAAAACCAATAAAATGATCAACCTCTAGCAAAAACTAACTAGAAAAATATCTAGAAAATTAATTACCAATCTCTGGAATGATAAATGCATCAGAGCTAGAGATGCTAATGACATAAAAATGATAAGAAATATTTTGAAAATATTTATATGTTTAACAGCATGTAACAAATTTGTTGAAAGACAGACACAAACTTCCAAAACTTACTTAAGAAAAATAAAAAAACCTGAATAATCCTACATGTTTTTAATAATTGTATTCACAATTTAAAACTGTCACACAAATAATCCTCAAAGCCTATTCAGGTTTATTTGTAGATTCTACAAAACATTCGCAGAAGAAAAAATACAAAATTCTTCCAAAAACTAAGAGAACACATTCATTTCATCCTATAAGGCCAGGACTGATCTAATCCCAAAAGCAGGAAAATTACTAGAAAGAAAAGGGAAAAGAAAACTAGAGATCAATATTCCCCGTGAATGCATGTTTAATAATCATTAATAAGATTTTAGAAAATTTTATCCGACGACTTACAAAAAGTAACAAATCATGATTAGTTTATCCCAGCAATGAAAGGCTGATGGAACATTTGAAAGGCATCAGTGTAACTAAAAGAAAAGTCATCTGGTCATCTCCACAGATGTAGGAAAAGTATTGGATAATGTCCACATCCAAAAACTCAGCAAATCAAATGAAGAATTGAAGAGGATATCCTCAATTAGTTAGAGGGTTGGTTTAAAAAACTTACTAAAATACTATGGGTGGAAGCCTCGCATGATGGAGAACAAGGGAGGGATTCCCTCCCTGGCCTCTTGTATTCAACATTATCCCGCACGTCACTGCCAAAAACAAAGAAAGCAAACAACCGAAAAGTGCAGACAGAGGAAAAAGAACTGAAATAAACCTGTGCTTGCAGACACCATGGCCATTTGTACAGAACAACCTAAAATATCTACGAAGTTGCTAGAATTAGTGAGTTTAACAAGATCGCAAATTAGTAGAACAATACATAACATGCAATTTTATTTACACACACTAGTGACAAACTATTGGAAATTTCAGTTTAAAACTTCTATTTACAATATCATGAAAATAAAAAATATTTAAGGATAAATTTGACAAAACGTATATGAGACTAGCACACTGAAAACTAGGAAATGTTTCTGAGAGAAATTAAAAGGTGCTTAATAAAAAAAAGCAAGATGTATCATTTTCTGCCTAAAGTATGAGTATATTAATCTTCCTCAAACTGAGGCATAGACTCCATGCAGTTCAAATGAAAACCCCAACAGAAATTCTCACGTATATACTGGCAGAAATAAAAATTGTACAGCCACTTGGGAAGACAATCTGGGAGTTTCACCTAGAGCTAAACCTAGAATTACCATACAACCTAGCAATTACACTTCTAGGTATTTACCCAAGTGAGCTGAAAAGTTATATTCACACACAAAAAAACTGTAGCAGCTTATTTATAATTGCCAAAAGCTAGAAGTAACACACTGATAAGACAAATAATCCAGTAAACATGGCACAAAATGAATAAACTTTGCTGAACAATACATATGGATTCTGAATACACACATGGAAAGGTACTCAGTGCCATTAGTCACCATGAAGCAGGTGTTAAAGCCACAGTGAGATAACACCGCATGTCCAGGTTGAGCTAAAATTGCAAATACGATGCTACTAATTTTGACAACAAACTCATACAAGTGGCTGGTAGAAAAGCCATGATTCACCACGTTGGAATTCAGTTAGCAGTGTCCTAGTAATGCGGCCATGAATACATGATAGGTTTGTATGGACCTAAGTCTATTCCCTTGGTAAACTTCTCAGGAGTAAAAGGGCCTACAGGCGAGTGATGGACCACATGGCAACGACATGAAGAAAGAAGTTGATTCCCAGAGCTAGAAAATAGGAGAACAAAACAGAAAAAGTCAGGAAGTGATGGATCCCTGCAAGGCAGGAATGGTAGAAGGGAAGAGCTCTGGAGGTGACAAAAATAAAAGGTTTTATTCTCAGCATAAACTAGAGCTTGTGGTTCTTGAAAGGGAAGGAGGGGAGGGGTGACACCTGGTTACCTTATAAGTGCACGATTCAATCGTTTCTCACTAATGGAACACCCACAAACAAAATAAGACGCCACCCCACCCTATCCCCAAAGGTCAGGATGCATGCCACTCAGCATCCACAAAACCTAATGTGCCTCTGAGAGCTTTTGCTGCCCTAGGGACGTCTTTCTAGGCTGAGCTGGTCCTATGTGCCCAAAGTCACACAAAAGCAATGGTCTGCAGATAGAACCTATGGGAAACAGGAACATTATTGGCTGGAGAATAAGGTATGTGAAGCAAAAAGGCTAGAATGAATAGGTAAGTTGAGGCCAGACCAAGAAGAGACTTGACTGTTCTCTTCTCTGATTCTGCTTTATATTTGCTGCTCCATTCCAAGATTTGAGAGCTGGAAGAACAGAGAGCAATGTTATTTTTGTTACTGAATACACGATTGCGGGCTCAGCACAGATTATGGAGACGCATAGCCGTGTCTGATTGTCTTTAGGGCACCTCCTGCTGCTGGCCTCCACTGCAGGCTGCAAGTGTACTGACTGTGCTTACGACAAGGAGCTACGAAGGTGGGTCCTTCTCCATACTCCTTACTCACCAGGCCTGACGCTGCCGTGCACAAATGATCCAGAAAAGAGAACCCAGTCCTCTTCATCCCTGTTTCTTTTGGCCAGAATATTCAGTTCCTAGGCTCCTCCATACCCACGTGCTGTGGTAGCAAGGACGGTGAAGTTTAGAGACAGGGCATGTCTGGCCACGTGGCAGTCCCACAAGTGTTAGTTATTACCAGTAATACTCATCCTCACGCTCAAATGCCAATCTCGTGACATGCCCCACCTCTCTCCCTCCCAAGCCAGATGATTCTTTGCTTCCACTGGAAATCAACATTAACTTTGCAATGTCCACTTCTGAGTTGTTACTCTAACAACCTCTTGCTAGATGGTGAACTCCTTAAAGGTCTGTAAGTGCGTCTCCTCCTCGGCCCTCGCTGTGCCTGAGATGTCTCACTGCGGGTGCCATGGTAAAGGTTCACTGATCATGAAGCCAGAAAAGATACTCTTTAGCACTGAAGACACTTCTTATTTTGTAGCATATTAAAGTCCATGACAGTTAAGAAAATGTTTTCCAATGTGTCAGGGTACGTAAATTTGAAACTAAGCTGCCTTCTCCATACTCAGATTACACATATATATAAAGTTATATGTAATTTATATACTGCATATTTATAACATATTTCATATATAAATATATATATACTGCTCATCTCTGCAGAGTACAGGAACTCTCACGATTCTGCAGAAATGAGGATAAGCCATTTCATTTTGTTTTTTGCTGAAGAAACATATGATATCCATCAGCAGAATTTTATGAGATAGTTTAAAGAACTCCACATTCTTAAAGAAAATGCTAGCAATAGTTTTTTATTTATTCTAAATTACAAAAGGAATAATTTATTACTAATTCCTCAATTATTTCATTGTGCAGCACTAATAAAAAAAAGTCTTGACATCTCTATTATGTTTAGCAAAGAATCATGTAATTTAATAAATAATTTTTGACTGGAGTGATTATTTACTTAAAACATAGAATATGCAGAAGGAACCTTAAATCATATTTTTCTGGTGCTACCATAGAATAAAATAATTGTGCAATTAGTAATAAACAGTGTGCAAGAATGACAAATGTGTTATTTAGAACTTGGAGAACAAAAGCACATCACTTGTGCCTTTTTTCCAAGAGAACAAAAATCCAATGGTATATTAATCAAAGGGGCTTTTTTATGCCTCTGGCAGCAGTGTTTTAAAGTAAACCCTTAATATCAGATCCCAAACCCCAGTTTCAATTTGCTTCCAATGGAAGAGACATTAGAGTTTATAAAATACTCCATGATTACTTTCTTGAAGGCCTGAAATCTTGACATGTCTGTGACTTGCTCTCACTGCATCAATATACAGTGCTTGGAAGAGCACTCCCCATCCTGAGCACTGCCACGTTGACTTATAGAAACATGCCCTTGAGGAAAAGTCAGAGAGAGAAAAGGAGCACCAAGCAGTGACAAAAATGAAATAGAATTGTCATCTGGCAGTTCTTCATAGTCCGTCAAGGAAACTATTAAAGATGTAAGATGTACAAAGAACCAGAGAGTGCTTGGGCAAAGGTTGTTAAACCACTATTTCAAGGGCAGGTCACTGCAGGCACTCATGACCTGTGAAAAGCCCACCCAGGGCTCAGTCAGGACAGAGGCACCTGCTGCCTAGGCCTGTCCCATGGTGGGCCAGTGGGGGAAATGGGCTTCTTCCACCCTGGGGCAGATTGAGATGAGGAATTTACAGTAAATTGTAGATTAGCTTGTGAGTATATCTTTTTCTAGTCGCAGATAACTTGGAGATTTATTTTGGTCTGGTATTAAAAGCCAGTCTGGTGTCATTTGAGCCAGGTCCAAATATCAGGTGTGCCCGTTGCTGATTTGCAGCAACTGAGCTAAATTCTTGGGCTTCTCTGATACACATTTTCCTCCTTTCCACACACAGGAAATATGACATCAGAACTTCTTTCTTTTCTCCCCCATGTGCCTGTTATTGTTTCCTTATCCGATGCTCTGTTACCCATGTCACCTCATTGCAGAGTGGCCTAAATTCACTAGGCTAGGTATGCTTTTCTGAGAGTTCGTCTAAAACAAAGTATCAGGATTTCAAGGAAATTACCTCTCTATTTGACCCCCCAGCTCTACATATCAGATTTTTTTCTCTGTTTTTTGGGGGAATATCATCGTCCCCAAGTCCTTTGCCTGTCCCATAAATTAGTCTAACAGCCAGCACTGCACCTAGGAAAGAAGCAGCAAATGATACCTCTTCCAGGCTTTTAAGAGAGATACTGAGTATTGCCTGGTATAACACTAAATACAGCAGGGAAAATTATCTAAAAATGGGATGAGCTCAAATATTACACTACATAAAATACTGCTGACAAACATTTTATCCCTGTTTCACCTACAGATGTGGGGTTTAAAATAAAAGAAATGGAATTAAGTAATATAGAATTGCTATCAAATGAAAAATAAGGCATCAAATATATTGAATATGGAAGGTAATAAGAAAACTTACTTCAGTTTGTAGAAATTAAAAGATTGGATTTTGTCACTGGAAGTAATTAAATCCCTAAAGTGAGCTTGTGAATAATTGAAGTTTACATTTTATTGCATTTTTTTATTATAAAACAAGCACATTTAATTATTAAATTTTTTGTCTTTAGGTATTCTAATTTTAATTTAATTGCAAATAATCTGAAAATTTTGTACAGAGTTTGGATATTCATAGTAGTCAGTATTGGTTGACTCATGTGTGAATCTCACATTTTAAGTGGTAATTTAAGTTCAGACTCTTTATTCATTCACCCATTCATCCATATGAACATTTTGGTTCCCAGCCTCTCCAGTAGACATTTTGTTCCTGGATGCAACTTGGAGAGTTCACATTAGCCAAGAAGAGCAAGACCTTCAAAAGGCCAGTGTGGGAAGAAGAAGAGCTTATTGTCATCTCCTTTTCTGTCCGCATCCCTACAATGACATTAATCCTAACCTGCTCTTGTCCCAAAGATGTACCTTCCCTGAGGAGAAGCAAACCATGTCTAGAACAATTTTGGCATTTGTAATGGAGCTTTCAGTTTTAGCTACCCTAGAGCTTCAGACATTATTTCAGAGGTATTTCTTTCATGACTCCTGTATTCAAAAGAATGCACTATAAATTTACAATAATGTAGGTATCCTGTAGATTTACAACAATAATGATCTTTACAGCTTCACTAATTTCCCAAGCAGATGGGGGCCATCACTGTATTGTCAGGAAATTCTTTCACCAGCCACCCGAAGCTTACGCACGTAAGAGAAGAAACCAATTTTGCTCTCTGTAAATTCATCGTCTCCAAAAGGGTTGAAGAAGAGCCACAAATAGCACGCGATCACATATTATGTTTGTTTCTTTTTTGGAGTGTGATACTTCAAAATATCTTCCTTTTTTAAAATTTCCCAGTTAATGTGATCCCTGAATTATTTTTCTCTTAAAATAATACAAGACCAATTTTTACTGGCCACTCACTGTGGCCAAAATGAGGAACAGGTAGATATTTAAAAAATAGCAAAAATCTAGAAGCCATTGATCCGTTTTATTTTCTTGTGCTGCTGGGCATCAGTCATTCAGTGATCACCTGACACAGACGTGTTCTAGCTGCATTCCGGTGAAAATTGTGCACAGGTGAGGATAATTATGATAAAGAGATAGTGTGGAGGAGGAGCAGAACCCTGGCTTTGTGCAGGGATTCCACACACGTGATCAGATTCCATACTATTAAGAACTCTAGGAGGTCAATACTGTCAGAGTCCCCTTTTTACAAAGGAGGAAACTGAGGTAGAGCCAGTAACCTGTGTGAAGCCCCTTGGCCAGTAGTTGGAAGAATCAGTATGAACTGCTTGCTGCAGTCTTTATTCTTGATCCCTGCACTTACAAATGGAAACAGAAGGAAGGGCCAGGGAAGTCCTTGAACGTGACAGTAGGGCACTACAGGGCACTACCATTTCCAGAACGTATGCAGTGCCCGAGGCAGTGTGTTTTGACGTCTACTGTGCGAGGTGGGGAGTAACAGCTGATTTGTATCAAATTACAGGATTTGCTAGAATTATTGCAAGAAAACATTTAAAGAAGGTGCAGCTTGAGAATAAGTGAAATCTACATCGTCTGAGATTAGAGCACCGAGAGGCTGTGGCAGGGAAGAGTGACCGGAGCACACAGAAGCGGAACTGTATGTATTTGGTGAAGAGCCGGCTTCAGAACTGCCTCAAATGACACCTGGTCAATCTGCATTTCATTTTGAATTAATTTAAATATTGCATGGGACATACTTATGCTAAAATATTATTTGCAGCTTGTCTGAAATTCAAATTTACCCAAGCATCTGGCATTTTTCTTGGCCAAATGTGGCTATCCTATATAACACTTAAAGTTGCCTGAGTTTTTAAGAAAAGTCTATCCTCTCCAGCTCCCCATGCTAGCGTAATTCTTGAGCAGCCCACGGCCCTCATCAGTCTTGTTTCCCTACCACACGCTTAAAATTAATTAAGGTGGAAGAGTGCCTAACATTGGTAAGTGCTCCAGAAGTGTTTGTGAATGATAAGAAAAAGTTTTGTTTCGTTATAATTATCAAGTATTTAATTCCAAGGTTACAGTATCCACAAGCAAAGGGAGAGAAAAAAAAACTAAGTCTGGGTTGGGGAATGGGGGTGGGGGCGGGTTCTAGGAAGCTGTGAGAAAGGAGCTATGAACTTCCTAAACTGGAAAGGAGAAACTGCAGCAGCCCTCTGGAGGGATTTTGCAGCCCCTACCTGGGAGGAAGGGTGGGGGGAGGGGAAGCAGAGTTTTACTGGTGGATAGAGGGAATGTTGACTGAAACAACATTGTTTTGTTTTGATCATTTTAATGGAATAGGCAGTGCAAAACCTGTAGAATTTTGGGTGAGGGCTGCAGCTTTACAAAGACAGAGAGAGGCCCTCTTAAACTATTATGGACCCTGATGCAGATGAAAAATGACATGTATAGCAACAGATGTTCTCCCTACAACTCATTTTTTTTCCCAAAATACCAAGATGGATTAGAAATGTGCAAAACAAAAGAGTCAAACTAACCCAAATTCTTCTAATTCTCTAACGTCAGTAACAGGGCTGTAACCAATTTTCCTTTTCTTTCTTTCTTTCTTTTTTTTTTTTTAGTTTAAAAAGGGGGAGATAATTTTATCCAGACCAGTACTTCCATGTTTCAGTCCATGAAATACAATATTATAGAGTTGCTCTTAACTAAAAAGTCAAATTAACTTGGGGACATGTTTAGCTTACTTTAAACAATGTTTGCAATAGCTATATGTACAGGTTTCATTATCAAAATGGAAGAATGCAGACTTTCCCGAATCATTAATTTAAAAAGTAGATTTCTCTAAACTCTTTCTATCAGTTTTTTTCTTGTACATTTTGGCATCTGCCACTCCTCATCCATAGGGGAATCTAGCATGAACTGGCACCTGATTTAGCACAAAATGGTACATTACATAATTTTAAGCTTTATATGTCAACATTTTACGACATTCTGTAAATGCCTTCATGATTTCCAGATGCTTCACCACCTGACTCAGATTTAAATTGTGGTAGAAATCTTTGATACAGATGCTTGAGAAATAGAGGGGAGTAGACTGGCTCAAATCTATCATCACAGCCGAAGCTCAAAGAATACCTGCTCTCCACCCACATGAACAATTTGGAAATGCACTTAACTTACAGTTCCCCATGGAGAGCTGCGTGTGTCCTCCTGTTGTGTTAGTACAGCAGTATTTACCTTCCTTTTCCCTCAAGGTGACCAATGGGCTTAATAATGCTGACTACCGTGAGCATTAGTTGAACACTGAAGTGGTAACTCAAAATTACCACAGTGACCATTCCACAGCTAGTCTGTGCAAGGTAAGGTGCACTGAAGGTTAAAAGGAAGTGGCCAGTGAAATGCCTGCCCTCTGTCGGCTGGGAGCCCAATTGTCAAAATGCCATGTAAGCATGATTAGATAAACTAAATGGCACACGACTTGGTGAAATATCAGTTTAAGTTCAGTGAGAAGGTACACATGCGCACACTCTGACAGTAAGTTGCACCAGCAGAAGAGTCTTGAATAAGGGGGAAGATGATGGTAAAGGAAGAAATACAAATGATGGAACTGCAGAACATCAAGTTAAGGGAAGTAAGCCAGGCTCAAAAAAGCCACAGGTCACATGTTTTCCCTCATAGGTGGAAGCTAGACTTATAAGATAAATGTATATATAAATACATGTATGATTAAATATATATATATATATACACAGCAAGAGAGAGAACATGGCTGAGTGAGAGGGCATGTATGAGGTGACTACGGGGAGGCAGAAGAGGGGAAGAGAATGTTAGAGAATGAAAAATATTGAAACATTCAACATTCAGTATATATGAAGATAGTAAAATGCATGCTCTGGAAGCTGTTGAGTAATTGGGGAGTAGGGCAACAGAGAAAGAGCGAGTAATGGGATTAAAGCACAATATACACATGCCTGAAATGCCAAGATGAAACCCTTTAGGACA
This sequence comes from Castor canadensis, assembly GCF_047511655.1. Lineage (NCBI taxonomy): Eukaryota > Metazoa > Chordata > Mammalia > Rodentia > Castoridae > Castor > Castor canadensis. The sequence continues at coordinate 127,878,078 of NC_133387.1, read as the reverse complement.
GGAGTGTGAAACAGGTCCTGTCCAGGGGTGGGTACAAGTGGGAGGGCACATATGGAGAATGAATTTTGTGTTCATGAATGAAAATGGAAGAATGAAACCTGTTGAAACTGTTCTAAGAAGCCAGGTGGAGTGTGTGTGAGGGAGAACGATGAAAAGGTGATTCTAATTATGATACATTGTAAGTATCATATGTAAATGTCACACTGCATATTATCATATGCTAATAAAAAAGGTGAAAAAAGAAAGAAATACAAACAAGAGAAAAATGAAGATAAAGGGGATGAGAAAAGGAGTGCATCCAGGCCCCACTTCCCACATGTTGTGGGGCTCACCAACTTCTTGATTACAAACCACATTACCTTTGCCATTTGGTTGGTCAATGGAAACTCATTTCTTTGCTTTGTCATTGTTTTTGGTTAGTACTGCCAACTTGGAACTAGTTTACACATTACAAACTTATAGAATTATTTTCCAGACCATTCTATTTCCTCCCCAACCTAGCAGTGAGTCAGAAACCCAGTAGGTATTCAATAAATCTTGAATTAGTTAATTAGTTCACCAAATAGTTAAACACTGGTTCTGGTCAGACATAAGCTATGGTTCAACTAGGTGCACAACAGGAAGAATTTTCCAAAACCTATTTTGCAAGATATTAATTCATTTAGGTTGAGGGGTCAGTTTCCAAGTTGAAATATGTTTGAGAGACAGACATTGTTTACCTCACAGACGTTCATGATGCACATTAATATTAAGGGATTGAATTGGAATTTTTCTACTTTAAAAATAAAATAAAAAAAGAAATAAAAGACATCCTGCTGATGTCTAACATTGAAAGATATTTAATAATTGTTATGAATAAATGTTGTGATTACTACCCCCAATGGAAGATCTTAACTGCACTCGCAACCTCTATGGCTGCAGTGGTTTGCCTTGGCACTATTGATTTTATACTTATCCTAGGCAGTATTATCCATAAAATGCACTGAGTTTGACAAAATTCATTTTTTTGTGTGTGTGCCAAACATCATCTGCTAATTTCTGTACGAGAGCAGAGCATTTCTCCTTGGGAACTTATATTCTGGAGTCGATAGGTTTTTAAAATGTTCTCAGTCATTAATGGATATTTGAGCACTATGGAACTGAGCGTTTTAAAAATAAGCATGTGTTTCCTCCATGAATTTGTCGGCTTGGCTACTCAGCTCTTCTGATCTCAGCTGAATTTGCTCATATTGCCAAAAGTCATCTTGCCACTGACCTAGGTTGCTGTGGCTGGGATGATGGAGTGATTTGGTCATGATCTATGAACTTCATCTTCAGCATGTACTCATGGGAACTGCCAAAAAGTAGCAGTTGAACAGAATTAGCATAGGCTTTTTCAAAGAGCATCCTGCATCCTATCTGTCAACAACCCATTGGCTAAAGCAAGTCACATGGTCACACCCACTACGCAGGGAAGGAGATCACAAGATACATGGCAAAAGGGTGAGTGTGGGTGACAAAGAGGAGCCACTCCTCCGGTCTGTCACTGGGCATCATTGCTGTGGAAAAACAAAGCACAGTAAATGGTCAGAACGTGAAGGTATTAGGGAAGGAGCCAAATCAGGTAGCATCTGAGTAGAGGCCTGAATAATGTTAGGTAGAGCACAATATGGATAGTTGGTAAACAGAATTCTAGATAGGGAGAATAAAAGTAACTCCAAAAGTCCCAAAGCCAATGTGTATTTGGCACCATTGAGAAACAGTGAGGAGCCTGAACACAGAGAGAAAGACAAAACTCCACTTGGGGACCACGGCTAGGATGCTGGCTGCAGTCAGGAGTGAGATGGGAGTGCTGATGGTCCTGAGCACAGGAAGGATGCAGTCTAACTTAGTCCTTGTAAAAGTTTCTGCAGAAGAGCTGCTGTAAGGAACCTGGTGCAGGAGCAGAGAGGTCAGGTGGGAGACTGTGGCCCTAATTCAGAGACACGATGGAGAATGAGTCAAATGCAGTGTGAAGATGGGAGGTAAGTGGTGTTTTGAATGTTTTCAAGGAGGCGCTAAGAGGGTTTACCAAAACTTGAGGCCAGTGTGCTAGTCGGTGTTATTGGCACATTGCACACATACTTTCAGTTACTCATTAAAATTTTACATATTTAAAGCAGAAAATGTTCATCCCAGTAATACCTAAAATTAGCTCATAAGCCTCTTGCAGGTGCTATGTGAGGACCACACGTTGAGAAGGACTGTCTATACACAAACTAAACTGGGCTCCCAAAATTCTGAAAAATAACTAAACGATCAAAGGTTCGAGCAAAGTATCACAGATTGTTAACTTTTATTGGTGACTCAAAATATAAACTCATAATAAATGATGAATTTATTTTGCTAGAATCTTGCAAAAGGAAAATCCTTTCCTTTCTTCTATTAATAAAAAAGCAAATGCTTTCTTTTTATGTCTTGATCTACCCATCCTCACAGGGTTTTCTAGCATTGAATCCTCCCATCAGGGAGTTTTTCTCAAAGTGTTCAATAGCCTGTGTTTTATTTCTCTAGTTTATTATGTTCATAACTTGTGAAGCTGCTCCAGAGTTCTCCCTTGTAGGAATAGAACTTCACACAAGTCTCAAAATTATAAGCACCTCCTACTGGAGGGAGAAGTGCTAAGTAAATGCAAAAAGAACAGAGCACTGCCACCACAACAGCATCATAAGATTCTAAATATATTTTATTCTTGCTGTCACTTCACTTCATGAAAATGAAAAGTAGTTTTCACAGGTATTAAATTTTCATTTTTGCCCTAGAAAAAAATGAAATTTTCTATAAAAATTATAAGTTTCCACAGCAGCAACTTCATAAAAATGTATGATTTTGCCCCTCAGGGTGCCGCCTCACTTGTTGGAAATGAAAAGCTGTTTGTGCTATGGTTAGGAATACACACATTAGGAAAAATTAATCATGCAAATATTTGCCAAGTGGGAATGGTAATTGTTGGGGGCTTCGGCAGGGAGCTGCAGTTCACCGGCACACATAGAAACTCAGGGAGGGACTGTCAAAGGACAACACTGGGACACATTAGGATGGACGTCCCATCTATGGATCGGCATAGCTACCAAAAACATTCCCGTACGCTCCCTAAGGAGTTACGTTTTGACAGTCATGTTGCCAAATAGCAGAGTTGATATAATTTTCATTAAACATTTGCAAATGGCACTGTGGAAGACAAGATTTAAAAATTAGAGCTGGCATTTTTTTGTGAGAAGTGGCTATTTGCTCTGACAATGTTCTTCCTGGTTATATTCAAGGAATATTATTGCGAAGCTCCTGACTTATTTTGTTTTGTTTTTAATTTTCAAGGGAGAAGAGGAACTAGCCTTTATTTTTTAAGGCAGTGTAATGGGTACTGGACAAGAGAGCTGGACATGAGACAGATTTAAGACTACATATCTCCTCACCTGTATTTCTTCCTACCTTTCTCTACCATCCTCTGCTCATAACAGAAGGAAGAAGAAGGAAATCTAATACAGTTTTAAATCAGAGGTTCCTCATATGGCTGATGACATAATGTGTGGATCCCTTTGCAAAAGTAAAATGTAGGGCTCTTTGTTGAAAAAAAAAACAAACTAAAGATTTCAAGATGGTATCAGCAGAGGTAAAAGAAGCCCAAAGCCCTGTGCCTGCACGAGTGTCACAGCATCGAAGCCAGTCCTTATTGTCAATATAAGAAGTGTGGGCCTCAAAGCAAGAATTTTATGGTGCCTTTTTTAGTTTTGGGGCCAGTTAGTAGTACATCCCTTATCTCAAAGGAGAGTCCCAAGGGACTCACTCATTTAAGTAGGTTTTAGAAATACATGCGAACAGGGATTTACAAACTGCTTGTTTTGGGAACTGTATAATTTTTTGCTTCCCCTTGGTTTTCTATTTAAAACAGCCATCTTGAAGCAGGATTAAAGAAGTCTCCTGTTTATTGTTTGTTAGGACTTTGAAGACATAAGCAACCGTGAAGATACCCAGCAGCTTCGATTACCCGTGATCATGACAATGCATACACTGAATAAGGGAATATATTAAGACTCCTCTTCTACTTCCCCCAATTACAGACTTGTTTCATCTTCAGTAATCCTATGTAAATATCTATTATCCATTGATGATAAATGTACCAAAAAAGTTATGAGAAGTTACCAGAAAAAGATAATAAAATAATTCCTCAAATAAGTAAATAATATGACAACATAACCAAAAAGACAACAGAGTTTCCAGGTATGGACATTCGTTGTTGTTATTTGGTTAAATGTCACTTGCTTTCTCACTGATAAATGATGAGTTCTTCAGTATTCAAACTACATGACTCTACTCCAATAACGAAAGTCATTGCTGCTTCAGTGGTCAAGTATCTTTGTGTGATCAAGTCTGTCAATGCTTGGAGAGAAAAGGATATTTTATTCTTTAGTGGTGAGTCAAAAGTAAAGCACAATCTCTCAGTCAGGAGCTCCTTCACCTGCAGACATGGCTCAGGAATGCTCATAGTGACATCTGAAAATCAGGTGAACAGAATCTCTGAGTTCTCATCTTACCTTCCTACTTGTTACATGGTACATCTTCAAGGCAGATGGTGATGACCAAGTTGCACTGTTATCACCCACATAAAGGTGTTTCTGAAAGAGAAAAGGGTTCTGAATGGTGAACCCTCCAGTATCTGCATGGCTGATCTGCTTTGAGCCTTGGTTTCAAGTTCTGCTGGAATAGTTATGCTTCACATACAGGCAATTAACTCTCTCTTGTTCATTTTCTGTTCCTCATATGGGTTGCCTCCAAGAAGGAAGACTTTCTCCAATCCAGAAAACTTGTAAAAAAAAATAATAATAAGAGTCAGACCAGCACAGCAAAATGGAGTTGCACGTAGGCTGATTTGTCATACAAACTCATGGTTTCTGTTGTTCTTGTCAGAGTCAGTAGTGGGGAACCAGCCTTGCATAAGCAAGGAGTGGCAATGTGGCACAAGTTACAGCTTCTTCAGCTGATGAGAGCATACCCCCAAATGGTGGAGTTTGTTGTACAGTCATAGCTCCTGCCAAAAACACACTGCTTACTTCACAAGGGAGAAGCCACAATATCTGGGATTCTGCTGTTCCATAGGTGTCATCATCAGGAACCTCGGTAACATCTGACACAAAATTTTTACCACATTTGATGCTCACTGTGTTAAGCTTCTAGTCACTCCCTTTCTACTGAAATAATTTCTTCCTGTTGGCTTTAAGTGTTTGTCAGACTCTGCTCTGAGTAGCAAAAGTATAAGAGCCAAAAGAAGTCAGATGGAAAGAAGTAGTCAGTCTCTGCAGGCAGCCTCAAATTCTACACCCCATGGGTGTAAATACCACACAAGTAGCCACTGCTCTTTAAACCACAGGTGACACAGAGATAGGGGTCTTTTCTGCAATGATTGCTTAGAAATTTGGAGTTTCACTTGTTTTGTTGGGCCCAAACAGGTCTTGACAAGATAGAATATGTAGGTGTGCAGTCTGGTCAAAGAGCTATGGCCATGTCACAAATGCATTTGGATTAGCAAAGTATGATTCAAGTGCTACAAATTCTTAGATCTTTACAGCTGAGGACATAAATGATGTCAAACACACCTTCTAAACACATGATACCAAATCAGCTTTGTTGCTCCACCCCTCCAATTAGGGGAATCTAAGAAATACACGGAGACTGCCTAGAGAATGCCCTCACCCGGGAAGAACGCTAATGGTGGGACTGTTGTAAAGACCTAACTTCATCCTGGCCATGCCCAGAAATCCACTTTCATTTTGGTATCTTACCAGAGGTACTGACCTCAGAAGGCTTTCATGTTTCTGGGGAATGTCAAATTAACCCTGAAGAAGGACAGCTCAGGTCACGAAAGACAATATCACTAGTCAAAATGTCATGCTCAATGCTCCTGCCACCACCAACTACTTATCACACAATACACTTTTCAAACTTGCTAAAAATGTAGAGACAACTCTAATCCTCTGAACTAGACCCTTTGACTGCAGAGCTGAACTTTCCTACAGGCAATGCTGCAGAGTTCTGAAGAGTTCAGAGATTCATCTAATTAGCTGTCTGAGGGATGAGAGATGTGAAGTAAGACTTTATTTTGCCAGTCTGAAAGTATTGGTGGTATGGTCCTAGCTCTTGGCTTGACCAAAGACCACATAACTTACCTACTCTACTTTGTTAGGACCCTGTTTTGTTTTTCGCATGACAATGGCTTTCTGTATGTAGTCACTCTCTTCTGGCAGAGAATGAAGCAGGGAAGGAGACAAAAAAAAAAAAAAAAAAAAAAACCCCAGCAATTACTGTGCAGTACTGAAATCTGCCTGCCAACAGGAGAAGAGTGATTTGTGAGTCACATCAAGAGATGCTGGCAAGATCAATCTGCAGAGATCCCTCTGATAGAGGAATAATGAGTTGACAAAGACCAATGTTCAGTTGGGTCCAAGCCCAATAAGATTACTGTTCAGCGTCATCAATATTGTCTCTGTTTGGAACTGACACAATCAGACTGGAATCAATTGTATTTTCCACAGCACTGTCACACATGATTTTAACTTTGGCTCACAACTCTGTAGAGGAGCTTGCAGATGTGGGTAGATTTTTACTAACTTAAGGGATGTCATTATTAAGTAGGAGTTTCACCCCACAGTAATTTGTGGTTCTGCTGTGTTTCTCTGAGGTCTGTGCATTGAAAAGGGAAGACAAAGAGGAAGAGAAGGAGGAGATGAGGGATTAGGGAGAGGGAGTTTTCTCTTTAACCCCTCCCCTTTCTGTTTCTTTTTTATTGTAATGACCAATGGGACAATGTGTAGGCTATTTCTTAGCTTCAGCGTAGTTCAAGCTGGAGATCAAAGATTTTTACTGAAACACAGAATCATGAAATTTTTCTGCTCTGAAACAGCATAACAATAAAGTTGTTATGCTTCATCATCGAAAGGCAGAGGGGGTATGTAGATAGCTCTGTCTAGAAAATATTAGAAGCTGTTCAAAGAGTTGGATGATCTAATAAGCAATTCTGTTCTTAAACAATTCCTGCAGCTACCCCAGTATGTTTTATAAGCCATTATTCCCACCACAGAAAGCCATCAACTTCTTGTTTCACGAGATCCATTTATGCCCTGCCCATATGACCATCCCACGCCTCTGATACAAGTTGACTGATCTAGCTATCAAGGAATGCTCTGATCCATGTCCATAGAATTAAATACTGAACAGTTCAATATACGACAGGGCTGCATTTCTCTTTTGCTGTAAGCATATAGAACAATGTTTCTTCAGGATTTTTCCCACTAATATCCATTTAAACGTAAACTCTGTTAGCAGTAGGGTCTATGGGAAGACAAACACATTTGCGTTGCCAGACCATGTCCCCCAACTTAATATGCTACATGTTACTTAATGAACTCAGATCTTTACACCAAATTAAATACATCAGTAGCCCCATCCTGTCAAACTAATTACAGTGACTATAGGACTCTCATCCTAGCCTAGATGACACCAACAATCTGAAGTTTTATGCAGAAGAAACTCTATGATGGCCTCTCTGGTCTCTGATCAGCAACACCAATGTTATAGCCAAGCCCCTGTGGTTGCTGAGAGACAGGCCGCCTGCCTTCCCAGGAAGGATACCCCTGTGGAGTCTGGTATCTATGGCCCAGCCTTCTTAGGTGAATAACTCACTCACTCACTTCCCCTTGAGGTCCTGCCTCAGCCCCAAGATACACCAGACCACAGCTGCTTCCCATTGAGGGTGAATATCCATTCCCTCCCCTCCAAAGTTTTTCACTTCTTTCTACTCCTTTGGTATAACCTCCTCAAGAAATTCAGGTAAGAAAACAGAGCAGAAAAAGAATTTGTCCTTGGGTTACTTTCATTTTAAGTCTATCACAAAGGTCCAAGAACAGAAAACCCAGGTTGCTGTCTTGAAATGCAGTGGAGATTAAAAAAAAAAAACCAGGACATATATGTTGACATACAGCTAGGCGACCTTGCAGAAGTCCCAGTCCCATTGAACCTCATGGCAATTGCAGACAAAAACAGAAAAAAGAAAGAGAGAGAGAGAAATAGTAATAATACTTCTGAGGATCAAAGGAGGGCAGGAATGTAAAAATATTAGTGATAGGTCAGGTGTAGTGCAGCATATCTATAATCCCAGTTCCTCAGGACTTGGAGCTAGGATTGGTGCTAGAGGCCAGCCAAAGCAGAAGTTAGCATAGCACGATCTCAAGATGGATACCGTGACACATGCCTTTAAACAGGTACATGGGAGGTGGAAGTAAAAGGATCACTGTCCAAGGATCACAGGCAAAAGCATGAGATCCTATGTGAAACAAGCTAATCTAAACAGGACTAGGGACCTGGCTCAAGTGGTAAAGGATTTTCCTTGCACACTCAATGCCCTGAGTTCAAACCGTAGTAATACCAAAAATAAAATGTTAGTGGTAGCAGTTACTCTCAAATGTTTAATGCCCCTTGCTAAGCAGATGACAATTTGTAGCAAGAAGATGAGAGATGAGAGAGAGAGAGAGAGAGAGAGAGAGAGAGAAGTCTGGCTTTCCAGTTACTTTATTTCTTAGGTGGTTTGGATCTGTCTGAACAGAGTAATCCTTTGAGTTCTGTGTTAACTAAAATCCCTGGAGACTTTGCAAAATTCCCAGTATCAGCAGTCCTCTGGAGAACTATGAAATGCCAATGGCTCTGTTAGACAAGTCTTATGGGAGCAGCTCCAGCCTCAGTGGGTCCAGGCATCAGCTTGGTCAAAAGCAGGAGTATCTGGAGAAGGAGTGGGAAAAGCCAGTGTGTGTGCATTTGATTTCAACCTCTGCATGTCCAGGATTGAAGACTTGAGTGTCTCTGGAGGGCATTTAAATAAACACCCATGTTCAGAACTGGCCTCCTGCATAACTGGAGTAAGCCTCTGTCGACTCTGGTTTAAACACACCAGAGCATTCTTTCTGGAAACAGAACTCCCATCAGGTGCTACTCTAGCTTTGGAAGTACTTCCTGCAGGAAATGCTTTATTTAACTTTGTTAAGATATTGCTTGATATCTCATTAGATAGCTAGCCGTCGGGTTTGGTTTAGCTAATGACTTGAAGGAGGAATACATTACCATGTGAGGCAAGAGGAAGTCAGAGCACAGATGGGGAGGGTTATGGTGGGTGCTGATATGAACAGGTGGAAAACCATAGCAGAAGGCCTTATGTGTCTAGGAGACAGGCTGGGTCCCAGGAGGGAAAAAGAGAGAAAGCACCAACCAAAGACAAAACAGGAAAAGCACAAAGGATTTGTCTCTGCAACAAATGCTTGCCAGGGTCCCCATCCCCACAATCTCATTCCATTCAACTGAAATTAGTTAAGCATGAGTATCATAGGCTTTTCCATTTGACAGGTCTTTGTTTTTGTGTGAACTTTCCAGACTTCAGAGTTAAGAACTGTTGCCTTGCCAGGCCTGGTGGTACACACTGTGATCCCAGCACTCAGGAGTCTGAGGGGGGGATAGAGAGTTTGAGGCCAGCCTGTGATTCTCACCGTGACCCTGTCTCAACAAACCAGGCCAAACCAAACTAACAACAAGAACAATGGCCTCTTTCTCCTTGCCTTGCTCCAATTCAGTTTCATCATTTTCTACTCAATAAGCCAAATCTCATAACCTGCACAGATATAATTCAGTTTATATTTTTCTGGGGGTAAATGGCAAAATGTCATTATAGCAACCCTTTCAAGATTACCCTAGCCCTAGCAATATTCCAGAACTTCAGTTTTACCAAATGGTATGAACATTATAAAGCAAAGAGCTGTATAATACACACTTAATTTTGAACTCAAAAAAAGAATACTGATGTTTATTTGAATTCATTTTTCTATTTCCTCAAATGACAAAAATAAATTGAATTTTGTTGATAGTTTCCTTTTTGTTAGGTGATTTGCTTAGTACAAATCTCCTTCCTCAATCCTTGTTGGATATTGTTATAACTGGGGGAAAAGCTAAAATGTGAGGAAGAGAAGGAGGGAGCCTGTTCATTTCTTAGCTCATTACTACATGGAGCTCAACTGTCTTTCTTTTAAGTCATTTCCCCCAGCTTGCCTTGGGTGTGAGAAGGAGCTCCTCAGCCAGAAGACCATTTGTTGATCTCGCTCTTTACAGTTCTCAGCTGCGGGCCGTGAGTTGCCAACGGTAACGATCAGAATGTGGGGAATTGCTCATGAGAAGTAGCCCCCTGTTTCATTCAGGGAACAGGCGGATAGCACAGTGGTTAAGGTGATGGCTCTGAGGTCAGACTGCCCCAGTTAAAACCACCACCTTCCCATCTATGAGTTACCAGACCCTCTTCACCCCAAGTTCCTCGTTTGTAAAGAGGAGATGACAGTGTAGCAAATGTCTCACAGGGATTCTGTAGGATTAAGTGAATTAATACGCAAAGCACACAGAGCTGTGTCTGGGACACATATAGTAACAATTAATGTTAGTTATTTTATGAGAAGATATAGATGCTGTGTTCAGAAATTAAATACTCTATATATGGTGAACTCTCATTATGGCTATTGAATGTTATTATTTATTAAAATGCTAAATTAGGTTTTAAAATTAAAACCACTTACAAATTATGGTTAAATAATTTAAAGCCTAATAACTTGAAAAAAGATTTCTGGGAGGAATAAACTTTTTAAAAATTCTACAGAAAGAATATTGTGTTATTTCACTTAATTAGGACAGACTAGATTGGAAGGAAAGTAAAGCAGACCTAGATGCTCAAACTGAAGGAATCCAAATTTTACTATAACACATAGCAATTAAAGGGAAAGGCAGCAAATGGGCATTAGCTCAGGCATTAATAAATGGTCTATCACATAATAGAGAATTCAGGATCGTGCTTTAACACCAGGATCCCTGAGACGCAAGCAGCAATCACATACCCAATACAACCTCGGGTAAACAGATTTTAACAGAGCTCTGGAGAAGGTGAACTAGAACAGGGATACAAAATCAAACTCCTGCTATTAAAGAAAAGCCTAACAAGAAAGAAGGGTCCAAGGTCTTTCATTAGACCAAGGCATGAACTCAGGTCTAGGGAAGAACGGAGATTCGGTCATTAGAACTGGAGCAAACTGGTGTCATGCTCAAGACTTGGTTTTCAGAGTGTGCCAATTTCCTTGGTGTAAATATTCCCAACATGGCTGATTTTAAGATACCTATGTGGTATCAACTAACTTGCAAATCCCTGAAATAGTTATGGGAATTCTGTTTCTCTGCTTCCTGCTTAACATCAAATGAACCCTGCCAGGCCACATGTGCTAATGGACTGAAATCTCTAAACTGTGAGCTCAAACAAATCCTTCCTCCTTTAGGTTTTGTTTTTTTTTTTTTTTTTTTTTTTGGTCAAGCATTTTGTCACAGTGATGGAAACATAGCTAATACAGAAAACTGGTACTGAGAAGTGCATCATTGCTGGGACTACCTGATAATGTGTTTCAGAAGCCTACGAAGCTTCTCTGTGGGGAGAATTTGGACAATTGTGAAGATGAAGGTTATAGAAGCCCTTGAACGTTGGAAGCAGAGTTTAATGGGCAATTCTGGTAGGAACTCAGAAGACTAGAATGCTGACAGGAACGCAGACACTGAAGACTGGGCTTATGAGGCTTCCGATTGGAAGTGGACTAGATAGACGCTGCTCTTGTTCATTTGAGGTAAAGAAGTAGTCTACATTTTGCCCATCCTCTGAAACTCTGTGGGAGGTTAAGTTAAAAGTAATGGACTGGTTACTATGGCAGAAGGATTTTAAGGCAGCCAGTATTCAGGCTGTGGCATGGTTATTGCTGGCTGCTTTTAGCCCAGATAAAAGTGAAAATTCTGAGCACAAAAGCAGAACGGAAAGGTTTTTAAAACGTTTGGTTTGTGCAGAAAAGAAACGTGTATAACCTACGAGCCAGGGAAAGTGATGGCTGAAGAAATTAGGGCCATTAAGGAGATTTCCACCAGGACAATAGAAAAGATGCCTTGAGGATGTCTCAAGAATTGGCCAAGCCCACTTCTCCCATCACAGGCTGGAAGGTGTAAAGGTTTAACTCATTTGTAAGACTCTGCCTTGGGAAGGGAACCTCCTGCTTGCACAGGGAAGCCTAGGGAAATGCTCTTCCTTGTTCAGTTGCACAGGCACTCAGAGCCTGCTGCAGCCATGCTATGGAGGTCTGACTAACTCTCCAACTGTTGCCAGACCTGGGTATCATCTATATGATGATGGCTTCAGGGATCATAGAGGTTTCCACCCATTTTTCAATGGAAGGCCTAGGAGGCCAGATAAAGTGCAGCAGGGTCAGCATCCCTGCAGGCAAGCCCCAAGAGGGCAATTTGGCTGAGAAGGTGAAGCCACAGACACAGAGATACAGTGGAGATCCCGGGAGGTTAAACAAGCCAAGCCTGTGGCAGCTGAGGGATGCCAGCTGGGCTGCAAATGGCACAGCTGTCTGGATGGGTCTGCTCATGCCATGGGAGTTACAGATGTTGCACATGCTGCTACAGGAATTAATGTTTGCTGTACTGAGTTTCAGTCTTGCTTTGGAACAAATCTTCCTTGCTTTTATCCTATTCTCTTTTGGAATGGGAATGTGAGGTTTGATGTTGAGAGCAGGTAATTAAAAAAACAATTTATGGGAGACTCATGCCAAAAGTTTGCCTTGAGTGTCACAGGATAATTTGAACTTGGACTTTCAAACAATGTTGGAACTATTAAGATGGTGGGGACACTTGAGACAGACTGGAGGCATTTTGCACTGTGAGATGGACATGCACCTTTTGGGGGCAAGAGGCAGAATGTTATGGTTTAAGATGTGTTTAGAGTCAAGTTTACACCTTTCGGTGGTTCATATTGACTGTCAACTGGAATGGATTGAGAAGTGCATAAGAGCACAAAGCACCTAACCACACCTCTGGATGTATCTGTGAGTGTGTTTCCCAGGAGACACCCTGAGCCTCGCAGCACGGTCCCATACACTCGGGGCCCAGGTGGAATCCAAGGGAAAAGGAGGAAGCCTGCTAGCACAGTCACCCTCCCTCTGCTTCCTGGCCACTATATGTGAGCCCCTCTGCTCTGCCATGTCCTCCCCACCATGATGGACGGAAACATGTGAAATCGTGAGATAAAATAAAGCCTTTCTCCTTTGAGGAATGCCAGGTATTTTGTCACAGAAATGGGAAACTGATGAACACACAGTATCTCATAGGTTAGGCAAGTTTAAAAAGTTGGCTCAGATATTGTAATTAAAATTAAAATGTACCATGTAAAAATTTAAGAATAAAACTTACATTTTTTTTTCACAGTACTGGGGTTTGAACTTAGGACTTTATGCTTGCGAGGCAAGCACTCTACTGCTCGAGCCACACCTCCAGCTTTTTGCTCTGGTTATTTTTAAGATAGGGTCATGCTTTTTTTGCCTAGGCTGTCCTGGACTCCTAATTTTATGCTTCCTGTGGCAGCTCAGATGAAAGCCATGAACCAGCACAGCCAACTCTTTTTCTGTAGAGATAGGGTCTCACAATTTTTTTTTTTTGGCCTGGGTTAACCTGGAATCACAATCTCCCCACCTCAGTCTCCTGCATAACTGCAACTTGGGTGACAGGCGCACAGCACTGTACCCAGCTATTGATTGAGATGGGGGGTCTCACTAACTTTTTGCCTAGGCTGTAACTGAACTGTGATCCTCCTAATCTCAGCCTCCCAAGTAGCTAGGATTACAGGAGTGAGCCACAGGTGCTCAGCTAATCCTACAATATTTTTTTATGAAGAAAAACGATCTTAAGACAAAAGAGAAATAAAATTTCCTACAAAGGTCTGTACCTTCCTAAAATAACTACCACTTACTTTTTGTTATGTACCTTTCCAGATTTTTTTTTTCTGATATACACATATTAATGCAATTTACACTTAACATCTGAGGAAACTGATACTTGCTCAGAGTAACACAAAGGAGCAGAGTTCTTAACTGAGGTCTTTTGTTGTTATTGTTCCTATCAAGAAAAAATGGGCAGTTACCTCTTTTTCCCTCAAAGGACACAGAAATTGGTCGCTTTATCTTTCTGTGAAATCCATTGGGACAGCTAATGTCAACACTCACACCTGCCCAGTCTTCACTATATCTAAGTCAAGTGTCCCCCTTAGGATGAGGCCCCAAACTAAATTTCATAAAATGTAGTGCATGCTCATGGGAAAGGAACAGACCAGATATATGGCTTACACACTGGCCCATGGGGACCATGCAGCTCTTAAATGCTATCTCTTCCTTGGGCCAGGTTTTTATCATTAAGCATTGATGCTATTTAAAAGCATAAAAGATTATTACAAACTTTGAAAGATTTTAAGAGCAAATAAATGCTAGTTTATCAATTTTGGAGTCAAAGAACATTAAAATTAGATTTAAAATATACAATTAACCTAGCACATTCTGAATTTGGACTAATTGTTTGAAATTCAAAAGGACCCCAGGATATTTTTCACATGAAACACAGAAATAAAAAATTCATACTAAACAGGCAGTTTGCCCTCAAGGTTGAAAACATTAATCATCATGCATCTTAACTGTTAACTGTAAAAAATCAGTTTTCTTCTGGTTTAAAGAGAATTATTTAGTGAGTGTTTTTAACTTGTCTACTTTTTCAAGCAGGGGCAGTAACATGGGGTCAGGTTTCGGGCTCCTCTGCCCCTTCACGTCTTTCTTCTGTACAAGGAACAGGCTTTGATATACAGGACAGCTCCTAGCTCAAAGAATGTGCAAAGCCCAGGAAGAAATGAGAGTCTGCCAGGAATGGAATTGAGATTTAGTTACCAAATTCAGGAAATAATTGGAATTGAACAGTCATCCTAGGAAAAGTTGCACATGAACTCAAAGTGACACTTGGGAGAGATGATCTTCACAGGGCTCTGTGCATCTTCCCACAGTATTCAAAAGACCATCAAGCTAGAAACAGCAGACTTGGGTTTTCATTGGCTAGGCAGCAATATTTAATGCCTGGAAGGAAAGAGAATATGCTTAAATACATGTTGTAGTCTATTTGTGCAGCTTCTCACAGGGCAAACCATCACAACTGCCGCACCTAAATGCTAAGACTGTGTCCTCAGTATGCAAATGTCCTTAGGTGTGATCAAAGGTAGCTTTTGCAATAAACACTGCTTCATTTCAGACTTGCCTGCTCTCAGCTGGGCGTGGAATGGAGCATTTGAGTTTTTCAAACACTCTGAAAAATACAGTTGCTATCTATATCATAAATATGCTGTACCTTTTAAGATGTTAGAATCCATTGTTAAAATAATTTTAGAAGAATAATGCTGAGCATAATTAACTGTTAGTGATTCAAAAAGATAAAATTATTTTGCTTGAATATTTTTAGGGTCATGACTATTGTTATGTACCCTGGAGTATGGAAGGTCCAGGGAAATACAGGTTCTGATTGACAGAATTTCAGACAAAAGCATTTCTAGTTAGTGTCTCAAAGGATAACTGTAGTGTAACCTTACCTGGAAAGTCAGTTTCATTAAGACAATATCTAAAACACATTTTTGTTCTGAGTCTCAGTGATAAAAGCCTTTCTGCTCACTTTTTCCCTATGTCACAAGGAGAAATGTGTACCAAATTCATTTGTGAAGCATTATTAGGTATACACATGGCTGTGTATGCATACATGCACCCCAAGAGTGCTTTGATTTTTATTTGTACATCTTTCTCTCCCACGGATTTTTCAAGCTCTTTCTAGAGGACAGAGGAGATATATACAGAATGACAATGGGCACATTATATAGGAACTACAGATAACACATGATGATGTGCTGATGTAAAAATAGCAGTACTATGTGTCCAAGACATTATAGGACTGGTTTTAAGAGGCAGTGGTAATATAAATTACTCTACAGATGAAACCGCCTATTGTAGTCTTTGACTGTTGGTGTCATACAAACTATGAAAGCTGTCAAGACTTCTAATTACTTAAATTTTATTTTTTAAAACTTAAAAATTTTCCTTACCTAATTTCAAACTCAAGAATTGTAATCTGAATTTAACATCAGTATGTAACCTTCCCTCTCCTTTGAATGTATATATGAAATAAAACACCTTCACCCAACTCGACTTACATTTTTACCAAGGCTAAACATTACTCAGCAGTTCCAGCCATCTTACAAAATTTCAGTGGTTTTCAAAAGAAAGTAAAACAGTTCAAAGGCAGAGTGAACCAACTTATCCAGAGCTCTGCCTCAGAGAACAACAGCAAATGGTATGATGTCCTCCTAAAGTCAGAGACTAGGGAAACATTTGAGCTAAATCCAGATGATTTAAATGTTTTTTCATGGAGAGAAAAGTGAGTTTCCTCTACCTGGTCTGTTCTATTCCTATAACCAAGTTTGACACGGCCCTTCTCTGAACAGAATAGGAACAAAGACAGGAAGTTATGCTTGGGGTCCCTTACATTTATGTCCTCAAGGTTGTTTGGATATCTTTCAGGCAGTTTTCCTTTCTCCAAACGTCCTCTTCCGCTGTTTCTTTAACTGGAAGAGGGCTTTTCATTTTATATGCTGTTCACTCCCAGAGCGTATATGGTTTCTGGGCATGCTATTTGCTTTCCTTAGAGATAGGAATCGCTTTTGTTCATTTACCTTCTTTGAAATTCATTTAGTAGCTACAGAACTGCTGCTCTGGAGTGTTAATAGGCTTCTAACATAGCTGTCATTTCAAGTAATAGGTGCCAAGCTTTCAGCAGCTTATTAACACATTATAACAGCAACCCCTATACTAAACAAACAAATTCATGGTGGAGGACACAAGTAAAATTAGTGTGTCTAAATATATATATTCCTATGTACACATGCATACAGTGTACACTTAGACCTCATCAACACATTTCGTTCCATACATGATTAGCCCAGAATTGGCACTTTGTTTTTGATGAATATTCACAGGGAGAAAGAGTGATCAGATTTGTATTTGGTCCCAAATGTGAGACGAATACAGACTGTTATAATTACTGAAAGATTTCCATCCTCTTAGCCCGGCGATGCTCTGCAGACTAAAAACTGCAGACTTGTAGTTCACGTGACGGAACTGTGCTAACGTGATCTTTCAGCGCCACTTCATGGGGGATACTGCAGAAGAAGAAAACACGGAAATAAGCAAAGAAATACACCAACTGGCAAAGCCGCTGAGCAGAGAGGAGACACAAACATGAAAATGTTCTTCTAAGAGTCAAAATTTGCATTTGGATATGAACACTGGACCAACTCCCTAAAAACAGAAATGCATTCTTCCAGATGCAGGGGCAGACATGTGTACAAATAAATGTGAGCTTATATATTCACACACACTATGTCTAAATATGTACACACACATATACACATACACATATACATACACATATACACACACATACACACACACGCGTATACACATACATGTGCATACATGGCTACTGTCCTTTACAAGTGTTTATGGATTTAATGATTGCATAAAAATTCCTACCAGCTTTCTTGGAGACATATTTCAATAAAGGCTCTAAATTTTACATTGTAGTAAAAGCTGACCTTTCTTGAGTATAAAAAAAAAAATCCCAAAGCAATTTATAACCATGTTGTAATATATTTGCAAGTTGTAAATATGTTAAATTCAACTTTTAAATCAGCTGGGAAATTTTGTGAAATTTACTAAAATTTGTAATACCACAGAGGATGGCTTGAT